>NC_092817.1:22500-672500 GCF_023375885.2 Dermacentor andersoni | reverse complement strand
AGGACGTACGTCACTTGTGCTGGTGATGCTTGTCAATGTCAGTTACGCTTGTCTAACTTCGGCAACAGCTTCGTTGTACATGTTCTTTAAGAGGGTGAAATGAAGGCAGACATTTTTAAAAATTTTTTTTAGAGCAGAGAGGCACATTTACTTGGAGTGCTTCGTCACATTAGACAACTTCTCTGAATTCTCTGAAGCACTCCAAGGAAATATGCCTTTCTGCATTTTATTGCGATATCAATTATATGGACACTCCAGGCACATTTCTGCCGTCGTCCTCACCATCGCCTTGAGGTTCCACATGAGTGAAAGCATGTGAGGGTGAGCTGGCAAATGCCGTTCAACTTGGCATGCGCGCGAGGAACTTGGCCCAAATGCATGCCCTCTCCTATGGTGTGCAAGGCAGGGAGGAGGGGCAATCTTCTCCGACGGCTGCTCTGGTGCCTCGATGTCCTCCTCACCTGCCACTCTATACAAAGTGGACACAACCGCGGCGTCTACTACGGCGTTGGCCCCGCAAACCGCAGATGACATAGTAGACTCCTTTGGTGGACGCCGTAAGAACACGTTGCCGGCGCTTGTGTGTCTTGAAAGTGGTCCACGAACGTGGCTAAAGTACGCACCCACGCAGGCCTCATCTTCAAAGCAATCTGCGATGTTTCAGAGTGCACGTAGTGCTGCTAGTTTTGTAAGTGCTGTGCTTTTGTCATTTCGTTCACATTGAAGCAGCAGATGCACGGAGGTCAATTGGTTTGCATTTCCTGCCGTGATTCCTAACTCCAACGTTTTCTCAGATAGTTTCCACTGTCATTGAGCAAGATGTGTTCATGTTTACCTGTGTGCACATGACACCATGCTGGTTAATTTAGTTAAAACATGATGAAGGGCTAGTTGGTCTGAATCCATGATAGAATGGGTAAGCATGACTGAACAAGGACGTACAAAGAAGCAAGACATGCGAAGACAGCACTGTCTCTGTGTGTCTTTTTCTTTCTACGTCCTCGTTGAGTTACACCTACATATTCTATCATTGTTCAGTTAGTAAGCGAATGTTTACAACTTTATACGGCCAATAAAACTACTATCCTTACTTCGTACAGCTATCTACTAATTTGCTATTGCAATCAGGGGCTTTGTCTTTCGGATGGAACTGCGAATTCTTTTATTAAGAAAACCTGCAAGATGTGCGACCCCTTCAGAGTCTGTCTCAGAAGTGGGCACTTGGCAGAAGTGCCTTGGGTCATACCTTCTCTGCAAGGTCTGAAGCAGCTGCCAATCAAAGAACCGTTCTTGGCGCACAACTCCACAGAGGTAGTTTAGTTCCTGAAAGACTCAAGCCTCAAAAGAACACAGGCATTTTGGTAGACATCAAGGATTTGTAATATTCCCTACCTGAAGATCACCTCACCGTCATTGTCCTAGAAGGCATTGAGGCGATAGGCGAGGTTCGGTTCCAGAATGCAGTTGCATCAACGGCGCCAATTTCCTGGATCTGCTGCAGATCTACCTAAGATCCACCATTGTGTTACATAATGAAGAGTTCTATGTGCAAAAAAACGTGATATACGTAGGCTCTTGCATTGCATCCATAATGAGTGATTTATTGTTGGCACACTATGATAGTCTCCTCTCTGCCAGGATAACCTCAGCAGTGCAGGTTGGGTGAAAGGTCCCATTACGGTGACAATTTTTTGGTGATCCTTTCTGCCCACTCAAATGAAACCACAGCTCTGTTCGACCAAGTTTTGAAAAATTCAGGAGCATTTCTTGAGGGTACATGTTTACAAGGGAATTCCTTGATGAAGTCGAAATCCACTTCCTCGACTGCACCTCGAGGAGAGGCACTCGTGTTGGATGTATGCCCCATATTATAAAAAACACCGCCCCCCTCCACTTCCAATCATTTAAAAGTGGTGAAGTGCTCCATAGCCCTAGGGTCTCTCAGAAATGTTGTCGTTCACTCTTGCCCCCACTTGACACCCAGCAGCTTCGCCAACCGGGTCCATCGGCTTAAAGCAAATGGCTATCCAGCACAACTGCTGTCATCCTTGATGGAAGTTTTATAGCAAGAGGTGCGTTCACTCAAGAAACTGGGCGAAGTGGTAAAGGGCATAAACAAGACTGTGACAATCTCATATATACATTGTTATACGTTTGTGATGCATGTGCTACAAGAGTTGATTGATGATGACACACCATCCCTTTCTTCCTTTCTCTCTTTCAGCCCATTGGGAATAGTATATATTTGTTATATATATGTGGGCAGGCTTCAGTAAACATGTTGGCAGTCAGTGCTGGTCTCATGCTCTACCTCTTCCGTGTTTCTTTTTTTGTGTGTGTGTGCTGTTTAAAATGAATAACCCGTACCAACTTACTCGCACCCAAACCCTTCTGAGCCCCTAGCGAGTCCGAAAAATGGGACGTTCACGTATAACCTGCGGCAAACAGTTTTTTGATGTAGCAATAATGTCGGAGTGCGGGTTATATGTGAATTTGCCTTGAGGTGTGGCTTCACAGCAGTGTGACACGTGCTTTCGTGAAGCTACGCGTCAAGGGAAAGTATGCCATCCAATATTTAATTATCCTATATATAAAATGGGCAGGGCAACGTCACTCGCTCTCCACCCCTGCATATTGAAGCTCTCTTCTCCCCTCCATCGACTATCCCATTATCCTCCTTTTTACGGGTTGCCATTTTGCATTTAGTAGTTAGGCAATAGTACACATGGAACTGGCAAACTAGAACTTGGATCACAATAAGCTGTGCTGAAAAGCTGTCCTAGCACAGCAGATTCTAAAGAGAGAGCTATATTCACATGTTGGAGAACATTGCAATTCGAGCCCACCACCTGATCAAGTGTCACCCATGCCCATAGTGCTCCCTCAGACAGCACAAAGTGCTTCACAATACGGCGGAAAGCTAAATCACTGTTGGGATTTTTGGCTTGGTTGCATTTGCTCCATCACCTTTGCCCTTGCGAGAGCTGCTCTATCCGCTCTGCAATGTGATCTGTTTCACGTCACATGTCACGTGACTGATTCGTGTGCAATCATGTCCGTGTGCGAATACTTTTTTTTTCCACATTTGAAGCTTAAGCGGCCTCCAAATTTTTTTATTTGCCTACCCAATTAAAGAAATTTTGAGGCTGCTCAAGCTTCGCCTTTAAGAGTGGAACACAATAAATTCCAAAGATCCCTGACTGCTTGTCACACTTCGCAGCAACCGCCGCTTTCTTGCAGATGTGTGGAGCCGAGCGCAATGGTATTCTTCCAAGGAACTGAGTGTGCCGTGCCGCTTGGGAAAAGGATATGTGTTTGAGTTTCTGCGTAACAGAATTATGTTTCCTGGTATATTCAAATTAAACTCTTACACTATCATGTCTGTAGATTGAGTTCAGGTCATACATTACGATTTTTCTGACGTATTTTCCTTTGAGGATTCAATTAGTTCAGTAACACCTTGCGCCACGTGGAGGGCCTGCGTGGATGTGGTTCGGAATAATTTTTTGCCAAGCAAGGTCTGATCGGATTTTTTGTGACACAGGACCCTTAATGCTGTTGCGCTAAAATGTTTGCAACATACTGTGCGTGGAATACCGTCCGTGGGAAGGCAAGCTTAGTTGGTCGCTGTTGGCTTTGTGTCTTTCTTCACTCTTGAGCAGCACTTACAGATTACACAGTAATAACAAGCTTTGCCAAATGACTTCAGATTATTGCAGTACTACTCCAAGTGTTCTAAAAAGACAAATTTTTCTTTTCCCGAAACTGCTCCAAAGGCTGGTGTGGCTGCTCCTAAACTGCTCCAGAACGACATTTTTCCTGCTCCAAAAGTTGCTACAAATTCTAAACTGACTGGACCACCACTGTTTGTGCCACATGCAGGCAGGACTTTTGCAGCACAGCTTGCGTAGCAAGCCCCTTCATTTGTTTTTCTACAGAGTGTGAGACACCTAACAGAATCACTGATGTCCAAGTACTGCATTTGCAATAACATAATGCAATAACAAATCTAATGCGAGGTGGGAAGAAGGGAGAGGGCACCTTTGCTTGGCATGAAAAAAAGAAGTTGCAGGTTCTCCCGCAAGACGAAGCATCCATTGCGATAGCAAATTAGTGCACAGCTATGCGAAGTAAGGATAGTAGTTCTATCGGACGAATAAACTTAGAAACATTCACTTACTAACTGAATTAACAAGCATATGGTGTCAGCGCACACAAGCAAACATGAACACATCACACTCGATGAGCGCAGACACTTGCTATCAAAGCGCTGTTGTGAGCAATGCGGCAGCAGCAGTGAGCGAAGTGACCTTCGTGCAGTCTACCGCTTCAACGCAAGAGTGGCGAGCACACAGTCTCGCGCGCATAAAAGTATGAGCCATCTGCAGATCATTTTCAAGATACGGCATGCCCGACCATTCATGACATTACAAAGTACACACTTGGTGGTGGAGTCGAAGCCACCTCCTCTCTCTCTTGCGCTGCCTCTCCGCTTGCCTCCATATATGGCATGCGAGATTGAGCTGTGAACATCAGTTTCCCTTGCGCCTGGTTGAAAAATGCACTGTTGCTGCCAGAGCAGAATGCCTCCCCCCTCCTCCTTCTTCCCTCCTATCCGCCCACAGCCTTTCGCGTGACAGAAAATGGTGCGCTTGCTTTCTGCTTTTTTCATTCACGCTTGCCACATTGAGGCGTGATCGTCGGCTACCCTCGTGTGCTTTCACTTGCACATGCAGCATACGACACACAGCAACGGTGTCATCGCCCTCGGAGTTTATACGGAACATTACAGCAATAGTGATAAATAAAATCTGCTTGTAGTGTCCATATAATCGCTATCACAATAAAAAAAATTTTTGATTATGACTTCAAGTAAGTGTGATTTAATACATCTGCGCTCATTTACAATAGCGCCTTTCAGCATACTGCAATGCACGCAGGCATTGTGGTAATTCCCACCGCAGAACACCTCTGAATTGCAAGATCGTTTGTTCAATATTATGCCCATTGTGGAGACCATGGACAAACAACTGCAAATAATTATTTGTACTGGTAGAAGTTTCGAAGACAGCCTTCAGTTTCAAATTAGGGCAGTCTGCATAAGTATTGCATTCTCTGCTAAAAGTTATCTATGTGTAGCCACTGACTTCTTTTTGGCCATCTGTTTCTTCTGTAAATGCTTGGCACTAAAAACTGTAATTAAATTTCAAGACAAATATATATATATATATATATATATATATATTGTTTTTTTTTTACTACACAATTGCCATAAAAAGCTTTTTAGCAGATTTTGCTTGCCATAATACTTCACTAGAGTAATACAGTAGGCTTGCATTAATTAGAGTCTGGTTTAATTGGAATTCTTGGTTAATTCGATCGTCATTGAAAGTCCTGGCCGGTGCCCGTACATTTCTACGGGCCCAAGCTTCTGTTATATAGATAATAAAATTATCCTTTGCCAAATAATCGAACGGGAACAGTGAGCATGTACTTGCGTGACTCCAATAGTCACCCCAATTGCGACCTATTTATTGGCAGCATCTGTGCTGGTGGAGCTTAGGGGACAGGGAATGTGTTGTGCACACATCATCTCTCATCAAAAACGTCCATTTTCGGCCTGCCTTAGAAAGATTTTCAAGCACTAGTCATAACTCACAATGTCTGATTACGATATAAAACAGAAACAGCACAATACAGGACGAGCGAGTAAAGAGCACAGGACAGAGTGCTGTCCTACACTCTTTACTCACTCATCCTGTATAATGCTGTTTCTGTTTTATTCCAATGGTGAACCAACCAGCCCCTTTGAATACAGTGATTACAGTATTTGCCCGATTTTAACACATGTCCCTCCCCCCTTTCTTTGTTTTTTTCGTGAAAATTGGGCTGAAAATTGCCTGTGGAATAACCAATGTCTGAATTAACTGATGGGTGGCCAAATACGCCTAAATTAACAAGAGTTTTATTGCATAAAATAATGCATACAGCTGTTGGGACCAGAGGTTGCACCTCTCACATTCGCAATGTGGTTCACTTGTTCTTGTCAGGGTGATGCCGGGCAGGGAGAAGAAGAATCACGCCACTCTGTGTTCCGCCAGCACAGCAGCCCAGCACATCGCCAGCCAGCTGCCGTTAGCTTTGCCCGTTCCGCTTCGGCATGTGACGGGTATGTCTGCTTTATTTCCTAGATGTGCCACTTACAGCTTTCAGGTATCTACGGTATAAAGAGGCAGTTGCTTAGCAAGTGCTCATGAACTTATTTCTGATTTGGCTAAAGTAGCACGCCTGGAAATACAGACACACACAAAATGATGACAAAGTGGTGTGTGCTTGTCATGGCTTTAAAGTGTGCTGCTTTACAAAAAGGGATGCAATTGCCCTGCTAGAGCAAACTTTTGCTCATGCCATAGAGGCCTACCCTACTACTAAGCATTATCACCCATTTTTAGATCCTTACTATGTATGTGGGCATGTCCCTTCTGAGAGCTCATAAAGAAAGCTGTGATCTTAGTGGGACTGATATGGGATATTCAAAATGCATAGTCATCTGGAAACAGTGGCTGCTTTGGTCATTTTTGCAACAAAATATAACAAGGCGGCTGTATGATATGAAGTTCGGTGATGATTGTTGTGTGGCTATTCAGGACTCTAAAATGCAGCAATCGCCTTAATCCAGTGATTAAAGAACAGCAAACTTCATTTGCTGCCACAAATCAGCTTAGTAACATTACAGTATACTGGAAAGGGATATTGTGTTCAGGGGTGGCACACCCCATGCATTGCTGTGAGGTCAAAGGTGTGGAAAGGTTCGGTACTTGGATGCCACCCCATGCAATAGCAGCGCCGCCGCCAACATCTCTCGCATAGGGTTTCCTGTCGCTCATTCCTGCTGTTGGCAGTTGTGATAGTTGTGCACTGCTAGCGTGTGCGTACAACTTTGTGTTGTGAGAATTCTTGTAGTTTATGTAGTAGAAATGACATATTCTTTTAAAGTAAAGGCTTGCTTTTTCCTGAGGTGTCCCAGTTTCAGTTATACACAGCGTCTGTTGCCACAATATAAAGATTGAATGCAATACAAAGCTGCAGAGAGAACGGAAGAGAAGAATGAAGTGCGCTTGTTTTTACAGAGGCTAGGTGCCGGCGTGGCCCCTTTTCATCAATTCATCTCTAAATAAATGCACCCCATCATAACAGTTTTGGTGGACGGTGCGGGGTAAAACAACAGCGCCCCCGAAGAACGATGACGAACCGCCCGGCAGAAGTGCAATCGGTGGAGCTTCGCCGAAGTCGCCGAATTGCTGGTCTGCCACCACAGATGGCTTCCGATGACGACAACGCTCCACCATCTTCCAGCAACTCATGGCAGCTCTACATCGAACCACGAACCTTCACCGGAAAAAGCGGGGAAGACATGAACATATCGCTCAGGTTTTACCAACGTGCAATTCGGTTCAATGGCTGGAACGCCACTGCCCAGATTACCAACGTTGCCTTCTTCCTCGAGGGAACCACGTTTGTGTGGCTTGAAAACCACGAAGAAAGCATGACAACGTGGGAATAGTTCGTAGATGATATCAGGAAGTGCTTCGGAGATCCAGCAGCTAAAGAGAAGCGTGCAGAGCAAACCCTAATGCAGCCAGCCTAAGTTCCCGGCGAAACTTGCACGACGTGCATCGAGGAAGTGCTGAAGTTGTGCAAGGCCCTGGACCCTCAAATGAAAGCAGAGGACAAAGTTGGTCATCTTTTAAAAGGAATCACTGAGGACGTGTACCAGTTCCTCATCGGAAAAGACAGTCTGGACTCCATAAGTGACGTCATTCAGCACTACCGTACATTTGAAGCCTTGAAAACTTGGCATATCACACCGAAGTTCGGCTGCCTGGCCAACGTCGCTAATGTCGCCAGTGTTGACGTGGTCTCAGCTCCATCTGACCTTGCGTCAGTTATTCGGCAAGTGGTGCGCGAAGAGCTTGACCGACGTGAGGCGGCTTCCCTGTTGACTTTGCGGGCTCGAGAGTCCTTTTCTCGATACGACTTCCGTGAGACATCCATCAATGCTGCCTCCGTAGATGCCTACAACTTCGCTTCTCGTTCAAGAGTGCCAAACCCCGCTATGAACACGCATCCCAGTTATCACTTCCACGACGGTTACTCACCCAGACTACCTGCAGTTTCTCAAGAGCGACAGCACAAATTTTATCGGTGTAGCAGTCGGCACGGCGACGGGACATGCTTGCCTTCTGACTCCGATAGCAGGACAAACCACCAAACGAATTACCGTAGCGACTCACCAGCTTCTGTGTGGAGCTTGACGCCACCGCCTTCAGGCCAGTGCAGGTCTCCATTTCCATGACGTCTCACGTCACCGCCGCCGGGAAACTAGGCGTCGCGACCAATGGAGGTGAGGTCGCCAGTCATCATCAACTACACGCCCCTATGCCTCCGCCAGTCACCATATGTCATAACAAGATTCGTGTTTTAGTGGACAGGGTTGCTACGTTGGCCTTAGTGGACACAGGAGTGAGTGTCTCCGTTATCAGCCTGGATTTCAAAACCTGACTAGGCCGTAAAGTGATGTTTCGCTGGGATAACGTTAATGCATTTCTAGCTGTAACTGGAGAGTTGCTCCAATCTATTGGTGTGTGCACCGCGAACCTTTATTTCTCCGATAACGTGTATCGAGCCGAATTTGCAGTACTTGCTCAATCTACTCACAATGTAATTCTTGGCCTCGATTTCCTACAACAGTGCGGTGCCACTGTTGACTGCGGTGCTGGCAAGCTTTTCCTGTCTCCTTTTGCCGACCAACCTGCTACCTGTGCACACCCTCTCGCCATCATTGAAGATGCTGTCTTACCGGCATGTTATCGGCAGACTCCAAGCAGAGCATAGCAATTCCACACTTGACAATTTTGGAATTACATGAATTATATGGCAGCAACCCTTTCTTGGCACGTGGGAAATATTGCCAACAAGCTTGCCCGTCATGAAAGGTTAATCTTAAATCTAAAATCTGCAGGGTGTTACGCTATGGCACTTCGTGCGTAAACGAAAGCCCTTTGCCATTGTCCCTAAAAATGTTTAAAATATCAGCACAGCGCTTCAATAAGCCTTGCCTGTTAAAAAGGATTAAGAAGTCATCCATGTATCTAAATACTTTTAATATATTTGAAGTGCTGTCCCGTTTAAAAGCCTCATCGAGCAGGCGATCAACACTAGATACGAATATGTTGCACAGCAGTGGCGCAATACACGAACCGATGAAAATACTGCATTATTGTAAGAAAAGCTGTTTGTCAAAGCAAATAAAGGTACTATTAAGATAGGCTTCCAATAGTGTTAAAAAGTCCTCAAGCGTAACACCGGCTGCATTTTGAAAAGCTACTCAAGAGATTTACGCACCGGGTCATGCGCGTGAGGGATGACATCAAAGTCACGGTCAAGCTCCAGCATGACAATGGCCCCAGCCACACGTCCTTCATCGTTGCCAACTTCCTGGCCCGGAGCAACACCCCGGTGCTCCCCCATCCCTCTTACAGTCCCGACTTGCCTCCATGTGACTTTTCTTTGTTTCCCTGAGTGAAGAGAGCACTGAAAGGAAAGCATCGAGAGTCTGTGGAAAACATTCAAAAGCATGGTACAGTGTTCCTGAGAGACATTCCTTTCGAGGACTTTCAGGGTATCTTCCAGACGTGGCAGCCACGTCTCCGCAAATGTTTTGATGCAGGGTGAGAGTATTTTGAAGAATTTTAACCATTTGTACAAGTCCGGTCAATAAATTTATTTTTCCCAGAAAATGTGCATTACTTTCATAAGGGACCCTGTAACTAGTGGATTGGGGACTCACATGACCCAGACAACTGAGCCCAGCCATGCCAGTGTCAGTGCACCAATTCTACCGATGGGAGTGATGTGGCCTCACACGACCTCGCGCGGTTGTAGGGTGTGCAGGAATTCTACATTGACAGGCTGTACATTTGGTTCGTCCAGCTGGATAGCCACTTCCATCTCAACAAGGTTCCAGGCTCTGGTTGCCAATGCCCATTCCTGACTTCTACGAGGATTTGCAGGCAGTTGTCCTTGTTGGCTACTTCACCTTGAGTGCTCAGTCACAACAGCTCTCGCCGTTTGAACTGTTGTGTCATTCTGCGTCTTCACGTCCAACGTCGCCGGCATCCACCTGTGCCGATCTACGGCACACGCCGGCCCCAGCGTCAAACTTCTACTCAGTCCATGAGCCTCCACCCCATCTCAAATGCGGCTGTGAGATGACTCTATCCAAAGAATTCACTTGGCCAAATGCAAGTGCTTTCAGTTACTCTGTGACCCGCCACTCTCCTTCCTTGGGACGTTCCCACAAGCTATCTGCTTTCTGTTCATGGGCACTTCACTCATTACCAATTCAGAGGCACTCCCACCGGCTCCACTACGCAGAAATGTCGCGATGCCTTCAGTGACCACTGCAGCCCTAATGCTATCGGCATTTGAGATTTCACCACAAGCAGCAGCAGGCGAGCCTTCCAATGTTCTGTACTTGTGTTTTCTGCGGATGCATGGTCTACCGAAGTTTTGTAGGAGCAGTGCTGCCATCTGGTTACTTCAGTGACCAACACTTGCGCTATCTCCACAGGAGTTGCAAGCTGCCAAACGGTCTTCTTTCAGAGGTCCGACTTCGACCACACTTGGGTATCTACTAGAACTTGCGGCAGGTCATGATTTCGCGCTACGGCATCACTGTGACTGTGCCTCGCTCACAACCTATGCTGCCGGTGCTGCCTGGTAAATCTCTCTCGGATTCCGTGAACCTGACAGTACCAATGACAATAGCATCTGCTTTCCGTAGCTCCTCAATGGCCTGAACTCTCGGCACGCGTCAAGAACCAGCCAATAAGCCTCAATTCTGCTTGCTGAGTCACACCGCATTAGGTGCATAGACATCAACAATCTAAAGCTTACCTGGATTTCTTAATGGACGCTACAGATTGCCACTCATGCATATAGTATCACAGTTTCTCTTTTTTTTATATGCACACCTTTTGCACATATTTTCTTTTTGCAGTCGTGGTAGCTGCAGCTCCTGAGATCTCGCGGCACCATAACTGACTGGCCTAAATAAACTGTGGCCACGGCAGCTACCTCTTTGCGCCGCCTCCCACATACACATTACTACATACTCAGTGACCAAAGTTGGTCTGATGGTTGCTTTCGAATCCTGTTATCTCAGCACAGCTGCCCGATGTGCTACCCATTGCTGCTGACTACCCAGTAAAGCAGGACATAAAACCGGTTAAATACAAACGTACATAGATACATACATAGATAGCTCCTGGAAAGTGCATGAAGTGGCCTAAGAATGTTAATGCATTAACAATAGCCACTTCCAGCAGTGGCCTGCTCAGAGTGAGACCACGGTTGGTCTCAAACCCTGTTCCCTCAGCCTAGACCAACTGGCACCTATCCAGTGCTCCAAATCTGTGTCAAAGAGTTTTGTTGAACAGTGGTGATGCCTACCCAGTCCCATGTCTACTGTGACCCATGTCGTCGTGAAGAGGTTCGTTTAGGAGCAGCACATATATAAAAATAGCCGTGTACTCATTGACTCAAGTTGGTGCCATGCTTTACTTGGAACTATATTACCTCAGCACAGCAGCCTGATGCACTACCCGTTCGACCACAATCTGCCCAGTGACCCAAGTAGGCAGGAAAACGATTAGGTACGAACGCACAAACAAATGTATGTAGATAGCCCCCCGAAAAGTGCAGGAAGTATCCATAGAATGCTTATGCATTAACACAAAAATAATTTTTCGCAGTAAGGGCACGAGAGAATGAGATTCAGGAGCACTCGATCCACGACATTAGTTGCATCGGTCTCTGTTTAGCATCTGTGTTTCACTTTATTTGCTCATTTTGTTGTCTCCACTGCTGAAAACAAACAACCTTAGGTATTTGCTGGCTTTGCCGCGGATCATTTTTCTTTACTTATAGCAGCAAATGGCTGTGGGAGGGCACCATAGAAAAAGGATGAAAGTAGCAGCTATAGGTGTAGCCACACTCTTGGGCAAGAAGCTTCGTTTTATCGCAGCATCACCAAGATGGAGGATAACGCTTTGCAGCAAGTTGATAGATGGCACTTGAAATTTTGAATATCCCCTATTGGTGTAGTGGTCATATCATGTAGAGTACAACTGGCAGTTTCCTAATGCACTTGATTTGCAGGCCTGACAGCCGTTCCCGAGAGGCAGCTGATGATGCGACTGATCGTAGACGTAGCAATGGCTCAGCTGTGCGGCGTGCGGTGTCAACAGACTCTACGCACTCCTCGGAAGCATTCTTCTCTGCTGATGAAGATGGGGCTGCTGCTGGGCGTTTACAAGATGACAGTGATCAAAACTCGGACAGGAGGCGCCGGTCATTTTGTGTGCGGGGCTCATCTTCGGCCAGCTCCAGTCTTGACCGGAGACGCCATGCCAAGGAGCAGGACCCTGAGGCTGACTCCAACTCTGTGTCAAGCACCTCTTTTCTCTCAGCTGTGTCATCACAGGTTTGATGTCTTCACCTTTGATATTAGATACCGATTTTGTTTGGGCTTCTACTTCAGGACTCGTTGCTAAAGTTAAACTCTTAGTAAAATGTGTATAACAAAAGAACCTTATACACAGCTCTCATTACAGCTTTGTGCCATAAACCAAAAAAGAAATGTTTATGTTTAAGTTAATTTGCTCTGCAGGCAGTTTTGATAAAAGTGATCTTGTATGTTCTTCAGGAGGATGTTACCCTTGTGAACCTGCACCATCAAATGGATCGTCCAATAACCGAGTCTCCTCTGCTGATGGCTTGTTATGCAGCCCATTTGTCACAGTACCAGGTATGTCTTCTTAGGCATTGTATACATAGAACATAGGTTCCACAAAGCATTAGTGTTGTGAAAAAAAAACACAAAGGCATAAAAGGAAACTTTGTATTTTACAGTTAAAACTCGATATAATGAAGTTGGTAAAATTTGCAATTTGCTTCTTTAAATTTAAATTTTATCATAATGAAATTTGACTTTTTATGCGAATGCCACCACCATGCTACATGCCACCACCACCACCGCACCGCGTATTGCACCAGCAGCAGCTGATTTGGCCTTCGTCTATTCATCTCTGCACACCACTGCAATGCCCAACCAAACCCTCCCAGCCCAGCAACGAGAGTCACAGCTGCAGCCTGCGGCAGTTTCGGCTTCTGAGTGTCCGCGGTCAGCGACACTTCACGCTGCACCGAAGCGGCCATGTGCATCGGTGCTGGACACCGACCTCTGTCAGTCTGTAAGACAGCATTGCAATGCGATAAGCAAAGTCAAGAGCCTAATGAAGATGTGGCTAGCTCTCTACAGGCACTTTTTGCAGATGTGCTGGATGTATACCACAATACCAAAAGTGGTGAATGTAGTCTAGAGAACCTTCGGAAGGAGCAGAAGCAGAAACTTAATAACATCCTTGCAGACCATAATCATATTTTTACCACTCTGCCTGGTTGCACATCCCTGGCGGTTCACAAAATAGACACAGGCAGCCAGCCACCAGTTAGATGACCAAGTAAGTCAGACCAAGTAAGTCAGACCAAGTATTGTTAGTGGATTCGCTGTCACCATCACGGTTTGTTTGGAGCGGGGGAACTACTGGAAGGTGTTTTGCAGCGCCATCTACCAGGTCTTAGAAGTCGTCAGTCAATGGACAGACACGGCGGCTACTGTCTGCGGGGTCAACTCTGGTATCAAGAGGCGCCTGCTCAGGACAAGACTCGTGCCTGCAAAAACCCTCTCACCTTGGTGTGGCCAGGGAAATCTGTGCGTAAACCCTCCCCCCCAAAAGCAGGTTGACTGCGATGACTTTGGACGCTCCAAATTGGTCGACAGTTGAACGGCTGTTTTCCCTCACCTAGGGATCTAGGGAGGACAGAGTGTTTATAAGCAGCCATGGCGTGGCTGCTGAACGTGCATTCTCTTTCAGTCATGCTAGACTGATGAACTGTGACGTTCTCATGTAGCTGCTGTAAATAAATCCCATATTCCTAGTTCTCGATGAGAACAAGTCTCTCCCTTCAACAAAGTCTTCAGCGTGGATGAGTTGGACGATGGCATGGGCCAGCTACCATCTATTTCATGCCCGACCCCAGCCATTACAACATGCATTTAAGGCATCGTATAGGCGCCACATTGTGGAGCGAAGTGGGCGTCAAAGAGTTTCTTTGAACAGCGGCACCTACCCTGTCCCACGTCTACAGTGACCCAAGCGGTACATATGCGCACATTGGCTCATACTGAGTGCCCCAAGTTTGTCTGATAGTTGGTTTCAAACCCAGTTCCCTCAGCACAGGAGCCCAATGGGCCACCCATTCTACCACGAACTACCAAGTGATCCAGGTATGCGGGAGAACGGTTAGATACAAACATGCACAGCTGGCCCCCAGAAAGTGGGCAAAGTGCCCTATAAATGCAAACACATTAATAACTTGCAAGTTGGTTCCACCCAGTCTAGCCCTTACTAAGATGCTACGGACACTGTCTAGCCTGTCACTGCACACATGCATCTTCAGCGCTACCGACCCCGGAGACATACAGGTGCATGGGTGCGAACAGAACACACACACAGTGGTAACAGAACAATAAAACAAAACAAACACTTTATTGCACCTTCCCAACATGATGTGCTGGCTTCCGGGATGCTTGATGAATGGGCTGAAAGCTGGCTAGCAAGAAGCAGCGGTATTCACCTGTGCTTAGTGCTGTGGCCTCCATTATTGCTCTGTGTCCTCGACCATGGTTCTTGGAAGATGCTCATTCCAGCTGCTTCTGCTCCGGTCGGTCTCTCGCAGTCGTCTCCTCCCTTGGGCACGGGTGGTTCCATCTGGGACCCCCGTTCCATGAGAACGAGAGTGGAGAGGAAATCGGATTAGAACTTGTCGGCTCGCCTAGTGGTGAGAGAAACAATGGATTTTTGCCGATTCCCAGAGCCTCCAAAACATTTGTGGGGAATTTTTTAAAAAGATTGTCAGGGTTTGGTCATTTGTTAGAATGCAGCCCCAACTCAATGGGACCTTTCCCTCTAAGGCCCTTTTCTTTTTGTGCCTTTTCAGGTTTTGCTTCGTGTGAGTAATGCCAAGGATTATCAAAGGTATCCAGTGTTAAAAAATTTTTATGGCAGATGGTTTGAACCTATACACATAGTGCTTTAGAATAGCCTCAAATTCATTCCACAGATCCTTTACTGTGTTGTTGGTGGAATATTGTTCAAAATTGTCCAGCTGGAATTTCAGAAAGTTGAGAATTGTCATGAGCATGTCTTTAGTCTTTATCTGTTACTGGAACAAAGTACTTTGTACAATGCATCGTGCCTATGGCTATACCAGTAATCTTATGGTTAGATACTCTGTTTTCTTCTGTGACTGAATGACTATCTTTTTTACTGTGTGGAAACACTAAATCCAACAGTGACCATGAGGTATAAGCCATTCTTGTCTCCTTGAATAATTTGGTTTAAGTTAAAGGAGTCTAACTATTTATGAGTGCTGAACCACCCAATGCTACTTTGAGTGAGGTTCTGCCAATTTTTCAATTGGTGGTTATAGTTTCCTGCCATTATTAGGTGTAAGCTCCCGTTTACATGAATACAAGAAAATGTGCTCTTTGGTACGATCGGAGATCTTTGTTTGGAACAGAACACGTTCAGACGTTGAACGTCACAAAGTGGGTGGTTTGCAAAATTGGTGAGAACAGGAGGAGAGACCAGCCAATTAGAAAGCAGTGAACTCCCCGGAAGTTACGTGCCTCGTTTGTTGCCGGCTTGGGGACAATATACTAAATAACTATTTCTCACATGAGAATGAATAAAATTTTTATATGGAAAAAAAATGTATTTTGTTTCTCTAGCCTAAACATCTTCTCAAATAATAATACTTATGGCTACTGCAATTCATTACTATTAGTTTCTCAGCATGGGCGCTAGGTGGTGTCGTGCACAGAGAAAAAAAAAAAGCAGGAACAGTGGCACACTTTTCAAGAGGCAGCATCATGTCATTGCACCGCAATGTCTGACTGGGCCACCGGATCTCGGTGCATCAGAGGGAGCTGCTCAACGCACTGTTCGTTTCGAGAAACGGAAGCGACGGGAATTCATTTCTGCCATCTCTTCAAATGCATTTCGCTCCTTCAACCGCTCTGCTTCCTCATCGAGCAACGCCCACACAACAGATGAAGATTCCATTGCAAGCACCATTTTCTCGAATTAGACTATGGATTGGATCCGAATGTACCATTCATAGTGTCACAGCCGCCACTTAGATCCAATCCAATCCACTAGACGTGCTATGCAAAGCCAGTCTCATAGCGAAAGCATGATCACTCGAACGAAACGGCTCTCATCATGTTCTCTTCCTAGCAGAGGGCATGCTCACTTTCAAAATGATTGACAGGAGAGTGTCATCAGTTCGACTTCACCAAAAGTGTGGCCGCGCCCAGCGACTGACGGCATTGGAGCAGCCTAGGCCATTCGTATGAAGCGAAACTGAAAGCGCATTCCGAGCAGCAATCTCTGATCGCACCCCAGTTGGTCTGATAACTCGGTGGGATATCGAAGCTGATACACTGCACTTGCAAAATAGACACCATTTTGTGATGTAATCTTACACTAAATCGTTTTGGCTCTGTCACAATGAACCGCATTCACACATCTCTAAGCCATGGTACACACTCCTCAACTGCATGTCTTCTCTAGGCATTCATATCATTAGGTCAGTATGTGTATCATGGGCAACCAGGTTTTTGTGATCCTATGAGAGCTTTGTGAAAGTAGCAAGAATTCCAGATCAGTCGTGCTCTCAGTGATGCTGATTTGTGAGGGTCCGCTAATGTGTTAGGTTTCACATGAAGATAGCAAGTCTTGTGCTGATGCAAAATGTGATGCCAACTTCATAGGGTTCCTGTAGCCTACATTCAGTGCAGCACTAATGCGATTGCGCACATGTACACAGCAAGTATTAATACTTCAAATGAACCCACAATGGTTGCTTAGTGGCTATAGTGTTGTGCTGCTAATCATGAGGTCGCGGGATCGAATCCCAGCCACAGCAGCCACATTTCGATGGGCGAGAAACATTCGTGCACTTAGATTTAGGTGCACGTTAAAGAACCCTAGATGGTCAAAATTTCCGGAGTCCCCCACTACAGCATGCCTCATAATCAGATCGTGGTTTTGGCACTTAAACCCCAGAATTCAAATAATACTTCAAGTGATAAATTTTGACATGAATAGCTTTAAATGCCATGTGCAGCGCCGATGGGGGCACCACTGAAAGCCGTGTAGTGGCGGCCGTTGGAGCTGCCGGTGGGCCCCGTGTGGGAGACGCTCGCTTCCACTGCAGGCATGACAAGTGTGTGCGTGCAATTTGCCGCTGGTGCACGCCTTAGATAGTTTCTTCTGCAGTGTCAGTGTGTGCAAGGAAATCACGCTGTATAATAGTGAACATGTGTCTGACTTCACGGCTGTCTAGGACGACATTGTCTCCTAGCGCATTGTGGGGATGTGCGACTCATGCATCTCCTGATATGTTGTTTTCCCGCATAGCTCCCGTCTCCTGTACTCCGGCTTCGCCGCATGGCCAGGATGTCTACCGACCGGGAAAACCGGGAATTCTTGGGGAATTTGAATAGTCTGGAAATACTCAGGGAAAACTCAGGGAATTTGTGCTTCTATCAGGTAAAATTAGCTGTAATTTTATTGAAAGGGCACGAAAGTTGTGTTAATGCTGGCCCCGGAACAGAGGAATTGCAACGAATCTTCACTGACGTCGTGTCATCGGCACGAGATATTGCCAGAGTAGTTAACGACCGATTTTCCAGACGCTCAATTTTTCGGACATGTCCGATAATTCGCACGGCTTCGTGGCACCACCACGACTCCAAAGAGTCAATGTATATTGCCCTGACTTCAGGTCTGAAATGGCATTAATCATAGAGTTGCTCACTACATTACCTAGAGGGAAATCTGGCGCTACTGCGCTGTGGTATGCATGGGAATGCCGGTATATTGTGACTTAGGATAGGCATCGTTCTCGGAGAGACAGGACACCGTGAAGACGCGCTTGACA
The DNA here is from genome assembly GCF_023375885.2 of Dermacentor andersoni. Classification (NCBI taxonomy): domain Eukaryota; kingdom Metazoa; phylum Arthropoda; class Arachnida; order Ixodida; family Ixodidae; genus Dermacentor; species Dermacentor andersoni. The sequence goes on along the minus strand of NC_092817.1, from coordinate 654,365 downwards.
AGCATTGTTCTGCTGTCACAATGATTCATTTTCTACTAAAACAGCACGTGAAAAGCTGTTTTGGTTTTATTATTACGCAAAAACATGTTTTGTTTAACTATGAAAACTTGTTATTGCGTGTACGTTATATGTTACGTAAAAAGTATCAGTGGGCCGCTAAAGTTGGATGACAGATGACAAGGTTCGTGCTTGCTTTGAAACAGTTTGTCGTCTGTTCTTGCTTTTCTTCGCTTGGTCATGCAGTGTAGGTGAGTAAAGATGTAGTATGCGTGAATGGAAACATTTTATGAAGATTTTACTTTGAGAACGCGTTATTTGTTTAGCCGAATCCATGTTTTAGACGAAGCCTCTTACAACACCAGCCAACACGAGCCTCACAGACACATATACCGTCATTCCCATGACGGCACGGTGCCCCCTTAAGAAACTCCCATAGACGGTGAGGCCAGATTACCCTCTAGGTGTTATAGTGAAAAACTCTATGGCATTAATCAAAGCCACGACCGCCGCCATTTTTATTATCTCGCCGCCTCAAACCGGCACTCGCATGCAGATCCGCTGGCAGCCGTAGCGACCATCACGGCAACGTTAGACCTAGCTGCTTCTACGTTCGCTCTTAAGCTTTTTGCCATGCAGTGCCTTGTTTTTCATTGAAAGAATTTGCCGCTGTCAGCAATAGCACCGACTTTGCCTTTCTAATCCTCGCGATTGGCTTCGAAGCTTGCGAAGCACAGTGCGTTGCGTAATGCCAGTCTCCGAAAGTTAGCTTCGCCTCTGTACAGCAGTGGTACGCAATGAAGCATAACAAGCGTGGGAAGGGGCTATTGTCACGGGACACGGTATGTATTCCTTAATTATACACGCGTGCACCCCCATCTACTGTGACAGTACGAGCACCGATATGCCTAATAAGTGTACTGGTAGGCCTTAAGAGCTTTCTCGGATGTGCCTGTGGCAATTTGAGCCCTTAAGGGCAGGTAAAGACATGCATTCATTTTTTTTGGACTGCCTGATTATTCGGATAGTTTTGCGGCCCCTAGGGAGTCCGAAAAATCGGACGTTGACTGTACAACTGACCAAGAGGATGCTTCAAATGGTCCATGGTGCGAACGCGTGGCGGAAGGAGGATGAGAACAGAAAGGACCGGCGCACTGAGTAATTAATGAGAAATAAAGCGTGCCGCCACCTCTTTGAAAGAGCTTTAGCTAAAAAAAAGCGTTGGCTGACGCTGAGATGCAGGTGTCTCACATCCAAACCAACATAAACTCTTTAAAGCAGTGAAACCCAGCACTGAGATGTTGTGCACGGGCTGAGAGTACGTCAGGGCAGTTGAGGTTGAGTTCCCAGCTGCTGAGAGAGAATCTTAGTTGTGAGAAAGTTCAGGCCTCATACCGATGCATTTGCTATCAGTTGATAGAAATAGCTCGTATTCGAAAATATTTACTTCTGTATGCATCTCCTTTTCATTTGTATTTGAAAATGTTCGACTCCATTTGGAATGGGTTTTACCATTTTTGTCGCTGTGCATTTTACTAACACCTTCCTTCTGTTTTATTTTTGAATAAAATAGATGTTACTCCTTACTATTCAAACTTGATTCAGTCATTTTTTTGTTTCAACATGCTTACTAGAGAGTGACGGCATCGGGCATAATGGTGTCAGCCGGTCTTGACATAAAACAAAGTTCTGGTTCATTCAGGGAATTTTGCAAAGGTGCTCAGGGAAAACCTGGAAAACTCAGGGAATTTAGGAATGTCAACTTGGTAAGACACCCTGAGATGGCTTTACGACAGCGGTGGGTATGCTTGCAGGGTAGTACGAGAAATGGCGCAGGTGTTGCTCTGCTAACGCCACCTAACGGCGCGGTTACTTGGGCGCAAAAGGGAGAAGGCTTTTCCTCTTTGGCTCGGGGTTGGCAAGCAGCTCGGACGTTCCGTGCATGCGCCGATCCATGCTTTTGCGAGACCGTCTCACAAGGCCTACATCAGATGAACGAACACGATCGTTTGAACGCGCCACTGTTCGCGTGACCATACGCACAAAGGACTAAGCGTTGTTCAGCATGGGGCGAACATATTCGCTCGCTATCCAGTTGCGGTGAGTCAGACTTCCGTGATTTGTCACGTCCCCATTGGCATGTTTTCTGGATAGCAACTCGGCTAGCAAGCATTAGTGCATAAAAGGCACAATAAATGTCCTTGCACTACTGTGTTGTCGTTTCTTTGTTCGAAGAGCATGGGTGAGAACCCTGCAGTGCCAAGTGTTTGCCTTAAATGTGCATCAACAAGCTTGCCTACGAAATGGAGCTCGTCGCCAGTATGCTGCTTTCATAACCCCACCGTCGCTAATGGCTTCATTTATTGGCCCATTAACCAACATTCTTTATGCACACACTTTCTTCGTTTACATACCGTGTTTCCTTATAGTAGGTTGAGGAAGCGGTGTCGCATCTGCGAATGGTTCGTACAGGTGCAGCCACGTGAGAAGCCAGTGATGGTAAAATTTGCAAACCAGCATGATGAGCTTGAGAAAAATAGCACATATAGGACTGCGGAAATAATTAAGGGTTGGTTGTTTTTATGCTTGCGTCTTACCACTGTCTGCACAGCATGAATTTCACATGTTCCATCATTAATCAAGCAGAGCATTTCGATGATTTCATGGGAGCACACGAGGGAGATATTGGAAGACGCCAAAACTGAAAATTTGCCTCCCCGCTTAGTCAGGATCTTATTACTTGTATATCTTATGTTATTCTTTAGTGTCACCACGATTTTTATTAGCATCACACTCGCACCAAAATGCTGAATTAAACTGCATGTTGTACAATGGAACCCCGGTTGTACGTCCCCCGGTTTTGCGATGACCCGGGTTCTACGACGGATTAGCGCAGTTCCGCCGAAGCCCCCCTAGAAGCAATGTATCAAAAACCCTAGTTATGTGACAGAATTTTATGCCTGACCCGCATTATATGACGACCCTTGCGAAGCGCGGTATGGAACGGCGGGTGAAAGAAAAGTGCCGCGGGTCTCTTTGCTCGCTCCGTCTCTCCACATGTGGAGCGCTTGGCACCGCTCGACCGGTGCGCTCCAGCACAGCTTTCTTCCCTGCCTCGTCTCATCGTTCATTTCTCTCTTCCCCACCAGCAGCCAACCGCGACGCTTGCTGTGCTGCAATAGTGCCTTTTCTTCTCCCCAATCACTTTCTCCCTCTCTTCTCAGCAGCGTCGCCTCTCGTCGCGTTGGGGAAGCGTTTCTCTCCTTCCAGTTTCCCAGCAGCAGATCCCTGACAAGGTACCGCGGAGAGGCCTGGGTTTATTGCACATGTTCTTCGTCATAATTCTAGCGACCTGTGTTCAGTGGAGGTTTTGAGTTGTGTGGAGCAAGGCGACGCATGATGTCCCGAAAACGGACAGCTCTGTCGCTCGGCAGTAAGCTGAATATTATCGAGGAAGTGGAATAGCAGCATGGAGCCACGAAAGCCAGCATTGCCCGGTACCTTAAGATACCCGAATCTTCGCTTAAGATGATCCTGGCAAACAAAGCGGTGATATTGCAGAATGCCAACAAGCTCGGGCTCAAGCGGAAAGCAGCAAAAGAAGGACAGCATGAGAAGTTTGAAAAAGGGCGGTATTATTTACCATATGCAGCCTGAGCAAACCCTTGCGTTTAAGGGTGACAGCTGTCATGGTGGCAAGCGTAGTAAAAAGCGCGTGACGGCACTATTCTGTGCTAACGAGGATGGTTCTGAGAGGCTGCCTGTGCTCTTTGTTGGATGGTTTGCAAAGCCATGGTGCTTTAAGAACTTGAAGACGCTGCCGTGCAGCTGCAACTTCAACAACGGGGCGTGGATGACTTCAGCAATTTTTTTGCAGCAGCTTGATAACAGAATGGGTGCTAAGGCAAGGAAAATATTGCTTTTCATGGACAACGCACCATGTCACCCACCCAATACGTCCAGCCTCAGGAACATAAAGGTTGTTTTTTTTCCACCCAACTGCACAAGCCGGCTGCAGCCGCTGGATGCCGGCATCATTAAGTGCGTCAAGCAAGGGTACCGGAAGCGGTTAGTGCAGCATCGGATGGCAGCTATGGGGCGCAATGAGTCGGAAAAAAAAAAATCACTGTGCTCGACGCCATGCATTATTGCCAGTTCATGGAACGCAGCGTTTCGAAGCACAGTCGCTATCTCGTTCAAGCACTGTGACTTTAAGCGAGAGACTGCCTCCTCTGCTGGGGATGCAACGACCTCGATGCCGCTCGAGGCCGATGCAGGCTTCGCCGCCAACGATTTCGAGTGTTTAAACCTCACCACCATCTTCGCTGAGTACGTGAAGGCCGACAACAATGTTGCGATCTGCGGCGAAGTGTCGCTGGATGACGCCATCGAGAAGGCTTTGCCTAGTGCCGACATCGCTGCGACATCGGACGAAGACAACGACAACGCCACAGATGCCGTGCCTGTGCCTACCAGGTTCGCCGAGGTGCTACGGCACATAGACGGTATCCGGAACTTCATTTGTTCACGCGACGCCGCAGAGGACCTCCTTTTGGACGTTGCCCAACTCGAGTGAAAGCTCTTGGTTCACGGATCAAACAAGGTCCAAAAGAAACTTACTGATTTTTTTAAAAGTTCACGCCGGCTTGCAGGAATCGCGGCAGTGGGCAGTGGAGTGCCTGAAGGTTCGTTTTAATAAAGCATGATTGGTACCTGTACTGCAGCATTAATTCTTATTGCATTTACCTTTTTGGTAATTTGGGTTTGCAAGCCCTGCAGAGTGTGTTAGTAGTTTACATTGAAGTTTGTCGTAAATCTGTTGCACAATATAAGTAGTATTTTATAGGCATAATTTATGTTCGGATTTTATGACGCCCACATTTTACGACGCTTTTTCGCGGTCCCGTGAAAGTTGTATAATCGGGGTTCCACTGTATCAGCTGTTGTAGTGCCCCGAGTCGGAATAGCCAATGCAGCTCTTTTTAATTAGTTAAAAGAGTATGCTTACACAATATGAACACTTTGAAAGCAAATACAGAGCATGGCAATAAATAATTTTTGTAAACCACATGCTGCATTGAAGTTATTTTTAAAGAAGAGATAAATACAGTGAAGTAACATGAACATATATTGACCTATTTCATGTAAAAGAATAAAAAGAGACCAAGCACTCACTACCACCACTAGCAAGAACAAAAAAAAAAACATGAAGGTTTCAGAATTGACCACAACGCGTGACACAGCTGGGCTAAAGTTAATCTGCACTAGTTGCAGACATCAGGGCTTCGAAACTCAGGCATTTCCCATTACTGCAAAGTGATGTTAAGAGGCATTCAAAACATGGTTGAATGCCCTGTCAAAAGCCTTTAATGCTCACAGACACCAGGTTTTACAGCCAATGTGCAGGTAGCTGAGGCTAGCATACAACAAACATTATACGCTGCAGGCCGCATTTCAGTGCCATCGATAGGTAGAGCAACAGCCGATTGCATGCAACGCATGGGTGATTGCGTGACGTTTTATTGCGATAGCAATTATATGGACACTGCAGGTGTGTTTTTGTCATCGACGTTGCCGTGAGGTTTCGTACGAGTGAAACCGTGTGAGAGTGAGCCGGCGAATGTGGTTCAATCTTGCGTGCGTCAGCGAAGAACGCAGCCCAGATGCGTGCCCTCTCCTGTCCCGCACGAGGCAGGGGAGTCAGGCAAAAGAGGAGGGGCGTTCTTCTCTGGTGGTTGCTAGGGTACCGCGATGTCCTCCTCACCCACCGCTCTGTACAGAGTGGAGACAACTGCGGCATTTATTACAACTTTGGCCATGCGAATCGGCAATGCTGTAGTAGACGCCTTTGGCAAATGCCGTAGGGACGCGTTGCCGGCGCACGTGTGTCTTGAAAGTGATCTGCAAATGTGGCCAAAGTGTGCGCTTGTGCGGGACTCATCTTTGAAGTGATCTGCGATGTTCGCAGAGTGCACGTACTCCCAATAGCTTCGTATGTGCCATGCTTTTCACGTTTCATTCGCGTTGAAGCGAGAGATGCATGAAGGTCAATTCGCTTGCTGTTGCCACGATTCCTCACTCCAGAATTTTGACAGCGAGTTTCCACGCTCATCGAGCTAGATATGTTCATATTTACCTGTGTGCGCATGACATATTGCTGGTCAATTTAATCAAAACACGTTGGCGGGATATTTGGTTTGGATCCATGATGGAATGTGTAAGCACGGCTGAAAAAGGACGTAGAAAGGAGCAGACACAAAGACAGCGCTGTCTGTGTGTGTCTGTTTCTTTCTACGTCTTCATTGAGTCACGCTTATATATTCTATATTTGTTAATTTTGTTAGTAAGCGAATGTTTACATTTATACGGTCCCTAAAATTACTATCCTTACTTCGTACAGCTATCTACTAATTTGCTATCGCAATCAGTACTTCGCCTTTCTGGCGGAACTGCGAATGTTTTTGAAGGTGCCGTCGCCTGCTTTTTAACAATAAGCACTTCACAGCTTTGTTCCGCCTTCTCTGGCTTAAATTTTGCATGTTCTTTTTTCTCTTTTCTTTCTTCTTTTTTTCAAAGGGGGGCATCATCATTTAAAGGGAGGTGTCTCATCACTAACAACAACCTAATGTTTATCGTATCTTCTGTACTGTAGACGAGGCAATGAAGTTTAAACGACCTGCCTTGGTTGCTTATGCCTACGCTGTTGGACTGCTAAGCACGAGTTCGTAGGATTTAAACCCGGCCACCGTGGCCGCATTTCGATGGGGCGAAATGCCAAAACCCGCATACTTACGGTCTATTTGGGTGCACGTTAAAGAACCCCAGGTGGTTCAAATTTCCGGAGTTTCCCACTACGGCGTGCCTCATAATCAGATCGTGGTTTTGGCACGTAAAACACTATAATTTAATAATCTAATCTAAGTTTAAATGTGGAAGTGCTCGCTGGAGGTGCCGTGACATGAAGCAAGAAATAAAAACATATGGATCGCTCTAAACCAGCTGTAAACAAAGTGCGGTTGCTTATCTTATCCGTCGAATAGCGGTGATCCACTGCCGTCGTCGCTCTTGGTTGCGAAGCAGCACAGGAAACTAAGTGTGTGCCTGTCGAGTTTTTTTATGTGTTAAAGCACCCAACTACGCAACAGTTGTTTCAAGACATCACTGAAGGCTGACAGAAGCGTTAAATTACGATCAAGTGCACACGTGCATAGGTGCTAATGGGAACAGTGCTTGCCTGAGCCCGCCTACACTTCACAGCCTTCGCGGCAGGTGGCATTGCCGGTGTTTTGCGCATGGCATATTGCAAAAAAGGGGAATCCAAGAAAATTTTTATTTTCTAGCACTTTTGTCCCAAGTGTATGCCACTTGCAACATTAGCTATTACAGTATTGCATGGGTTAGGACTAGTGTCTGGAAGACAGTGTTCACTCGATGACAACTTGACACGCTGTACTTTGATTTTTACCTTCAATTTGTTTGTGTTGTTTTGCAGGTTGTTTTCAGCTTCACTGTTCTGCTTAGCCCTCTTTAGTATTGTGGAAGCTCGTGTGGATTGATGTGAAACAGGAGAAGAGGCTCAGACTGTGGCATACGTGTTCATGAGTGACTGCATATTCTGCTGATAATTAAGATATCTTCATGTCACTGCACCAGGTTTCCGTGAAGCTGTTTTTTTTTATGGGAGTGCTCATGGTCTTCTGCGAGTTGTTCACTCGCACTAGTGCTACATCATACAAGTGCTCACGCATTGTAGTGTGGTTGTTTAGGGTCTCATAATAATGGACATTGGACTGATAAGGAATCAGAGTATAAACAGCTCCTCCGCTGAAGTGCAGGTGCTTGTTTGTGCAGGGATCACTTGTTCCATACAGAGTAAATCACAAGTGGTTAGTCTGCAGCGGTGCTGTGTTGAAGAATAAATATTTTTAAAGAAAGGAAAGGCAGAATTCTCTTCATAGAAAGGGGCAGTTTGATCCACTTAACGAGATGTGACGCCACTGTTTCTCCTACAGAAAAAATTTGCAAGCTTGTGTGTATTTCTACTTTGCTTTGGTTGAAAGATCCATTGGGTTCCAGGTGGCCAACTGGGAGGAGGCTGTGGCACCTCTGCCTCACTTGGTGACACGACCCACAGACGGGGCGCCTCCTTCAGCCTCCTGCTTTCTGCACACCAGCTCGTGCTGGAAACCTCGCTTCACACCTTGGGGCACCCGCGGCTTCTCTGATGTGCACATGGTGGCACGGGCACGGAGAGCTGCATCCATTGGAGCTGCTGGCAGCAGTGCTCGTCCATCACACTTCCCCACCAAAAATAATGCAGAGGTAATCTGCCTTTTTTCATTTCCAACTGCCTCTGAGAAGAGCCCATTAAGCAGCAGCTGGGACTCTCCTTAGTGACATCTGTTCTGATCTGAGTCGCTGCACATGTAGCATGCAGAGAAGCCTAAATTCAATGTTGTATAGTAAAACTTTGTTGATTTGGATTTCACAGGACTGGAAAAAAATGTCCCAATCATATAAATGTCATATTGTCACGTGGTAGTGACTGTGAAGAAAGCAGCCAAACTGAGAAAGACGAAACTAGCGTTTTATTGGGCGAACTTGTGCCCTCAAAAACAGGCTACACTCAAAGAACGGTGACAGCGGCAAACACAGTCTGCGATCGTCAAAAATCTGATCAACGGGTCAAGCGCATCGGCTTTTATACATCAATTGTCGAATGTTCCAGACTAATCGCTGGGACCCGCGCGCCTTCCACAAAGTTCTACATTATTCGCATCGCACACACATGCAATCAGATTACACAAGGTTTAGTCACAGGCAGTGGATAGAACCATCGATAACATTCCAGAAATTTCCCACACATGCAAGCGCATCCTGCGCTGTGCGATAACATTTGTTAGGTGGTGAAACGTGTCGCCCGATGAAGACAAGTACACATGTCAATATTATCAAGGGTATCAATAGAACAATAAAAAATGCCCACCAAATCAACACGCATTTATGTACTGAATTAATAAGCTAATCTTGTTTCTATTTTGAACAAAACGGTGTAGAAGCTGCAATTCTTGTCATCTTGTGACTGGTTAGTGCTCGCAGTCGTGAAGGCCTCGTGACTTCCACCCGAGTGTGGCAGCGGCTAGAGGCCCATATCTTGATCTCAGGCAGGCTTTTCACTTCTGCGGGCACATTCTGATTATCTTAAAGTGAAGCTTTCCTTGCCTCTTTCTTTAACCTTCCCACTGCTGCGGCTGCTGCTGACTGGCTGCTGTCTTGCCTAATAGCTCATACACAAGACTTTCTGTCTTGTATCTATTCCTATAGTTTTACTCCTACTTATGATCATTTATTCGTTGTCATGTCATTCCCACTGTCGTCCCACCATTGTCATTGTGCTCACAGCATCTACTTTGAAAGGGTGAGCTAGGTGTAGAATAATGTGCTGGTCGAACTGCATCTCTCAGGATTGGCATCGTGTTGTCATGCCATTGTTGTCACACCTGATATGTCATGAGCCATACGCAAAGTAAACAACAGAAGAAAAAATATGCTTATTTAGCACATGTTCTTTTTATATCTTTATGCCATGACGTCACTGCTAATGTCATGCATAACAGGCAAGAAAGTAAGATCCTGAATTCTATGTAGCACTCCTGTCTTCCATAAGTTGGGCTGGACCGGTGGACGTCGTTCCCTTGTTGACCTAAAAGCTTGGGTTGCTGAAGAAGTGTGGCTCTGTGGTCTTTTGGTTGTCTGTGGTTATTGATGACAACATTGTGTTATGATGTGTTCATTTAAGGCTTGACCATGGTTTCAACTGGTCTACATGATGTCAAGGCTGTTCACTGAGGAGGTTCACCGTTGCCATAACTATCAACATGATAAGCGATGACGTGGCCATTGTGTAGTTTGAAACTATTCTGTCCACCTAGTATTGTTCGAACATTATTAAGCTGTCCAGCTAAATCACTGATCATAGCGCCACACTGCTGAATGTTTGCATCACAAACGTACCAACAAATAAGATTGCTTCAGGCCCATCTTCACTTGACCTTAGTGACCACTAACCAGTTTTTGCTCTTTCTTCTATTATACCTAATAAACCTAATTTCACCAATGTATCACAGTGTGTATGACGTATTGACGTACAACAATGTATCGCGTCATAAACCAGCTCACACTTGAAAAATGTTGCTCAGAAATAGTGCTTATGATCTGGTCTTTTGTTTATTTTGTTTTGTGCAAAACAGTATTCTGATCGTGCATATAGCATTTTCTTTTGCTATCTCACAACATGTTATTACGGCAATTTTCCTATGGTACTGTGTTGTGTCGGCAGCGGCAGGCAAGCGGGGGGCCCCGACGGGCGAACGCGCGGCTAGCGCCGGCGCAGTGAAGGAGACACGGAGCTAACTGCTCCCGATGAAAACCGGAACGAAGATAGAGCCGACCCGCGGCCGTTTATTACTTATAAAGGCTTCACACGCTAGATGACACCTCCCGATTGGTCCAAGCTTGTCACATGACAGAAGGGGGGTGCGCCATCTAGCTAAACAACTACAAAACATACATGTACGATGACACAGAGATCTGACAGGGGGCGACACTATACTACATCATCCCCCTCTGGAAACAAAGCAAGCATACAGTGAAACGCGCACACAAGGCGCGCACTTAAGTCCAAAAGCAATTTCAGTTCGTTCCCCCCTACGTTCACACACGCGGACCAGTCGCACACACAGCACGCACTTAAGTCCACAACAAATTCAATCCGTCTCTGCCCAAGTTCACATACACGTGCACCAGTCTTGGGCACCAAAACACAGGCAGTCACTCAAACAAAGTCTGACAAGGAACACGGCACAAAACTCACTGCACCGCAACAAGGAGCACATTTTATACCTATGTTAATGAAACATGTGGACTGTCTGCTAAATGTCACAACGAGGCCCTTAGCCGTGGCATTTCGAAGACGGAAATACACTCTACACTACAGAAACAAAATCATCGAGCCACGGAGGCCGTTTTCTGTCACGATGAGGACGCAAGCATACCTCAGAAAAACTTTGGGGGTTGCGACGCGTATCGGTCGACTTTAAAGACCCAGTCGTCCCACTATTATTTACCTCCCCCTGGTTGGAAAACTGAATGTGGTTGTCGCTCAAAGCTGGAGAGGGTTGCCCAGGAAGCTCCTCTCGACGTCCCAACAAGTCCTGGGAGGCTACCAATTCCCCAACGGAATCAGAGACGACTGCTGACTGTGTAGACTCGGAAGTGATACAGTCAGACGCACAACTTAACTGAAGCTTATGACTATGAGAAGACGCTGTCACTACAGACTAGTCATCGGAATGACTATCCAAGTTTGAATATGAGTACAAAAAGTCCCTATTACTTGTACACAATGTACTACCTGCTGGATCCTTCATCACTACGGTTAACTTAGACACATGCCACGTCTTCCCATCACTGAGTAGAAAAGTAGATGGTCCTATCTGGGCCTTGACTTTACGAGGTTTACTGTACTTAAAAAATCCTTTCCTGTTAAATCTTATTCTGACGGTGTCTCCCACCTTGATACGAGTTGCCTGAGCACCTCTACGTTTTTCTACGTACTGTTTAGTCTGCCACTGTTTCTGCAAGACCCTTTCTTGAACTTGAGACACAAGACTGTCCTGTTCCCGTAGATCTACACAGAGCCGCATGGTTCCATCCTTCTTGCGCACCACCACGAGTGGAGACACCCACTCAGTAGCCTCGACGCGCTCGATGACGTCGCAGTCCTCGAGACGTCGCAATTCATGTGTGACCAGGTCACGGAGGGCCAGGGGTAGTCGGCGCAACTTTGAAGATACTGGTTTCGCATCTTGCTGCCGATGAATTCTGTGCACAAAGTTGTTGACGAGGCCCAACTCGTCACTGGAAAGGTGATCAAAATCCGGAGGCACACCTGTGGGGCTCTGTACTGAAGGAAGCGATGGTAGACGACATGTCAACGACGTACCGTCGATCTGTATGCCCAAGCGTTGGATGGCGTCTAAACCCAGCAGTGATGTTCCTGTAGTCGTTACGTGGAACGTGACGGAGCATGACCTTTGGAAAAACTGGAGAGTGGCTTGAAACAGGCCTTGAATGTCGATGCGTTGCTTGGAGAAATTTTTCAAGTCCACTGTTTGTGATAGTCTGTGCTGTCGACCAAAGTGCTTTCCAAAATCTTCGGCAGTCATCAATGAGACAGACGCTCCCGTATCCACCGGCAGTCGCATGGAGACGCCGTTCACTACGACTGGAACTTCCAAATCTTTTTTAGTTTCAAAAGCGCTTACCGTCAAGACAGACGCGGACGGCTGCCCTGCGGAAGTTGAAGACAGCATCTCTGCGGAAGAGACGTGTTGAACAGTATGGGTTTTTCGGCAAACTGATGCAAAATGGCCCAACGTGTGGCAGGCGTTGCACCGCCGATTCCTTGCTGGACAATTCCTGTACGTTGCAATATGCTTCGTGCTGCCACACCGATCGCATGCACCGCGGTTCCCGGAGGAGCCATGTGCGAAATGTCGGCCCTCTTGGCAGCTTCCCGGAAGAAGTCGGCCCTCTCGGCAGCTTCCCGGAAGAAGTCGGCCCTCTCGGCGGCTACACGGAAGAAGTCGGTCGTCTCGGCGGCTTCTCGGAACAAGTCGGCCATCTTCATGGCCTCCCGGACTACGTCGGCCATCTTGGCGGCTCCCCGGAAGAAGTCGGCCATCTTGGCGGCTCCCCGGAAGAAGTCGGCCATCTTGGCCCGTCGACGGAACGCCAAGTTGAGATGCCTCGATTCTTCGTACATTTTCGGAGCCGAACGCGCGGTTCGCTCGATGCAAGGCTTCTAACGAGCGTCCAATTTCTTCTGCCTTGTCCAGGGACAGGGTTTCGCCATGAGCCAGCAACTTTTCGCGAACGCTGACGTTCGCTACCCCATGTATAATTTGGTCTCGGACGCGCTCGTTGTAGGCTGTGCCGAAGTTGCACTGTACCGCCTTCTCCTTCAATGCGGTCACGAATTCCAGGAATCCTTCTCCCTCGAACTGCTTTCGACTGGTGAATTCGTGCCTTTCCGCCAGGACATTTGTTGACTCGGCGAACAGCCGGTCAAGCCGCTGCAAGAGTTTCTGGAACTCTGACGCTGGCGGGACCGCATCACTTGATGACGCTGCGCCGGTCGACTGCCTTGCTGCTTCGCTTGACGCTGACGCTGTGCCGGTTAACTGCCTTGCTGCTTCCTGCTCCTCGTCTGCAAAGTACTTCCGTTGTCCCTCACGCCCGAGAGCGCTGACGAGCGCGGACGCTCGTCACGTGTCCGTCCAGTCGCCATCGCCGGCCGCTTCGAGGTGGGCCTGAAAAATTTTTTTTCCATCGATGCCATGGAATTAACGGTGGCCCGGGCAATTCCAGAAAAACGGGAAGGTTCGCCGTGAAAGACGCCATGCCCGGTAGCGTGCAGGAGACAGTGCAGAAAACAAGCGGGAGCTCGCAGCAGGAATGGGGCAAGGAAGAACAAAGGGGTGAGAAGGCCTAGGCTCGGAAGCCTCGCGACGCCAAGTGCGTCGGCGGCGTTTGCTTGCCATGCGGACACAGGAAGGGACGCTTCACTTACGAAGCTCGTTGGTTTCCCGGGGCTTCGGTCGGAACCGTTGCGGGATCTCATCCTCGTCGCCAAAGATGTTGTGTCGGCAGCGGCAGGCAAGCGGGGGGCCCCGACGGGCGAACGCGCGGCTAGCGCCGGCGCAGTGAAGGAGACACGGAGCTAACTGCTCCCGATGAAAACCGGAACGAAGACAGAGCCGACCCGCGGCCGTTTATTACTTATAAAGGCTTCACACGCTAGATGACACCTCCCGATTGGTCCAAGCTTGTCACATGACAGAAGGGGGGTGCGCCATCTAGCTAAACAACTACAAAACATACATGTACGATGACACAGAGATCTGACAGGGGGCGACACTATACTACATACTGCACACATTAAAGGAAAAAAATTCAAAAGCCATGGATCAGCACTAGTCTTCAAATAACAAAAAAGAAAAACAACATGTATCATAAGTTTCTTCAAACACGTGACGTGGCGACTCTAAAAGAATTGAAAACGTATTGCAATTTATTAAATACCAACATACGAAAAGCTAAGAAGATTTATTATGGATGCCTATCCGTCAAGGTTTATGATGATCCTTGTAAACTGTGGAATGCAGTGAATAATGTGGGACAATTTACGGAAAGCAAAATGCATATTAACATCAAAGCCTTCTCCCAAGGCATGAGCGATGATGCAGCTATCACGGCTTTGAACAAGTATTTTACCCACTCCAGTGACTATTTGCTGCCTTCAGAACAGAGTACACAGGAAAGAATTTCCCGTAGAGCGAGGCAGCCTAACATAATGAGTTTAGCCTCAGTGACACCTTCTGAGGTTTTAAGCTCGATAAATAGACTACGTAAGAATGCCGCAACAGGTGCTGATGAATTAAGCGTCGCACCTCTGAAGTATGTTTTGGATCTCACCTCTCAGCCCCTGGCTCATATCATTAATCGTGTTTTCGTTTCTGGTCTTTTCCCTTCTGATCTCAAGCTTGCGCATCCTGTGCACAAAGGCGGTGCTCTAAATCATATTTCGAACTGTTGGCCAATATCTGTCTTGACTGTACTATCGAAAGTGTTTGAATCTGCCATAAATTGCAAACTAAGGAACTTTCTTACTAAGTATCAAATGAACAATGCTCATTACGGATTCCAGAAAAGCAAGTCTGCTTAATTAGCCCTATTAAACATAAAAGAAGAGATCCTAAACAATATAAAGAAAAGACTATATACAGTTGGATTGCATCTTGATCTGAGAAAGGCTTTTGATAGCATAAAACAGGATATTCTAGCACAAAAATTATTCGACTATGGAATATGCAGTGCTGCTCTTGAACTTATTAAAAATTACTTTCCTGCCGGCAAGTGTGGGATTCTCACCCGTGCTCTTGGGACAAAGAAGCAACAACACAGTAGTGCAAGGGCATTTATTGTGCCTTTTATACACTAATGTTTGCTAGCCGAATCGCTATCCGCAAAACATGCTGATGGGTGCATTAAAAATTGAGGAAGCCTGACTCACCACGACCGTATAGCGAGCGAATATTTTCGCCCCATGCTGGACACTCCTGGTCATTGGCGCATACAGTCACGCGAATGGTGGCGCGTTCGAACAATCGTGTTCGTTCATTCTGGTGTCCTGTTCCTAGGCCATCCAAGACGGTTTCGCAGAAGCATGGATCGGCGCACGCGCGGAACGTCTGCTCCGCTTGCCAACCCCGAGCCAAAGAGCCTGTTCCCTGTCACGCCCGACAAACGCCGCCATTAGGTAGCGCTAGCAGCGCCACACTCGCTCCATCTCTCGTAATGCGCTGCAATCCGACCAATCGCCGCCGGCACTAAGCTGCGCAGTGACACCTGATTACAGGAGATGCGAGACATGCGGGGAAAACAACCTATCAAGGGGCACGCCACAGTCGCGCATTCCCACAAAAGCAATATGTTAAACTCGGAAGGTTAATGTCAGCAGAAGCTGAATTTAAGCAAGGCATTCCACAAAGTTTGATCTTCGGACCCTTTATATTAGTCTTAGTATTGATCTTATACTTTATATTAGTGATCTACATAATATCCCTTACACAGAAAACTAATTATGTATGCAAATGACACGAATGCCTTTTTTAGTGCTGAATCAATGAATATTCTTCAAGTTTCTGTAAACAATTATTTAAGGCATCTGGAAGAGTGGCTCCATGAAAACAAACTTGCATTAAACAGAAGTAAAGCAAAATACGTTACTTTTAGGCCTATGTACAAACCTTGTATTAACCTGAAATTTTCCTTTCAAAGCACCACTTCAGAGTGCATTCGCATGCAAAAATTTCTAGGTGTTTGGTTTGAGGAAAACGTGTCGTGGAATGCCCACGTGATAAAGCTTGCTTCTGAATTAGGCAAAACTGTAGGCTGCCTGTACAGGTTATCAAATCTAGTATCATTATGGCAAAAAAAGGCTATATATTACGCCCACTTCTACTCTCGCTTGTCTTACTGTGCGCTAGTATGGGCAAAAACGTCTGCTCAAAACCTAAAAAGACTCAAGGTATTGCAAAAAAAAGGTTCTTAGAATATTTGAAAATTATCAAGGGCACTCTCGCGAACTACATATTCATCAGCTGTTTATAAGTCACAATATTAACAGAGCAAGTGATCTTTATACATTTTTATTTTTATTTATTTTACAAGTACTGCCAGCCTTGTTATCAGGCCTTAGGCAGGAGTAGGCATGTGGAACAAAGAAACAAGTATGAAATAACATCAAACAAGGTAACAGACACTGAAAAGAATCTGCATAACAAACAACATAAGAGAAACCTTTTCACAATCATGATTTGACTGGTAAAAACGAGGGATGAATGCTATGGTTTATTCACAAAGTGCAGAAAGAAAGGATGAAACTGTTGGACAGTCGACATTTGTTGCAGGTAATGCGTTCCATTCGGAAATCGTGTGCGGGAAAAAACAGATCTTAAATGTGTTGGTCCTGCAGGAAAAATCTCTAACCTTTTTGTTGTGATAAGAGCGTGTGCAGTGGTGGCTAGCCGGTAGAATGCATAATGTCTTATCTATTCCTAATTGACTGTTATAGAGCAAGAAGAAAAATTTCATTCTGTCCCAGTAACGCCTTATTGCAAGGTTTTCCAGTTCTGCAGCTTCTAGAAGAGATGATGGGGATGTGCGCCAGCTGTACGAATTGAAAATAAAACCTGGCTGATTTTCTTTGGACTTCCTCTATTTTAGTGATGTTGGCTTGTGTGTGTGGATCCCAAACAATCGTAGCATATTCTAGAATGGGTCGGGTGAATGTTTTATATGCTAAATGTTTTATTTCACGTGAAGCATTTCCTATTGATCGCCTTAAAGAGCCTAGTTTCTTCATTGCTTTATTATAAATGTATGTTACGTGTTCATTCCACCCAAGATCAGATGTTATTACTGCTCCCAGGTATTACATAGACACGACTGATAAAGACTGGCTGTTAATGCTACAAGTAGGGGTTAAGGGATTCTTTTTGCGAGTAATGGTCATTGCAACAGTCTTTTTGAGGTTAATAGTCATCTGCCATTTCGAGCACCATGTTTGTATTCTAGACAGTGAGGTGTTTAAAGCTTCCTGATCATTTGAATTGCGTATTTCGTTGTACAAAATGCAGTCATCCGCAAGATGTTTTATCTTGATGTGTATGTCACTGATGATGTCGTTGATAAAAATAAGAAAGAGGAGCGGCCCTAACACTGATCCCTGTGGAATGCCTGAGTGTACAGTTGTGGGTGCCGAAGCTGTATGGTTGACCTGAACACTTTGTTTCCGTAATGAAAGGTATGCTTTAATCGAGTTAACTAAGGCGTCGTTCTTTAAAATAGGTTTAAGTTTAAGAAGTGTTTGGAGTGAGAGACGCGGTCAAATGCTTTTTCAAAATAGAGAAATATCAAGTCAATTTGGCTATGTCTATCTAAAGCTGTCGCTAAGTCGTGAACTGTTTCTACGAGCTACGGGAGAAAAACCTTGCAGGAAACCATGTTGTCTTGCGTCAATTATTGCATTGTCGTTAAGAAAGGCAGAAATGTGCTCTGAAATTATGTGTTCGAAAGTTTTTGCGCATGTGCATAGTAAAGATATCAGAGAGCTTTAGAATTGGGGGCACAAGGCTCTGGGCCCCCAAGCCGCGTTGCGTCGGTTGCTCTTGGGTTTAGAGGAGCAGCAGAATTTGAGGATTGGATCGAACGCAGACAGCATTGGGTTGAGTGCTCGGGACGCCGCAGTGTGGAAAATAGAAAGGTGCTTGGAAGCAAAAAAAAAATTAAAAAAAAAGAAAGAAAAAAGTGAACCTTTTTTCTTACAAGTGAAAACGAACAGAATGCATTTTTGAGCAAAAAGAGCGAACAATAAAATGTAAGAAACGTAATCACTGTGTTAGTACCGGTTAGTATTACGAATTAAGTGCGCAATTCTAAGCCAAGCAAAGCCTCCTGGCTATCTCGCAATATCTCGTCACCCGCAAGGGCGGCCCAACACGGCTTGGGGGCCCACGCTAGTTTTCGATTTTTGGGTCTTGGGTTAACGCGAATGCAAGAACCCAAGACTGGCTTGGGTTGTGCACGTGCGCACTTGGGCCCCCAATTCTAAAGCTCTCTATTGGCCTGTATGATGTGAGGAGAGACGGATTTGCTGTTTTTGGTATGGGGATGATTTTCGCGTACTTCCAGTCGGTTGGAATTCACGCACATGACAGTGATTTCTTGAATATTAAAGTTAAATACTTTGAACACCATTCAGTGTACCTGGAAAGAAACGCATTCGGGATTCCATCAGCTCTGGGCGATTTCTTAGCATCGAGGTTAAGCATAAGTGCTAAAACACCTTCCTCAGTAATTGTGGCATCACCAATCGGCAGAATGTGTTCATAGCTAGGGAACTGTGGGCTGATACCGTCGTCACGCGTAAACACGGAGCAGAAGTATCGGTTGAGCACATCTGCGGTTTCGGCATTGTCAGTTAAAAAGGTATCACCAATACAGAGTTTGCGTGCAGCTTTCTTTTTTGGCTATAAGTGCTGCCAGAACTTTCCTGGGGATGAGATGAGAAAATGTTTTGTGTTATTTTTTTATAGTATTTTTGTGCTTTTTTTATTTTATCAGCGAATAATGTATGCAAGCCAAGAAGCCGATCGCTTGTGGGAAGGTTGGGCGCTGCTTGAGTTGTTTTCTTGCCTTTTTCAGTTTCCGCTCTATTCATTCTATTTCTTTTGCTACCCAAGGATTGCTCTTCCGGAGCACTTTTCGCTTCACAGGTACAAAATCACGGATGCACTTCAAAACCAGGAACTTGAAGTAGCCCCATATATCATCAATAGAATATTCGGTTGATTCACACATGGCATGAAATTCTGAAAAAGCGCCATCTAGGGGTGTCCAATACATCAATATCACTGGCACGGGAGAAATCTGGGACAATTCTTTCTTGTTTTTCAATCTGTGGAGCAAAGTTCACTTCCAACCTAAGGTATACCATATTGTGATCCAATATACCTTTGAAAACCTGAATTTGTGGGTTGCGGAGGACTACGGCAGTATTTGCAAGGAAAAGGTCCAGAATTAATAGTGTATTGTTTTGAATACGGGTAGGTTCTTTGACAAGCTGTGAAAGGTTGTGAAGCACTACTATATCTACGAAAGGTTCAGAAGCACTTGAGAGGGGTTCAGGGAAATCGTTATTCCAGTTTACAGAAGGAACATTAAAATCACCCGCAAGTAGCATACTGCAGCGCTTATTCTTATAGGCGCACAAGAACTCATTAAGATTTTCAAAGAAGGTGGTGTCGCAATTTGGAGGCTAATAAAACCCTCTTATGATTAGATTACACTCGTCAAGAAAAATTTTCACAACAACACATTCAATTCCTGCATTATCAGGCATCCTAGCAACACTCAATGTTTCTCGGCAATGCCGCCGCCACGGGAATCCTGTCATGTCTGTAGATTCCGTAACCACGAGGTGTTATTTCAGAGTCGCTGACATCACTATGCAACCAGTGTTATTGTTAGAACATGGGGTTTGTGGGCAGTTACAATACTCTCTAATTCGGCGATTTTGTTTGCTATGCTCCGAGCATTTATGTTTGGACAGCGAAAAATTTTAAAAAATTTTTTAACACAGGAACGGGGTCATTGCAGTCCTTTAGGGTTTTCTCGACGGAAGGTGACGGGTATGCGTTTCATCTGAGCGCTGTCCCATCAATACGTTTGATTGTCAACCTTTATGTTGTCATACCGAAGCCTTACTTTGGCATCTGCTTTCCTATCGTCAGCTGTGCTGTCCCAGAGGTGCTTCCTTATCTGCCATGTGTCTGCTGAAAATCTTCCAAAATTGATATATTTTGCCCTTTGAGCTTGTGGCAGTCACTCAGCATGGTTGTTTTTTCTCGGCGGTCTATAAATTTTAGAATGATACGCCGGTGCTTCTTTGCCCGCTTATGGCCCATCATGTGCAGTCTTTCAATGGAAGATACTCAATAACCTAAGTGCTTTAAAAATAATTCTTCATTTAATGTAGTAAATAGCGAATCCGGTGTTTCGTTCACATCTTCTTTAAAGCCAAAGACTAATAGGTTGTTTCGTCTGCTCCTATCCTTTAAATCAATTAGTTTCTTTTCTAGATTCTGTATTCTTTGCATGTTCTCGAATTGTGCTCCGAGTTCCGCATATTTGGCTGCTATGATTTTTCACGTTCTCAAGTTTAGACTCAATGGTGTTTAATCGCTTCTGCATACTCTTTTGTCCATCAAGAATTTCCCTCACCAACTGTTCAGTAGTGGGTCCAGGATTGGATTCAATATCCCCACTGAGCAGCAGCAACGAGAGCAAAAATTTTTTAACGAACATGCATACTAACGCTTGAAGGGTACGCCAGCTGGACTAGACAGCAGTGAGACGTTTTGACGGAGGAGTATGTGTTACTAACCTGCGTAAACAACATGAATGGGTTGGTCATGGCTCTGACAGATGACCAGCTGGCGTGCCTACTGAGAGTATTCCGGGGCAGGAGGGTGTTTAAGTAGTCGGGTGGAATGGAAGTTGAGTGCGTTGGTTTCCGGTGAAAGCTTGCCCAAGAATCCACCTGAGGTCTGTTTGCACAGTCTCCACAGAGTATGAAAGGGAGTGCAGGGGTGATGCTGCCGGTCGTATCTTGAAGGGCGCCGGCCATTGCTGTCGCAGCGGATAGAAGAATCTGCGTGAACAACACGAACGGGTTGGTCATGGCTCTGACGGATGACCAGCTGGCGTGCCCACATATAATTTACTACTTTATACAAAGAAAAACCAGCTTTATCAGCATTCATTTGATAGCTCCCCCCGATACACTCTCCAAAATCAACTTATACCAGTTCCGTTTTCCCGGTCAAGCTATGGAGAACGTCTTCTTCAATACCACATACCAGCAATGCTGAACAAATTTTTAACTTGCACCGATTTCGAACTGCCTGAATATAAATTCAAGAAACATGTGAGAGCTATGCTTCTAAACATTAAGGAAACGCTCGAACACCAACATCTTTCTTTTGTTACCCTTATCAGGGGCATAGCCGGCGGGTGGTGGGGGGGGTCATATGGGGCTTCAGCCTCCCCCCTTGAAATTTTTTTGTGCTATCATGCACTGCTGACCAAAACAACCCTCGGCGCGGGAAATCATTCTGGATTTTATGTCTTTCACGCTGAAAAAGACATTTCGCCGCGAACATTGCAAACTCGGGCTGGATTTCTTGGCAACGCCCATGCACCTGGAGTCCCATAACGCAAGAAGCCCCAACCGAGCTCAAAGTTTCGGGACATATTGATGGCGAGCGGGCTCGTCGTGGCACCTCGCAGAGGCTGTGGAATTTATGGAGAGCATGCATTTCAATTCCGAATCTTTATGGGTATAAAGTTCTCATAAACTTTTGATGCGAAACGTGCACTGACAATTCCTAAGTCTTGCTTTAGATTTTCAATTCTGGAACTTTGTGGGTGTAATGTTGTTATAAACATTTGACGCCAAAGGTGCATTGACTTTTCTGAAGTTGTACGTCGGTCCATACAACAAGACAAGCCGTATCAACACACTATCAGACAAGTTGACAAAGCATGCAGCGAGGTCTGATGAGATGAAGCGTTGTAGTTGTTCATTTATGCCGTCATGTCACAGAAAAGTACATCAACAAATTTTCACCTGCACGAACGCATCCATGTGAAGACACTAAAGCCAGAAAAGGTAACTATTTTTTTTTTCTACTTTGACTTTTATTCGTGTGGACACATTGAGCCTCTTCAATTTTCCTGTTTTCGCTAACTGCGGGCTGCCAGAACCAGCCAGAGTGCACACGTTTTTCACGTGTTGCCCTGACCACTGCGCGGCGCGCTTCGGTGAGCGTTCTTTTTTCTCTGGCCAAGTGGATTTTGGCCTGGCAGAGTTTTGGACGCTTTCTGGCTAGCAGACGAGAAAAAGAAAGAATTGTCGTTCGCCGCCATCACTGTGCGGACTCAATGGAATGCAATGCATTAGCTTGAGTGCAACCTCTCCGGAATGTCTTGTCTTGCTGATGTAGGATGCCGAGCAATATGCGTATGATTCTCTGTGGGCCAAGCATCTCATGTTTTCCTCGATATTCCTTTGGTAGCCACATTAGGTGCCCAAATGAAACCAAAAATAACAGCACATGATTTATCTGCACTGAATAGAAGTATGGTGGCAAAAGCGGAAGTGGAACAGCTTGAAAGGTATTTACTTGAGGTCACCGACTGTCTCTACAGAAGTGCTGCGAATCGCAATTGGGGGGATAAAAAGTGTTCAATTCAGCGTATTGTGACCTACTTCAAACAGAAAGACCTGTGCCTGCTGCAAGCAGAAAAAGATGGCAGCTTCGTTGTTTTGCCTATTGGTACCTTTAAAGAAAAAGTGGTCATTGCCATTAACAAGAATTTTGCCCCCCAAAATATCCAGATATCCGGAGTAGCTGCACAGCATCACGCCCAAAGCCTTGACGGACATGCTGGAAAAGGTACGCCTGAACCGTTTCCCAGCCATGACAGACACTCTGGCCCCTCTGGCTAGCTCTAGGGAAATGGGGTGCCCGCAGATTTCGACGGTCAGCATGTATGGTGGCACAGACGATGGCAAAAGGGCTGTAGCGGTGGCCCTATAGGTGCTGCGCACAAGTGCTACATGTCGAAAATCGCCGAGTCCTCGGCCACGACGTGGAGCCTGGCCGCGGAAGAACTTGAGCCTGCTGCCGCATGCCCCCGCTGCATACCCTTGCAACAGCTACCCTGGCCGCAGGCTTGTGGGGTACCTGGGCTTGAGCCAGGAAGCTGCTGCTGTTTGCTGTTCGTCCTCCCCTTTGGCATACCCATGCCAGGTGCCCAGTTTTTCCGCACATGAAGCATTGTGCTTTAGAGAACTGGCACTGTGAAGGGGAGTGGGTACCACCACAGTGACCGCAAGTACTGCGCTTTGTTGCCAACTTGTTGACTGCCGTTTCTGTCAACGGTGAGCCAGTCGCACGAGCAATCTCGCCAGCGTCCTTGGCGACAGCTTCCATTGCCAGTGCCGCCTTCATGGCATCGTCCAGCGAGGGGTTGGGAAGCTACAGGAGTCGCGTTTGCATGGCAGGTTGTTTGATGCCGCAGATGAAACGGTCCTGGAGCAGCAAGCCCAGCTGGTCCCCGAAAACGCAAGCTCTTGCTAATTCTCGTAGCGCAGCAGCGAACTGCCCGAGGGTCTCTTCTTCCCGGCGGCTCTGGTTGTTGAAGCTGAAATGCATCATTAGTGTGGACGGTGCTGGGTTGAAATGCGAGCGCAGTATGGCGAGCAGCTCACCCAGCACCTTAACATGTGGCATGGCTGGCTTGAGAAGGTCGAGCAGGAGACTGAAGACGCAGGTCCCGCAGCTGGCCAGGAAAACGTCCCGCTGTTTGGCCTCGGGTGTGTCATCTGCCCGGAAGAACGCGTGGACTTGTTTCTCGTAAATTGGCCAGGCGGACCCATCTCCCTCGAACGACTCGAGCCTTCCATACAGCGGCATGGCGGCAGCAACGGGGGGCAGTGTTTCGCCGCTCACAGTGGCATGGGACGATCCGTGGGTATTCGTCTCCAGTGTCACGATCCGCCCGGGTTTGTTAATGAGGGAAGGCTCGAGACGCCCTCCGTTAGACAGACGCTCCGCATTGTGGTGCTGACCAACGATGACTGACCCCGAGCAGCTGTTCGGTGTTTATTGGGTGCGGTGACCAATGTTGCCTACCTAGCCTAGCAGGCCACCGAGCCTGGTGGGCCAACAAAGATTATGCCCAAGGGGGCGTCACATGCTTGTTACAGACAAAAGCATAAAAACAATCATCCCTTAATTACTGCTAGAGTCTTCTATGTGCTATTTTGCTAAAGCTCATCATGCTGGTTTACAAGCTTTATTGTCGCTGGCTTCTCACATGGCCGCGCCTGTACAAACCATGCATTCACAGGCACGATGGCACTCCCTCAACCTACTATAAAAATGCACAGCATGTAAACGAAGCAAGGTATCTCCGGCGCGAAGCAGGCCTGCGGTTCCAATGGCCGCCGTTATGCAGCTTTTAGTGGTGGCCCTATAGGTGCTGCGCATGGGGTATAGGGTGCTGCACCATGAATGCATTGGATGTGTGCCGTTCTTCAACAGACCTCTCACCAACTTGGGTGACCGAGTATATGCCACTGAGTGTGCAGCAAGCTAGGGAACAATTCTCAGTGTTCGCAGGCACTAACACACCACTCTTCTTGCCTCGGATGCGATGTGCAGACGTCTCGGTTGAGCCCCTAGATGGTGCAGCATGTTCAGCAAGAAGCATGAAAGGAGCTCGGGTGTCATGTGACACATTTCTCAGTGTTCTCCTGTACCAGCATGCCATGCATTTCTGCCACATGTAGGCTTCACGGTGGCGGTGCTAGATGGCGCCGAGTATTCTTAGGGAAGCGTGAAAGAGTAATCCCAGTGCAGTACATGCCTTGTGGGGTTCTCATCCGTGCTCCTGGAAAAAAGGAACGACAGCACAGTAGTGCAAACATTCACAAGGGCATTTATTGCACCTTTCGTAGACTAATGCCTGCTAGCCGAGTTACTATCCACAAAACATGCCGATGGGCGCGCGACAAATTGCGGAAGTCCGACTCACCGCGACCGGATAACAAGTGAATATGTTCGCCCCATGCTGGACACCAATGTCGGTTGTTCGCGCATACAGTCACGCGAACAGTGGCGCATTCGAACGATCGAGTACGTCCATTCCGGGGTAGGCTTCGCGAGACAGTCTCGCAGAAGCATGAATCGGCGCACGCGCGGAACGTCCACGCTGCTTGCCGATCCCAAGCCAAAGAGAAAGAGCCTTCTCCTTTTTGCGCCCAAGTAACCCCGCCGTTATAGAAACACTCACGCCATCTCTTGTACTGCGCTTCAACCAGACCTACTGCCGCTGGCACCACGCCACGCGGTGAAGCCATATTACAGGTGACGAGAGCTATGCGGGAAAGAAACATATCAGGTGACGCGAGAGAGTCGCGGATCCCCACAGCCTACAGTACACATAACTGGTTTTGTTCGTGGCATTACGTTGCGTCGCTACATTGATTCATTGCTAAATGCATTACTGTTGACGGTCATTGTAAAATGGGTTCCGACTTCTCTCCTTTTTTTTTTGCTTGCTTTTGGCACGGTACCCCTTTGATCCTCGTGCCAGCTCAGGGCCAGGCATTTGTGCAGTCTAGGTGTTGCCAGACACAAATAAACTATTTTGGTAATCTTAGGGCTGTAGTGCGTTTTCTAGCATGCACGGTGCTCAGACCAGCTTACTCAAGAACAAGTTCTTGGAATGTGGGTTGTATTTATTTATTTATTTATTTATTTATTTATTTATTTATTTATTCACATACCTCATAGGCTCCAACTGTAGTAATGCGTGAGGGAGGTAAGAGAAACAACATGTAGCGAAAACAGGAGAACATAGCCAACAACAAATCAAACAATTGAAAAAAATTGAAGAACGAAGAACGAAAAAAAACGAAGAACAACAACACTCTGGACAGTCAGAAACGCACATGGCTCACCGTACTCCTGGTAAAGAACTGCGAACGCATGTATATTTATAAACTGCTTGCAAGGAGCGAAAATGACCACAGTCAAGTCACATGGTACAAATGAAGCGTGTGCGCATAACTACGGAATCAATTTTTTAATGTTTCTCTAAACGAGTCCAGATTATTAATTTCAACACTGCAGCTTGGAAGATCATTCCAAGCTGCTGTTGCCAGAGGTAATGCAGATTTGTTAAATGCATTTGTGTGGCCAAACACACGTTTGAGACTGCGTGCGTTATATAAGTGGTGAGATGGGCGAATTGGGCGGGAAAGAGGTAATGTAGTTGCATGTTGACTATGAGTGATTTTGTGCAGTAAGCAAAGCAGAGCTATCGTCCTTCTAGATTCAAGAGATGGGAGTGATAGTGATTCCTTTATAGCAGTAACGCTAGAATGCCTACTGTAATCTTTCACGGTGAAACGTGCAGCACGGTTTTGAACAGATTCGAGAGAATTTATTAAATATTCCTGATGTGGCGACCAGATGGCGGAAGCGAATTCAAGTTGAAAATGAACAAAGGTTCTGTACGCTATTTCACGAGTGGCTGAAGGGCTTTCACGTAGGTTTCGTTTTAGATAACCAAGTGTGCTAGATGCTTTTGCTGTAACATGTTTTATATGCGCTTCCCATGATAAGTTTGTTGTAGTATGAATACCGAGATATTTGTACATAGTCACAGTGGCCGCATTGAGAGTTGTGGCACATTAAAAGGCAGCACAGGTTTCAAAAACTTGGCACCAGCCCTTGTTGTAGCATGACACTCTTGACTGTCCCTGCATGTGTATGTTGCAGCAGCAGCAGCAGTGGGCCCAGCCGCTATCGTTGCGCAGTGCAGTGGTGGTGCGCCTGCAAGGAGATGTACAACTGCTGGTGTCGCCACCCCTGCTGGAAGGAGTGCGAGGCTTTGCTGAGGCCCTGGTGCCTACACTGGCAGCCCTGCACCCGACCACCGTGCTGGGCCGGCTGATGGCACAGTGCTGGAGGGCAGTCAAAGGCAGCACGCCCCCGACAGCTAGCCACCCATCTCAGGGACCCTGCCCTTCCGAAGGGTACCATGAGACGCACACAGAACAGGCAAGCCCTGCGTGTATGAATGCGAGACTTTTAATGCATTTGCATTTTTAGGCTACTTCACGAACTTTCTATGGACTAACTATCTATGGTTGAACCTCGATATAATGAAATTCACGATGTAACATAGTATTTAAATTTTCATAACTTCTTGTTCATAGAACACCATGTATTTAGAACCTCAACATAATGAAGAATGTTTATGCATGATTTTAATAGAATGAAATTTCACTGCTGCCTTGAAGGAATACCAAAACAACAAATAAAAATGTCCGTGGCTGCAGATGGTCCAATGGTTGAATTCCAAGTGGCTGCTTGCGAATGTACCTCTCAAATTTCATGCCACTCGACCAAGTACAAGAAGATACCATCGTGTCTCGTGTGTAATAAGCTTTCTGTGCAAGGGTTAGCTGAGAAGGATGGTGGCATGATGAGGGGTGGAAGTGGGGGGCAGGTTGGCCTGCATTTCCTTTTCTAGTGCAGACTTGGCTGCACCTGCCTGCCAGTAAGGCCGAGCACATACACAGCCCATGCTCCATTTTAGATATAATCTGCCATGTGTGCAAATAGTGGGCATACCTATATGGCGTGAAACAATGTGTGCAGACTTCCTGCGTATTTAGTACTGGAAGTTGCGTAATATTGAGTTTTGGAGATCATCATCATCATCATCATCAACAGCCTGTTTTATGTCCACTGCAGGACGAAGGCCTCTCCCTGTGATTTCCAATTTTACCCCTGTCCTGCGCCAACTGACTCCAACTAGTGCCCGCAAATTTCCTAATTTCATCACTCCACCTAGTCTTCTGCCTTCCTCGACTGCTTTTCCCTTCTCTTAATACCCATTCTGTAACCCTAATGGTCCAACGGTTATCTAACCAGCGCATTACATGAACTGCCCAGCTCCATTTTTTTCTCTTGATGTCAATTAGACTATCGTCTATACCCGTTTGCTCTCTGATTCAAATCGCTCTCTTTCTGTCTCTTGAAAGTTATGCCTAGCAATCGCCGTTCCATCGCTCTTTGCACAGTGCTTAACTTGTTCTCAAGCTGCTTTGTTAGTCTCCAAGTCTCTACCCCATATGCCAGCACTGGTAAAATGCACTCATTGTACACCTTCCTTTTCAATGATAATGGTAAGCTTCCAGTCAGGAGCTGACAATGTCTGCCGTATGTGATCCAACCCATTTTTATTCTTCTATGAATTTCCTTCTCGTAATAGGGGTTCCCTGTGATTAATTGACCTAGGTAAAGGTTACAGACCTAGAGGCTGATTGGTGATCCTGAACTGTTGTTCCCTTGCCCAGCTATTCATCATTATCTTTGTCTTCTGCATATTAATCTTCAACCCCACTCTTGCACTCTCTTTGTTAAGGTCCTCAATCATTTGTTGTAACTCGTCTGCATTGTCACTGAATCGATCCTTACTCTTAAGCCTTCCCAGTTTAATAGCTTGAATACTTCTTCCAAGCACGCAGTGAATAGCATGGGAGAGATTGTGTCTCCCTGTCCGACCCCTTTCTTTATGGGTATCTTCGTGCTTTTCTTGTGTAGAATTAAGGTAGCTATAGAACTTCAGCAGATATTTTCCATGGTATTCACGTAAGTGTTGTGTACTCCTTGATTACGTAATGCCTCTATGACTGCTGGTATCTCTACTGAATCAAATTCCTTTTCATAATCTATGAAAGCCATATAGAGAGGCTTATTGTATTCTTCGGATTTCTCGATAACCAGATTAATGACACGGATGGGATTCATTGTAGAGTATCCTTTCCTGAAGCCAGCCTGCTCCCTTGGTTGACTAAAGTCCAATGTTGCCCTTATTCTATTGGAGAGTATTTTAGTAAATATTTTGTATAACACTGGAATTAAGCTAATGAACCTATCATTTTTCAGTTCTTTAACGTCGGCCTTTTTGTGGATTAGTATAATGCTTGCATTCTTCCAGTTTTCTGGGACCCTTGCAGTCTATAGACACCTCGTATAAAGAGCCGCCAGTTTTCCAAGCATTATGTCTCCTCCATCTTTGATTAAATCAACTGTTATTCCATCTTCTCCTGCCGCTCTTCCTCGTTTCATTTCTTGCAAGGCCCTTCTGACCTCCTCACTAGTTATAGGAGGAGTTTATGTATCCTGTTCATTACTGTTTCTAATGGAAATATCCTGACTCCTCTGGGATGACTCAGGTCAGTACAGGTCAGTGTAGAATTCTTCCGCTGCTTTTATTATACCTTCGAGATTGCTGATGTTATTACCCTGCTTATCTTTCAGTGCATACATCTTGGTTTGTCCTATGCCAAGTTTCCCTCTGACTGATTTCAGGCTGCATCCATTTTTTATGGCTTCTTCAGTCTTTCTCACGTTATAATTGCTAATATCGCTTATTTTTACTTTGTTGATCAGTTTTGACAGTTCCGCGAATTCTATCTTATCTCTTGAGTTGGACACTTTCATTCTTTGTCATTTTTTTATTAGGTCCTTTGCTATTTGTGAGAGCTTGCTTACTGGTTGCCTTGGTGCCTTGCCTCCCACTTTAATTGCTGCCTTTGAAGCCAGCCTTGTTACGGTTTGATTCATTAACTCTATGTCATCATCATCTCTCTGTTCTAAGGCTGCATATTTTTTTGCAAGTACCAGCCTAAATTTGTCTGCTTTTATCCTTATTGCCTCTAAGTTGACCTGTTTTCTTCTTGACCAATTTTACTCTTTCTCTGTTCAAATTGAGGTGAATCCTGGCCCTCACTAACCTATGGTAACTGCACTTTACCCTACCTATCACTTCTTCATCCTGCACTATGCTGGGATCGGCAAAAAGTATGAAATCAATTTCATTTCTTGTTTCACCATTAGGGCTTTTCCAGGTCCATTTTCTGTTACTACGTTTCTTGAAAAAGGTGTTCGTTGTTCTCAGCTTATTCCTTTCTGCGAAGTCTACCAGCATGTCTCCTCTAGCGTTTCTAGAATCAACACCGTAGTTGTGAATAGCCTGTTCACTCGCTTGCTTTTTCCCCACTTTTGCATTGAAGTCACCCATTACTACTGTATACCACGTTTGCACTTTTCTCATCGCTAATTCAACATCTTCATAAAACTGATCTACTTCCTCATCTTCGTGACTGGACGTTAGAGCATAGGTTTGCACTACCTTTCATCTATACCTCTTATTCAGTTTTATTAGGACTACTGCTACCCTCTCGTTGATGTTGTAGAATTCGTCAATTTTGTCCGCTGTGTCCTTATGGATTAGGAATCCTACCCCACATTGCTTCTTATCCGGGAGACCTCTATAGCAGAGGACATGGCCGTTATTCAGCAATGTGTAATCCTCACCAGTTCTTCTAATGTCACTAAGGCCAATAATATCCCAAACAATGTCTGATAGTTCTTCGAAGAGTCCTGCTAAGCTAGCCTCTGATATGTAGTGCTGTGCCACACGTGTCAAACATGATTCGTTCTTTTTTTGTTACGTCATAGGCAAGCAGCCTATATATATAGTTCGCTGTCACTGAAATAAAACAGTGCGGTATGTGCTCTTGGATCGTCTCCGTCACTCTGCCACCCGCTACAACAGTGGCGACGAGGGTGACCACCCCGCAGAACCCCCGCCACGAACAGTGGCGTCTCGGAAGCGCTGCGAGTCCTGCTGGATACTGAAAGCAATCGAGTCTACGCAGCGTCGGCGGTCATGGCCCTGCCTACGAACCTCGGTACCCCAAGTTTCGACGAAAATCAAGATAAGTGGGATATTTACTTGACTCGACTGGAGGCATTTTTTGAAGCAAATGATATTAAGACAGATGATAAGAAAAGGGCGCTCCTGGTTTCGACACTGTCAACGAAGACGGTAGGCGTTCTTGCTGGACACTGCGCCTCCCAGAAAGTAAATGGCTTGAGTTACAAGGACGCACTTACCATCCTAAATAACCACTATGCGCCGAAGACTAATGAGGTTGCCGCAAGTTACAAGTTCTTTACAAGGGATCAGGCTGCAAGCGAATCTGTCCGGGACTATGTTGTTGAGCTACGCAAGCTTGCGGATAATTGTCACTTCGGCACCAGTTTGGACCGTATGTTACGGGACCGCATTGTTTGTGGCATCCGGAATCGGGCGGTGCAGCAGACGCTGCTTGAAAAAACTGAGCTCACACTTGCCCAAGCTGAAACGATTGCCATAGCGGCAGAGATAGCCGCACTCGAAGTAAGCGCCATGACTAGACCTGATATTGAGGCAGCGGTGTGCACTGTAGCGAGTAAATCGCGCCGATATCAGACCTTCACCAAAGATAAGCAAAGCCATACTGAGTGCGCACGCTGCGGAAACTACGATCACGAAGCAAGCGACTGTCCGCACAAAAAGGAGCAGTGTTTTCGCTGTCGGAAGACTGGTCATTTCACAAGAAAATGCCGTTCCCAGTCGGGGCTCCGGGCTGGTCGTAGGCGCGATGGCATCGCTAACGCAGTTCATTATGAGAGCGCTGTATCCGAAACGGAGGACGGCGATATTTCATCAGTCTTCACATTGCAGGAATCACGGGAAAAGAAATCTTTGCACCAGGCGTTCCGCAGAGTTATCCGCTGGGGTGGCCTGCCCTTGAACATGATTATTGACATGGGATCACCGTTTTCTATCATTCCGCAGGAGGTGTATCTAAAGCACCGTCTGAGTTGGCCACGCTTATCGATATGCAAACACACGCTCAGCTGTTACTTGGGCAAGCTACCCATTGTCGATGAACTGCACCTTGAAGGCCATTTTGCGGGGAAGACTGTACCTGCCACATTGATAGTTACAGGCTTCTCGGGTCCCAGCCTTTGCGGAAGGGACTTAATCCAAGCGTTCTCGCTTTTGCCGTCCGGGTTTCTCGCTACGGTTCAATCGACGTCAGCAGATCCCGACAGCCTCAGGACCGAGTTTCCTGCCCTTTTTGAGCCAGGACTGGGAAACATTCAGGGGCCACCTGTGAAATTCCACATTCGAGAAGGCGCCCAACCGAAGTTCCACAAGGCGCGGTCAATTCCTTATGCTCTTCGTGAAAAAGTGGAAACTGAGCTGGACCGTTTAGTAGAGCAAGGCATATTATCGCCCATAGCACATTCTGAGTGGGCGGCGCCAATCGTACCAGTACTGAAGAAAGACGGTTCCCTTCGCATCTGCGGCGATTTCAAAACCACAATCAATGCTGCGTGCATAACTGAGCAGTACCCTTTACCAAACATTGAAGACATTTTCGCGTCGCTACGTGGGGGATCATTTTTCACAACACTGGACCTTAAGGATGCATATAACCAACTCCCATTGGATGAGGAGGCGAGGAAGTTGGCCGTGATAAACACTCACAAGGGGTTGTTCTGCTATAATCGTCTTCCGTTTGGAGTTGCCTCGGCTCCCGCGATTTTTCAGCGGCGCATGGAAACGGTCCTGGCCGGTCTTCCAGCCATGCAGGTGTATTTGGACGATGTATTGATAGCGGAACGTCAAGACGATAATGGCTCAGTGCTTCGGGACGTTTTGCGCAGGCTTCAAGAAAATGGTATCAAGCTGAAGGCCGAAAAATGCCATTTTCGCAAAGACTCGATCGTCTACCTGGGCCATCGCATTGACAAAGACGGCTTGCATCCGCTTGAGAAGAACCTAGCAGCAATACGCGACTCGCCACGGCCTACGAATGTGAGCGAACTGCGCTCGTTTTTGGGTCTGTTGACTTATTATCACCGGTTCTTGCCACACATGTGAACGATACTCGCCCCGTTGTATCTTCTGCTTGAAAAAGAGCATAAATGGCACTGGGGAACGGCGCAGGAAAATTCGTATCTCAAGGCTAAACAAACACTTCTGAGTTCGCCTGTTCTGACGTATTTCGATCCCAACCAACCAGTGCGTTTGGAATGCGATGCGTCACCTTCGGGTTTAGGTGCCGTAATCTCGCACCGAATTGGAAAAGTGGATAAGCCCATTGCCTTCCGTTCACGCACGTTAACACACGCCGAAAAGAATTATTCTCAGCTTGAGAAGGAAGCACTCGCACTGGTATTCGGAGTAACAAAGTTTCGAGACTACCTGCTGGGCCGCGAGTTTATATTGGTCACGGACCACCAACCACTGCTGGGACTTCTACGAGAAGATCGACCTGTGCCCCCAATGGCGTCGGCACGTATTCAGAGATGGGCTCTGTTTCTAAGCCAATATAGCTACCGCATAGAGTACAAGGCCGGCAAGGAAAACGCCAACGCGGACGCACTCAGCCGCTTGCCCGTGCCGATAACAGACGTTTGTCGATCGGGCACCTTACCAGAATACGTGTTCTCTTCAGAGACCCTTGACAGCTCGTTCGTGCCAGCGGATGCCATACGGGCGCTGACGAACGGAGATGAAAACCTTAGCGTTGTGCAGCACTTTGTACTGAATGGATGGCCTAAACGCTTGTCACCGTGTCACAATCACCTTCAACCTTATTTTTGCAGAAGACTGGAGCTATCAAGCGTAGAAGGCCTGCTCTACTGGGGTCATCGCATCATCGTACCCCGCAAAGCGCGAGTCTCCATGCTCGCTGAGCTACATCGGTCACACCAGGGTGCATCTGCGATGAAAAGACTGGCTCGGACGCTGTTCTGGTGGCCTGGGTTGGATGGCGGGATCGAAAGCCTTGCACGTTCGTGCATCTCCTGTGTACAAGCTCAGCCAATGCCCCATCGACAGGTTCCTATCTGTTGGCCAGAAACGGGCACCAAATGGTCAAGGCTTCACATTGATTACGCCGGACCGATAGAGGGACGCATGCTGTTGATAGTCGTCGACTCGCATACTAAATGGATTGAGGCACTTCCCGTCAAGTCGGCGAGCACAGAAGTCACAATCGCGCGGCTTCGAGAATTGTTTGCGCGTTTTGGCTTGCCGCAAACAGTTGTATCAGATAACGGGCCTCAGTTTGCAAGTCAGCAGTTTTCCCAATTCATGACTGTCAACAACATAACTCATCTACATAGTGCGCCGTACCACCCACAATCTAATGGTCTGGCAGAGCGTGCGGTCCGCACAATTAAGGATGGCCTTCTTAAGCACTCGATGGTGAACGATCTCGAAACAAAACTAGCGCGAGTGCTCCTAGGCTATCGATGTACCCCACTACCGGGCGGCAAGTCTCCTTCAGAGATGCTGCTGAACTACCAAATTCGTTCGCGCTTAGATACTTGCGTCCCGCCTCTACCTCGATGTTACACGCAGCCTCCCAGATTCAAGTCCGGCGACCAGGTGTGGGTGCGCAACTTTGGCCAAGGGAAGCGTTGGCGTCCAGGCATCGTCAAGAGCACAGAGGGTTCACGCCTTGTAATGGTCGACACTCCAGATGGCCTAGCCAGACGTCACTTCGACCAAATTTTCCGTCGCGTGCCCGTGTCACCCGTGACCCCAAAAGCGGAGGCTCCCGACTCGCTTCAACCCAGCCTGGACAACAAGAATCGGCCCACGTCGACGCCAGAAGGCCGGTGCAGCCTGGCCACTCCAGAAGCAACTGGAGCTGCGCCTGTTCCTTCGACAACACCTCCAACGTCCCTCCCAGCCGAACAGGCTCTCTGTCCCCCAAGTCCGCCGGTCTTACGGAGGTCTACCCGACAACGAAGACCCGTGCAATGACTGCAGTTTTAAAAGAAAGGGAGAAGTGATATGAAGTGCTGTGCCACACGTGTCAAACATGATTCGTTCTTTTTTTGTTACGTCATAGGCAGGCAGCCTATATATATATAGTTCGCTGTCACTGAAATAAAACAGTGCGGTACGTGCTCTTGGATCGTCTCCGTCACTCTGCCACCCGCTACAACAGCCTCACTCGAGAAAATTTGGGTGTTAAACGTTGCAAGGGTTAGTTTCCTTTGGCGGCCTGTCCGGACCCAGAGATTCTTAGCACCCTCTGCTGCATTGCAAGTCTGACCGCCGCCTTGGTCAGGTGCTCGGCAGCCACTGGGGACTGAGGGCCATTTGTTAATTGAAGATATCATCAGGGAGGCTGGAGATATCATTATGGAGGGCCACTTTGAGCTATTTCCATGACTCACGGTTGGCCGGACACGCCAGTGGCCGTAAGACTTATCTTAAGTTGTGCCGCTCCGTGACCTGGCCAGGCATGAAGCGCGATGTACTTCATTATTCTCACTCATGCCGCGTGTGTCAGAGTGTGAAGCCCCGTGGTGGCAAACCCCCCGGCCACATGCAGCCGATCGAGAGCCAGCTATCCTGGTAAATCGTGGCCTGTGACATTGTGGCACCTTTCCCAAGAAGCCGGCAAGGTCACACATTCCTGCTGGCCGTCACAGATCACTTCACGAAGTGGGTGGAACTTTTTCCCCTTCGGAACGCTAACGGCACGCGTCATATGGGACAAGTTGCTCGAGGTATTCACCCGCTTTGGCTTTCCGGTGGAGCTGGTCACTGACAACGCGTCCTATTTCATGGTTAAGGTGTTCGTCGATGTCTGTGCAGCCTTTGGCATAAAGCACCGCAAAACAATGACTTATCACCCTCATGCCAATCCCACCGAGCGGATGAACTGAAATGTGAAGCCCTTGCTCGCGGCCTCTGCCCGGCAACGCAGGGACTGGGACACCTGTCTCCGCGAGATAGGTTTCTCTTTGCGCATATCGGTGAACCGTTCGACTGGGTACACGCCCGCTTTCCTCAACTTCGGGAGAGAGCTGCCAAACCTTTTGGATCACGTTCTGCGAACCGGTAGTGGGGCGGACGCCGCTGCATTGGGTCTCTCCGATTACGCAGTGCAAGTGTGCGCTAGGATGGCCGAGGCCCTTTCTCATGCCCGCACTAACCTGGCGAAAGCTCGCGTTGGAAGAAAGCACAATACGACCAGTCGCATAGTACATTATCAAGTAGGTGACTTCGTCCTCAGGCGCAATCATGTTCTGACCGACGCAACAAAGGGCATCTCAGCCTCTCTGTCGGCCAAGTGGTCGAGCCCATATAGAGTGGAGGCCAAAGTGTCACCTCTTGTGTATAAGCTGGTGGACTCAAACGGTAGACCATCCATCGTTCCAGTGAACGTTTCTGACCTCAAACCTTTCGTTGCCAGAAGCAGCAACTGGGAAGAGTAAGAGACACAGCAAGCGCAACCGAGCAAGACGGCTCTGCGCATTCGCCGTTATAACTTGCGAAAACGCTCTTAGTCGCCACTTCTCAGTGGTGGATCGAGGGACCTTAGTGTCCGCCGAGCTGGCAAGAGGAGAGGTGTGACTATAGCATGAACACACGCATTAAAGCAGAAAACAGGCACTCTTTACCCGAATAAGACGCTTTTTCGTAGTGCGCAACTCCTTCTGAAGACTGTGGTAAATCAAAGTGATACACGAGCCCGCCGGTGTGAGCTGCGAAAGCGAACCTAGCCGTTCCCTTACTGTTTGTGCCCGGGAAACTCTATCCTCCAGTGGCGCTCGAATGACATGAAAGGCACGGTTAGTGTTTTAGCGCTGGCCGAAGGGGTGCTTGAGGCTACCATAAGCCCAATATGTCCCTTTCCGTGAGCCTCCTCCTTCCCTCTGGTAGCCACCTGCAAAGGTGCATGTGCTAGAGCGATGTGGCATTTGGCAAGCTGGTGGACGCAGCATGAGCTTCATGTTCTGTGTATGAACATTGTCGTCGGACTGTGAAATTCACTGTTGGTGTGTTGTTTTTATCATCGGAGTGCGAACTTAGTTGCTTGAAGTGTTAATATTATGAGGCTGGTGCTACACAGACATCGACAATGAACCCATCCCAACGGGCCTCGAGGACATCGACCGACTCGTCCAGGTCTCACGGGAGCTGTCGCCGCCTCCGCAGGCACCTCCAGTCACAAGCCGTCCGGGAAGCCACTATGGTTGCACTCACTCCTGAGACCACAGCCTGACCTGTGGTCCAATCTAGTGCTTCTGCCAGCTCCACCTCCTTCCCGGTGCTGTCGTTACATTTGTCTCCACAGCCAGGTTCTCGTTTGCCTTTGCGCCGCCACGTCGCTACGTGGGCCTTCCAATCCGGCTCCGAAGCGCCACTTTGCTTCGTGTCGACGAAATCCTGGAAAGAACAGAGAAAGGTGGAGAACGACATGGAATGGGCGAGAGATCCCACGCATCTTCCGCGGCTGCACGGCATCAGCCATGGTTGAGGCCTCGGGTGGAGCAGTCATGGCTCCTGACCCTTCGGCAGTGTACTGCGGCGACTCCGGTGCGCTGCGGCTGTGCCGGTCCCATGACTCCAGCGGCGTGCACAAGCTTCACATGAAGAAGACAGAGCCAGCCGCCGGGAAGCCCGGGACGAATCCAGTCACCCAGGTGCTGAAGAACACGGACCCGGACGTCAACCCTGCCCTGTTGCATTCCGTTGTCGGCGCTCTCGCCTTGGATCCTGGGTTTGCGGCGACCATCGTGGCAGCTGACCAGCAGGTGACGGCGCTGGCACCACTCCACAGCTCTGTCCTTTCACCGCAAGCCGGAGGCACCGACCCACCTGGCGAGAGTTCTTGACTTCGATATTTTCACTTAAGGAAATAAAACAGGTCAGATGTCAGCTTCGCCATTGATTCCGGTCGGCTCCCTTATGGGACGGCCCGAGTCTTCAGGAGGGGGGGATGTGGGGACCCCTTTTGAACCCCTATCTCCTGTTAACGGAGATAGGGACCCCTATCTCCTGTTAATGGGCCATTCGCCCGCGCCATCGATGTGGACATGCAGTTCCAGCCTTATTTTGGATAGCGTTCTTACATTCCCCACTGCCACTGGTGCCGGCGCGACGCGGAGCCTGCTGCTTGTGCACATGGCTCATGTTACGCCGTGCGCCGAGCGTAAGAACAGTGCCTGAGGAGCGGGCCCTTCTCGCCCTCTCTTCGGCTTCTCTCTCCTTCAGCATCGAAGGTACACGGGTGCTTTCACCCAACAGATTGACTTTCGATGCTCTTGGCTGTCGGACGTGCGGATCCACTTGGTCCCGCGCCCCTCTGAGCAAGACGGCCCCTTTCTGTCTGGCGAACCTGCTCGGAAGAGCCAGTGTGGCGGAGCAGACTTCCCGGGAGCTTTCAACCGTAGTCTGTGACTGCCACCCTAGTGTCGTATTCCTGTATTGTACGCGCATTTTGTACATAACAGGGAATAAACCCCCATTTGTTGGTACCATGGCTGTAGTCGTCTCTACGCCTTACTGGTGAGTCAGCGAACCCGCCGCTTGCGTGCGCCACAGAGTGGGGACGATCTGCGTGTCTCCTTAGACCTTAGCTAGCCGGGTCCGGGCACGTTAGCCTGAAGCCCCACACGTGTTACGTAAACACCAACTATACATTTGAGTCTGCCAAGTTTTCCTCTCGTCCACCAGCATTTTTGGGTATTGCTTGGAGTAGAGCACATCTACAGTACCTTGCATCTGTGTTGAGCACGTATCTTGTGTTGCTCCTTTTCCAAATGTTAGGCTGAAAAGTTGTGCATGGTGCTCGTGCATGACAGTACTATGCCGTGCCGCACTGATCTGAGGCCCAAGCCAACAGATTACCCTAGCTGTCATGAGCACACGCATTGGTCATCATTGTGAGTATACAGCCCAGCTGTGGGTACACTTTTCTCTTCCCTGCATGTTGCGTGGAGCTACTTTCCTGCAGTGATGTGCCAGCAGCACCCTTTTAGGTTTTCGCCCTTGGCACGGGGAGCCTCCGTTTCCTGTGCCACCTCAGACTTGGTGTTTGTAGTGTTTGGTGTCGCCAGAAGCAATTAAATCTATGCTTCATTAACTTGGGCACTACAGTTAACTTAAATTAATTTGACCCTGATGGGACCATCGAAATTGATCTAATTATATGGTGCTTCAAATTAAATAAGAGGCAGAAAATCGTCGGAACACACCGCTGAGTCATTTGGCTGTACTTGCCCGATTCAAACACGCCCCAGAATCAAGCGCATGCCTGCCTTCTGTATGTCAAAAGTAGAAAACTAGCGTAGAGGTAGCATTAAAAATTCTAAATGAAGTATGAAATCTGACACGCACCTGATTTTTCAGCAAAGAGAATGGGAAAGGGTGATATGTGTTGCACTGTGGTAACTGGTTTGGTTTCTTTAAGTGAGTTTCGCCACATTACATTGGCATGACACAGTAAAGCATACAAACGCCGTAAAGGCAGTTTTGGTTTCTTATCCGATTGCACTGCCCAGGCACTTTCCTGGCCAAATTTCTTACAAAAGAAAAAAAAGAAAGCTTATTAGAATCGGGTAAATACTGTAGTCAGCCATTGTGAGTTACGGTTAGTGTTTGAAAATCTTCCTTTGGCAGACTTGAAATAAGCGTTTTCGATGGTAGGTGACGTGTGTTCAGCACATTAACTGTTCCCTAAGCTTCACAGGGACACGCTACCACTAGAGTGGTTGGTATTTAGGTCACCATGGGGGTCAGGTGCGTGTGTGCTGACTGGTGAAGTTCGAATTATCCGGCAAAGGTCAATTTTAGGATCGATATCAATAAAGTTTCGGCCCATAGAAATGCATGGACGCTGGCCGAGACCTTCATTCAGGATTGAATTGACCAAAAAATTGAATTAACCAGAGTCGAATTAATGGAAGTCTACGGTACTCTATTTTTTGCGGCGCAGCGTTCTTTGCTTGTTGAAAGCAGGCATGTAGCATGCCAGGTTATGCGAGGTGCCATACCTGGAGGAAGAGACAAAGAAGCTAGGTCCACATTCTATACCTGAGTGATCGTAGTTTGATAGCACAATCAAGGTTATCAGGGTTGCGCTTCCTGCAGGATACACTTTTCTTTGCTTATTTCATTATTTGTTTCTCTGCTCTGTATTCCGCTTAATTTTTTTTTTTGTAAAACTTCTGATCCAAGGGTCCCGGTGCAGTCTCTGACTTTGGGACCCTTGTCTGTATACCATATTTTGTAACAAATTGTTATGAACGAATAATAATAAACTGAAACTGAAACTGAAACTGAAACTGATTGGCTCGTGTTACAAACCACCATGCATGTCTGAGCCAGGATCCACTTGGTGCACTCATGTAAGGATCAGCCCACCATAGCACCCTCTAGACTTCAGCCACCTCGCCCAGTGACATATTGACACGTGTACTTATTTATCCTTTTCCTGTGGACTGCATTTAACCCGCTAACAACTTGAAGTTATTGCATGACTGGAACTTACTGGAATGTTATCAGTGGTTCTATCAGTTGTCTGTTGTCACCAAAGCTTGTGTAATCTGATTGCATGCGTGACGCGAACTGTGTAATATTTTTTGGAAGACACGTACACACCAGCGATTACTCTGGAACCTTCGATGACTCATGTATAAATGCCAATGTGCTTGACCGGCAGGTCAGATTACGATGATTGCCGACTCTGTTCGCCGCTGCCATTGTGCTTTGAGTCTTTTGATGGACCTTCAGGCCGATCGAAAGACTCAAAGAATATTGTACTACTTCACAATATTCTACTATCACCTTTGATTGCACAGTCTCTGTAGTTGGCCCAGGTTTTAGTGCATAATCTCTGGTATCAGCCCACTTTAGTCCCACAGAAGGGGGTGAGGTTAGGTAAAAAAAGCTTTGCTTTGAAGAAACAAGTGTGTAATTTAATATTTTTTGTTTTTTCTTGTGCTCAGTGGCTGTATGTTGTTACACTTTTCTTTGCAGGTGCAACTCTGGCTTCATGTACCCCGTGTGAATGTCATGGCACTACAGTGTTCGGTTGTGGAAGAATTGATTGCATTTTCTGCTCTAGACAATCTCAAGGACTTGGCCTGTGTGTCTGTCTTGGCCCTCTGCTTAGACCAGGTCAGTTAACCAGATGGTTCTTAAGTCTGGTTGGTCATGTTCATTGCTTTTTCATGTCGTGGTGCTTAGCCTTTTTCACCCATATTATTGCAAGCAAGGTCAAACAAATGCTGGTTCCACGTACTCCATTGCTTGTATTTTGATGCACCAATCGCAGCACTCACAATTTTGTTTTCATGTAGCTCTGTCACATCTTTATGTGCAGTCCACGGTGTGATGCGTCCATCTCAATTAAAATATCGTTGATTTGTTGCAGCTGTCCAACACAAGCGCA
Organism: Dermacentor andersoni; assembly: GCF_023375885.2. NCBI lineage: Eukaryota > Metazoa > Arthropoda > Arachnida > Ixodida > Ixodidae > Dermacentor > Dermacentor andersoni. Next base: position 613,483 of record NC_092817.1, on the reverse strand, counting down.
GCCAAAATATTCACATCAATTGTATGTGTGCAATTTTGGGGTCTGCATTACTGCTACGATTGAAATACTGGTGTGTAAAATGAAAAGCTCTGCAGGTTAGAAGAATAATAAATCTAGATAATGAAAATAACATTTAAAGAAATGTTGTATTTTGATGTTATTTCCGTACCAAAGACCCTTAAGTGCTGACCAGCTACCTTTTGCTCCATTTTACGCTTGGTATGGCCAGCAGTCTTAGTTGTGATGGCCTCAGCAAAACTAAGCCATAGGTGATCACTGCAACATGCTTGAGCTTTTGCTGTGAAAAGCCACATGTATGTCAATGCTCTTGGGAATGGCAATGTACTGCTATAGCAACATGCTGACCATGGTTGGACAGACAGCATTCATGATTCAAGTTATCTTGAAATACCAGTGTCTATTTAATAAGAGTTGCTCGAGAGGTGGTCGTTTTATTGACTGAATCTTGCACAAATACTGGGCCTATTGGCAGTTTTGTGTTCGGGCATTGTGCTTGCGCTGTCCCTACTTGGGGGTGTGCCGAGATACCTGACAGTGTTACTTCATCCATGCTTATGTGAGCAGCTGCAGTGATTGGGTGGTCTTTTGCGGGCAGGTGCAAGTGCAGATGCTGCAGAGCCAACAGGCGCAACGGTGCCTACAAGTGCTGCCTGAGGCACAGGAGCAGAGCCCACCACTTGGCCGGCGCCGCGAAAAGCCACTGCTGCTTGAGACGAGCCTGCCGGGCCACCACCAGGGTGTGGCCACCATCAGCCTGGGTGCAGCTCATGCTCAACTGCGGCGCCTGCGCAACTGCAGCTCCTCGTTGCTCAAGGAGGCCACTGTGACGTGCGTGGCACCCCACCACAGCAAGGTTGGCTTTCTTGAGGGTTTCCCAAATATTTCACCTTGTACAGGTGTTCTGGACATGTACTCGACTGTACTAGACACTTCCTTTTACAGGTGTTCTAGTTAGCTGCGACAACCTCACCTCATATTTGCAGCACAAAATTCAAAAAGACACTCACACAGAGCAAGGCCAGCTCTGGTCTTGTCTACTTCGTTTTGTTCTCTGTGTGTGCGTTCTGAAATGTTGTGCTTAGAATATGAATGCTGGCTGGAAGTAGCTTTGTCACATAAGTGAATTTTGCCTGACCTGACAAATATACATTTTTGCCTTGCCACCAGTACCTGCAGCAGTGATTTAGTCAAATGAAAGTTGTAGGGGTCTAGTATCCCACAGAAGTATCAACCACCACTGGTTCGGGCTTAGTCAGCCCCAGAGCCACGTCAGCCGTTGCCTCCTGTCATCTAGCACACTGCCGTGCGCATGCCTAGACCGCAAAAGGGGGGCCAGAGCGCTGCGCACACATGAGAACACGGCATTGTCTTAAGTTGGCAGAAACTGTTTATTTGTGTCCGGTTACACCTAACACTGCACAAATGCCCAGTCCCGGTCTGGCGCAGGAATCAAAGGGCTCCCATGCCAAGGGTGAAAAATACAGAAAAGGCCACTACTAACACGTCACTGCGAGAGGATGGCTCACCATGACATACCGCTAGGAAATAACCAAGCGGCTATTCTCCTTGATCTCGCAATAACCTGTCACGATCGACGACACGCCACACGTGGTCCCGAACTACCGCTTTATTTTCCGGCACGCCAACCTTCCGCACCACACAACCACACTCCGAGTTTTTCCCTTTCTTCCACTCTCCTCCCGCACGCTCGCGCCGCTGTCCTCCCCGCACTCACGCCACCTGTTCGTCGCTCAGTCAACTACCGTCGATCCCGCGCCTGGCCTCCGAGAACCGCGGCTCCTCGTCATGGGTCTTGGGCTGGCTTGCCGCGGGTCTTGCGCGTCACAACTCTCCCCCCCCTCGAATCGTGAAGCTGTGCTGGTAGGGAGGGGCCATGGCTCATGGTAGAGCATCAACTGATCAGCATGGGCAGTAGTTCGATGACGTCCTGTAGCAGGATCGCTCAAAACAAAGTTATTGTCACCTAATCGTTTGATTACACAATAAGGTCCACTTCGCCGCGGTGCCAATTTCGCCGAAACGCCCTTGGCCGCATCACTCAAGGTATGGGAATCCAGGAGCACAAGGTCACCCTCTTTGATGGTTGTTGCCTGACGATGACGGTCGTAACAGGATTTCTGCACCTTCCAAGCAGCTGCCTGATGTGACCGAGCATACTGGAGGGCCTCTCCAAGGCACCGCTGGAGTTCCGCAGCAAGTGCATGGTGTGCTGCTTTTGGAGGCTCTGTGTCTTCCTTGTCGCTTGTAGGTTCCCATGGGGTGCGCAACTCGCGGCCGTAACACAACAATGCTGGAGTATATCCGGTGACAACACTCTCGGCAGTACGCATGGCAAGGGCGATCTCAGGTATGTGCCGGTCCCAGTCTTTGTGGTTGGAGCAGTATGCCCGTAGACACTGCTTAATTGTGCCATTGTGACGCTCCACCATTTGGCCAGCCGGCCGGTAAGGCACTGTGTGGCGATCTTTGATGCCCCAGTGTTTCAAGAGGTTGCGCCATAGTGTGCTAACAAAGGGCTTGCCATTGTCACTGGTGATGGCCACAGGTGTGCCATGGCGGCAGAAGACTTGCACCATGCACTCCAGTATTTTCGCACTTGTTGCTGCTCGTAGAGGGAAAAGCTCTGGGAACTTCGTAAATTTGTCAATAACTACCAGCAAGTATTTGTGGCCCCGGGGTGTAGATGGCAAGGGCCCGGTAATGTCAACACTGAGCTCTTCCATGGGTGATGTTGCCCACTGACTGCTCATGAGGCCCTCTGGTTTCTTGCGCCGAGCTTTTGTGCGCTGACAGACAGTACAGCACTGCACATACTTTGATATATCTGCTCGCATGCCCAGCCAGACGAATCGTGCAGCCACACGCCTCAGAGTTTTGAAAAATCCAGCATGGCCTGCAGTGGGATGGTCGTGGGCCACCTTCAGTGCCAGCTGCCGCAAGTGACTAGGTAACCACGCTACCTTGTGGTTGCCTCTTTGCTGAACCAGCAATCCGCTTGGCTGCAGTTCCGTTGTTTCGGCCAGATCACGAAAGAGGCGATGATCAGGGTCCGAACTTGGGAGCTGAGTCCCTTGGACCACTGCCTTCAGCTTTAAGAGGCGGTCATCACGAGCCTGTTCTTGTACCAGCTGTGTTGTGTCACTCAGCAGCGAAGAGTCAACCTCCGAGGCCACAGCTACTTCATCAAATGTAATTTTGCCTTCAGGTTCTGGAGCAGCAATGGGGAACAGCGTCTCATGTAGGTTGTCACTTGGGTTGTCTTCACACTGGAGAGGGGCTCTACTCAAGGCATCAGCGGGTATGTTTGCCAGCCCTCGTCTGTGCTTGATTCGGCAGTTGAAGCCCTGCAGCCGAAGAACCCAACGCTTGACCCTGGGTGAAGCTTGGTCGGTATGAAACATCCATGCCAGGGAGGAGTGGTCACAGTGTATTTCAAACTCCGTAAATTCAAGATATGCCCTGAACTTGTCCACTGCCCAGACTACTGCCAGGCATTCCCACTCCTGGACAGTATAATGGCTCTCGGCTGCTGTAAGGACTCTGCTAATGAAGGAAACAGGCTGCAGACCATCAGGGCCAGCCTGCAGCAGCACAGCTGCAATGCCAATGCCACTTGCATCTGTCTCCACCACAAAGGGTCGATTTAGATCTGGGAGGCTTATAACAGCATCCTGAGCTAAGGCCTGCTTGAGTGCAGTGAAAGCCTGTTCTTGGCACTCCTCCCACTGCCATGGCTCGTTCTTCTTCAAAAGGTTGGTCAGTGAATGTGCCGTCAGTGAAAAGTGAGGGATGAAGCTTCTATAGTAGCCGGCAAGTCCCAGGAAGGCTTGCAGCTGCTTAACTGTACTGGGTCTAGGGTAATCCAGCACTGCACGCACCTTGTCCTCATCTGGTCTGCACTGCCCAGGGGAGATGATGTGACCTAAAAACTTGAGGGACTGACGGCAGACCTGTACTTTATCTGGATTAATCGTAAGGCCAGCACCCTCAATGCGTTGTAGCACTTCCCTTACATGTTCAACATGTTTCTCCAGTGTCTCTGAGTATACAAGGACATCATCTAAAAATGCCATAGCAAAGTGGTGATTGATTCCCTGCAGCACCCGGTCCATTAGGGTTTGAAAAGTTGCTGGACCACCTGCCACCCCGAAGGGCATCCTCGTAAATTCAAATGTACCTTGATGGCAAATGAAGGCCGTTTTAGCTATGTCAGCCTTGCAAACAGGAATTTGGAAAAACCCTTGGGAGAGATCAAAGCTGGAAAACCACATTGCTCGGCCCAACTGCGCTAGCAGCCAGTCAGTTCGAGGCATTGGGTAGGCAGGTACTCGGGTGCGTGCATTTAACGGACGGTAGTCCACAGCGAGCCGGTAGCCTCCAGACTTCTTTGCAACGAGCACTGGGGCGCTAGTCCATGGGCTGGTGCTTCGTCTTATAAGGCCCTGTTGTAGGAGGTCATCCACACAGCCCTCAATGATCTTCTGCTTCTTCGCATTCACTGGACGTAGCTTGCATCTCACGGGCGCACTGTCCCCCGTGTCAATGAGGTGCTGAGCCAGGGTGGTACATCCCGCAACTGTAGTAAACAGATGGTTAAAGTCATCGAGAACTTTACTCATGCTTGGGTGTAGTTCCCTGGTGCCAGCCTGATGCATGTTCTCTATGCCTGGAACTACAAGCACTTCTTCAAAGAGGCTGTGCAAGTGGTACGACTCTCCATCTTCTATTGCAAGTGCTGTCGCTGGGTCCTTTTCACGCTTAGCAAATGGCACCATGCACTGTGGATCGGTTCCAATCGTCCACCCACCCAGCGATACATGTAAAGAGATGCCTGTTGCTGTTAAAAAATCTCTGCCCAGCACAATGTCCCGACACAAGTCTGGCACACACAGGAAGCGTTGATTGCGGCTGCTTGTGGCCCACTTTATTTTGCACTTGAGGGAAGTCGTCGACTGAGACCAACCTGTTGCCAGGCGGAGTGCTTGTTCCTGTGTCTTGGGTTTGGCGCCCGCCTCGACCGCTACCCTTGCCGCCGGCAATCCAAGCAAGCTCACACTCGAGCCTGTGTCCAGTAGGGCCTGGAACGTCGTCCTCCCGATCTGCACTTCCAGGAGAGGCTCCTTGTTGCCGGCCAAAGCCGCTACTTGCAGCGCAGTCTCGTAGGTGCTTGCCGGTGCAGCACCTACCGTCCCCCGTTTCCCGTACACTGAGAGCGGATATGTCCGATCCCGTTGCATTGGTAGCAGCGGGGTGGGCCGCCACGCCGACCTGTAGGGCACTCGCGGGCCATGTGACCGACGCCTCCGCAGCGATGGCAGTTGAATTCTCTTTGGTCACGCGGCTGGTACCTTTGGTGCTGTGACGGCGTTGAGAGATGTGGCGTCCTTGTGGCGAATGCGGCCAATCCGTGCAATTGGTCTCGGTGGTAGGAGGGCTGTATCGCCGCGGGGTGCAACGGCCAGGGGGATGCCGCCGGCGGATACTGGAACGGCGCGGCAGCCGCTGTGATCAACCCTCCGGGTTGTGTTCCCGGCACGCCGGCCACGTTTATAGTCGATTGGAAGGCCAAGTCTCTCGCGACTTGGTCAGTCGGGGGTGGTGGTGGCTTGTACTGCATGCGCCTCCAGAAACGCTCCATGAGACCGTCAGCGGCCTTCGCCAACTCCGCGAGACTGCCGAACTGTCTTCCCTCCACCAGATCCTGGAGTTGCGGGTGCATCTGCCGCAGCACGCGGTCAACCTTTTCCGACTCGGGCACTTCGCCGCCAATCCGGTCGTAGTAGGCCGCGATGGTATAAATAAATTCCTTTAAATTTTCTTGGGGATGTTGCGTCCGGTGCTCCAGCTCTTGTTTCAAGCGGCGCTTCGCGTCAATGGAGGAGAATTCCGCAATAAACGCCGCAGTGAACTCCTCCCACGACGCAAACGAGTTCACGAATCGCCACCACAACTTCGCGCTACCTTCCAGCGCAGCAGGCACAATGTGCGTAAGCCTCTTGTCAGCTGCGACACCGCTGACCAAACAAAACGTTTCAAGCCGGTCCAAAAATTCCTCGGGGGACTGATGGTCGTTGAACCCCTTAAACCTTGGAGGCTGACCTGGCTGACCTCCTGTGGAGCGCGGAGCGCAGTCGCTCACCGGTTGAACCGCCGCCGCCGTTGTCGTAGAACCCATAGGCACTGCCTCGGCCGCCATCAGTCTTTGTCTGACAGCTGCCGCGATTTGCTCGCGTTCCATGGTAGATCCGCTCGTCTGCCCCAGCAGATGCTGTACCAATTGTTCGGGAACGTCCACTGTCTCCATGTTCACGTAGATCCCGGACGAGCCCCCACTTGTCACGATCGACGACACGCCACACGTGGTCCCGAACTACCGCTTTATTTTCCGGCACGCCAACCTTCCGCACCACACAACCACACTCCGAGTTTTTCCCTTTCTTCCACTCTCCTCCCGCACGCTCGCGCCGCTGTCCTCCCCGCACTCACGCCACCTGTTCGTCGCTCAGTCAACTACCGTCGATCCCGCGCCTGGCCTCCGAGAACCGCGGCTCCTCGTCATGGGTCTTGGGCTGGCTTGCCGCGGGTCTTGCGCGTCACAAACCATTGGGCCCAATCGCAAGAGCTCAGGTCATATCCATCGTCTTCTGCCTCCGACAAGTGGGGCTCGGTGCAGTATGACCACGCATGAGCATGAAGCGCCACTCTGCGGCTTATCATGTGGAAAAAAAGAGCAACGCAATGTATGCACTCGCAGTTGGTGCAAAGCTCCGCAAATGGGCTCATGTCCAAGGCCCTAACAAAGGGGCCAGCAAACGAAGTGGAAAACATGTACGTACCATTGTGACGTCCTGGAGAAGTCTCCCCCTCACTCCTTTCACCCATTGCACCTGCTGCGCTGCCGTAGCACCGCGACCACCAAGGTGGGCAGTACAAGCGCCACTACCACAAACCCTCGGGAGTCCCCTGGTGTTGCATAACAAGAATGTAGCAGGCTATCGCAAACTCAGACGCATGGATATCAAGATACGGTAGAACCTCATTGATGCGATCCAGTCATGTACGATTTTGCAGTGCCAATGTTCACAATCAAAAGCACAATGACCCAATGGTATTCTGCTTATTTTTTTACCAGTTCATGCTGACACGTGTGCTGGTTTATTTTTTTCGTACAACCGCTTTTTACCATCTTTTTACATGCAAGCGTGGGACACGCTTGCATGTATCAGAAGTTTCTCGAATGTTATCGATGGTTCTATTTGCTGTCTGTTGTCATCGAAGCTTGTATAATCTGATTGCATGTGCGAGGCGAATTGTGTAGAACTTTCTGAAAGACATGCGGGCACCAGCAATTACTCTGAAACCTTCGATGACTCATATATAAAAGCCAACGCGCTTGACTGGCAGATCAGGTTTTCGACTATCGCCGACTGTGTTCGCTGCTGTCGTTTTTCTTTGCGTGTAGCCTGTTTTTCAGGGCACTGGTTCGCCCAACAAAACAATAGTTTCGTCACTCACATTCTTGCTGCTTTCTTCACCGTCACTACTACGTAACATATGGTGGAGGTGCTTTGCGTTCATGTACTGGACACTTGCGATGAGCTGTGATCGAAGCACGGACTGCGAAGAAAACACCAACTTCGTCCCAGACCATCAAGCAAGCCACAGGATAAAACACCTGCCCTCCGGAACACGACTTCTACCTGTGACGATGAAGAAGATTATGGCCAAGTCTACAACACCAATGGCAGCCCCAGAGTTCCCCATCTTGCTGTAAAAGTCTCGGGAGCCACCAACTGTAGTGAATGAAGCAGCACCACGTGTTACATATTAGCAGATGGGAATGTCTGCTCGCTTTCTTGCTGCATATTTTATACCGGCCAGCAGAACAACAGAATGGACAAATGATAAGTAGCGTCAGTCGTTAGTAATGTTAGTAGGGTTAGAAGCGCCCTCTACACTACATCCCCCCTTGTCACAAATGTGACATTACATTACAGGTTAATTACAGGTTTAATCTTCTTGGCATAAAAATGTGCTGACCCGATAAAGTTGTGTACTTGACTTTGTTTCGAAACTGATTTACCTCCAGGGCGTAAGTGATCACTTGATTATTAATTTCACATTGAAAATGCATGCATCTTCCTAGAGGCGATCTAGAATTATCGTTGACTATAACCACGCTCACATACCCTCAATTACTGGTGAACCGGAAATGTTTACCGGTGACTACTTTACTAAATTTGATGAACGCTCTGTCGAAGAAAACTAGCAGCTCCACAAAAATAAATTGCACTACTTAATTAACCGGTATATAGCTTGAAGGCAGATTCCTTATAACTCATGCTCACCCTGGTTTAATAATTCTTTCTGTTGCGACTATGCAACATAAAGAAACTTATTTTCCGTTGTGCCAAACAGACCAATCTTGCCGATTGCTGGGATGCTTACTATCATGTAGAAGCCGACTACATTTATGCTGCTAGGAATGCTAAAAAAACTTATTTTAATGTCACACTGCCATCCCTCTTACAAACTAATCCATGCAAATTCTGGAGCATTTTTTTTTTTACTAGAAAGCTGACTCTATTCAATCAGTTCATGTTGATAGCAGCAATGTTGATAAAAACCTGTGTTACACTGTATTAATTGAAGTGTTTACCTTGCCTTTTTTGTGATAATAACCTTGCCTATTTACCAAATATTCCTCATTTCTTGTTTTGTGCTATGAATTCCATATGAGTTGATGGGGTTGGTATTAACCGTTTTATTGTTAAAGAAAAGATTTCATCTTCTGCAGGTCCTGGTCTTATTAATTCAATAATGTTAAAATGTACGGCATTATTTTCTTCTGTTATTCTACCTAAACTGTTTACTTAGTCATCATAGTGCTCATCGCTTCCTACAGACTGGCAAATGGCAAGGGTTATTCAAGTCCACAAATCGGGTAATGCAAATTGTCCCAAGAACTTCTGACCCATCTCATTAACTAGCATTCCATGCAAACTCGTAGAACACGTAATATGTTCTCACCTCATCGATTTCCTGGAAAGCAACTCGTTCATCCATCCATCTCAACACGGTTTTAGAAAAAACTTCATTATGCAATACTCAACTTCTTTGTTTCACTAATGATTCGTTTGCCGTCTTAGATCAAGGATTCAATATTGACTGTACTTCTTAGACTTTGCCAAAACCCTCAATACTGTATGTCACGATCTACTTATCCATAAACTTAATCAGCTTAATATTGACCCAAATGTGTTGTCTTGGATTAAGGAGTTTCTTTCTAATCGAACTCAATATGTCACAACCAATAACTACCATCTGCTTTGTCAGCAGTTACATCCTGAGTGCCACAAGGCTCTGTCTTGGGGTCTTTACGCTTCTTGATTTATGATAATGATCTCCCTAACTGTGTAACATCAACATCAATTAATCTGTTCGCAGACAATTGTGTAATATACTAGAAGATCACTAACCTGGATGATTCATATAAACTGCAAGAGGATCTTTACAATGTGTCACTGTGGTCTAACAAATGGCTTATGAAACATAATGTTAGCAAGTGTAAATCAATGTGCATATCACGTAAGGCCAGCAGTGGCAATCAGTGCAGATATATACTGAATTGCACTTTATTAGCATCTGTTAATGCTCACAAATATCTTGGCCTTCACATAACTAATGATATGTCATGGAATATGCATACTAATTATATTACTGCTAATGCTAATCACATGTTACGATATCTTCATCGTAATTTTTCTACTGTTCCTAATTCTGTTAAATTGACTCTACAAAACCCTAGTTAGCTCAAAACTAGAATATGCATCTGCCATTTGCGATAACAATCAAGCATCACTAACCCTTACCCTTGAAGTGATACAAAATCTAGCAGCTCGCTTTATTTTATCTAACCAAGGTAACTTATCTGTGCTAATGAGGGAGGGGGGGTACCTTTACTAGTACAAATGTGAATAATGCCCACCATCCGCCATAAAGATGCGTAAACCCGCAAAAGAGAATTGAATTAAGGTGTATCTCAAAGGTAAGCCTGTGAGATAACCTCTCCTTTACTTGGCAAAAGAACCACACGAAATAGACTCACGCACGAAAGAAGCACAGGAAGAACGCTGCTAAGAAAAAGTAAACAGGCAAAAGTGTAAAATAAAGATTTTTAATAGTGTTTTTTGAATTAGCTCTGGAAGAGTTAAAGATAAGTATATAGTTGCAGAACAATCACAGTTCTTTTGGATCCCTCGTTTGCTGCTCTACCAAGTGCCAAAACCGACTCGTGTTGTTATTTGGGAAGTTGTGTGACGATGCGTGGTCACCAGTCCCGTACAACCGCGTAGTGCGCAAGACGATGCGGTCCTAGATGTACTGCGCCCACCGCGGAAGGTTAGAAAAACACCCATATTAGTACAGCAGAGAAGTGGATACATCAGGCGGCTCAACTGATAACTGTAGAAGCGTCATTCAAAACACACGGAATTATTCTCCACTTCTGGCAGCGTTTTCTTTATGGCAGCATATATGGTTCCGAGAATCTACCAGCATCGTGGCGAGCCATCACTTGAGGAAATAATGAAGCAAAAGGAAAAGGTAAACACAACTGGCATTTTCTCCGGCCGCAACTCATTCCACGAGCCCACAGACCAGCTGACTATGAACCGAATCCTTTTCCTGGTTTCTGGATCAGTCTAAACAAACAAGGTTGAACTAACAAAGCAACAGCAATGTGCATGATCGTTAACTAGATGGTGACAACTGAACTCATCTCGAGTTAATCACATGAGCACCGGATCGATGAGAAAACCAGCCTTCACACCCCAGCGGATGCCAATAAATACCACCATCCAAAAGGAGTAAAAAAAAATTTACAACCATTCCACTCTATGAAGATGGAATGGCAGCGAAAGCTGATGACAGTCAAAGCTATTGTCACGAATCTCCTCCGGAGAACACTCTGGCCGAAAGAATGTACGGGGCGACAGGTGTACCCACACAGACGCACATTTAATACAACCCACGCGGCACGAACAGCAGCACACAAACCTAACAAAACTAACACACAAGATACAAAGACTGTCAGTACACACGTCCCAGTAACACTACACTAGCGTTCTACTGATAGTGGTTGGCGTTCGTGCTCACATCTGGTTCGATGCGGATGTGGTGTCGTGCGGGTCCCGTAGCCGACGTCGGAATGGCGTTCGACGTTCTAGGGCTGGCGTCGCTGGAGGCGTCGTTAGTTGCGTCGTACACACTCCCGGTCCAAACGCCCGTGGAGGTGTGGCCGATGATGTTGGCGTTGGGGCACCACCCGGAAGGGTGGCAACAGCGGTAGAGACACCCCTGGCCGTAGCAGGTGGTGGCGTCCTCCGTGGACTCCCCGGAACGGGCTCAGGAACGGCAGGAAGTCTGCGGTGCAAAGCCATAGCACGCGAGCTCACCGGAGCAGTAGCCGGCGTCACTCTCTTCCGGTCGAACCGTCCCTGACCCGCCGAGTCTCCGCTGCTTTCTCCTTCCCCCCGTGTCTCGCCCTTCCTCGGCCTTTTATAGCCTTGACGTTAGTCCACGTAATCCTTCTCTTCGTCTTCTCTTCTCCACCAATCATCGCTTTCCATCTCACCGGATACTTCTCCACCAATCATCTCTTGTCACCTCACTGCGAACCTCTTCTTTATCTTCTTTCGTCTTCGATTAATCCACGTCATTCTTAACGCCATCCTCGTTGTCTTCTTGAAACCTTTCTTCGTCTACCATTTTATTTTATCTTCCCTCTTATATGTGACAGCTATCAAACGAAAAGCAAAGTGCTTCACCTCTGCTGCGGGTCGGCCTGAAGATATGCAATATTGGGCCGACCTGCGATGCAGGCGAAGCAGGCGTTAAGCACCCCCAATACGTGGGCTGAGCCCGAAGGTAGTGCAGTGCAGGGCCGACCCACGACTGAGGTGAAGCAGGCATTAAGCACTCCCCATACATGGGCCCAACCCAAAGATCTCGAAGGACGTGTTACAGGTTCCAGGTTCAGTAGTATATGCCATTGAGCTTGGACCCTTTCTGAACTATCACCAGGATCGGCCCACAGGATGATTTTTCTGTTGACGGACGCCAAAAAAACAACGGAAGTCAGTCATATACTGCTTTCGCCATAAAAGGCAGCAATATGTTGACCGCCGAATAGAATGATTTGGCGGCGCTTTAGGAATGTGTGTGAGGAGTGGCGGCGGGGCCGTATGGGGGGGGGGGGGGGGGGGGGCATTATGTCTCTTAATTTCCCCCCTGGGTACGTGCCTGATTCCTGCCATTCTATTGTAACATGTACGGTATTTACTCGAATTTAGCGCGCACTTTCTTTCCAAGAGAAAAAAAAAAGAAAGAAACGGGTCCAAATATTGTGTGCGCATTAGAATTGAGTATGACCATAAATCTGCATTACCATATTGCCATCGGCATTTCAAAATGGCCGCCTCGTGCACGCTTCAAGCCTAGCTGCCGTTGCTTCCTCCATGTGCTGTAGTACGTAAGCTTCGGTTAGCACATCGTCTGTCTTGCTGTTTTCTGTGTTTGCTCTGTCAGCATCAGTGATGTTCCATGCAGGGAATTTTCTTTTTTGGGGGGGAATTTTCGGCTGCAAATTTGGACCAATGGAAAGGAGGGAATCTTTGCGATAATGCTGGGAACATTAATATTGATGAAGTAAATACTACAATGATGCCTTTGAGCGAGCAATCACTTTGACAAACTACACCACACCCTTTTCAGTGCACAGGCTAATCTTGGACCTGGTCGGCTTCAAGTTCTAATAGCCTTACTTGTGAAATGCTGGTGTGCTGTGTCGGTACAAAACGCGGACTGCAATTCCTTGCATCATTATTTGATAAGGTAACCTACTCAGAATCGCTAAAAGGCGGCTAGCCACCAGTGTTAGTTTATGCTATAGAGCTCTGTGTATGCTCTGTCTATGAGCTGCCTGTCTCATGCATCGGAGAAGTTTTTCCGAATGAGACAGAACTGGTACTGATGTGCCGCACAAGGCTGAGATGTCGGATGTGAGGAGGGTGCATTGACAGAGACTTTCACTCAAAGGCAAATCCTCAGTGGCGAGCCGGGCCGCCAAACGATAGTTCTGAGCCGCACGTAAAATAGGCGACCTTGAAAGCGGCCTTGCTCTATGGTTGGAAATCGCTTATACGACGCCTCTTTTAAGCTACATCGTAAGCTTCTGCCTATGATTAGTTTGACATTGCTTATACACTTCGCGCAGGGAACCTATTGACGTCCCGTTTGCCACCAAACTTGCAATACATGCAATTTAGCAGTTGCGGATGTATGCTCGTGATCTACAGGAGTACAAACAGACACCCGCGAAAACGAATATACGCACGCACGCACGCGCACACACACACACACACACACACACACACACACATTGTAAGGAAGAAGTAGTGCGCCGTGCAAAGCGCCGCAGCCGGATCGCCAATGCTACTGAAGTGGGGCTCGGGCTAGACGCTGTTCCTGGTGTGACTGGCTAAGCCTACGCTGTTGCGTCTTCTTGTCCGCGTCCATCGTGCCGTCCACAGCCGTGTCGTAGTCCTTTGCCATAATATATATATGTGGAAACTCGCTCCCGAATGAATTGGAAGACTCCGCCACCGGGTTCTGTATGACACAAAGCTCATGCCGCTACTCGCATTTAAAGTAATAATAACGTGCACGATGCGCTCGGTTTGAACACAAAAAGGGGGGCATCTTAGTAGGCACATATCGGCAGCGTATTTCGGAGATTTCTGCAACCCATTTTGTAAATCTTATATGCCTAAAAACTTGTTGATGTATCCGCGATAGATGTGTTTTCCTGATTGCGATGGGTAACTCAATATAGAACGATTTCTAAATGGTTCTGGCCTCGTAGTTACGGAATTGCACGTCTGCAAGTGGCCGTGAACTCGGCTAGGCAGACCCTACAGGTGTACTGACAACCATTCACAGTTGCAAATACATGCTCGTAATCTACAGGAGTACAAGCTGAAACCCGTGAAAACAAATATAAGTGCAAATGTAGAATAAATAATTGGAAGCAAACTACGACATTTTTTTACTTGCTGAAAACCTGTATGTGAACTTTGCAACTGTTGACATTATGTTATTTATTTATTATTTTTGAGTATTACTGCAAACCTTCTCATCACTTTTTCATTTATATTTAGGCTACCGCATAGTTTCAACCTTACCTATATAGTAGGCCCTTCAAAGCTGTGAGCGACCATCACGTTTTTTGTTGGCTGGCAAATTTGGAGGACCTGTGGCATGCAAAATCAGTGATGACAATGAGCCACAATAAGCAGGAGCATGTTTTTACTGAGTAGAAGGTTCTAGCTGATGGTCATTCCTTGACGTGCAAATCTCCCGACCACATCGCGCAAGCCGCTCGTAATCTGAACCACGTGCCCGCTTTGTTCCTAAGCAATGGCCTGTCGCTAACCAGCTGCCATTCTCCTCATCTTCCTTGACATCAATGCTGCTACAAGAGGGCCCCGTCTAACAACAGAGCCATGCAGGAAGCTGGAACGATACTTTGAGGAGTTTGGGTGGGCGTGTTCGGATTTCAAGTATGTTTGTTGACTGGCGAGTACCAACTGGCTCTTACCTAATTGGTTTATTCGGTGACTGACGGAGTGGGTCCTCAACCAAAGTGGGTTCGAGGCAATCGATAGAAATATTGTTCTGTCAGCCGTTTAAGTCCATGGTGAAATGCCTGTCGGCACGATGAAACTATGGTCGTGAAGCATCGTATAAGTACCGGCGATGCAGCATCTGTTCGCCGATGCCCATACTGAGTGTCGTCCTCTGGGCGACAAGTTATCCAAATCGAGGTTGAAAAAATGCTTGCAAAAGGGATTATTGTACACTGTTCCAGCTTGTGGGCTTCCCCTGTTGTTCTCGTAGAAAAAAATTATGACAGCTGGCGATTCTGCATTGACTATCGCCATCTACACACGATCACCAAGAAAGATGTATATCCACTTCCCCCCATTCACAATGCTCTGGATTGTCTTCACAGTGCCGCTTATTTTTCATTGATAGTACTTCACTGTGGATGAAATGGACCATGAAAAGACTGCATTCGTCACACGAGACAGCCTATGTCGGTTCAGAGTAATGCCTTTTGGCTTGTGCAATGCCCCGGTGACCTTTGACGGATGATGGACATGCCCTTGTCTGCTTGAAATGGTCCATCTCTTTGTGCTACTTGGATGGCATCATCGTATTTTATTCAACTTTTGCAACCCACCTTCAAAGACTTTCATCTGTTCTTTCTGTTTTTCGTACCGCTGGCTTGCAGCTCAGCTTGACCAAGTGCCACTTTGGTCACTGCCAAATAGCCATGCTCAGACATCTCGTCGATTTGTCAGGCATTCGCCCCGACCCCGCTAAAGCTCGTGCTGTGCAGAATTTCCCCTTACAACCTGTACCAAAGATTTTCGAAGCTTTATTGGCCTTTGCTCTTACTTCTGCAGGTTAGTGGAAAATTTCGCCCATGTTGCCTGTCCCCTGACTGACCTCCTCAAGAAAGACGTTTCTTTCTGCTAGGGCTCTGAACAAGCGTCTGCTTTTTTGCAGCTCATCACACTACTCACCACGCTTCCTGTTCTCGCCCATTTTGACGCCTCCGCTTTGACAGATATTCGCACTGATGCTAGTGGCTACGGCACCAGCGCAATTTTAGCTCAACGCCAATGTGGGCACAACCACGCTATCACCTACGCCAGCCACCTCCTCTCTCCAGCCGAATGAAACTACTCAATTACCGAGCGCGAGTGTCTTGCCCTCATTTGGGCGGTGGGCAAGTTCTGACCCTACATTGTGGGAGATATGGGTTTCTCCTCCGTACTCTTGGGACAAAGGAACGACAATACAGTAGTGCAAACAGTCACAAGGGCATTTATTGCACCTTTCATAGATCAATGCCAGCTAGCCGAGTTGCTATCCACAAAACATGCCGATGGGCGCGCAACAAATCTAGAAGTCCGACTCACCGAGCGACCGGATGGCGAGCGAATATGTTCGCCCCATGCTGGATCCCAACGCCTGGTAGTTCGCGTGTTCGGTCACGCCAACAATCGTGCGTTCGAAGGCGGCCACGCGAGGCGGTCCCGCAGAAGCATGGGTCGCCGCGCGCGGGACATCCACGCCGTGCGCCGCTCCGCCGGGAAAGAGCCGAAGCGCCCGTCTCCCGGCGCCCAAGTAACCCCGCCGCAGCGCAACACTAGCGCCATCTCTCGCACTGCGCTTCAACCACTCCGACCGCCGCGGGCACCAGGTCACGCGACGGGCGAAGCCGCCCTGCAGGAGACGAGCTATGCGGGAAAACTAGATCTCAGGGGAGCGTGACATATATGGCCGACCATTTACAGTACAACCGATCACCATGCCCTTTGTTGCCTTTCTTCTCCCAAGGATCCCACTGTACGCCTCGGTCGCTGGGCCCTACAGCTGCAGGAATACACATACACTGTGGTCTACAAGTCGAGTCATCTACATCAGGACGACGACTGCCTGTCTTGTCATCCCGTCGATACACCGGCTGGTTTAGTGAATGTCGCACTGATCTGCATTCTTTCGCTCTCTGCCTTGAAAGACATTGGTGTTGGACAATGACGCGATGAATAGTTACAGCAGCTTATGGAATGCCTGCTCTCTGATCCAGCTGACCCATTCCTTCACATGTTTGTGCTACAGAATGACACTTTGTATCGCTGCAACATGCACCCCGACGGGTCGTGCTCCTAACCATTCCATCTCATCAGTCATTCCATCTCATCTTCAACAGGCTGTACTCCAGTACTCCAGCTACTGCGCAACGTTCCCACCGCTGGACACCTTGGCGTTACTCGGACCTATGACTGAATTTGGCAACGGTTTTTCTGGCCCTGTCTCAACGGCTCTATCCAGCGCTATGCTGCCACATTTGAGTCGTGTCAACGCCGGAAAAGACCAGCTGTGCATCCTGCTGGTCTGCTGGAGCTTTTGGATATGCTGATCGACCCTTTCTTTCACGTTGGTGTTTATCTTCTTGGACCATTCCGTATATCAAATGACGGAAATAGGTGGATTGCCGTCGATACAACCTGCTATGCCGTTACTAGAGCCCTACCAACCAGTTGCGCTACAGCTGTTGCTGACTTCTTGTTTCACAATGTTATCTTACACCACGGTGCACCTTGTCAACTACTCACCGATCGTGAAAGATACTTTCTTGCCAAAGTCATCGATGACTTCAATCATGTGCTGCTAAACACAAGCTTACTACCAGTTACCATCCTCAATTTAATGGTCTGGTTGAACGCCTGAACGGCACATTAACTGACACGCTAGCAGTGTGTTTCATCTGATCATCGCGACTGGGACACTACTCTACCATTTATCACATTTGCTTACAATTCTTCACGCCATGACACAGCTGGCTACTCACCCTTCTATCTCCTCTCCGGCTGTGAGCCGATTGGCCTTTCAAGACTGTCCTTTCAACCACACTCAACTCGCCGACAGAGTACGCTCGGGATGTCATAGCCACATATTGCTCGCATTCATCTTTCTGCTTCACAGACACGCCGGAAGTGCCATTACGACCAGTGCCATCATAACGTGGAGTACAAACTAGGTGCTCTTGTGCTATTTTGGTCTCCAACTCCGCTTGTTGGTCTTTCGGAGAAACTCTTCTCGCGATACTATGGCCCTTACCGCATCCTCCGCCAGGTGACCCCTGTCACATATGAGGTGTCTCTACTGGATGCCACTGTGTCTTCACCTCTCTCTGACACCATCCATGTCAGCCATCTCAAACCGTACCTTTCTTGGACCCATGAGCTGGAACAATAAAGTGCTTTTTCCGACGGGGCTAATGTCACAGTCTGTAATGTGGGAAGACGACGTTGATAGTGGCCTTGGAGATGACAAAAAAGAGTTTAGGTTTTTTTCACTGCGCTACGCATGTTGGCTCCACCATTAAGAGCCATCTGTAAATAGATGTACGCTTCTTCCCTTCCTTCCCATAACAATATGTTCAATGCAAGGGGATGTTCGAGTTCTGGAGGTCTGTGGGACAAACGGTCACCTTTCAGGGTCTGGTTGAGTGAGTCGAGGGAACCTAGCTGAGTATAATTCTGGTGAGTCCGAGAGAGCCTGGCTGAGTAGAATTTTCGTCAGGCTGAGTCTAAGTGAACCTGGCTGATTAGTATTTTCGTGAGTCTGAATCCGAGTGAGCCTGACTGATTTTACTTCTGGTGAGTCTGAGTCCAAGTGAGTTCAGCTGAGTTGTAGTTTGGTGAGTCTGTGTCCAAGAGAACCCTGCTGATTAGAATTTTGGTGAGTCTCAGTCCGAATGAGCCCAGCTAAATATAGATCTGGTGAGTTTGAATCCTAGTGAGCCGGACAGAGTAGAATTTCGGTGATTCTGAGTCCAAGTGAGCTCTAAGCAAAACCTATACGGATCCCACACACTGTGGGAATCGATGTAAGCGACGCTTTCTGTGCTGTTTGCTTTGATTGACGATAATTAGTGGTGACATTAACGGCAAATGTTTAATTTCTTCAACGGTTAGTGTAACACGAGATTGGTGAGTTGATGTTAAACATTACCTTGTGTGCACCACTGCTGTTTGTCTGTGTAGTACACAGAACACACAGGAGGAGGTGCTTGCTTGAGGTATTTTTGTGTGCCATGCTTCTTAACTCTGAGAGGTTTGAGCGTATTCATTGCCTCACATGGCACATCACATCGTGGAAAGAGTATTAAACATTAATTGAATGATGGGGCTGTACATGCCACAACCACAATCGCATTATGAGGCGCGCCGTAGTGGCGGACTCCGGATTAATTTTGACACCGTGGTTTTCTTTAATGTATCCCTAAGTCTAAATGTACAAGTGTTTTTTATTTTGCCCCTGTCAAAATGCGGCTGCAGCAGTCATGATCAAACCCGTGGCCTCGAGCAATGCCATAGCCGCAATGCTACCCCGGTGGGCACAGAAGTGTTGATTTAGCGTGTGACCCATTCTGTAGGGTTGTCTGGACCTTACTGTGTACTGTAATGTGGCTCTGCTTCTGCACGGCTTGTGTAAGTTGTTCGCTTCACAAGTTTGCATGGTGTTTATGTTTCAGAAATAGCAAAAACGTTCCATACCGTGCCTTAAACTTAAATTTATTCCGTTAGCCCACAACTGCTGTCACATCTATAGTAGCAGCGTTTTATTGCTCTCTCACATCACTTCTTCCCTATCCCCCTCTACCCGCCCTCCCCACCCTCCCCCCCTGGAGGGGAACAGCGAGCGAAGAGTGGCAAGGCTGTTATTCACTTGTTTCATGACTGCGTCGGTTCTACCCAATCTCTGCCTCCTCTCTACCATTCTATCTAGCTTCCCTCTGGACTTACACGTTAGTAGAAAAGTAAGCACTGCAATTTCTGCAATACTTTTACAGGGGGTCACGGATAATTACAGTTGTCAAGAGACTAATGTGGCAATGCCCAGGGAGCTCCAGAGGTAATTGCACACATTCAATATGGTGCAAAGGTCCAAACGAGCTTCTGGTGTTGCCTTTCCTCTCTGCCATGGTCCTGTCATGTATACACACACTTTGAACCCCACCCTCTAATGTGGTGTGCCAGACAGCGGCAGCAGCAGCAGCAGGGGGAAACTCAAAGGAAGAGCCAAAGCAAGCTTTGCCTTAAAAATTACACTGACGTTTCACTTCATGAATGGGCGTTAAGTGCAAGTGTATGGGTGCTGTTTCAAAGTTTCTAAGCTACGCCGCTTTGTCTGAGGCACCCTCATTGTCGCAAGCCACCTGGCACATTTTTCGGGGGTCTCTTGGGCACACCTAGCTCGTGCCTTTTGCCACTTTTGTTCAGCTCGTGCCCGGTGCTTGCTGATGACTCCGGGATCAATCGACTTGCGCTCAGCCTGCTGCTGCTTGTGTTGTTGCTTCATCCTTCTCACTCGGCCTCTCGATCACCAGACAAACCTGGTACATCCATAGTGCACAAAGAGGGCACTATGGCAATTTCGAATCTTCAAAGGCCATTTTATGGCCCATATCTTCTGAGTGTTCGACTAGGAGGTTTCCTTGTCTAGAAAACGTTCTGACATAGTTCTTGTGTTGCTTCATTCTTTCGGTCAAGTTTTTCATTTTGCCAATGTATGCTGCCTGACAGTTTCAAGATTTGATTTCGTAGACAACCCCTTGGAAAAAACCGAAATTCTGACAACCGAGACCAACAAAAACGCCTTTTGTTGGAGTTGTGGTGTATACAAAACACCAGAAACAGCTTAAAGCATTCCAAAGGAAACCTGCCGTCAGTTTATATTCATGGTTTAAGCACAGCCAACAAGAAGAAATACCGTATTTACTCGCATAATGATCAAACTCGCGAAATGATCGCACCCCTGAATTTTTTCATCAAAATTTGATTTTTTTTATTTCCCGTGTAATAATCGCACCCCAAACTTGCCGCAGCGATATGTTGTGTGCCAAGTCTAGCTAATAATGATCGCGCTTACCATCTGTCGAATGCTACGCGAACGACTCTTCAAGACAAACCAAGTAGTCTGCACACACCGAACATTCTTAAGCAGATGCCTGATTTCATTCCTTTCATCACTTTCCGCACTTCCATGACAAAGAAACAACAACCACACTTGCCTTTATCATGTGTAGGCTTTATAATGGTTGTGGTCAACAACAACAACAAAAAAGGCGCCTTTCGATTCTTGTCTGCACTCGTGCGCACGCCACAAACCGCGAGCGGCAACGATAGCAGTCACGTTTACACTGATACGTTAGAAGTGTACCCTATTCATACGCCGACGCTTGTAACACAGCTAAGATATTCGCCCACCCTTAGCGGAAGCGTGCCGTATTAGGATAGTAGCGAAGACAAATGCCGCAGTTTCCACAGCATGCCCGACATGTGTTTCTATGTCACTGGCAGCTAAGCGCACCCATCTGTTTCTGTCCCCTCAAAGTGGACATGGCTGCGTTATTGCCGCAAACTTGCCGATATTAATGATATTATTCATTGCTGATACAGAAGAACCTGTTTCAATGCACATATGTACTCATGAGAAGAAAAAAAATCGCGTTCGGCGCGTTCGGCTTGCTCTGCCGGCCGCCATTTTTGTTTTGGTGTCCCGCACTACATACAGCGGCAGCCGCCTATTTGTTGACCTGTTATCATCCCACAGCAAACACAAAATGAAAAAAAAAAATTTCTTTTGTTGCGGGAAATTTAACCCGCGTAATGATCGCACCCCTGAATTAGCATCAATTTATTTTTTTACAAAAAAGTGCGATCATTATGCGAGTAAATGCGGTAACCATCTCGAACTGTGCCTAGCCCACCACCCTTGTGTAGCCTTGAGGGATCCACCCTCCCCCATCCCCACCTCAGCAACACATGAATGATGACAAAATGCTCTCCACACAGCGAAACCCCCTAGCCGAAAACTCAGAAGACACAGACCATTTGAAGAAACTGAAATTCTTACAAGCGAGATGAACCAATAAAAACGACAGTCTTAACCCTTCCAAAGAAAACCAACCATCAGGTTATATTCACAATAAGCACAGAACAATCCTGGACTGCACCCGGCCTACCACCCTCAAATAGCCAAGTTAAATTCAACATCCCCTCCTTCACCTCCTCCCTGCCAGAACCAACCCGGAACGCGCCCGGCCTACCACCCTCATGTAGCCAAGAAGAATTCACCCCGCCACCCCCAAGCCCCCCAGAACTATCCTGAACTGTGCCCGGCCTACAAACCTCAAGTAGCCAAGAAGAATTCAACACCCCCCCCCCCCCCTCCTCCTCCACCTCCATGCCCCCCACCCCGCTCCCCCGCCGGACCATAAAAGCTTAAAAGTTGCGCCTCGACATCTCCATAGTCATCCCCCCCTGAAGAAGGAGCTGAGTTGTTTTTGAAACTTCAGAAAAATAAATTCACTTTTTGGTTGGAGCCACTTGAAAGTCATAATCAACCCAACCAAACAGGCAAGTATGTCAAAACGTTTAGCTTCAATTGCATACACTGCACAGCTTCTAAATATCAAGCCAAAGAGCGGCGTGTGGTCATACTGTGCTGGGCTACACTCATTGGAGGCAAATGCTGAAGGAGATAGCTCCTGTGCTCTTGCTGTCATGCCCTTTGCTCACCGTAAACATACACACCATAGTAGAGGGAAGTTTCTTCTCTCAGCAATGTCCTAGCAGTGCCTATTCTCTGCAGTATTCACCCTTGATAGGGCAATTTGGCTTCCTGTGCTGCCTGTGATCAGCTGTTTGTCGGGTGTCGCTGAAGGTAAATAAACCTGGCCTTCATTAGCTTGGGCACCACTGTGCTTCTTACAGTGTATCAGTATTTGCACAACAACTGACACGGTCCTGTGGCTTGTAAGGTTTCATATTCAAAGCTGTAGCAGTTGGCAGAGGTGGGCAAATGCCCTCATTTTTGGTTTTCCTCCCTCACTCTCGCGCCGCAGGTACCGTCCTCACTTCATGCTCACATTGAAAAATTTGACCGCCCTCCTTCACCTTTGTCCTCACCCATAAAAAAATTATCCGCCCTTCCTAAACCTCACCCTCAGCACAAGAAGGTCTTCACAGCATGTATGCTGTCACTGCTTTCAGCCAGCAGTGTTCTTACAGTGGTCTTGAGTTGTCAATGTTTGTCTCATTTTCTAAAGAGAGCCTTTGCTCTTCAGGTGTGCTTCACATTTGAATGCCCTGACTGGGAGAAGGTGGATGACAAGATGGGCTTCATCATGACCGAGTGTGGCGTGGAAGGAGCTAGCTTGAAGCTGGTGGGCCATGGTGGGCCACACAGCACCAACCTCGAGGCCCTGTACTCTGAAGGAGAGCCATCCTGTGATGCTTTGCTCCTACTTGAGATCAAGACGGTCTGGTTCAACTTTGCCGCCCCTCCACGCACCACCAATGCACACCGCACCGACTTCACCAGGTACACAAGGCAGTGTTTGGCCTCATAAAACAAAAGTTATAGAGCTTCTGCTCGGCTTACTACTGAAAGCTTTACTTCTGCTCGTCATAAGGGCTGCTCTCAGTTACCTGTGGCATGTAAACTCAGTGAGACAGCTTGCAGTGCAATCAGAATGGTTGGTTTACATGCTGTACCACTATATCTGCATCTGCAATGCACTTTAAAAAAAATTAATACGAAAAGCAGTACAGCACAACACAAATAACAAGGAAGCTGAAAAGACATATTCCAAGCACATCTGGAGCTTTTTAATAGAAACAGTAACAAATATATAGAACAGAGAAAAATCTGGCCACATGACAGTGCTGCTGAGGCACTGTCATGCGGCTCTGTCACGTTTCTACCCTGTTATGGGACATTGTCATGTTTCTGCACTATGAATGACCAGAAAATCCGACTCCAAGTGATTAGTTTTTAAATGGTCACAAGCAACAGTTCAAGCCAATGCACTTGTGTACGGTGAGGACACAAGTGCTATTGCTAGTTCTTTTTTTTTTTCTTTGACATTTGTCATGTCAGTTATCTAAAATGTATTGTGTCAGATTCAATTGAATCTTCAGGTCATTTTTATCAGTAGAAAGCCTAACAGTGTTAGAAATTGGGGTAGTTGGTATTCCATGATATAACTTCGTAGTGAGGAAGAGTGAGACAGAGGGCCCTTCTGTCTCGTTTCGTGTTTTGAAGTTATACCACAGGAGGAGGCCCCTCAATAAAGCCAGAATTCATCAAAAAAACAGCAACATGAACACATAGTTAGTTACTCAACAAACAGGGAAGTCATCAAAGTGTAGAAGATTACTGATCACTGGTTTTGGTAATACAACTGCTTTCTTATACATTTTATTCCCCAGATATGCATTTCATTCTTTCTTGTGGTCTTTTACCGCGTGTATTTGTGTTGGAGTTTTGACAGCTTCCAGTTTTATTCAATGGCTGCCTTGTTCTGATAAAAATGGCTTCAAAGTTGCACTCACTATGCACACTCTGATTCGTCCTCAGTGACTGCCATGGCCAGTTGTAAAAAGAAAATTGAACTAGCAATGCATGCGCATTGGTTTAAAATGTTGCTCTTGACTCACTTGATGATAAACTCAGTTCTGCTTTGTGTGTGTGTCCAATCGTCTGTCTTGTCTTTTATGCTGTTTCCTGTAAAGGCATAGTGTCTTAGTTAGGTCATTGCATGCCAATTTCTCCACTTTTTCTTGAATTCTAGCAAACGTTCTAATACAAAAACTAATAGCCTATGAGGTTATTGACACTAATACAGTCTATTATGTCTATTAGTGTATTAGTCTAATAGCTCTGTTGGTGTATTGGCCTATTAGTCTGATAGGTCTATTTGTGTATTAGTCTAATAGTATATCGGCATATTAGTCTAATAGGTCTATTGATGTGAATGAAAAGGTTGCAATGCACCAGTTACAGAACGAAAAACAGGCATAATTGCTAGAAGCATTTATTAGCACATCAAATATTTTTACAGATTTCTCTTTCGAGATATTCGTCAGGTCATCTTGATTGCCAGAGCTTTTACTCCACCACTTCGACCAGAGAACGTCCTTTTGAGGAGGTTAAAACTACTTGGGCAGAAACATGCACACATATAGAAACACTTAAAAGCAGGGGTGCTAGTTCTACCACTAAATGTTTAAGCTGGCAATATTTGCTTCTAAATTGGAATAATATGGCCCCGCAATTTCCAAACTAATTTTAGGACAAAGTGCGATATGCTCAGTTCGACACGTTTATCATAATGAAAAATGACGTCACCTGATACAACAGAACAATTAGACAGCACATAAAATGAACCTAAGATGTTCTGTGTGTTACATCAAAACTGTGGGCAGATAAGGAACAACTCTAGACAGAAATCTTGCGCAGCATTGTCGGAAACAGGCATGTCATTGCTGCTATGCGCAACAATCGGCCCAATGACACTGTACTGAAGTGCATCCATCTTTGGGATAAAAAGAAAGAAACAACTTTATACTGTACTATAGAAGCATAAATAAGAACAATAATTACCTCCAAATGGTAGAATCGGCGCCAGGGAAAACACATCACATCGATGCACGCTTATAGATCCACAAAGCCACGAAGCACAGGGGTAAAAACAGTTGCCTTCCATTGTTTTGAAGTCACACAACACCTATATTCAAATATACTGCTGCAGGAATAAGATTGCGCAGATGCTAACGCCTTGGGTTCCTTAAAAACACATAGTTCATTCACTAAAAATCACGCACGCCTCGCCTTGACATGGCTACAGTACACTGCAACATGGCAGCCGCCAATGCACACGTTGTGGGGATGCGCGACTCTCGCGCGTCCCCTGATATGTTTTTCTCGCATAGCGCATCTCCTGTAATCCGGCCTCGCCGCGTGGCCTGGCGCCCGCTGTGGTTGGAGTGGTTGAGGCGCAGTGCGAGAGATGGCGCGAGTGTTGCGCTGCTAACGCCGCCGACAGGCGGGGTTACTTGGGCGCCGGAAGACAAGGAGCTTGCTCTTTGGTTCGAGATCGTCAAGCCGTGCGGACGTCCCGCGCGGGCGCCGATCCATGCTTCTGCGAGACCACCTCGCGTGACCTGCCTTCGAACGTGCAACCGTTCGCGTGCCCGTACGCACGAACGACCAGGCGTTGGGATCCAGCATGGGGCGAACATATTCGCTCGCTATCCGGTCGCGGTGAATCGGACTTCTAGATTTGTCGCGCACCCATCGGCATGTTTTGTGGATAGCAACTCGGCTAGCAGGCATTGATCTATGAAAGGTGCAATAAATGCCCTTGTGATTGTTTGCACTACTGTGTTGTCGTTCCTTTGTCCCAAGAGCACGGGAGGAGAGCCCCACAACGTGCTACGCGCAACTGCAGCTGACTATGGTCGCACTTTTGTGATCTTCCCGCCCGCCGTGTTCCCTTCTCTGCGATACTGCTCTTTGATGTCAATAAATATTACGGCCTTTTATATGCGGTATTAAGTTATCAATTTAGGTTACAAGTTTAACACTACTTTATGCACACTTCAACAGAAGTTACGGAACTAACGAAACTTCAGTGGCAAACAAATATGGTTGCTGCGATTACACCATCATTCGTAAACTTACCGGGCATCGTAAACTTACCGGGCATAGAGCGTGTGTGCCGTGAGCGTAGCGAGAGACCACAACTTTTCATAAATTTTATCACTCGTCGATTAACCCTGCCGTTCTCACTCCGGCTCATCGACTATCACTTCGCATAAGTCCCCAAAAAGCCATTCATCCCTCACATGCCCATACTACTGCGCATATGATTAATTTTTTGTCCAAATGACAAAAGATTGGAACAAGTTACCCGTAGATGCTGTAAACAATAACGACCCTCATAAATTAAAAGCGGTTCTGGCTGACATTATTAAATAGCGTTATGCATTGCTCTCTCTCTCCAAGTTGCATTGCATGAGTTTGTTTAGAACATGCCTCACAAATTCTGTCAGTATAAGAATGCAAAGCTGACTAATCCAGCTTCGCCAGATGCGCTGTATGAGGCTAGAGCTCATGATTTTAATGACTATTTTTATTTGGTTTTTACAACTGATAATGGTACTGCGAAAATACATCCTTCCTTTTACAATCAGAATAATCGATTGCTAGGCACGCCTACTTTATCGGAGGCAGGTATCCTTTCGCTCCTATTAGGTATCAATGAAAAGAAAAGTAGCGGTCCAGACTCAATTCCCAATAGCTTTATGAAACGGTACACGGAGCCAGTCAGCAAATATCTTTATCTCATATATTCCAAATCTTTGAAAGATGCTTGCCTTCCTGGTGAATGGAAAATTGCTAAAATTACTCTTATACTCAAATCAGGTAATGCAGCCTCTCATTCTAATTACCGGCCTATTTCTATCACTTGCACTTGCAGCAAAAGTCTAGAACACATTGTATTAAAATTTTTAATAAGTTTTATTGAGTCGAACAATATCCTCCACATGAATGAGCATAGCTTTAGTTCTGGATTATCCACTGTTACACAGCTTGTCGAAACACTGCATGACCTGGCCCTCGGCATTAATAAGCGCATTCAAACTGACGTCATTTTTCTGGATTTATCTAAGGCTTTTGACCACGTCTCGCACACTAAACAACTCCTTAAAGTTAATTACATATTAGGTGATGGCGCAATTTACCAATGGATTAATAATTACTTAACAGACCGCTACCAATTTGTACAGTACGGCGCTCACTCTTCTGACCTTGCTCCAGTGTTATCAGGCATTCCCCAGGGACTCGTATTAGCTCCAGTTTTGTTTTTAATATTTATAAATGACATAACTAACTATGCTGGCGTGAAACTCGGGCTCTTTGCTGATGACTGCATGCTCTATAATGAAGTACGACACCACGATGACCAGGTGAAATCAAATAATGCCTTAAATAAAATAGCTCAGTGGTGTGCAGATTGGCAAATGACAATAAACATTGATAAAACCGTGTTCATGTCCATTATAAATTAAACGTCTAAGCTTGATTTTCCTTACCATTTTAACAATGTGCCATTTCGAAATGTAAACCAGTATAAATACCTAGGTCTCACAGTATCGTCTAATCTCAGCTGGACAATGACTGTGTGTCAAGTGTCGAATAAAGCGTTAAACAAACAGTTCTTCATTAAACGGGCCCTGTCATATTCTACACACGAAACAAAGCTTCTCACATGCGTCACTTTTGTGCGCCCAGTCTTAGAATATGCCAATACTGTATGGTTCCCTCACACTGCGAACAATATCGCAATTTTGGAAAGGATGCAGCGGAAAGTGGTGCATTTTATCTTTAACAGATACGGACGCCTTGACTCACCTACTGCTCATTTACAGCATGCTCGTCTAGCTACCCTTGAAAGTCATGCAAAGCTTTTTCGCCTCAAATTTATATACCAACTATTGCATAGATCATTCCGTATAAACCCTGACTCTTACTTGAAATTTCATGATACTAGACCGACCAGAAGAAGACATGCATGGGAACTTGTAGAATATCCGTTTATTAATAATACGTTTCGCTGTTCTTTCTTCCCACGGTCAATTCGTGAATGTAATACACTGGATGTAGTCGCAAAGCAGCAGCCAACACTAGCAAAATTTATGGAATTAATTGAGCATGCTGTATTAGCCTAAAAGTTGTCAATATAAGTAATTAAATTGCTTTCGCCATGCGATCCATCCCGATTCAGTTTGTGATAGGAAAGCACTTGCCTACACTTTTTGTTCTGTGCATTTTGTATTTGAATGATGCTTTCTACTCTGTATTTTTTTTCTCTAGTTTCCCTGCTGGTTGATGTACATTAGCTTCGTTGTGTGTATTATTATGTATGAATGTACTACTGCTATTCTTGTATAGTCTTCAATCATTATGTGCTTTTTTTTATAGAATGTTTTAGTAGGGTTCATTGATGTGACTTGTTGCTCACCCCTGTAATAATCCCCATGGGGGATTGATAGTATTCTATAAATAAATAAAAAATAAATAAATTAGACGCTGCATTGAAATCCTTATATGTATACATCAATAAACTAGCATTCTTTTTAATTTGGTAAATATTATACATTTCTACATTTATTTATTTTACTGTTAGATGTGTTGTATTTACTACTTGTTTATATTTGTTATTCATAGTTATTTTGTATTCTTGTATTTAGGGTTTCTTTCCTGTTATTGAATCTTTATGTATGATTAACCATTCCTAATGTAAAACCCCACAACACGGGTGTCTTGAGGTATATAAATAAATAAATAAATAAATATGTAAATACAATGCACGCTAACGATTGTGTCTGCTAAGTATTACACTGCTAAGCACCACGAAAAGAGCTGAAATTTCAAACCAAATGACATTTGCCGTTCTCCTCACAGGCGCCGTGCTTGCTTCAAGCCAGAGGGTGACATATACCATATTTACTCGATTCTAACGCGCCCTTGATTGTAATGTGCACCCGTTTTTCGTGACCAAAAAAGAAAAAAAAAACTGCCCTAGATTGTAACGCACACCCGTTTGCCGTGACCCAAAGAAAGAAAAGTCCTTTACAGTGCCGCACACCTCATTCTTTCATACAGAAATACAACTTTCTCTCATTTGGAAAAAACAAAGATTTACACCCAATGCACTTAAGTTGCGATAAATAAAAAAAGTCACAGTTTTGCGCAGAATGCGAAGCCTCGATTATGATAGCAAATTAGTAGACAGCTACAGGTAAAGTAAGGATAGTAGTTTTATTGGCCGTATAACCTTTTGAACATTTGATTACTAACTAAATTAACAAGCATGGTGTCACGGGCAAACAAGCATGAATACGTCTCACCCAATGACCGCAGAAACATTTTAAACACTGTAGTGAGGAAGTGCAGTAGCAGGAGCGAGGGAATTCACTTTTGTGCGGCCTTTCGCTTTGATGAGAACTAAGTGACAAGAACACAGCGCGGTGCGCCTAGTTGCGTAGACTCTTGTCTCCGCACCGCTTTCAAGATAGGGGCCGCGCGGCCACGCGGTACGTAGCAGTCACCGTTGTGGAATGCTGCTCCTGTTTGTGCCAGTCCCACACACAAGTTTTGGGAACTCCGAACGCCCGTGATGTGACCCGATTTCCATCCGTCTCTGCACACGTGATTGCTTTCCTTTAATTGCAGCATCGTGATGAACTCTGTATGTCTTTGCAGTCCGCACTTCCATGCTGATAGAGAAAATGCAGAAAACGGGAAGACGGACGGTGCACTAACCTAAGCCAAAGGAAGCATTGTGAATGCACACTTACTACAGCACATGGAGAAACCTATGGCAGCTAGGCTCGAAGCCTGTACGAGGTGGTCATTTTGAAATGCCGATGGGGATATGGTAATGCAGATTTAGCGTCATACTCGACTCTAATGCGCATGCAATTTCTGGACTCGTTTTATCGGGGGAAAAAAGTGCATGTTAGATTCGAATAAGTACGGTATGTGCTAGTGCGCCTGCATACATGTGTTTGCCCTGTGGTGTCGCTCACAGTGGCACGCGACTTCAAGAATTATTCTTCATTACAAAGGCAACATCTGTTATTTGTATAATCTGTTGGTTCAATCGACGAATTAATCTTTAGAGAAGTAATTAAACACACGAACCGAATGTCTGCGTGTTTAATGTTTTAGTTCGCACTGCAGCAAGAGAGATGTACTTCTGTTTCATCTGCTTGTTCCCACATCGTGCAGTCACACATGCAGACACCAAAACTGTGTCATTTTCTACCGTGTTCCAGCCCGCGATCATGCTTTCTGATCCGCTTGTGTCTGCCTCAGTATTTGTGTAGCACTGACTTATACCACTAGTCAGGTCTCCTTGTGCACAGAGTGCAAAATGATGCACTGTGCGAAACAAGACAGTCACAACAGCTCGCATTTGATGCCGTTAGCGGAAGTGCGCCGCACCTCAAAAAAAGCGAGGAGAAAAAAAAAAATGAATGTGGGGCCCGTGACGTAGGCATCACGCAATCCTTGAGCTCCAGTATGGGAGAACGCAGGGAAGGAATTTCGCTTGTGAAGGCTAGACGGGGCAAGTGGAAAGAGTGTCTCTCTTGGCACTGGCGGTCGTCTCCTGAAATCACGGGTTCGCGGCACGGAACTGCTTCTATCTCAACTATTAATGAACCAATTTGAAAATTTTTTCCAGCAGAATGCCCGCTAAAGGACACATAATAACTTCCAGTGTATAACTGAAATTTGCTATGTGACCTGGTGAGCGGCCCTTTAAACATGGTCAAATGTTACTCGGCACACCACATGGCCCAAAATGAGCCCCTTGAGTTTTGCTTTCAGCTGTTCCAAGTCCGCTTTCCACCAAATACCCAACCATATCATCACCATACCACAACTCGGAGAAGCGTGCGACTATTTAACAAAATACAGGCTGGAGGCAAATGGAGGAGGGCAGTGCCATTCAGGCACCTGCATCACTGTCACCGCATGGCCAGAACTTGCCCTCTTTTTATTGTAAATGCTAATGCGCCAACAAAATGCTGGACACCGCAGGTGACTTAAGTAAATGTCGCACTATCTAGAGAGCAAACTCCAGACAGTGATGCCTTTGTACTCGCACCCAGTCTACTAATGAAGGAAAGGTACAACATGAAACACGCAGAAAGTGAAGCTGTGATGGCCATTGTAGCTGTATCTGTGGCTGTAGCAGTGCACTATAGACAGTTTGTCAGTGTTGCCATTATATTCATTATGTCACTAGATTTTACGACTTTTGGTCTGTTTAGTGACAACTCTTTCTTTATTTAGTGACCAGTGACATCTTAAACAATGATAGAACAATTGGCGATATTTTAGCGACTTCAAAGTTAAGAAAGTTGCTTTCAGTGCATATATGTGGTGTTGAAACCCAACAGGTTGGACTGGCATCTTCTGAGCACAATGACCCCATCCATAAATGCCTGGCTCAAGCCATGTGACCGGCTCCTGGTGGCTTTACGCAAAGCTCAGCAGACAGAACAGCAGCGTCTTTGTTCAGTGCTTGCCTGGCTCATGGCGGAGGCGATGGATGCACAGGGGGGACATCTGCCACCTAGGGTCAGTGCTTAATAAGACTGAGGACCAAAAGAATGCAGCAACTGTTCAATTGATTTCCTTTTCCAGGGAAAACAACTTTATGGAAAGCTGACGCCTCTTGCTCGAGCACTTCAGGTAAGGTTGCCTATAGACTTTTTTTTTTTTTTTGAGTACCTTGCTGTGGGCTCGTGGGGTGAACATGCAGTTGTAAGCTTGGAGTGGTTGGAAGTGCAAAGAAGCCAGCCAAGACGAAGGCCTGTACTGTTAATAGGCTTAGGAGCCTTTCAGTGGATGCTGATGAAGAGAGGCAAGGGCCTACTGATGGACAGACACACAAACCTGAAATTTCTTTTAGAAAGATTGTGTCGGAAAAGAATGCATAATTCCACTCTGTAACAAGTTATGGTCACACACCACTGACTAATGTTACTAAATTGGCTTCAGTTTGAAAACTGTGAGGGGGAATGCATCACCCTTCCGTCGCCTGCCGTGTGGTGGCGCTCGCTGCACAGTCAGGCCAACTCTG
This sequence comes from Dermacentor andersoni, assembly GCF_023375885.2. Taxonomy (NCBI): domain Eukaryota; kingdom Metazoa; phylum Arthropoda; class Arachnida; order Ixodida; family Ixodidae; genus Dermacentor; species Dermacentor andersoni. The sequence continues at coordinate 581,289 of NC_092817.1, read as the reverse complement.
ACTCATCATAGCCTAAGTTATCCCCGCTGTAGTAGTGGTCATATGTCATTGTTGGTGGTGGTTTGCCCTGATCGTGCTGTTTAAGTTGTTTAATGTTATAAGAAGCATTGTTTTGTGCGCAACAAACATGCTGCATCACTCCGTGACCGCCTGCAAAAGCAGTTGCGATTAGAAAGGACCTGCCAAAAAGTGGGCACCTGACAATGGTTCATGCCTTCAAGGGTGGCAGTGTCTAAAACTTCTAAATTAAAATTTTAAAACTGCGAAACTGTCTCTTTGAGCTTTATTTCATATGGACTTTTTGTAGCTTCGTTCTGCTGTTAGGTGGGCAACTTATTTAATTGGGAAACTTCCCCAGATGGTGGATTTGTGCAAAACTGATTTGCCAAGCATTTCATTGACAGCTCTTTAGCTGATCTACATCACTTGGAGTCAAGGTGTACTGAGAGGCAAAGGTACCAGGCTTGGTACACTCTGAAGGGACAAATGCATTCACCTGAATCCTCAATTACCTTTTTGATGTACTGAATGTTATGTTGTCATCCCAAGGAATCAAACCTGGCTCAGAAAAAATGCACGTAATAAATCTGCTAGTTATATTTGCTGTTCCATGTTTTCTATTCGTGTTAAAGCAGTTCATATTTCTGCTAGAATTTTTTCTCATCACCTTCCTCGTGCCATTCACCTTTAAGTCATAAAAATTTCTTGGATCTCCTGAATATGACCGAGAGAAATGCTGTCTAGGTATCTTTTGGAAGTGTGTTGCAATTATGCTACATAATACTGGAGGGCGTCGTGGGTGACCCTTGGTTGTATATATTCTGCGCCAATAATAAAATAAAGGAACTTTCGTTTGGCTGACGTCGTTGTGCTTGCTTGGGCTGAAGGCTGCTTCGCATGTTCCAGCTGGAGATGCAACAGATGGCGACAACAGTCAACAGGATTGGACTTGAATAAGTTAGAAGATGAGCCTGCTTCAGCCAGCAGAATTCCAACAAGCGCCGGGAAAGCCAGCCATCCCGTGGAAGCAGTGGCGTAGGCTCTTTGAAAACTATCTGCTGACCTCAGCAAACAACACCCACTCGGCTACCCATCATAAAGCGCTCTTGTTGCATTGTTTGGGCATGGAAAGGCAGCACAGTTTCTACACATGGCGGAAGCTGAGGTGTCAGTTTTGACAAGAGCAAGACACAGTCACGAGTGAACCAGATGGATTTGATGCCTCCATGGCAAAGCTCGAAGCTTACTTCGTCACTACAACTAATCTCATTGTCGAACAACAACGGTTCCTCCAGCAAGCTCAGCTGCCATGGGAATTGGTGGATTCATTCATCACAAGCTTTCATGAGTTGTCTGTTACATGTGACTTGGGTACGCAGCTCGCGATTTGGCATTTCACCCGTCGGCACCCCGGACTGCGCGAATAAGCGCATCGAGGGTCGACTCCTCGAACCCGCAACTAGGCATTTCGCACATCGGCACCTCGGACTGCACGAATAAGCACATCGAGGGTCGACTCCTCGAGCCCGCGACTAGGCATTTCGCGCGTTGGCCCCTCGGACTGTGCGAATAAGCGCATTGAGGGTCGACTCCTCGAGTCCGCGACTAGGCATTTTTCGCGTCGGCACCTCGGTCTGCGCGAATAAGCGCATCGAGTGTCGACTCCTCTGGCCCGCGGCTAGGAATTTCACACGTCGGCACCTCGGACCCGCAACCACGCATATTGCGCGTTCACTCTATTATCATATTGTCACGATAGCTCGTAGTAATATCTATCATACCACCCTTTCATAAAGAGAACCTCATGATGAGCTCTGTTCACTAGGCCCTTTGGGCTGGCAGAGACACCTGGCTGCAGAAGTGATTGAGGCATCATACAAAAGTACAATTCTGGAAAGCACCTAGCAGCTGCATATCTTTCACTGGCTTTCTGATCCTAAGTTCTACAGCCATTCTCAAGTAAAGATGACTTGGGAGGCTGCTGACACTAAGAGCCTTCATTCAGTAACAGGGTCAACTCTACCAAAAGAAAAGAAAAAAATGCCTCGCTGATTGTACTGAAGGTTGCTATCAATCGGGCAGCCTACAGGTACAGGCTGCCTGAATGTACACTGGAACTATATTCATGCCCACACAGAGTTCTGCACGTCACTTGGTTTGAAATCTAGGCACCATGCTCTTTGTAGCGCAGCAGCAGCAAAGAATGCCCCCCCCCCCCTTTTCTTTTTATAGAAACAAAGGGGACGGGGGGAAAGCACGCCAGACCAGAGGCCACATGTACAGGAAGCCCCACATCACAAAAAATCCCAAAGACTACAAATTTGGTGCCTTTTAGAGAACTGAAGAGAAGGTGAAACTTTGAGAGCTGTTTTCTGAAAGCTGTCTTTCTGCCTTTCTGCTCAGTTTCTGGAGCTGATTTCTTTGTTACCGTTTACCATATTTTGACTCCGTTTTTTTTTTTGTCGCGTTCCTTGGTCTGCAGTACAGGTCGTGACATTCTTGCTTTCTTATCTTGACACTTTGTAAGTTTACGATATGGCTATTTGTCTAATCGGAAAGTGGGCTTGATGTGAAGATAACATAAAATATGGCACTCCAAAAAATTTGTGTTCCAAAAAAAACACAAAAAAAATGCAAGAATTTCACGACCTTCAGCAAGCATTTTGCTATGCAGTCAATACTTAACAAGCCTTCTATCACGTTTTTTAAGTTCCCCAGGCTCTCCAGAAAGTAAGAGGGAGAAAAATTCTGCTCACTACAGTTGAATAAAATGTTCTCAAGATATCGCTCTGAAACTTTTATGGAAGCATCGGGGAGACATTCTAAACATTTGCGCCAATTTTCATCAACATCCATGAAGAAATAAGGAAGTTGATTTTCAAAGCCACGTGCCAATGTGTTGCGTGCACATTTGTACCCTTAAAGGTACAAATGTGCACGCAGTAGGCTGCCATTGCAAGCTTTCAGTTTCACGATACACGAGGCTTCTTAGAGCTGCCACAGATAACGGTACCATCAAGAACACGGAGCAGCGCTATTCAGATATCACCATCAAGGAACAAACCACCAGTGGCTCTGCGCCGATCAACACAAGACAGAAGACCATCCATGTGGTCAGCGGATTATAACATGTAATTTGTTATGCCATTTTGTAACTTAATTGAGCCATCACATTGACACCTCTTCCTGACCTCGTCAATTCTGGTCTAACGGTCGACGCACCTGTGACGACTACATGCTACGGCGCGACGATGCTTCTTTTCAAGGTCCTGCTGTAATGCACACTCTGGACAAGGACTCTCTGCCTAATTACCAGACTGATTTTGGCCGACAGTCATGCTCTCCATCCCCTGCTCATTCATCTTCATCAAATGGACTCCCTTTTGCTGCTGACCTTCAGGGAACTAGGTCACCTAGCCCACGCCGGGGAAATTAACGGCAGCAACCTCTGGGAGTAAGGTTGCGGCCTGGAAACAAGAGGATGAAAAGCACCCAATAACCCCCGCTGCAGGACGTCGTAAAACCGACAAACCCTGATACTGATAAAATTGTGAGTACCGACAAAATTGTGAGCGTGAATCTTATTGTTTCTATTGACGGACAGCAAGTGACCGCACTAGCGGACACTGGTGCCGATTATTCCATAATGAGTCAAGGTTTAACCATTCGCCTTAAGAAAGTAAAAAAGCCCTGGACGGGACCCCATATAAGAACTACAGGTGGCCAACTGCTCATGCGCTGGAAGCTGTACTGCGAGAATTACCATCGGAGATTCTTCTTTCATTGCCAATTTCATCGTTCTTCCAAAGTGGTTAAAGATTTTGTCATAGGCATAAATTGTCTAAAGGAATATGTCTTTATAATCAACATCCTCGACCGCTTGGTTGTGTTTAATAAGAGTCCTGATTTAATTCCCTGCTTATCACCGCAACACAACTCCTTTCGACTCATCGACAACAACATGGTCGTCCCACCTCGGTCATGTTTCGGTGGCATGTGATGGACCGTTTGATTGTGAAGGAGTTGCACACCAAGTAACCGCATTGTTATTTACTCACGGTATCTTGGTTGCATGAGGCATCGTAAATCTCACCGATGGGCGCACAAACCTATTGTTAACCAATTTTAGCACAGAGTGACAGCATCTACCAAGGGGCATGGCCGTGGCCTATTTTGACGACGTCGCTGATATTCGGGGCTGCTTTTCAGTACTCTAGGAAGCATCTGCACAAGACCCGGCACCTGTGCTTGACGTAAACACTACTTTACCACAACATGAGCTAGAACGGCTTCTTGCACTCTTGGCCGAGTTCCACAACTGCTTTGTGTCGACATCAAAGGTCGGTTGGGCGCCCTTAACCAAGCACCAAATAATCACAGAGGACGCAACGAGATCGATTCCTCAAAACCCTTATCGTGTGGCCCTAAAAGAATGGGAGATGATACAACAGCAAGTTAACCAAATGCTTGAAGACGATGTGATTCAGTCTTCGAAAAGCCCTTGGGCATCACCTGTAGTTCTGGCTAAGAAGGATGGCAGCCTGCGTTTCTGTGTGGATTTCGAACGCTAAATCAGGTGACATAAAAAGATGTGTAGCCACTTTCCCACTAGACGATTCACTTGATAGCCTTCGAAATGCTCGCTATTTCTCTTCCATGGACTTAGTCCTTTCAGGGTCAATGACGTAAATATACTGCGCCGCGAACAAGTCCAAAATGGTTGATGCCGTATATTTACGGCGCCGTTCGTATGTTTAAAAAGCGTGCCAATTTCCTAATTTTTTCTTTGCTGGCATGTGCTGCCACTGTGCGGGAATAAAAGGAATTTTTTTCGCGCCTCGCACTTTCGGTTAACGTTGCATGGTTTGGGTTAGAGCTAGTATGTTTGCTCCAGCGCGTCTATATATTACCGCTTGCACATTGTCACGTGTGCAGGTAGGTGACGGTTAGTTTGAGTTCTGTTCTGCTGGCCGTTTCGGCTTCTTCTGCTCGCAAAACTGATGGCCATCTCGTTACTAATCGCTCAAAGGGTGACTGCCTGTTACTCGCTCACAGGGGTGCCCATACGAAATATGCCGCCGTGCATGCGTTTCCTTCTTTTCTTTCTTTTTTATTTTTTTGGAGACTCACGAAAACTAATCTCCTGGTTGGCGATAAAATGAAGATTAGCAGAAGTTTGTCACAAGTTTTGCTTTTTTTGACAAGCACACAACCACACAGTTTTTTTTAGTGCGCTCACCTACACAGTTCGATTACACCGTGGACATAAATATTAGTGTAAAAGCAGGAACATTTGAGACTTGCAAAATATTCTCGTGTGTGCATTTTCTAAACCTTGAACTATGCGTATAACAATTCATCAGATTTTTAATTCTTATAAGTTTATTTTCTTCTTTTATTGTTGTTATTCATAAATAAACAGTACATATATACCAACGCAAAATATTTTCTTCTCACTTTACAGTCACCCTTGAAGAATTACGGTAAATGTTTTTCAAGACAGGTCCCGCTGAAGAATTTAAATCTGCAATAAAAAAAATTGACCCTGGGCGGTCGCATATGGCGAAAATAATCGACCCTGAGAGGGCCAAAGGCAGATCTAGCTCGGCATCTCTTGCTTTTCATCGTCGTATCGTCACACTTTCTCTTTATCACAAATTTTTTTACAGCTCGCCAAGCCGCCCACCTTACATCATGCCATCATCTTCACGCATGTCACAGCGTACCAGCCATCAACTCCAAGCTTCTCATCCTCGAACACTTCTCGAACTCGGACTGTCACTTTTCAAGCTTCAATTTTTTCCCTCGAGCTGCCAAAGACTGGAACAACCTATCCTTCAATGTCGCTGCTATCACGTCATTCAGAATTTCTGGAAACTGTTCACACTAGTATTTCACCATAACACCTGCCTTGTGTATACATGTTAGCCACCCCTTATGTAATACAGTTGAATCCATTTTTAACGATACCGGTTCTAACAATATATCGGTTATAGCAATGAGAAGCTGCTGAGAATCCAACATCCCTCCTCAACACCCCATCCCTCACCTCAGTAACACAAGAACAACATCAGAACACTCTCCAGACAGCGAAAGCACCCCCAAGCCAAACACTCAGAAGACACGGACGATAAAATTGCCTTTGAAGAAATCAAAATTCTTTCAACTGAGAACAACCAACAAAAGCGGCAGCTTAAACTGTTCCAAAGGAAAGCTGCCATCAGGTTACATTCACAGTGTAAGCACACAACCATCTCGGACTGCACCCGGCCTACCACCCTTAAGTCGCAAAGATGAATTCAACACGCCCTCTCCTTCCTCAACCACGAAAGCTTAAAAGTTGCAACTTGACATCCTCATCGTCACTCCCCCCCCCCCCTGAAGCAGGAGCTGCATTGTTTCCAAAACATAAATAAACTCATTTTCTGGTGTGAGCCATTTGAATGTTATAATGAATTAACCCAACCAGACAGGCAATTCTGTCAAAATGCTTAGCTAAAGGTGAGCAAGGACGTCAATAATTTTAACCTTCCAATGTTAGCTAAGGTGTTCGTGAACAGGTGGTTGTTTTTGATGGCAGTTACTTGTGTTATTTATGCACAGAGTTATTTCCTGTGACTTGCTCACCCATTGGTTCCTGTTTTACCTGTAGGAGGAGCCATCATGCCAGTTGTTATCGGCATTGTGCCGTTTTCTGCCTGAGGCACCCAGCCCTGAGGAATGCCTTGGCGCCCAGCATGTGCCGCCACTGAGCACACTGCGACGTGGTCTCTTGGCACTCAGCCGCCAGTGGAAACACCTACTGTACATGCCTCTGCTGGTTGAGCAGAACAGCCGGCTTCGTAAACGTACACGGCCGGAGCCACCAGCTCAGCTGCTGGGTGTGCCCTTGCGTGAGGATGAGCCCCCATGTGATGAAACTGCTTGCCTGCTGGCCGAGGACGCGACGGGTGCTGCACAGGCGGCCAGGGTGAGTGGTGCTCTCATGGAGAGAATATTCTGCACTTCCCAAAAACAAACATTCAATGCATCCTGCGGATTGTAGGGATGGTGAATCTAATAACGAGTTGAGCAGCAGTGAGAAAAACCCTCAAGACTTTAGCCATTAGAATGATCGGCAGGACACATTATGAAGGAATGTGATGTCAAGATTGCAAATTTGCTTCTGCTGTATGAATCAGACTGTCTTTTATTGCTGTTAGCATTGTTGACTCCTATTGGACTGAGGTGTAAGCGCTTGTTCTACAGCCAACTGTTATTTGAAATTTAAAAACGAGTGAAAAGATGTTGAGCTCATAATTTCAAGTTACCTCTGGACAGCAGCCTAGTTTCTTAGCTGCAACACTTCCCTGGAGTGAAGATTGAGCAAGCCTGTATGAAAACTACTAGGGACAGGTATGAGCTTAGAAAAGTGCAGTGTGCATCACTGCCTCTGAAACTCTATCATCATAATTCAAAGAGTGGTACAGATACCTGCAGTTGTCCTTGCTCACAAGAAAAAAAAACATGTATGGTTGTGCAAAAGACATTCGAATAGGCCAGCTAGCAAAGCATAAGCAGCCAAAGTTATTTGTATCAATCAAATCAAATCAAGTTTATTTTTCCTTAAATAAATAGAGGGAGGCCTGAACAAAAAGTGACAACTAGTTCACTTGGCGAAGGTTGTGGGGATGCGCGACTCTCGCGCCTCTCCTGATATGTTGTTTTCCCGCATAACTCCCGTCTCCTGTAATCCGGCTTCGCCGTGTGGCTTGCTGCCTGCGGCAGGCGGTCTGGTTGAAGCGCAGTATGACAGATGGCGCGAGTGTTGCGCTGCTAACGCGACCTAACGGTCAAGTTACTTGGGCGCGGAAAGGAGAAAGCGCTTCCTCTTTGGCTCGAGGTCAGCAAGCAACGTGGACGTTCCACGCGTGCGCAAATCCATGCATCTGCGAGACCGTCTCGCAAGGGCTCGTTCGAAAGCGCAACCGTTCACGTGACCGTACGCGCCACTACGGGCTGACTGGTATTGCGGCCTAGCACCAGGCGCTCCGACACCGTCTGGGACGGTGGGCGCCGTCAACTCAGATGCTGTCTGCACCAAGTAGGGTAGGACCATCTAACAGAGCTGACATCTCCTCGCGGCTACCTGTCTTGCACCCATTTTGGGTGTTGTTTTTTGGATGCCGGTTGTTGTCAGGGTAGCGACACTTTAGGCCTGAGGCTTTACGAAGCTGCCTGTCGCAGGTGGAGGGACACAACCTGGTGGACCATGGCATTGAGGTGTTGTAATTTGCTTCCCTCATTCTACTTAGCTTCACACAAATTGAGATTACTCGTTCGACTCAAGGAAGCGAGCTTCCTTCGCATAAACTTAGCATCTGAGTAGCCGCCTGATCTTTTGCTAGCCGAGTTGAACATCGTACCACGTGGGCAATGCGCATGCAGAATTTCTCTCCCTTGCACTACTTTAGCGTTTGCCGAGTGCGTTGAGTGTACGCAGCGTGAGCGGAGTCACCCTGGTTTGTTGTCACCTGCACATCGTCTGTGCTGCTGCCCTGGACTACGATCGAGCCACCCCGGGCAATGGTGATTCTGTGGCCAGTTGGCTTATACCGACTACTGCGTCGCCGTTTCCAGAGTCCTGGCCTGAAATCATGCCATCGAGTCTGCAGAGCTGCTGCTGTGACCAGTGGATGCCAGCGGTGTACCCCAAGGACAATTTCGGCTCACATGTTATGGACAGCGTGTGGACAATTCTTCGGAGCGGCCACTGTTGCATGTACTACCTTGTTCGCGAAGCACGCGTTGATGTTAGACGCGTGCTAGTGTTTCTACATATTCACCACCCACAGTACATGTGTCTTCTTGATTAATTAACTTGATTGGAATTTCATCTATCCCTGCGGACGGGCATTTTGGAACATTTTCTTCCGCCTTTTTCCAGTTAAGATTGGTCAGTTCTAAGCTGTTTTCTATTATGCTATTCTGTGTTGCTCCCTCATTTGGGGCGATTACCCTATCGTCTTTCCTAAATGACTCTGCTATAACTGAACCAATGTAGTTCAAAGCGTCATCTCCCTCTAAAGAATTTCCTTCGGCATCGTGAATCTGTTCCTGCTTTCTGTGATTCGCTTTACCCAGCCAGCTTATATGGTTCCAGAATTTTCTTTTCCCCCCTTTAGTTGCATCGCGAACTTCAGCCAGCCAACGATCAGAGGACTGCTTTATTTTAGCCTGGACGAGGACCTGCACTTGTTTCTTTTGTCGATAATATTCCCATTTTTGGACCATTTCCTCTTCAGATAACTGCACCCTCTTTGCTTCTCTGTTTCCCGAGTTGCCCACCGTCGTTGTTCGATGGCCTCCCTAATTTCCTTATTCCACCAACTTCGTGGATTCCTCTTTTTTCTCCAGCTGTTTACTCCTTTTACTTCTTTTATTTTTGTACTAATGAGTAGTTCTAACTGATTATATTCCCACTTTTCCATGGGCTGTTTTTCTATTGCTTCCTCTATGCTGGCCGCTGTTTGCGCCATTTGTTCGTCATTTAATTTTGCGTACTCTTTTTGACTTCCCTGCATTTCTCTTTGGAGGAGGGCTCCCAACTTTAGACTAATATGCTTATGATCACTTCCGAGGCTGTACTTCCCCTTTTCATCACTTTCCATTATTGCGAGCTTGCTATACAACCCCTGCGACATTAAGCAGTAGTCGATGGTCATTTGTCTGTTACGGGATTCCCACGTGATTTGTCTCTCACACTTAGTTTCTCTATTTACTATAACTAGGTTGTGTCGCTCACAGAAGTCTAGTATCAACTTCCCGTTACAATCTGTGTATCCATCCAGATCCTCGATGTGGCCATTCATGTCACCCAGCAGACAAATACTGGCACTTTCTCCAAACTGCTTTATATCATCATCGAGACACGTCACTAGATCCTTGTTCTCTTGCCTGTATTTGTCCCCTGTCCCTAAATAAACTACTCCTAGCCCTGTCTTTTTACTGGCAATTGTACCTGATAGCCAGACATGTTCTTTGCAAGTGGACTTTATTCTTTGCCAATTTGTTCCTTGATGTATCAGCATACCTACTCCTCCTCCCTTCCTCTCCATTGTTGTTCTGTTGCTCCCTTCCCAGACGTAGCTTTCAATAAACGGTGGGTCTTCTAGATCCCTGAGATGTGTTTCCCATAGCAAGTATACACCTACTTGTCCGTCCTTTAACTGCTATTCTATTTCTGTCCACTTTGTTCTCTTTCTACCGCCTTGCATGTTTATGTATCTGATCCTGGTGTTAAATTTCTTTCTTGTATTTTTCTTCGTGGACCTCCTAGTGGTCATTTTATTGGCGTCTGCCTCTATTGTTGCACTTTCTACATTGTTTCTACCTATCCCTACGCCCTGAGACGCAGTGGACCCCCTAAGAAAGCTCCTGCCCGGCCTGCCAGGCACCAGCCGATTTCGGATCCTAGCCTTCCATTAAAGTGGAAGCCATCTCGTGTAAAGCCTCCGCCAAAGCCTGCTCCATGCACTTCTCTGTTTATGTCTGCCACTTCAAAGCCTTTCTCCTGGCTTAGCTTTCTTATCTCTCGATTAACAGCCACAATGTCCTTGGTAATTTCTCCATTTCATCCTTGCACCTCCGGCACTGTGCATACCATGATCTGTACTTGCTGTGCTATCGCCCTTAAATCGCCAACTCCCTCCACTAATCTTTCCACTACTTTTGTGGCTTCACCATTCAGGACATCATTTAGCCCCGCCGCTAGCACTAGCAAATTGCGCTCTGCAACATTCTTAGAAAGCTCGTTTTTAGTCTCCCTCAGTGCTGTGTCCATTGTCCTGCTGGGGAACACCCCAACTGCTACCCGCTTATCACCCTTTGTACACTCCGTTATAGCTCTTTTGCACTTTCTCATATTTGAGTCACCACCGATAAGTACTAGGGTATTCCCTTCCTCCCTCTTAACTTCCAGATTGTGCTGCTTGTTATCATTGACTATGACCTCATTTCTTGGGGTTAGCTTGTTCCCCTCCTCTCTTCGCGCCTGCTGGCGCCCCTGTGGCTGCAGCGTCGCCTCACTCGGGGCGTGTTGCGCTGCTTCACTATAACTATGCCGATTCACCGGCGGCGAGCTGACGACCGCTTGGTCTGCCACCCTGCCTCCCCCTTCGCCTGTAGGGTCTACCCTACTTTCTGTGCTTTTGCCACCGGCTTGATGTCCCGACCCATCATTCTCCGCTGCCCGCGTCTCAAGCGCATCAAGCCGCCTTTCCAGTTCTGCGCTCCTTTCCTTCTCTTCTGCAAGCTCGGCCACGGTCCTTATTAATTGCACAGCCTGGACCACTTCCACCTTGACCAAATCGGCGACTTTCGCCTGCAGTGCTACCCGCTTCTCCCGATCCTCCCTCATGTCTGCTTTAAGCCCTTCGAACTTGGCTGCCCAAGTTCATTCCAGTTTTTGGACTGCTTCTCTGACACCCTCGCACAGCCTGCACATAAAGCTAGACCCCTCCGCGTCTACTAAACTCTGGAAACTGGTCTCGTTGAGGAAGCACTAGCGCAGGCACTCGTCGCACTGCACTTGCTACCCATCCCCCGCGGCCTTCCCTTTCTTCGATTTCATCGCTAGGCCTACGTCCTTAGGCTCAACGAGCAAGTCCGTCAAATCACTCGAGCAAAGCCGACCTCGACCGCTATCCCAACCAAAATAAATGATTCAGCACTCCCTACTCCATTTAACAGTCAGTTCGAAGAGCTAGCTGAGAAAATAAAAGCACTTCTTGTTGGCCTAGTTGGTAGCTGTTTATTATAAAATATGAAGACGCCAAAAAACAGACACACACAAGAGAAGAGAACAGGACAGGGCGCCCTGTCCCGTTCTCTTCTCTTGTGTGTGTCTGTTTTTTGGCGTCTTCATATTTTATAATGAGAAAATAAGTCTATCAAATAGGTCCCGCCTACCACCTAGGCCCTCCATCCATCCATCCATCCATCCATCCATCCATCCATCCATCCATCCATCCATCCATCCACGCGCCACTGCCGCTTTCATAAGTAGCGACAACCTTTGTTGTGCGCCGCCTTTTCCCCTCACACCAAATCCGGTTCCGGCATTTCCGGTTCCGATATTTCTGATTTCAAAATTTCCGGTTCCGACGTTTCCGCTTCCTGGAGTTGCGCTGCGGGAATTTCCGCTTTGACTGCTGTTAGACGATGTTGAGACGCCCGGGCGTGCTTAGCAGAGCTGTGGCAGTCACTATAGGAAGAATGCAAAGGGGACAAGCTGTTGTATTCCGCTGAAGTAGTAGTTCGCGGTCGCTGTTTTCCAAATGCACGAAAAACGGCAGTGGTCTCCAAGCGCCCAGGCACTACATTCCACTGTACGTTGTCTCTCGTGCCACAACCCGTCGCAGGTTGACGCGAAGCAGCGAACATGACCAGATCGCTGATTACAATAGGCGGTGGTTCTTGGATGGAATCACATTCACAGTTTAAACCGCAGCTGGTGCAATTAAAGCCTCTCCATCGACGCGAAAGTAAACAACGCTAAAAAACATAGCGTCAGTTCCACTCGGAACAGGAAGCTTCAGCTACGTAGGTTCCGCTTTACGCCGGAAGCTAAGGGGGTGAGTGGGAGAAGAGCGTGGAGGAGGAGAGTAGGTTGACGGCATAGAGTTTTTCACTATAACACCTAGAGGGTAATCTGGCGCCACCGTCTATGGGAGTTTCTTAAGTGGGCACCGTGCCGTCATGGGAATGACGGTGTATGTGTCTGCGAGGCTCGTATTGGTTGTGTTGTAAGAGGCTTCGTCTAAAACGGGGATATGGCTACACAAATAACGCATTCTCAAAGTAAAATCTTCATAAAATGTTTCCGTTCACGCATATTACATCTTCACCCACGATGCATGACCAAGTGAAGAAAAGCAAGAACAGACGACCAACTGTTTCAAAGCGAGCACGAACCTTGTCGTCTGTCCTCCAACTTTAGCGGCCCGCTGATACTTCCTACGTAACATGTAGTCGTACACACAATAAAGAGTTCTCATAGTTAAACAAAACATGTTTTCGCGTAATAATAAAGCTAAAACAGCTTTTCACGTGCTGTTCTAGTAGAAAATGAATCATTGTGACAGACGGAACGGTATTTGCCAAGCGCGTCTTCAAGGTGTCCTGTCTATACAAGAACAATGCCAATCCGAATCCACAATATACCGGCATTGCCATGCATACCACAGCGCAGCAGCGCCAGATTTCCCTCTAGGTAATGTAGTGAGAAACTCTATGGTTGGCGGCATAGAGTTTCCTACAAAAATTCTATGGTTGGCGGTACTTAACCTGGTCGGTGGTGGCGCGTTGAGGGGCGTCTTACACTGGAGTTTAAGGTATAGTAGCGGCGCCTGGTGGCGGCGCGAAACGTTATCTGGGTAGTACCGGCTTGGGTAGTATTGAGCCCTGGCTGTGGCGAAGCACGTTTCTAGCCCAAGTTTTGCGTCGATTCGCACTTCTTTCTGCCCTGTTGCGAGTGCGAAAAAGCTCGCCACTTCTCACAGAACACGCCGACCACGCTGCGAGCTAGCTGCAGCCTATAGTTTAACGAAAACGAATTCTCCGTGAGACGTAATGCTGGAAGCAGAAGGAATGGGCTACGCCGATCCGGAGAGACCTAGCTCAGCCTCGAAAAAGCGTCACCGCCGTTACTTCTGCGTCATGGGCTGCCATGAACAAGAAGGCCTGAATCCCAACATCGGATTCTACCGTTTTCCTTCAAAGCCTCACGAAGCGGAGCGTCGGGCGCGCTAAATAGCTGCAGTTCGTCGCCCTGGGTAAGTGAAACTTCGCGCCATGCTGACTGCTTCGCCTGTCTTGAAGCTTGCTTGATTATCTGCGTTGCTAAAATTCGGTCTTTTGCACCTACAGTCCCATCGGCAGACCGACATAGCAGCAGGCATGACTGGTGATTCACGATTCGAGACCCGGCCACAGCGACAATTAACAATTCGACTGGTGTGAAGTGGTGAATTGACCAGTTGTGTGCAAATGCCCACAAATGGTCGGGCTGATTGGGAGGTGATTCACTACCCCACTGCGAGCAGCACAGGTTAGAAAGTTAAATGTGCTCATCCATGACCTAAGCCAGCATGTTGAGGCAGCGCAGCAAGGTAGTATTGATTGCAGCACATCAATGTTTGAGCGCTGTCATTAAAAGCTACATCAAGCGAGCAGCGCACGAGCTCGCGCTGCAGCGCGATTCGCACGTACGTTACTGCGAGCTCATATGCATTGCATCAGTTATTTATCAGTTGCTAAAGGGACAGATGGCCGCTACTACATTGCAGTCATAACTACTTGTCTAGCGGCATACAGTCAACAAAGATTGCAGGAGGCCTGCCGTTTCGCGGCATGTCGAAAGACAGCTGCCGTCGCGGTGCGTACAATCGCGTGCTCGAGCAGCTCGTACATCGCAGCATGCTGAAAGACCATGGCCATGCACTGTAAGCGATGCGGGTGCGTGCCTGCGTTTGACACCACGTCTGTGCTTGGTAGGGGAGGTACAAGGTGGGGGCGCGAGATTTCTGAGGCATATCACATTGACAGGGAAGGTGATAACTGTGTCAGCACGGCTTCACTTGCCTTGTCCAAAAAAGAAAAAATGTACTTACAGAACAGTCTGCCACATTTTGATTAGAATGAGATTGTACTGTTTTAACACTGTGTGCGCATGCACCAACGAAATGTATATATGTACCTTCGTTCGCAGTAAAAAACCAGTTGATGTTTAGCGCTCATCCTGTCGTATTCTCTGTCGTTTTCCCTGCTACTTTGCACTATTCTTTTGAATAATCATGACACACCAACTAGCCCAGCTTTCTGCTTTGATCGCTTTGATCCTTGAAAGACTGCTTTCAGCGTGGCACGTACCGTCATGCTCTCAAGTAGTTCCGTACACATGATGTCTGCTTATCGCTGCTGTGAATTCATTTATAGCAAGCATTTCCTCGCGTTTGTGCGCATGAATCTAGCAGCGTGCAAACCCTACCTGAAGTTCAACTTCGTACGCGACTCACTTCACTTGTGATTGACACTGCGCTAAAACTTCGGCGCTTATTTCGTCAACGGCGTACACATGTTCGGCGTTGCATAATTTATTGCCTCTTTGCAGCGTGCCACCCCCGAAAAAAATCTTCGACGCCCGATATTCGCTGCAAGCCGTGGTACAACAAAACCGAAAGTGGCGGGTCCATATTGTAAACGTGCTTTCCGAAGCAGACGACCGAGCTTGGTACTACCCAGTTCAGGACAGAGGGCGCTTTTTAGCACCATTTTCCCAGCACCCCTGGGCAATGCAAGAGCCCCATGGAGGGGCTTTAACCTAGGCCTAGCACCTAGCAGCGCAACACTCGCGCCATCTCTCGTACTGCGCTTTAACCAGACTGACTGCCGCGGGCATCAGGCCACGCGGCGAAGCCGGATTACAGGAGACGGGAGCTATGCGGGAAAACATATCAGGGGACGCGTGAGAGTCGCGCATCCCCACACTGCATACTCAATCAGTGGCTTGATGACTGTCTTACATGCCATTAATTGGGTAGCACTGGTGCAGTTTTTCAAGCTTTTTAATCACAGACACTTCTCTGGTGTGTTTGATATTGATCATGTAAGAAGCATTTGCATATGGTCTGTAAAGTCCAGTGATTACAGAGAACTTGTTGCACCTTGAAAAATTGATGCTATGAGCATGCTGGACATGGCAATAAGCCTGAGGACAGTGCTTTTTCGCAAATGCACGTAGCTGTTCAACGTGTCTTGTCTTTTTCCCGTTCTCAGTGGAGCATCGTTTTTGATTATCTTGCGTTTGAAGATAAAGCTAGAGTGGTAGAGTGAACGTAGGAGTTTGCTTGGAGAAAATGAAATGAATGTCTTTTAAGCATCCCTGACAAGTATGTTACTCGGCACTTTCGTTATTTAGGACTGGTTACTAGACCCTAATGCTGCGAGAAGTATCTGAACTAGGCATGATAACGTGCAGAATGGTTTGCAATGCCAGCACAGAGCTTGCTAAGCGCACTACATGGCATTTGAAAATGTAGTTTCCATTGCAACTTTACCAAGAAAGAAGAAATGGCCACTGCGTTCACAAAACGATTGCCACAGCGATCAATCTGTTTCGGTTGTTGCAGCACATTGTCTGCTTCACTTGTTGCAGATAGCGCGCAATTCATCTGGTTTCTTTTTGCTGTGAACACCGTGCACCACCATATTCACACGTGTCCCTGTTTATCCTTTTTTTGTCACCGGTTAAGGAATGTGTAATGTTCATCAACCGGTGCAAGACTCGCTTGCATGTATCAGAACATTCTCGATTATCATAGCCGATTCTATCCGCTGTACATGTTGTTGCCGAACCTTAAGTATAACCAGATTGTGTTTGTGTTGTGAATAGTGTTGTTCTTTGTGGAAGGTATGCAAGCACCAGCGATTCCACTGGAACTTTCATAGAGTCGTGTATAACTAGCAGAGCGTCTAACCCAGGTATCAGATTTCGACTATTGATGCATGTGCTCATCACTACTGTACTTAGTGACGTATGTTGGTCTAACAGCTGGTCTCGAAAGCGGTTGCCTCGGCACAGCAGCCCAGTTGCTTTGCCTATTAGACCATGGGCTACCTAGTTAACTAAGTTGGAGTGAAAGAGCTTAGATGTGAACAGACAGGCAGAGAGACATACTGAAAACTGGATGAAGTTCCCTGAGAATGTTAATCACATTAAAGGCACTGAGTCCTTGCGTGACACTATGTGCTATATATGAAAAGTGACGTGCATGCACTACAAATATGTGTGCAACACATATTAGACTCTTGCCAACTTTACTTGCCAAAAAACAAGGTACACATTAGATTTCTACCTTGTTTAAGAGCTTTAATGTCATTTCTGGGTTAGTTTTCTTTAATTTGGACACACAGAAAGCATGCACGCATTTGATTCAGGGGCATGTCAGAATCGGCAAACACTACCAAATGAATCGGCGGTGTATTTTGGCTTCCTTTTTTTGCATCTAGTTTAATTTGACGCACCAGATAATTTGATCAATTTTGTTGGCTCTGTCAAGGTTGAAATAACAGAAGTTGACTGTAGTACTAATTTCGCTTATGCATATTCAATCGGCTTCTCTCTACGGAAACAATTGAAGAGGTGACCAATATGCCACGCGACATGCTTCTATGCACCACGCAGATGCTCTACAGTTCAAAGGTAAAGTTGTCCTTGAACGTCATGCCGTGTGGAAGGTTGCGTGATTTGAAGATGCTGCTGAGCTTTTCGCATGATATTGCACTTAATGTTACCGTCAATAACCCTAGCTTATTTTTCATGTGAGCAGTCATAGGTTACTTACTGTACAAATGTTTACAAATTTAAGAGTTGTATGTAGCTGCAGTCTATAAGAAGCCAAGCATGAGGTCACGGAGTGTTTACAGAAACTGTGGGTGCTAGGCACCTTGTTTTTGCACTCCACAAGTGTCTTGACTAGATTTTTTCTTTTTTTTTTGTCCCTCCAGGAGACCAAGACAGCTCGCCCAGGAGCCTTCCCACTTCTGGGTGCACCTCTGGATTCCCCGCTACACTATGGTGGCATGCTGTATCTTGGAAAAACGCTGGAGCACGGCATCTCATGCATGGTGGCCAACAGTGGTCGTCTGCGAGGCTCACACCACAGCCTGGCTACCTGGAGCTTTTCTAGCGTCGAACCCATTCTGCGCTCCTCCCTGGACCCAGCAAACGACGATGAGGACTTGTACAACTGGATGGCACGTCAAAGGGGACCCTCATCACCTATCGATTCACCCTCAAGTCGCAGTGCCCTGCGAGATTCGGGTGTGCCCACCGGAGGAATCCCTGATGCCCAAACTGTCTTCGAGCCACTCCTGGAAGTGCTGGGAGCCTGTGCCCTCAGTTTGCAAACGCCAGGGCCACAATTGGCTCTTTCAGCTGTTGCAGAACTTCTGCGCGTAGACCTTGTGGAATCGGAGAGTCCCGAGCAGCCGCAGAGAAGACGTTCCAAGCCTGGCCAGCGGCTCTTTGTGGACACAAGCACGGACACACCGGCATTGGTGTGCGACCGGCTGGCATTGGAACTTGACATGCGTCACCCAGGAAGCCCTGGCACCTGTGCTCACATTGCAGTAGATGTGCAGTATGTGGCTCAGCAGGTGAACATGCCATTGCTGCGACTGTTGAACCAGTTCTCAAGCATGTATGAGAATGTGAAGGAGACGCGGCTGGAGCTACAGTGCCGCCGACCTCGAGCTGACTCAGTGATTGTGCAGCAGCAGCCAGGCCTTGGTGGCAGCCAGGAGTCGGTCACCCCTGCACAGGCAGGGCAAGGCACACCACGCTGCTGGAAAACCATGTGTTTCCTGCTTGACCTGTACGAGACCATGCCCCCTTCACAGGCCTTAGCTGACAGGTGAGCGTATTAGAATGGATGCAAGCCTGTGATGTTCAGCATCAGGCCTGAGCACTCTGATGTTGTTGTACTGATATGTCTTCTGCCAGCCAGGTTTCAGTTATCTTGCAGTGGAAGCTCTAGCTCGGGGCCAACTACACTTAATCTACTTAAATGCATGTAAAAAGCGAAAATGCTTTTATGAGACAACCATTCAACTGACTTAAGTGGAATTTGTTGCACTTGAGTGAGAAAGTTAAATTCTTGCAACTCTAGCAAGCTGAATCTTGATTTAGAACTTAAATTATTGCTACGTGCTACTCGAAGACGATGATGTTGACCCTTGGATTTAGTGAATTTAGATTTAAGCGGCCACTGCTGATCTGATGACGACGTGCCTTGCTTGCTGTTGGCTAACTTCCATGTTGACTAGTGCTTGCTACCCTTGTAAATACACCCTGTAAATAGTTTCCGTACTGTGCTTTCACGTAACATTTTTTTGGTAGAGGTTCGGGGTACTTCTGATGATGGAGCTTCGCAGTGGACGCCTTAAATCTACTGCCATGCCTCAAGGTGATGACACGTCGCTGCCAGCTACACCTGCAACGACTACCCAGTTTATCGCCCTTGCACAGTGAAGTCTATACCTCGATGCTGGCCCTTTTATTGATCCAGGCCGTTGTCTGCCAGGAATTTGCAAACCTTGGCCTCTACTCTGCTGTCTGCGCCATGAACAGTCTTGATGCCACCTTAGTATCTGCAGACAGGCCTCATCACGGACCGTACGCCCTTTATCATTCCAGAAACCCGTCGGACTGGAGAACAGCTGATGATAAACCTATCTGTTTCCACTGTAGCCGAGCTTGACACATTGCTCGCTATTGCCGCAGCCAGTGGCCTTCTCAGTCCCGTGGCCAAGTCCTGCTTACTCTGGTCCCTTCCGTACTGCAAGCTGCTATCCACCCGCACCAAATCCTCTGTGTCCAATGTCTCTGAGGAAAGTAGCCACTATGCCCAGTTGCCTCCATCACATCACTGTCCATCTCTTTGACCAACTTGCTGCCACTCTCCTTTGCCATGCTTTGTGGGCACACGCTTGATTCGGGTGTGTGCTAGAATAAGGTAAACACTGATGTGTTCTTGCATCTTTTTTTTTTTTTTTGCAGCTTGTTTAGTTCAAACTGCCAAATAATTTCATCAATTTCATAGGCCCCGTCGAAGTTGAATTAACGGAAGTCGACTGTATATAATTTCTCCCATGCATTGCCATTATTGATGAATATGTGGTCAGCCTAATTACTGTGCATAGGTTGCTGGTTTAGCTGGGCACTTCGTACTGGACATGTTCATAAATCTACTTGTGTGCAGGTTCACAATATCTGTGGGAGCTGAGCACAAGATTGATGCCTCTGAAGGCTACAGAGGCAATGGCAAGTACGAGCACCTGCATGAGCATCGTGTTGATATCGAGAATGGGGATGCTCAGGCCAGGCCAGGCCACAGAGAGATGCCTTCGCGTCCAGCAGCTGCTGGTCAGTGTCATTTCTTTGATCACTATTTTGCACTGCTGGCTGTGGACAGACTGAGTAGAATTAGTACTGGTTGCCTATAAAATAAACAGGCCTTATGGTCATGAAACATAAATGTAAGGCATGTTTTGTGATAATGCTCATATAAGAATAATTTTGCTGTCATTTGCTGAAAGTTTATTTACCCTTGAATGGCTTTATAGACTTGGATTGAGTGAACAAAGTAGGGTCTTGCAATGGGTGTTAGTATAACAGCTAATAAATGACACAGAGGTGGCATTACCTGTCTAACAGTATTGTGTAAAATGAAGAACTTTGCACCTTTACCATTTTACTGCCATGTGCTCACATTCACATTTTTTTACATGAATCCTATATGTGGTGCTATATTACCCATGCTTGTTTAATTCTACCAGCTGCTGAACGTGTACCATTGGCAGTGTTTGCAATGGGCCATGTGAAGAGAATCCGGCTTCTGGCCATGCTCAGTGGACTTAGACTTGAGGCAGAGCTGTCTGGACTGCAGGCTAGCGGCACACACAAGGTAAGGGTCACATAGCTAAGTGTGAATTAGCGTAAAGCCAAGTGTAAACTTGGATCCTGTTGGTTTGGTTTCAGGTGTAGTGCATCAAACTGAGTGAAGTATTAAATTAATGGAAGGCTGTGAAAGTTACATAAAAGCAAATGACCATCTGTAACAATGGCACTTCCTTTTAGGTGCTGGATGTACAAGCTGCTCTCTTTCTAGCCATCATTCTTGATTTTATGTCATTGGTTATGCTCAAAATAGACTTGAAAAGGCCCAGAACCATGTCTCAAGCTTGGCATGTGAACACATGCATGTAGAGCATAAGTATGTAGAGCTTTTCAGCCAAATGTCAGTTATATGTGGAGCTAACAAATGGCATGTTCAGACAGCTCATTTTCTTTTTAAAGACGGCACCATTTCAGAACTGACATAGGTGGCATACGCACTGCTCGTTGGGTGATTGTTATAACCACAGATTACTTGTGTGCATGCCACCTTTCTATACTCTGTCTCAGAATAAGTTGGCAGCACAGCTGGGCTATGAGCCTCAAAATGCCATTTGGAGCTGCATGCAAAAAATTTCAACGATTACGATGCTCCCTAATGCAAAATTTGAGCACACCTCTATACTTGTTCTCATTTCCCTTATCCATATTTGGTATAATAATAATATAAATATGTGGTTTATATTAGGAAGAGAACACTGTGAGTAGCCCACTTTGATTCCATACAAACGACGCTCGCTACTCTGGCACCATACAGTAACCATCATCGCCGCACAGCCTGTCTTGCTCAGCACTACACTTTTCTTCTCATGCTTTCGTTCCACCAACAATGAGAGCGGCCCTTTGTCGCGAGGAAATCGTGCCACCAGTGTCAGTGGCAACGGTACCCAAGGGAAGGTCACATCGAGCCTTACTCGTAGCCGCTTGCCATCGCCCCTTGCTGCAGCAGTGGTCCTCGTCACAAACGCTGGTACCATGTACTGACCTCAGCAGCTGACGTCGTGGACGAGCAAAGCCCTCCCCACCTTACACCATCCTGGCCGCGACTCCTTCGGCAGAGTCTTTTATCAATGGCATCTGAAATGCACGTGAATGTTGTGTGTCTCAGTATTGCTTCTCTTACCAGTAAGCAATGCTACCGACTCATGAAAAAAAAAAAAAAAACATTTATATAATTTACAACATTTATTAGGAATGGAAACATTGTCACTTGCATGCAAAGGTCATAAATATATACAGGGTGGATGTCTGATTTTTGCTTAATTAATTACTTCTCTCCACCTTGTGGGTTTCCGCAGAACTATTACGTCAAACTCCTGCCTTTGCTTCGAGTTGTTGACAAATTCGACTTCGCCCTGCCATCTACTAGCCACTTGGTTAGCTCAGATGGTAGAGCGGCTGCCCTGGAAAGGTGGGGGTCCCGGGTTCGAGTCCCGGAACAGGACGAATTTGAGACATACTGTCCTCATTATCAAAGTGTCATTGTGGTATTTGGAGGCTTTGCCTAGGGACATCTAACTGTGGTATCTTCAGCGACTTACTAATTACGTACAGATTTTTTTCTGAGTGATAAATAAACCCCACGAAATATGGAGAATACCACGTGACTGCGCTCCCACCCGGATCATAAAGCAGCACCCTCGAGCAGGCTCCATGTGAGTTATTCAAAACAAAATAAAGGAAATAAAGAAAAACATCGTGATCGAGCTAGTGCTTTATATGCTGCGCCTCAGCCACTCGCGTTTGGTGTTAATTGAAAACAAGCTGTGATAGCTGTTGTCTTAGCTTTGATAAAGTGCATAGATGTTTTTTTTGTTGTTGTTTAATATCTATCACCACAAAAGCGAATTGACAGCGTCAGTGCAAAGGTTTAAAATGCACTTTGTTTCATCCCAGTCACCATGTCTTTCTCTTATGAGCAGGAGGTAAACATGATCCTTGCCTTGGGATCTGCTGTGGAGATGGGCTTGCACAAGGCTCACCCTATGAGCGATGGTCAAGAAAAGGCACGATGCTCCTCCACTCTGCAATGCACAAAAGCGCTATGGCAGGGTTCGTTGACTCTCTGGCATGACGCAGAGAAGGCTCCAGAGTCAGATCGCCAACAAACGCGGGTTTATTCACCCAAGATACAGCACAGTGCGACAGTCGTGGTGCTTACGGGCAAAGGCACACCGTGAGACCAATCGAGTACACGCGCCTGCTGCGTTAAAGCTAACTGGCAAGCGGTCCACCAAGCGCGAGAACGAAGAGTCACGGGAGCAAAGGTCCCACTCTGGGGATGCATGACTCTCACGCATCCCCTGATATGTTGTTTTCCCGCATAGCTCCCCTCTTCTGTAATCTGGCTTCGCCGCATGGCTTTGCAGCGGCTGTCGCTATGCTTGCAGGGTAGTATAAGAGATGGCGTGAGTGTTGCTCTGCTATTGCCACCTAACGGTGGGGTTACTTGGGCGCAAAAAAGGAGAAGGCTCTTCCTTTTTGGCTCTGGGTCAGCAAGTGGCGCAGACGTTCTGTGCGTGCGCCAATCGATGCTTCTGCGAGACCGTCTCAGGAGGCCTATACCAGAATGGACGAATACGATCGATGGAATGTGCCACTGTTCGCATGACTGTATGCACGAACGGCCAGGCAGTGGTGTCCAGCATGGGGCGAACATATTCGCTTGCTTATGCGGTCACAGTGAGTCGGACTTCCGCGATTTGTCGCGCCCACCGACATGTTTTGTGGATAGCAACTCGGCTAGCAGGCATTAGTCTATAAAAGGTGCAATAAATGCCCTTGTGATTATTTGCACTACTGTGTTGTCATTCCTTTGTCCCAAGAGCGCAGGTGAGAACACCACACCACGTAGCGAACTTGTTGCGGGCCTGTGAGCATCTGCCGCAGTTATTAAGCACTCAGCGGAAGAGAGCTCGGGTGGAGAGGGCACTCAGGGGCCACCACTCGGGAGACCAATCAGGGCGCGTCCCGGTGACACTTTCTCACGTGCTGATGCGAGCCGCGAAGAGAGAAGCACAGTTTGTGCTGGAAATAAGCTTTGGCACACTAGCCATGTCTGCCATGTTGCCGTAACGGCGGCAGTTCCCAGCGATTGAACTAAGCAAACGTGCGAGCTGGGGGAGGAGGCGTGGGAAGGCACCTTGGTCCCCACATTCCCCGCTCCTAAAGACCAAGGCCAGGCAGCAAAACAGGCTGACCGAGGCCAAGTGGCAAGGTTGACTCAGCTAAAGTGGGCAAAGCCAACAGGGCAAAGTCCAAGAGGGTGTCGCCGTCATCTTCGGAACCAGGTCATTGAGTAGGACAGTAGTTCGAAGAGACGAAAGTGTCACTTCTCTTGATGCAAAGCCAGGGGGGCCAGCCTTGGTCACGAAAGTCCTGCACACCAGGAAGGATCAGCGGCCCAGGAAGGATGTGGTGGGGCAGCACCATTGGTCAGCCCGCAATGCTTGAGGTCCGCTGGACAGGAGCTGCCAGGAATGCGCGAGGCATGGCTGCTATTTTGGCGCAGCAGCCACAACGAAAGTCACTGGGCTCCCCGGATTGCATGCTGACAGGAACGGCAGACTGGAATGACTGGCAGCCATGGAAGCTAGCAGCAGCAGCTGTAGTAACTAACCTCGGCCAGGGGCTAGCGCTTGACTGGGCGCACCAGCCAGAGTAATCGGCGGCCTAGGCAGCCGGAGGCAAGGCTGGCACAAGATCATGCCCCCCCCCCCAAGGTAGAAGTCAGTGAAGGTGGCAAAACCAGGGAGAGCTGGCCTCGTTGTCAGCAAGACTGGCGGCACAGTGGGACCAGGCATAGCAAGAAGACTCGACGACGCTGGGGAAAGGACAGGAAAGCCCTCCAGCATAGCCGGCTTGTCAAAAAGGTGCCCGCCCGGCTAATTGCCCAAGTTGGGGCATTTGCCAGGCTGAGGCTTGAGCAACACAAAAGAGGAAATACTAGGCCACAAGGCTCTGTCACCACTTCGATGCGTGCCCTCTCACTGTAGCTGCATTTCTCCATTCACCTGCCCGGTAGGGAATGAAGTCTGGCTACGAGCTGATGGGAGCAAAGCAGTCTAGGTGCGTTTCCACAGGTTGTACCGGTGGCGTGGCTTGGGGCCAGCCATGTCACGGTTCGCCTGCGGTTCGTTGACCACCTCCCCGCTCCCCAGTTGCTGCTTCTGGCAACGAAAGGTTTGAGATCAGATATGTGAACTGGACCACCGACTTGTCTCCCTTGGGAGACAGCCAGCTTGTACACTAGAGGGGACATTGTGGTCTCCACTCGGTACAGGTCCGGCCATTTGGCCGACAAGGAGGCATAAATGTCTTTGGCAGCGTCACTCAAAACATGGTTACGTCCGAGGACGAAGTCGCCGACATCATAGTGCACATCCGTACGTGACCGATCGTATTGGGCCTTCTGTCCAGCTCACACTTTTGGCAGATTGGAACCGGTCAGGTCAAGGGCCGCATTCATCCGTGAGCGCAGTTCCATCAAGTAGCCGGAAAAGCCGGCTTTCATGGCACACGCCCTGCTGCCGGTCTGCAGGTTGCGGTCCATTGAGTTTGGCAGCTCTCTCCCAAAGTTGAAGAAAGCGGGCATGTACCCAGTCGAGCGGTTCACTGTGGACTGCAAGGAGAAGCCTATCTCGTTAAGACAGACATCCCGATCCCTGTTGTGCTGTGCAAGGGCCGTGAGCAAGGACTTAAGGTTTCGGTTAATCCGCTCTGTCAGGTTGGCCTGTGTGTGATACGTGGTTGTCTTGCAGTGCTTAATGCTAAAGGCCACACACGCGTCCACAAACGCCTTGGCTGTGAAGTAGGACACATTGTCCTATATCAGCTCCACCGGAAAGTCAAAGCAGTTAAAGACCTTGGTCAACTTCTCCCAGATTGCGCAAGCCCTTAATTCCAAAGGGGAAAAAGTTCAACCCATTTCGTGAAGTGACCTGTGACAGCCAGGAGAAAAATGTAGCCTCGCCAGCTTCTGGGAAAAGGTCCCATGATATCACAGGCCGCTACTTGCCAGGGTAGCTGGCTGTCAATTGGCTGCATGAGCCCGGGGGGGTTTGCCCGTGTGAGGCTTTACACACTGGCACACAGCAGCACGAGTGAGCATAGTGAAGTGCGTCTTGCTTGATGCCTGGCCAGTTAGCAGAGCTGCACAATTTTTGGAAAGTCTTAAGGCCACTCGCATGTCTGGCCAGTCACAAGTCATGGAAATAGCTCAAGGTGGCTGCGGGGTACAACCACTTTGAAAGACTCCTGATTAGCCTTTTCAGATGGGATATAGCGCAGGAGAACTCCATCGGCGTCAAGCAGACACCTATTCAACATGCACACAACAGTACCAGCTGCGTCGCAGTCAGCGCCAACAGCAATACCAGCTGTTCATGTGCGGCCAATGGCTTTGCCGCCCTGCTCCTCTTGGGAGCTCAGCTCTTTGAGCCTGTCAATGACTTGTCAACAAAATGGATCGCTCTGCTGTGCCTTAAGTAGTTCTTGCCTGCTGAACACGATACCTGAAGAAGTAATGGGGTCCACCAGATAAACGTCCTCTCCCGAGGCTGGCAATCTGAGGATTGCTTGGCCATCGGGATTTGCGCCGTTGAAGCCATTGGAGACACAGGCTCCGGTCTCTACTGAGTGCAAATTGGCGTCGTTCGAGTCATGGGAGACTGAGGCTCCAGTCTCTACTTGATGCAAATGCTCATGGGAGTGACAGACCAAAGGATCGAAGACCGAAACAGGGGCGTGCGATAGGGCATCAGCCACCACGTTTGAACTCCCTTTCTGGTAGCGCACAACAAAGTTGTACCGCTGCAGTGTCAACGCCCACCGCACGAGGTGGCCTGAGGGCTCGTACAAGCGCTTAAGCCAGGTGAGTACCATGTGGTCCGTCTCCACCACAAACGGCACTCCATCGATGTTGCAGTCGAACTTCCGGCAAGCAAAAACTATAGTGAGACACTCCCTTTCAGTCACACTGTAGTTGCACTCGGCGGTGTTAAATGACTGGCTGGCAAAGGCGACCCAGCGGAGAATGCTGTCGTGCTCCCGAAGCAGCACAGCCTCAGCCTCAACACCGAAGTCGCTCGCATAAGCTTGTACAATGAACTCGCTGATTGAGGTCGGGCAGCTTCATATCGCATATCATATTGACCACAAATAAATACAGGGACAGCGGAAGAAAACAAAAAACAACACGGGCGTTTTTTTTTTTTGCTTTCAGTTGGTTTATTCACGCAACCCGTGGGCATATATAGACAAATAGAACATGCCCAGAATGCAGCAAACAAGAACACTTATCAGCTTAGCAGGGCAACGAATTATCAAAAATTTATCTCCGATTGAAACAACCTAATGGAAGTGTCACTAACGCAGTCTTGGCCTTTCTTATTTATGTGATATGCCTCCATCAGTTCGCATCCCGACTTCTCCCCAGAATTTTTATCCCCTTAAAAAGTGGTACACAGGGGCAGGCATTGCAGTGCACCAGGCAGGTGCACCAATTCGTCTTTCGTTGACTTTTGTTCATGTTCTCTGGCTCAATCATTCAGGCACCATCCTGTCTGCCCTATGTAGGACTTGCCACATGCCAGGGGGATTTCGTGCACAACTAATGCGAGGGCAGAGCCTCGCCAGCTTAAAAGGGTCTGAAAAGACAAGGGGGACTCCAAACCTGCCTGTCACCTTCCTTAGGTTCAGGGTGTCTACCAACCGGGAAAACCGGGAATTCTCAGGGAATTCGAATAGTCTGGAAATATCAGGGAAAACTCAGGGAATTTGTGCTTTTATCAGGGAAAATTAACTGCAACTTTATTGAAAGGGAACGAAAGTCGTGTTAATGCTGGCTCTAGTAACAGAGGAATTGCAACGAATCGTCATTGACGCCGTGGCATCGGCACGGGGTATTGCCAGAGTAGTTAACAACCGATTTTCCAGACTCCCGATTTTTCGAACATGCCCGATAATTCGCACGACTTTGCGGCACCACCACGTACTCCATATAGTCAATGTATATTGCACTGACTGCCGATCTGAAATGGCATTAATCATGCCACTATCGCCGCCATTTTGATTATCTCGCCGCCTCGAACCGGCACTCTCGCACGCAGATCCGCTGGCAGCCGTAGCCACCACCGCGGCAACGTTAGGTCTAGCTGCTTCTACGTTCGCTATTAAGCTTCTTGCCGTGCTGTGCTGTGTTTTTCACTGAAAGAATTCGCCGCTGTCAGCAGTGGCACCGACTCCGCCTTTGTAGTCCTCGCAATTGGCTTCAAAGCTCGCAGAGCACAGCGCGTTGCGCAATGCCAGTCTCCGAAAGTTGGCTTTGCCTTAATACAGCAGTGCTACGCGGCGAAGAATAACAAGCGTAGGAAGGGGCAATTGTCACGGGACACAGTATGCATTCCTTAATTATACAGGCGTGCACCCCCGTCTCCTGTCACAGTACGAGCACCGATATGTCTAATAAGTGTACTGCAGGCCTTAAGAAATTTTTCGGGCGTGCCTGTGGCAATCTTAGCCCTTAATGGCAGTTAAAGACATGCATTCATTTTTTATTGAAAGAATTCGCTGCTGTCAGCAATGGCATAGACTCCGCCTATGTGGTCCTCGCGATTGACTGAGAAGCTTGGAAAGCACGGTGCGTTGCATAATGGCGGTTCCCGAAAGTCAGCTTCGCCTTTGTACAGAAATGTTGCTTGGCGAACCATACGCAAAAGTATTGCAGTGAGAAGGGGCTATTGCCACGGGTCACAGTATGTATTCCTTAAGTATACACGCATGCACCCGGTATTGCCTGTCACAGTACGAGCACCGATATGCCTAGTACGTGTACCGACAGGCCTTCAAGCGTTTTCGAATGTGCCAGTGGCGGTTTGAGCCCCTAAGGGCAGTAAATGACATGCATTTATTTTTTCCAACTGGCCAATTTTTCGAATGTTTTCGCGGCCCCTAGGGAGTCAGAAAAATTGGACGTTGACTGTACAACTGACCCATGATCCATGGGTCAGTTGATCCATGGGGTGAACGCGTGGCGGAAGGAAGATGAGAAAAGAAAGGACCAATGCACTGAGGAATTAACGAGTAAGGAAGCGTGCCGCCACCACATTGAAGGAGCTTGAGCTCAAGAAACAAAGTGTTTGCTGACGCCGAGACCCAAGTGCCCCTCATTCAAACCAAAATAAGCTCTTTAAAGCAGTGAAACCCAACACTGGGATGTTGTGTACGGGCTGAGAGTATGTCAGGACAGTTGAGATTGACTTTCCAGCTGCTGAGAGAGAATCTTAGTTGTGACAAAGTTCAGGCCTCATACCAATGAGCTTGCTATTAGATGATATACATAGCTCATATTCAAAAATGTTTACTTATGTATGCATTTCCTTTTCATTCGTATTTGAAAATGTTCGACTCAATTTGGAATGAGCTTTACCATATTTTTTCGCTGTTCTTTCTGTTTTCTCTTTAAATAACATAGATATTACTCCTTACTATCTAAACTGGATTAAGTCATTTTTTTGTTTCAACATGCTTACTAGAGAGTGACAGCATCGAGCAACATGGTGTCAGCCTGTCTTGACATAAAACGAAGTTCTGGCTCATTCAGGGAATTTCGCAATGGTGCTCAGGTAAAACCTGGAAAACACAGGGAATTTGGAAATGTCAACTTGGTAGACACCCTGAGGTTGTGAGTGACCCTGTGAATATATGGTACCACTTCAGGTCTTACGGCCTTAGTAGTTGTCCTCACCCTTGCTTTGCTCCTAGATCCTTTTACCTTCTGCAGGAGGGTTTCCACCACTGGCGTTACTATCGAGTCAGGGAACCCTGCCATCTTAAGACGGGAAATCTGATTGTCAAAGGCAAGCTGCATCCTGTGCACACACAACTTGTGGAGAGCTGACTTAAGCATAGCTTCGCTACTCGTCGTTTTACAATCTTTGACTGGGAGGAGTCATATGGCACCAAACCATTCTGTGCCCAAGAGAAGTACTGCCAGCACGTGTGGCCTTTAGCAGAGGAGATATATGCTTCAGAAGAACGTCAGTTTGGCCTAGTTGGTGTTTACTGCATATCATATTGATCACAAATAAAGACAGGGACAGCGGAAGAGAACACAAAAACGACACAAGCGGTAAGCTTCAGTTTGGGCAGCTTCCGTTTGGCTGTGTCCACTAGAGCTCAGGATAGAGCATGAAAGGCACCCTCCTGCTCAGGACCCCAGCCCCATTGTGCCGACTTTTAGAACTGTGCGTTCAAGGGCGCTTACAGAGCGGCAGAATTTGGGATGAACTGTCTGTAGTAGTTCACCATTCCCAAAAAGTGCCTAAGGCCCTGAATGTTCGCTGGCATTGGGTATTAGAGGATAGCTCGCACCTTCTCATCGCGCATGGCAGAACGTGACCACTGTCGATCGTAAAGCCCAATCGGGAAATGCGAGTCTCAGCTATTTGCGCTTTCTTCGGGTTTTGAGTCAACTCGGCGGCATGCAACCTTTCGAGGACATCCTCCAGGTGGCGGAGGTGCTCCTCGAATGTTCGAGAGAAGATGACAATATCATCGAGGTATGCCAGCGCATAGCGCCGCTTAGCATCCCCCAGAATGCGGTCAATCAATCTCTGGAACGTAGCTGCAGCTCGAGAGGAGCCAAATGGCATACGGGTATACTGGTAAAGGCCACGGTGAGAGGTGAACGCAGTTTTCTCCACATCAGCCAGCTCCATCTGAACCTGCAGGTAGCCGCGGCTAGCATCCAGGGTAGTGAAGTAGCATGCATCACTATACCTGCCAACCCTCCTGATTCGCCTGGGAGACTCCCAATTTTTTACTGAACTTTCCGATTGTACGATCACTGTTTTATATCTCCCGAAAAGTGGTGTCTGTTCACGCAATAATGGTTTTTGTGAAACCAGCACCGTGGAATCTACAGCCACATCGTAATCGTCAGCATCACCAACAACTGCTGCACTAGCACCATTGGTATTATTGACTAAGCAGCCTACTATGGTGCCTTGTAAGCCGACCAAAGCCAGAACCAGTGTGGCTCTTGCATTTTATGCACACCTTCCTCCATTGTGCATTGTTGCTGCTGCTTGTGTGTATGATTATTGTTGGCTAGGCCGTGTGTGTGTGGTTTACCGTGTAAAGTTAGAATCCTCGTGTGCTTGATGCCATGGCACTATCAAAACCCAAGAAAAGGCATTTGCATAAGTTTTTGTGATCTTATACTTATGAATTTTCATGCTTTTTGGCATCAAGAAAAGGAGAACATTTTGCATTTTGTACAATGTGTGAATGCGATGTCAGCCTGTCTCACGGTGGCAAAGGCGACTTGAAACTGTGCGTTTCCACGGCAAAGCATCAAAGCTACGTTTGCACCGCTGAGCAGCAGGACAACATAGTGAACTTTTTCCGGAACAACTGCAAAGACAGTGTC
Source organism: Dermacentor andersoni (assembly GCF_023375885.2). NCBI lineage: Eukaryota > Metazoa > Arthropoda > Arachnida > Ixodida > Ixodidae > Dermacentor > Dermacentor andersoni. The sequence goes on along the minus strand of NC_092817.1, from coordinate 550,360 downwards.
ATACGTGCGGAGTGCCTGTTAATGGGCTCCCTCGTCGAACGCAACCTACCCCTTAGTGTCAGTGACCACGTTGGGCCTCTTCTAGAGAAAATGTTTACGAAATGTGACGAGGCAAAGTGTGGTGGATGTGGATGTGGATGCAACTCTGAAGAATGCGGAGGTGGCCAACCTGAAATTTATTTCAGAGGCATCGCTCTCGAGTCTTCGTTTCTTGCTCTCGAAGCTGAGTTTGCCACACTACAGGTGTACAGTCTTCCAGAGGGCATTCTGAATGAAGAAAGGTGGGATGTGCAGTGGTCTGTGGTTGGAAAAATGAGAAACTGATGGAAAACTTGTTTCACCGAGTTGCTAAGGTGATGCTGGATTTACTCGTGATACTGCATAGCTACGCAGAGTGTGAGAGCATGTTTAGCACAGCGCGAGAAACTAGGACTGGATTCTGCTCATTGATGTGCAACACTACCCTCCACCACCTGCTGTTAGTGAAGGGCCTTCAGTCTGGACCATGTTTTGAGCATAGCCACTCCGATATTTTGGAAGTCAGCAAAGTCTGCTACTGCAAGGTCCCTGCAAAAGTAGAACACTGCCTGAAAGTTTGAACGATTGAGTCCACGTTAGGCATAGGACAAGCATGTTTTCTCGTTACCTCGTTCAGCCGACGGTATCCCACACAGAGTCAATAAGAGCTGTCTCTTTTGGGGACCATTACCACTGGTAAACCCCAGGGTCTGTTTGAGCGTTGGACAATACCAGTCTCAATAAGCTCATCCAATGCCTGGTCGATTGCCTTCCTCTTGGCCACACTAACGGGGCGAGGATTGCATTTTCATGGCAGTGCAATGCCTGTGTCGATCCAATGTTGCACAAGGGAGGTGCAACCCGGTTGTTCAGTAAAGATCGCGCCAAAATGAGTCAGCAGCAACGACAGGCGTGCCTTCTCATGCACCAACGAGCTGCTGCTTCCACCTGGCTCCTTCACCCTCGTACCCGTCTCTTGCGATGCCATCACTGATGAAACGGTCCTCTTCACACCGTCCGACGTCTTCATGAGCCGTAAATCTCTCCCACTACCTTGCGCAACGCTTGACATGGCTGGCAGCTGCAGCAATATACTTTTACAATCCCCTCTGTGCACCTATTACGTTGCTCGTTGGTGAGTGCCTTGGCGTTGTGGAACTTCTCGACTCTTCGTCTTTGGTTGACATCCCTGGAGACTCTTTTGATGTCGACTCCGGCCAACCCTCTTCGATTTCCACGCTTGAGGAGCATCTAGGGATGCGTTCTCGAGTTCCATTACCGATACCCTCACACCTGCCGAAGGCGCCGACCTTCTTGATCTCCTGCACCAGTTTAGAAGTTCATTCGACGTTTCACAACCTCACCTGGGCCGCACGTCAGAAGTGCAGCACTACATTGACACCGGTTCACATCAGCCATTACGTCAACGACCATATCGCGTCTCTGCCGAAGAGCGTATGTCGTGTCATTACGACCAAAGTCGAATATATGCTGTGCCGTGACGTTATTCAACCTTCGCACAGTCCCTGGGCATCTCCTGTTGTTCTTGTTCGCAAGAAGGACGCGTCTATTCGCTTTTGCGTCGACTACCGTTGGTTAAATAAGGTAATGCGCAAAGATGTCTATCCTTTGCCGCGCATCGACGACGCCCTCGACAGTCTTCAGGGAGCAGAATTCTTCTCGTCCCTTGATTTGCGTTCAGGGTACTGGCAGGTCCCGATGGCTGCGGCCGATAGCCAGAAAATACGCCTGACGGCTTATACGAATTTAATGTGATACCTTTCGGGCTTTGTAATGCCCCTGCCACCTTTGAACGACTCATGGACAACACGCTACATGGCGTCAAGTGGTCTATATGTCTGTGTTACCTCGACAATGTCGTGGTTTTCTCGGCTGATTTTCCTACTCACCTGCTCCGCCTCAGACATGTTTCGACCTGTCTAATGAATGCTGGCCTCCAACTCAACCTCAAGAAGTGTCGCTTTGCTGCATGAGAGCTCACCATTTTAGGCCACGCTGTGTCCAAGCATGGCGTTCTACCCGATCCTGCAAAACTTCGAGCAGATGCAGAGTTTCCGAGGCCTCAGACCATCAAAGAACTTCGAAGCTTTGTGGGCCTATGCTCATATTTCCAGCGCTTTGTTCGGAATTTCGCATCGATCATGGCTCCATTGACTCAGCTTCTACGCGGTGACGCCGCCCTCTCCTCCTGGTCCCCTGCATGTGACTCCGCCTTTGCTACGCTGCGTCATCTTCTCACCTCCCCACCTATTCTTCGCCATTTCGACCCGTCAGCTGCAACTGAGGTACATACAGATGCCAGCGGGGTCGGTCTCGGCGCCGTCCTCGCCCAACGAAAGCCCGGCTACCCCGAATACGTAGTCACCTATGCGAGCTGCACGCTGACGAAGCCTGAGGCAAATTACAGTGTGACCCAAAAAGAGTGCTTGACATTAGTATGGGCACTTGGCAAATTCCGACCATACCTGTACGGGCGCCCATTCGACTTGGTCACAGATCACCACGCGCTTTGTTGTCTTGCCAACTTAAAAGATCCCACTGGCCGCCTAGCTCGTTGGGCACTACGTATCCAGGAGTACGATATTTGCGTCGTATGCCACAGCAGACGCACACACTCAGACGCAGATGCCCTGTCTCGTTCACCTTTACCTCTAGACTCGGCCTGCGGAACAACTTCCGCACACTCCGTGTCATCTCTCGACATGGACTCCTTTGCCACCGCACAACGTCGTGACCCGTGGATCACCTCTCTTTTTGCCTATCTATCTGGATCATTGACCATCCCTGCATCCCGAACCCTCCGATGCCAAGCAGTTCATTTCGCCATTCGTGACCAGCTGCTCCACCGACGCAATTACGCTCCTGAAGGCCGTCGGTGGCTTCTGGGGATTCCCCGCAGCTTAAGGTCACAAATGTGCACCTCTTTCCACAACGATCCGCAATGTGGCCACGCCAGAGTCTTCAAGACGTACGAACAAATTTGCCACCGCTACTACTGGTGCGGCATGTACATTTATTGTACAAAAGTTTGTTTCGTGCTCTCTTGATTGTCAACGCCACAAATCGCTGCCTTTACGTCCGTCTGGTGCCGTGCAGCCGCTCCCATGCCCTGCCAGGCAGGCGTGTGCTTCAGGTGCTTCGTCAACACCTCGCACGAGGATAGAGGTCGTGCACTTGGTGCCTGATGCTCGACCAGCAGATCTGCCTGTTTATATCCTTTTGGCTTTGTAATTAAACCATGTTACATATTTGGTGGAGGTGCCGTTGAAGATGGCTAGATACCATTGACGCAGTGAGCCAGAACATAGAAGGGCAGGCCATGCTGACGGTAGTGTTTGGCTTGCGTCATCAGGCATAATGGTCAGCAACTTCAACTTCCGACTAGGGACTGCCAGACTTGTGGAAATCCTAGCAACCTCCACCAAATATGTAACACAGTTTAATTACAAAGCCAGAAGGATAAACAGGCAGGTCTGTTGCTCGAGCATCAGGCACCGAGTGCACAAGCTCTATCCTCGAGCGAGGTGTTGTCTGTGTGCCTGAAGCACATGCCTTTCATCTTTGCTTTAAAACAAAGTTTGCAAAAAAAATTTGTCCGTTGTAGCTGATAGTCCGTTAAAAGCGGAATTTGTCGCATTGATAGTATAGGCAGGCCAAACTAAGTGAAAGGAATGGTCTGTTATATCCAAAAGTGTGTTGTATGCAGATTGGATCTATTGTAATTGGCATAGACTGTAGTAGATTTTCCAGATTTAGGATCCGAGATAACCATGTTTACTTAATTGCATCTGATAATTCCTTAGTTCAGTGTTCATTGCCATGTGCATAATGTGTTGGAGGACATAACGATGACTTGAACAATTGCAAGTAGAAATCTGATGCGCAACAAATTTTTTAGCAAAAAAAATGGGCAAGGGTTTAGTATGTGTAGCACGTTGGCGACCAGTTGCCTAAAGTCAGATCCGCCACAAAGTTTTTTAAAGTCAACTTCATGCAGTGTATTTGTGTTATGCAGTAAAGCATATATGTATGCTGCAAAGGTGGTTTTGGTTTTGTGTCCGATTACTGCGTAGGCAATTTTCGGCTCAATATTTCTGAAAAAAATAAGGTACATGTTAGAATTGGGCAGATACTGTAATCAGACCTGGTGAGTTGCATTTATTCCTTGAAAATCCTGCTAGGGCAGGCCGAAAATAGGCATTTTCGATTAGGGATGACGTGTGTTCAATGCATTCAATGACTCCTAATCTCTGCCAAGACAGATGCTGCCACTGAAATGGTAGCTGTTGGGGTCACCATAGGGGTCAGGCGTCTGTGCGCGGACTGGTCAAGGTTGTACTATCCAGCGAAGGCCAGTATTTGGATCAACAGAATGAAAGTTAAGTTTGAGCCCATAGAAATGCATGGGTGTCTTTGGCTGGGATTGAATTAACCGAAGTCAAATTAATGGCACTCTGCTGTATTCATGTCAATATGTTTTATATTGTTTCTTTTACTGCTGTTTTCTGAGTCTGTTAAGTAAAGCCTCAACTATTGACTGCATTCAGCTTTATATAAGCTGCATGCTTGGATCAAATAGTGCATGTGGATGTTAGGCTGTGCTTTAATCATGGTGTGGCTGTTTGTTATTACCCTCTCAGTGAAGCTCCCTCAGTCCAAATGTTTAAAATCGCTGCGTTTTATTTCCTAGGTGTGGCAGGTTGCCTCTGGTGTTCTCTGTGCTTGTAGGCAATAAGAATGCACGACACTCACTGCAGCGAGTGTCATGCATTCTTGTCTCTCTTCGCCTTATCTAGACCCTAATTATTCAGCAAACATAGAAATTAAATGTAGCAGGTGCTAAACACATGTACTTCAGTGACTGTATGGTGGCACCCTCAGAATGCATACACAAAAGTGCAGATAATAAGGAGTCTTCAGATTACAGCAGCAATGAGGTATAGTTGATCCTGCCTTCTTTCTACCATGCTTACTCGCTCTACTGGGCAAGATAAGCTTCATACTGGACAAAAGTTGCAGATTTCAAGGACTGTGGCACAGCTGAAAGCCATCAATAGACGCATAATCTTAACAAATGCCATGCTGCTCGTGACTTTTGCATCGTCAAAGAAGCATGGGTACAAGGACAAAGGCCACTATCAATCCTAGAGGCCACTCTGCTATGTTGTGCAGACACCTGTGCGAGCCCTTGGGAGGAATCGTCGATACCGGGTTCCATGCAGCAGTTCACAGGCGCCGTTTTCTGGTCTACCTGTGGGCGTGATAGTACACCATGAAAAACCGCTGAACCGTCTCAAGGCAACACTGCTTACTAGCTAATTTAATGTCTTCTAGGTCACTGCAGGGGCTGTACACTCATTTTGGGCGACAAGTCAGAACTCCTTTCTGACAGGACGTTATGCGAATTGTGTTCCTCCATTTCGCTACAGCACCGTAGTGAAGCATCGCACAAAATTCACGTTGGAACTGCACGTGTGCGTGGGTCGTTGCTTTCCCTCTCTCTTTTGTCCGAAGGCACAGCAGGACCATAAAACACTTGCTGCTGTTCCTGCCCAAACAAACCAGGAGTGTGGGGATTACGTTTGTCCATTTTGCTGCGGCACCAGAGTGCAGCATCATGCAGAAGTCACTTTAAAAAAGCCGCCACTTTACCTCTCTTTTCTTCGAAGGCACTGTGGAGGAGCGGGACTGTAAAATACTTGCTGCTGTTCCAACCGAAATAGACCAAGGTGTGGGGATTGCGTTCGTCCATTTCGCTGTGGCACCATAGCGCAATGCAATTTGGGCATAGGGGTAGCATCACACGGAAGTCACTTTTGAACATCGCGCGGGCCACTGCTTTCCCTCTCCCTTTTTTCTGAGGGCAATGTAGACCAGTGAGAATGTAAAACACATGCCGCTGTTTTTGCCCAAACAGACCATGAGTATGGAGATTGCATTCGTCCATTTTGCTGGGGCGCCATAGCGCAGCACAATTGGGCATTGGGGCAGTGTTGCGCAGAAGTCACTTAAGAACTTGATTGTTTGTCAGAAATTTGCTAGTCTCCCAATTTTTGTGATTCTGCATTGTTTTAATTTTTGCTTTCATGTAACGCTAATAGTTTCGCTTGTTGAAATTGCCAAACTATATCTCTAGACATGATTTCTGGCAGGAAACGCTTCGTGACGGAAGTCACCAGAGTGAGTCATCTGCAACCGGTCGCCTTGGACCAGCGAGTGTGGTCCTGCTGGAGGGCCAGCCTCCAAACCACCAAATGGTGGTTACCATGGCTGTTGGTACATCACAAGCGCTGGGCTGTAGTCGTGGCTGGGGTCCCACAGCACGGCATGCAGCCCTGATGTCGGTTGGGGCCGTGCACATCGACATACCGCAACACCCCGTGGTGCTTCACAGCATGGTCACTCGCTCAAGCAAGCAGCTATCCACCACTCTACAGGAACTACGCCGCAGTGCTCCGGGGCGCACAGCTCAGCGGCCACCCATGGAAGAGAGAACCCTGGTGAGGACATGAGACCGTGTGAATATTGAATATGTAGATGCATTTATTAGTAAGGGTATGTGAATAGTGAAATTTTCTAATATGGATATTAAAAAAGAAAAGGGCTTCGAATATTGAATTGGGTTTTCAATATTTTTATCACTTCTAAACCAAGTAAAATATAAGTGCTCTCGTGTAGTCTATTTGGCAACGAAAGGCTTATTTGCATTATTTCATACAGCAATTATCAATTGGATTTTGGCTCATTTGAGAAGCTTGTAAGTGAGAACAATGGAAATATGATTATTTCGGGTGCACTATGACATTGGCAATAATTCAACAAAGTAAAAGCGCTTCTGCAAGTGTACATAGAACTGTAGTGCTCATTGAAGGTATTACAGTAAAACTTCATTCATGCGTAGTTGGCGGGGATGTGGGAAAAATACGTGCTAACCGGTTATACACCTTAACCAAGAACCACAAATTAGCCACAACTTACCTTTCAGAAGTGAAGAAAAAGTTATGAGTAGTAATTTTCACAGTACACAGCTTGCTTTATTACGAAGCATTAGACCAAAAGTCAGTCAGTTTCAGTTGCCGCCGTGGAGGGCTTGCAGTGACAACAGCATCCTCAAATTTGGAGAGACCTCGGGCCAACCTCGCCATGTGCCTTTCTTCTCGGCAAATGCTCTCATCACAACCACGGCGTGAGCAACTGCTGTCAGAGATGGACCTGGATCATCCACTTCGACATCATCATTGTCGTTCTCATCATCTTCAACTGTACGAGGCACAACATCGGTAACAATCTCGCTGTCTGATAAGTCAAGAGATGTTGCCACATTGCTGTCTAGGTCACAGAACAATTCAAACTGCCGAGCCTTGACATTACCTTGACACTCCAACACCTTAGTGAGCAGGCTGTTGCAGTCGTTGGCACCCTCTTCGTTTTTGCCATTGCTCATGCGCACAACGAACTTTGCTTGACTGATAAAGTTCTCGAATGTGACAGAATCCACCCGCTGCCACGAGTAGGCTAAAAGGTGTATTGCACCTAGCTTGTCGATGCAGTACGTCTTGTCACACTCCATTGCTAGCAGCATTCTGTGCAGCAAGTTCATTTTGTATAAATGCTAAATCTATAAAAGCATGAATGCATCATGCTCACAAATTCCGAACTTGCAAAGTGTCCTGATGCACTTGAAAGTGTCTTGCTAGAAGAACTGGACGTTGCCATTAAACAACTCCTTGCGAGTGTAAAATCGAAGATATCATCTGAACCTGAAATGACTGTTGGGGCCTGTAGGAAAGGATTTGATGAATTCCAAGTGAGCCTAGCTTCCTTAAGGGAAACTGTATAGGAGCTGTAGAGGAAGTCTGAAAGCAAGAAACAGCAAAGTGCAAACACCACACTGGCAATATGAAATGCAGCCTTGGAAAAGAAAGAGCTAGAGCAATACTCATGCAAAAATAAAGTTGAACTAAAGGGTGTGCCCTGCATTCAAAGTGTAGACTGTGTAATACTTCAGGCTGTTGGAAGTAATATTGACTGCCCACTATCGAGGGACTGTGTCAACATTGACCACTGTGTGTCATCTACTTGAACCACAAATACCAAGGTTCACATCGAGAAGGCAGAAGTAAGGCGCAGAAGAGTTGTCTTCAAACTAGGCTTTCAAAGAACAGAATCAAAGCCGATTTGTGTCAACCTACAGGTAAACAGAAAACGCTGTTTGTGAAGGCTCTGTCCCTGAAGAAGGAAACTCGCTATCAATTCCTATGAAATGCCTGATCAAGGTAAGAAAGAACCCTGGCAGCAAGGTTTTTCGCATTCAAGATGAGGCCGATCTGAGTGTTTATGCTAACCAAGCATAATAGCACTTCCTTCTTTAATCCAATATGGCTTACGTCGACTCAGACGAATTATCATTGCTGTTTTCAAGCTCAGCCTACTCAGTTGTTCACTTCAATGCTACAAGTCTCAAAAAACACTATGATAATTTCCACCTGCTGTTTTTATTGATCCTCATTCCTTTTTCCCTAGTCTGTGTCACAGAGACATGCTTAAATGATAACAATAAAAATTTGTATTCATTTCCATCATGCAGCCCGGAATACTGCCATCGCATGTCATCCAGCCAAAGCGATGCTGTTATCTTTATTTCACAAGATATTGAGTACACGTGTAAACTTAACTTGAACTTCAGCAAACTTGAGTATGGATTGAAGTTATAATTCATATTTTTATAGCAGTAGAAAGCACACTATATTTGACTGCATGTACTGGTCACCCAGTGCCACAGGGGCATCTGCGTCAGCAGGTGTTTGGCACGGGCCCGAGCACATGGGGGCTGGACCCTCCCGTGCCTGGCCATGTGTGGCTTAGCCTCGTCTGGGGAAAGGGGAATCCTGAAGGTTGAGCTGATTCCAGCTGTTCGGACCTCTAAGGCCCCTCAACGGAGGCAACACCTCTTTGGCCTCTGCGTCACATAGATGGCTCCTCCAGACTGACCCACCTGGAGGAAATGAGCAGTCACCTTTTCATGTCCCCCTTCATAGTGAAATATTTAGTGTGCACAATCTACAAGGACACAGTGAAGGGGGACACACGTGTGTCCTTGTCGATTGTGCGCGCTAAATATTTCGCTATGAATTCCTACCAACTCGCCCAACTGTCAGTTCTGCTGCATATCCCCCTCTTCAAGCATTTTTTTTTCTTTCTCTCTCAATTTTTCATCTTTCCCTTTCTTGTATCCACTTCTTACAAATTTCCTGGCGGCAAGGGTTAACCTTGTGTAATATATCCAGTCTTGGGTATTACGAGGGTTACTCAAAAAGTAAGGGCTGTTTGCTTATATTTAAATATTGTTACGGTGAAGGGAAGGAAGAAGTTGAATTGGACTAGAGGAAGTCGAAGTCTGGCAGTTGCCTGAACGCCATATACACCAGTTGTAAATGTACATTATTTCACACTCGTTGGCCTGCTTTCTTCCCATTACATTTTGGTGGAAGGTGCGGGGTACAATCACGGAACTTCGCAGCGGACGTCATCTACCTGCCGCCAGAATGCAAATCAACTGACACAAGTGACAACACCTCAACAGTCCATGCCAACGGTCATCCTCACTCATCCGCGGGACCCGGGGGCATTTTTTGGCACAGACAACGCCAACGTCCAGGACTGGCTTACGATGTACAAGCGAGTGTGCAACAACAACAGGTGGGATCCAACAATGATGCTAGCAAACGTGATATTTTATCTGAGAGGAACTGCAAAGCAATGGTACGACACACATGAAGCTGACCTAACGAGCTGGGATGTCTGCAAAGAAAAAATGCGAGACCTGTTTGGCAGACCTGTCGGTCGTGAGCTGGCAGCAAAAAAAGAACTTGTGTGCCGCGCTCAGACGTCCACAGAATCCTATGTCGTGTACATGGAAGATGTGCTGGCCCTCTGTCGCAAGGCTGATAACAACATGACCGAGGCAGACAAGATTGGTCACCTACTGAAAGGTATCGCAGACGATGCCTTCAATCTCCTGATGTGTAAGGATTGTGCCACTGTGGATGCAATTATAAAGGAGTGCCGGCACTTCGAACAAGCGAAGGGCCACTGCGTCGCGCAAACTTTTGACCAATTGCCCAATACCGCCACGACATCTTCTTGCGAAGATCCATCGCGGTTTGTACAGCCCACAGGACCAGAAGATATCACGTGCATCGTTCGCCGTGAGCTTGAGGCCATGGCTTCGGCTTCAGTTCGTTCTGACTGTCGGGAAAGCGTGCCCGCTATCTCCATTATACAAGCGGTCGTTCGGGAGGAAATAGCAAGTTTGGGCATTCCATCTCTCTGCTCGGTCTGCCATACAAACACCTACCAGATTTCTCCGGCCGCTCACTCCCAGATGCAAAGCTTTAATTTCCGCCACTTCGTTGCAACCCAGCTGACTTCTGCACAGCGGATGATAAACCCATCTGTTTTAATTGTTCCGGTATTGGACACATTGCCCGTCATTGCCGCAACCACTGGTCGTCGCCTCCTCTGTGGTCGTCTCCGAGTCACTACCGCCAAGTACCGGACAATCGTACTTTCTCGCCCTATACGCCAACTAGGAACATCAACGCTGACAGTGCTCCACCAAGATCCAGCCGCTCCCCGTCTCCGCAAGGTCGTAGGTCCCGTTCGCCTCTTGTTCACTGCTCTTTGTCCCCTTCTGCAACCAGTCGCTTCGCTTCGGGAAACTAGGCGGTGCAGCTCCCGGAGGTGGAGCTGCAACTCCGACTCGGCCCACAAATCTTCTGTTGTCCCTGCCTACATGTGGAAACCTACTGGACATTGAAGTTGATACCGTTCCTGTTAGATCTCTCATTGATACAGGATCGCAGCTTTCAGTTAAGAGCACTGCTCCCCGCCGAAGGCTCAAAAAGGTTCTGACACCTGCCGTACTGTGCATTGTGTGAGTTGCCAATGGGAGTACTTCACCTGTCCTTGGAATGTGCACAGCACATGTGACCATTGGGGGCCATTATACCGTTGTTCTATTTATCGTCCTTGACCTGTCCGCATGGCCTCGACTTCCTTTCGAAACACTATGCCCAAATTGACTGCTCCGCAGGTGTTGTACAGTTGGATCTGCCACTTCCTGCCGATGCAACCACTTGTGCTTCACACCGCTTATGTTCTGCTGAGTTTGCAAGGCTGTCTCCACAGGTGGCTACAATGTCCTCCTGATGCCCTTTCCTCCCGTACCAGATGGCGAGTACGTCGTGTCGCCGCTTACTGACGTGGTTTTGTCACACAATATTGCCCTACCCAGCACCTTAATCCGGATCCGCGAAAACTGCGCTCACGTGCCCATCCTCAGTTTTGGTTTTTCATCACATGTGCTGCCACATGGTATCACCATAGCACATATCACTCCTTTGGAAGAATTTCAGGTTTCTTCTTTGACCTCTGAATCCTTCCTCAGTACCAACAGACCTTTGTCACCCACTCCTTTGTACTCGACGCCTGCGGACGATGTTTCTAAAATGATCGCTCCTGACCTTCCTTCCGAGCAAACAACAGCTCTTCATCACCTCCTGTCATCTTATCGGGACATCTTTGATTTGGACAACCGTACACTTGGCCAGACATCTGTTGTCACGCATCGCATCAGCACTGGTGACGCCAGACGCCATTCAAAGGCGGCCATATCGTGTCTCCGCAACAGAAAGGGCCATCATACAGAAAGAGGTAGACTGGATGATGGACAAGGACATCATTGAACCTTCCAGTAGCCCATGGGCATCACTGGTTATCTTAGTAAAGAAAAAAGACAACTCGGGGTGCTTCTGCGTTGACTACCGTCACCTCAACAGGATAACAAAGAAGGATGTTTATCCCCTGCCTCGCATTGATGACGCTCTTGACTGCCTTCACGGATCCCAATACTTTTCATCAATTGACCTCCGCTCCGGCTATTGGCAGATTAGCGTCGATGAGATGGACCACGAGAAAACTGCCTTCGTCACGTCGGACGGTCTGTACCAAATTAAAGTCATGCCCTTTGGATTATGCAATGTGCCAGCTACATTCGAGCGCATGATGGACTCTATCTTGCGTGGCTGCCTCTGTTACCTCGGCGATGTGATTGTGTTTTCGCCGAACTTTGAGAGCCACCTGCGGCGCCTCACAACCAAACTCTCCTTGTTTCGCAGGACTGGCCTTCAGCTAAACTCCTCCAAATGCCATTTTGGTTGCCGTCAAATTAACATGCTTGGCCATCTCGTAAATGCCGCCGGAGTCCAACCTGATCCACAGAAAGTTCATGCTGTGCAAAAGTTTCCTGTACCTTGTTCAACAAATGACGTCCGTAGTTTTCTGGGTTTATGCTCTTATTTCCGGCGATTTGTGAAAAATTTTGCCGACATCGCTCACCCTCTCACTGACCTTCTTAAGAAAGACGTCCCTTTCTCATGGGGACCACTGCAGGAGAAAGCCTTCTCTACCCTGATTGATCGGCTTACAACTTCCCCGATTCTGTCACACTTTGACCCTTCTGCGCCCACTGAAGTACGAACCGACGCGAGTGGTCATGGCATTGGCGCTGTCCTCGCTCAGGGTCAACAAGGCCAAGACCGTGTCATCGCTTACGCTAGCCGCCTTCTTTCCATGCCCGAGCAAAATTACTCCATTACTGAGAGAGAATGTCTCGCGCTCGTATGGGTGGTCGCGAAATTTCGACCATACCTTTTCAGTGCACCTGCCACTCTGTACAATGTCCAACACGGGTATAGTTTGTCAAATTCCACTCGAGTGTGGGAAAGCTTACATTGGACAGAGTGGCAGGTGCATTAACATTAGACTGAAAGAACACAAACATTCACTAAACAACCCTAATGCATCACATTTAGCGGCACATTGTTTCGATTGTGGTTGCAAACCCTTCTTTGAAGACACAAAAATTCTTTCTAGACACAGATGCCAAACCACGCGGGAAATTATCGAGGCATTCCACATAAAAAGATTAGGAGACACTTGCGTCAGTCATGCTTCGTTGTCTCTGTTAGACTGCGAATTTCAGTACCTTCGCAATACGTGTACTAATCTGAAGTAATTTTTGTTCTTTGACTTCCATACTCCCTGATATGTTTAACTGATGCTTTTTACCTTGTCATGTTCTTATGCTACGGTTTTTGCAATCACCTATATATATGTTCTTCGTTTTAATAAAAATTTAGTTGAGAGTTAGCGCACGTCCTGTCTGCTCCTTTTTGTGTCCGTATTTCACTTCGCGCTAGAAGCCAAAATCAAGAATATACATTTTATATTATGTATAAGTCAGAGCGCCTGCATAAAGATGCTGACTGCCTGTCCTGCAATCCCGTGGATCAACCGGACGATACTGATGCAGACTCGGACATCAGTGTTCTATCCCTCTCCAGCTTCCTCCATATTGGCGATGAGCAGCACCAAGATCCTGTTCTTCGACCACTTATGGAATGCCTAAGCTCCTTGCCCAATGACCCGTCCCTCCGGATGTTCACCTTGCCTGATGGATCTTTATACCGTCGTAGCGTTCGTCCTGATGGCCCGATGCACCTCCTAGTCGTTCCCAAGCACCTTCGACTGGCCGTACTCCAGCAACTTCACGACGCTCCTACTGCTGGACATGTGGGCATCACTCGTACTTACGACCGCCTGCGGTGTCGCTTCTTCTGGCCCAGCATTTATCGCTCTGTGTGCTGTTATGTAGCTTCTTGCAACCTCTATCAGCACCGGAAGACGCCTGCTATGCCTCCCGCTGGTTTGCTTCAACCAATTGATATCCCTACAGAGCCCTTCTTCCGTGTGGGCCTCGACCTTTTTGGCCCCTTTCCAATTTCCATCGAAGGAAACAAATGGAGTGCTGTGCGCTGATTGATGAGCGTTGGTTGATGATAACTGATGATGATTGATGATGACTGATTGATGAGCGCTGCCAACCAGCTGCGCTACAGATGTCGCCGACTTCTTACTATACGACGTCATCCTGCACCACAGAGCCCCTCGCCAGTTGCTGACTGATCGCGGCCGCTACTTTCTATTGAAGGTCGTCGATGATCTGCTCTGCTTCTGTTCTGCAGAACACCAGATTTCTACCGCGTACCACACTCAAATGAATGGCGTCACAGAGCGACTCAACCGCACACTAACTGAAATGCTGGCCATGTACGTTTCCGACGATCACTGTGAGTGGGACGTCGCTTTACCATACATCACTTTCGCATACAACTCGTCCCATTACGACACTGCCGGATTTTCACCATTTTACCTTTTGTATGGCCGTGACCTCACCTTGCCCTTTGACAAGTTGCTACCTTCCACAGTACAATCACCCAGCACTGGTTACGTTCATGATGCTATTGACTTAGCCGCCCAGGCCTGAGATTTCACCCGTCATCGCCTCACAGTCTTGCAAGCTTCTCAAAAGCGACGCTACGACCTTCAGCACTGAGACCACCATTTTTCACCTAGTTCCCTTTTCCTTCTCTGGATGCCCTCACACCGTGTCGGCTTGTCGGAAAAACTACTTTCCCGTTATTCTGGTCTGTACCAGATCTTAGGCCAACTGTCTGACGTGACATGCGAGATCACCCCAGTCGGTCAGCCTTCAATGCCTCCCAACGTCACCAGCAATGTTGTTCACGTCGCCAGGCTCAAGCCCTATGTCCCCCCATTAAGTGAGGCTCTATAACTTGCACCGGGACGGAGCTACCCCGCCGGGAGGGTGATGTCACGGTGAAGGGAAAGAAGAAGTTGAGTTGGACTAGAGGAAGATGAAATCTGGCAGTTGCCTGAACGCCATATACACCAGTTGTAAGTATAGATTATTTTACGCTTGTGGGCCTGCTTTCTTTCTGCAACAATATTTACACATCAGAATAAAACTTTATTTGTGCGGCAGCATCTGTTAGTTCTTTGCGAAGGTAATGAAGTCTTTATTTTGGCCTAGTATTCGTCTGCTTGTCGGGGAATGCACGCAAGAATGTCCGCGAAAATTGTTGCTCCCACCTGTTGTGTAGTGCGAGCTTTAATTTGATTTTCGCATGCAAAAGGATCATCATTCTTCTCAAATTTATGGGGAGTTGTGCCTACAGGGCCTACAGTGATGAGTGAAAGAAAGTTCATAAAATGGTGTTGAGGCTTCAACTATGGCTACACAATTGTGCACGATGAAGAGAGGAGTGGCAGGCGCAGCATCCAGTTCAATGAAACTGTTTGACAGGTGGACTGGGAATTGCAATTTGATTGACGGCTGATAGTTAGTGGTCTGGCTGATAAACTTCCTTTTGTCAGACGCACTACAATTTACGTGATCGTAACTGAAAAGCTTGGATATTGCAAAGTGTTTGCAAGGTGGGTGCCAGAAATGCTTGCCAGCCAACTTAAACAGCAAAGAAAGTCAAGTGGACGAGTGTTCTTGGACCGCTACCAACAAGACGGAGATGAATTGTTTTTGCACAATGTTACAGGCAATGAGACTCGGATATCCTACGCCACTGCAGAAACAAAACAACAATCAATGCAGCGGCACCACTCCTTTTCACTAAAACCAAAAACATTCAAGCAATCTCCTTACTTGAGTCAGAAAGTCATGGCTACCGTTTTCTTGGACGAAAGGGGCGTTCTCTTGGTTGATCTCATGAAACGTGAGACCACAGTTACGGCTGACGTATACTGCGAAATGCTCACCAAATTGAGATGTGCGATCGAAAATCAACGACGCAGGAAACAGTGAAATTCTCCTTCTCCATGACAGCACGCGTCCTCACACCGCTCCCCAAACCAAGGAGAAGAATTCAAGGTTTTGGTTGGTAAGGAACAGCCCTTACTTTTTGAATAACCCTAGTACATTAGGTTATAGCAGCTAAGTACAGCTGGTGTCTGCGTTTCCTTCGGGTCTCGCAGCGTCCCCTTGTTGGGCTTGGTGATTTGGCAGCTGGCACAGCTGCTGAAACCAAAATAAGTTTTACAGCTACAGCATTGTTTCACCCACTTCTTTTTGCCCTCTTTCTAAAAGAAGGCGTACCGATAAAACCTTTACATGTTTTGTTCAGCAGAAAGAAATTTTCCCTCATTTGCATGCCGTCCGCAGTCCGTATCTTGAAAAAACTGTGAGAACACTATCACCTTTCATTGTTGCAAAATGCCCCACTGACACATTAGGGCCTGGATACACTGTTAACAAAATGGTGAGTGGTGACCTTTTGCTCGAGGTCCGCAACATACAACAACATGAAAAGCTCCCTAACCTTGTGGTATTCGGTAATTCCTAATCACAGTGACTCCACACCGCTCCATGGATACAGTCTGAGAAGTCATGTTAGCTTATGATCTCCTAAATTCGACCGTAGAAGAGCTCAATACCTGGAAGGACCAGAACGTCATCAAAGTCCAAAGAATAAAGGTAAAACATGAGTACAAAGAAATACCTAACAAACCCCTCATGCTCACCTTTGCATCCAGTATACTGCCAGACTCCCTCGAAACAGGGTACTCAAAGACATGGATACAAGCTTACACCCCGAACCCGCCTAAATGTTTCAAGTGCCAAAGAGTTGGCCATGGCTCACAAAGCTGCCGAGGCGACTGACCTGTGCAAAATGCGGCGAGTACAAACACAACTCTGACAACTGTAGTGCCATGCTTCACTGTTTGAACTTTGATGGTGGACACACAGCCTGCTCTCTGGTGTACACACAGCCTAAGATATCCTCACACTTAAAGTAAAAGAGAACAGCCCATTTCAGGAAGCACAAAAACGTGTGTAATTTCTTCATACCGCAGGTTATGCTGATGCGCAGCGCACTAGGGGCGATGCCGCAGCAGACTCTGGCATTGGCCCGGCCCACAAAGAGTGTGGCCGTGGCTGTGCCACCAGCCCCCTTGGCAACAGAAGCTGGCACTGCTTTGCTGTCTCTGCATTTCCATCACCATGCCCCCTGGGCATGGTGGCAGAAGACACGGGCTGTGATAACATCTGTCCGCAGTGTGTGGAAGGTGTGTGTGAGCGCGGTGGCGGGCGGCAGCGTGGAAGGCGCGGAAAGTGCAAGTTAGGCCTAATTAGCCCCGAGAACCACCTAGAGGGGCGCTGCGAGCGCCGCTCGCGTGACGTCAGGGCATGGACTCGCGCCTGTCATCTGCTGCAGTTTGGGCAGTATCCGGACGCCTTCTGCAGCGTTTCCGTTTGTTTGCTCTCGTTCCCAATGCTTGTATATTTATGACGGGCCTCTCAAATATATATATTACGATGTCTTCGTTCGGGAAAATGTAATCAAGGAGCTTATTTCCTAGACGACAATACATTTCTCGAAGGCAACGCTATAGTGCCAGCCGAGGGAACTCAGACCAGCCCATTACGGGTTTTTCATGCGCGGATCTACACTTTCCGGTGGTAGCTCTCGTGAATAATAAAAGCATAGATGAAAAACCACAGCACATAAGAATCTAGTTAAGATTCCATACCCACCATGGTGCAATATGCGTGACACAATGAAACGCTGATATATATATGACTTCTGCAACTTTTATCTTGATTTGAATCCGCTAAAACATGTTTGCTCATGACGAATAGTTCACGGTATAATATCGAATTTTTCTATTTCTTCTCAGAAACCCTTGGAAGTAACACGAGGACTTAACTACCACTGCAGTTTAGATTCAGCCAGCACCACTTCCGTTTTTAACTGGTTCTCAAAATTAGGCCGTTCTTCACCAGTTCAATTTAAATGGCGGTAACTTGAAGCAAAGCTGAATGAGGTTTACAGCTGTTTGCAGTACACAGAAAGGAATGTACCAATATTTATTCCCTTTCCGTGCTACACGTTCAACTCACTTGAGCAATTTACTGGGCCTTCTTGCTCGAGAAACAGACATGATGAATCTGTTAGGAGAACTGACACAGGCTGCTCCGGCCAAATATTTGAGTGAAATATACGTTTTGGACCGGTTCGCTGCAGCCAGCAAGAAGCCAAAGGCCCATTCATTAGTAGTGTTGCACATATTTAAGATATCATTGTTCCCCTGTGAAGGTCAAGTGTTCATGTGAGACTTGTGGTGTCTTATTTAAGAGGCGGGTACGCCAGATTGTCTTTTATGCACTGACGAGGCATATAGTTTTTAGTCTGTGTAATTAAACAACGCGGGATCGAGACATGTTGAGGCAGAATGTGTTTGCATTTTCCATTTCAGCGCAGCCTAAGCTGCGCTGTAGTGCCTCGATTATGCTGTAGGCATTGCAATTGGAGCTGTAAAGAGCTACTTCATGGTTTCAATTCGAAGTTGTAGTGAACTGCGCGAACAATGCGCGCCTCGGCATAACGACAGTCGGTTGCTTCCGTTGCGGGAGGGGTGTGCCATATCATCGATAAAAGCTACTGAGGGTCACTATGACACATTTCATCGCTTGCATTTGATTGCTTTGATTGATTGATTTGATTGAAATTTTCTTTCATGTGATTGCTGTTATGGTATTCGTGAAGTATATATATACTATGCACGATGCGCCGTCATGTTAACAAGCCAATGCGTTTCTGGGTGCTTATTTCAGAGAACGGTGAAAGGGGGGGGGGGGGGGGTAGTGCCAAACCTTTTCATACAAAACGCACGCCTATCTCTTTCATTTAGGCCTTAATACAGTTGCCACATTTGATTAAAATAACTCATCAGAGTGATAAGTATTATGATGAAAGTTTCGCTGGGCAGTGTCCTTCTAACATGGATTCATAATGTTGACACCAAATATCAAGGTATTTCTTCCATGTAAAATGCTATGTCTCACAACAAGGGAATGTTAAGTGTTTAGAGGAGCATCATAAATAACTTCGCGTGTTGAACTTGCAGATGTTATTTTTAAGTAAAATTTATAAACAGACAGGGTGCATATATGCATTGCAAGACCAGTAGACACCCCTTCAGCACCACATAGCTTGCGATATTCAAGTCTCAAATTTTCATGACCCACGCAGTTTCAAAGAAGAAACTGCGGTCCACGCATGGCAACAGAAATAATCCGAAATAACCTCCTGTAAGTACGGTTCAAGCCGCCAATACCCCAAGCATGCACCAAGAAAATGAGCGCGCGCGGCAGCCGAGTGAGCCGGAGCGAGCGGCGTCCTGGCCATGACATCACTCGCGAGAGGGCGCCACTCCAAATTCTCGCCACTAATAAACCTGACAAGTGGGGGCTAGTCCGGGATGGACTCAGCAGAAATTCCAGAGAATCTAGTGCAGATGCTTCTGCAATGAACTGATGGGTCACCGATGGAACAGGAGTTCTTGGCAGCACAAGTGTGAAAACGGCTAATGGTAGTGCTGATCTCAACCTTCTCAACTTCCTTGACCTCCTCTGCTCCGAACGCCAAAGCGAACATGGCTACTTTTTTTGTTCACGCCGGTACCGCCAAAACACGTTCAATGACATTGACGATGCCAGCAGTGGTGCCGCAGTTTGAGGAATTCCATGAGTGCATTCGTTGCAGGAGTTGCTTGATAAGGTGGAAAACTTTTGTCTGGTGCCGGACATTCCTGGTGAAGACCGTGTCAGACACGTCATCGCGACCACCCTGGATGTGAGCGACAAACTGTGGTAACACTTTTCCGGGCCGTTCGACTCATGGGTTGCGTTTTCTAATGCCTTCAAAGGAGTTCACTTCCATCAACGAGAAGCTGCAACTTAAAGAGGAGTTGGACCAGTAAGCACAGCTCCCCGAGGAGAACTTAAAGGGACTCGCCAGAATGGGGAAATGAAATGACTGATGACAAATGATTGATGGAAATGAAATGACCATGATTGATAGTGATAGAATCCAGAACACTGTTTGTGATTTAAATAAAAATTATAATTTTAAATTTGCAAAGGAAGTCTCAAAAACTAGTAAGTGGCGAGACCTGGCGGTGAAATCTTGGTACTTTAGATGTATTCTATGAGATTACTGTACATAAGTTGACTGTTATTATGTACATCATAATTATTGCTTAAAATTGCAGTTGGTATATCATTGTATACTCGCGCATTATTCTATCCTTCGGAAATAAAAAGTGCATGAGTGGCTACAGCAACACGCTGAACACCGTGTCATGTATAAAGATGTCGTTTCGTTATCGACCCGATTGATTTCATTTTGCCTGGTTAAATACCAATGCAATTGCTTAGGAAACCACAAAAACACGTAGCTGTTATCACAGAAATCATTGAACAATTCGGAAAACATGAATTTATCGAAAAATTCTGATAAAATCATTTTCCTTGGCATTTTCTGCATTGGCATTTCATGAATATAGACACTCTGACCGGTAAGCTATTCATTGCACTAAAAAAAAAAATGGGTACCATGAAAATTGGTTGTCAGTCCCTTTAATCGTCTGTTTAGCCATACCCCACTACTTGCTAATGTCTAAAACTAGTGATTCCTCAGAAGAAGAAGGAAAGGTTGCCACAAATTAATATAGCTGGCTTACAGGGATCTCAAAGAATCACCCAAAGCAAGCCTTTACCACATGTGCCTACCTCTATCACTCATTCCTCAAAATCTTCAACACGCTGATTGCATCATTGAGCAAAGCCATCACTCAAACCATTGTCAGGATGGTGCTTGCAGTGAATGCACGTGCAGGACTGGAAGGGGGGCAATAAAGCAACTATGTAGAAAGGGCCCAGTGCACTTAAAATGAGATTGAGTGCTGCTCGTTGGGGCATGCTGATAAATCTATTTAGAGGTCAATAACTGTTCAAGTCAGCACACTGTGTTGTCTGCAAGTCTTTGTCTGCTAGCGCTATGAATGCTCTCATTTACCAACTTGTCCAACAAACAGCTTCAGTCTAGTTTGGTTGCAGCAGGGTGGCCCCATGCCACCAGCAGTGAATCCACGACCTGTGCCACCTGTCGTGAGGCTAGACCTGCTGTTGGAGGGATTGACAACTGGAGCAGCACTCTTGCCTTCTCTGCGGGCACACTACCACATGGGGCCCCTGACCGGCACCGGTTGCACGGGTGCCCAGGCTCGCTTTACGGTCCACTTGCCGCAACACTCGCTCAGTTTCAACACAAAGGTATGGCTGCCAAACTATAATTCGTAAGCATGCATTGTGCCAGATCTATTGGCATCTTGTGATATGTCTTGATAATAATCTTGCAGTGGATTCGTGTCTGTATGCCCATTTTGACATGTTTTGTTTTTTGAAGTGTCTAAATCTAGGTTGGACGTATGCACAAACAACTCAGTTTGTTGCCTTAAAGATACGACAGAATGGTAGATTTGTCGGGAGAATGCTCTTCTGCAACCACATTCTGCGAAGCTTTGCACTACCATCAGGATACAGTGGTATAAATACGTACAGAGCTGCTTATAATACATGCATACCTTTCCATCATCGTGTGTGGTAGCTAGGGACCTGCACACACAAGGAGGAAAATGTGCTGTAGCAAATTTTAACGGTAATCCATGCTAGTGGAGGGCTTGTTGTTCTAACGAAAGAGCCACTTAGAATCAGCTCTAGCATTAAGTACTTCATAGAATCAGAGTTTAGAGTAGAATGTACGCAAAGCACACAAGAATTTGCCATTGAAATGCTGCAATGCGGGTCCCACACACTGTGGGAATCGACATAAGGGAACATTTCTGTGCTCTTTGTTTTGATTCACGATAATTAGCTGTGATATCGACGGCAAATGTTGAATTTCTTCAGCATTTAGTACGCTATAAAAGTGCTAAGTTGATGATAAAGGTTACCTTGTGTGCACCGCTGCTGTTTGTTTGCATAGTACACAGAACACACAGCAAGACTTGTTTGCTTGATACGTTGTTGTGCACCATTGTTCATAACCTCCAAGAAGGTTAACAAATTTATTTATTTATTTACATATACTGCAACCCAATATAGGCCCATAGCTGGAGGAGGAACATTACACATTGCTATACATTACACATTAAAAACACACATATACACATAAAGTTGAATGATCAAAAAGAAATGCTTTACAGGTCAGTGAAGTGCTTATCTGTGACATCTATAAAATCTTTGTGATAGTGAACGAATGCTACCAGGTAAAGAATTCCAAAGCTCTATTGTACATGGAAAAATATTGTACTTGAATGGGTTAGTACGGGCATAAATAGGTGTTATATTCAAGGCGTGGGAGCTCCGGGTACAACTTGCGCTAGTAAATGTGATATAGTTACAATCAGAAAGACCAGAAGGGGAGTAGAGACCAGAGGGGAATTGCATATAAAAGTTTTAAGGCTTCACTGCGATAACGTGAAAGTAATGGCTAAATGTTCAAAGATTGTTGAGCCTGTGTTGGTGAGAAATTGTGGGTGTAATTTTGGCAAATGAAACGAATAGATTTTTATTGAACGTTATTAAGCGAGCTTATTTCACACTGTTTGTAGGGGAACCAAATGACAGATGCATATTCTAGAACAGGGTGAACTAACGTTTTATATAATAGCAGTTTAGTATTGCGGGGGGTCTTAGCTAAAGTGCGGTTCAAATAACCTAATTTTTTAGGGCTTTCCTGTTTACATATTCAATATGTTTAGACTAAGAAAGATGTTCTGTTAGAATGACACCTAAGTATTTGTATTGAGACACTCTTTTAATTAAGTTGGATGCCATCCAAAGAATAATCGAATGACAGGGGGCTCTGTCTTTTGGCAAATGACATCGCGACTGTTTTACTACAGTTGATGTTCATTTGCCATGTTTTGCACCAAGTGAAGAAAGACAAAGAATTTAGCAGATGGTGGTGGCCATCAATGGAGTTAATAGATTCGTATAATATGCATTCGTCTGCATAAAGTCTGATGTTAGTTGAGGTACTACAAGGTAAATCATTGATGTATATTGGATATAATAAAGGGCCTAATACGAATCCCTGAGGAACGCCTGACGTGACATTGACAGGAGTTGATTTCACCGAGTTAAAAGAAACAAATTGTGAGCGATAACGAAGAAAACTGGATATCCAAGAAACAAGACAGGGATTATTGAATTTGGCATTTAATTTTACCTGTAGTTTAGTATGAATCACAAGAGTCAAAAGCTTTAGAGAAGTAAATAAAGATTGCATCCACTTAAGTACCCATGTCTAGGTTAGAAGTGATATCATGAACAAAATCGACTAATTTGTTTACAGCGCTATAATCAGGACGGAAACCATGCTGGGCGGATGTTAGAACATCATGAGAGTTAAGGAATTCAATTATGTGTTTGTGAATAATGTGCTCTAACATCTTGCATGACTGGGGTGTGACAGATATCGCCTGTAGTTAGGGAAAAGTTGTTTGCCACCTGATTTATACAAAGGCAGGACTTTGACTGTGTTCCATTTAGTTCGTACTTCACCAGAGTCTAAGGATTTCTGAAAGGTTACAGTAAGGTATTGAGCTGTCCATAGGGAGTATCTTACAAGGAAATAATTCGGGATAATATCTGAACCAGTACACTTTTTAGTGTCGAGATTCAAAATTGGGTTTAAGACACCATCAGGATTTGATACAGTATTGCCTAATTTATTAGTTTATGCATCATAACTAAACTTTGGAACTACATCATTACAAAGGGTGAAAAAAGATTAGAAGTACGAGTTAAAAGCATTCGAAACTATGGTGGGGTCATTAGTAATAGTGTCGTTAATCTTGAAACAGGTACTGCATGGTGCACTAGGTAAGATTGATGTCCAGAACCTGTGGGGATTTGATTTAAGTAGTATAGGGAGTTGCACTGAAAAATATAAATCTGTAGGATTTTTAGTGTAAGTAGGAAGTTCCTCCTTGGCTTCTTCAAAAGTAACATGAAGCACAGGATTAGAATGCTTTGATTTACATTGTCTACCTACATGGCGTGACAGGTGCAAGATATCCCGGTTAATCTGAGGAAGTTTATTATTTATCTTTTTCGTTTAACATTTTTTTTTTTAATGACTCGAAACAATCAACAAGACTGTCGACGTGGCATTCGGTACTGAGTGACAAAAAATAGTCAAAGTTATCTGCCAGAGTATCGGTGATAGACGTATCGTCAGCCTTGTTAAAACATTAAATGTGGAATAGCTAAAGCAATCATGTGGGATAGGACAGTTAATGTATATGAGAACTGCGTTATGATCCGGGATTCCTTCCAAGATATCATACTTAAAACCTAAATGAGCAAGGCTGTCACTGATAAACACTAAGTCAAGTATGGAGTCATGCCGCATATTTTTATCAACTAATGGTGTCAGGTTATGGGACAAAAAAAACGAAATTAATTCTCTACAAATAGAGGCACTAGTGGCAGAATATGTAAGGGAAGGCCAGTGAATGCCAGGAAGGTTAAAGTCACCAAGAACGATTAAGTTATAACTGTCAAGGCTATGGTCATGTATAAAATGCAAAATATTTTCAAACAAGTCACTAGGGCTATCAGGGGGGTGATAAAGACCACAAATTGTTAAATTCTGCTCATGCACTATTAACTTGCAACAACCGATCGTACATTGGGAGGACCTGGCAGAGCCTTAAAGTTAAAATCAGAATGTAAAAGGAAAGCAACAGCACCGTCTTTCTTATTCTGACGGTCATACCGGACAGCAATGTAACCAGGAGGCATGAATTCTGAGTCGTGAATATCTTCATGAAACCATGTTTCTGTGATGCATATAACATGAGGAGAACATGAAGAAACCAGCGAAAGAAGCTGTGAAAATTTGTTAGTTCTGTTTCTGGCGTTAACATTCAAAAGCGCAAGATCTGTGGCAGAGTGATGAGATTGTCAACCTAGTGATGATGATACGACTGGAAATTTTGTGCTAGAATCAAAACCAGGAGCTATTACTAAACTATTTGAGGCACTGTCCCTTTTGTAACAAACGTTATCTATAACGAAATGATCGAACCTCACTTTAATAATCAAGACATTATTCTCCTGCTCAACCTAAGCGTCCCATAGCTTTTTACATACTGCGCACACTCTGGACGAAAAATCTTCGGAAAGTTTCATGCCGGAATTTTTCAGCCAATATGTTTTTTTCAGCATCACTAGCTTATCGCTGAAATCAAGCAATTTTAAAATGATAGGGCGAGAACGCGCAGGGTGCATTCTTCCTAACTTATGGAAGCGTTCAATACGCAAACAGTCAAGCGGAAGCCTATTGAACATGTTCGCAACTTTGGAGTTGTGGGAGATATGGGGTTCTCCTCCGTACTCTTGGGACAAAGGAACGACAACACAGTAGTGCAAACAATCACAAGGGCATTTATTGCACCTTTCATAGATCAGTGCCTGCTAGCCGAGTTGCTATACACAAAACGTGCCGATGGGCGCGCGACAAATCTAGAAGTCTGACTTACCGCGACCGGAAAACTAGCGAATATGTTTGCCCCATGCTGGATCCCAACGCCTGGTCATTCGCGTGTTCGGTCACGCGAATGGTGGCACGTTCGAAGGCGGCCAGTTTTTGCTAGTTTTTGCCTTTCACAGTATTGCTACTGTGTTCTTTGACGTCACAACCACGTGACAATATAATGACTTGAAAAGCCATTTGGCGAGCTTCAGCAGTGGCATTGAGGTAACATGTCTGCCCGCTTCGCTGCAGTCTAGGGTTTGATTCCTCGTCGCAATGTACCTTTTTTCTCAGCTTTCTTTTTTTCTATTTCTTTTTTCACCAGTATCTCTGCTGTTGGTGGAAACACTCTCTCCCCTTATATTTGAATATAGTAAGCGACAGCAAGCAACACATCCTCACCATCGCTTGACATCTAAATCTAATGCATTATCAGGTTTGAAGTCTATTGTGATAAAAAGGATATACAAAGGGGGGTATGATAGTGTACAGAAGGAGGCCATATAGTGAAAACGCTGTAGGGGAGGCCTCCTATTATATGTTACATGAAATGCAAATCCACTAAACAGCAAAAAGAGTAATAAAAAACAGTTACAATAAAATGCAAGCAGTAACACAATTGTTAATAATGTAATTAAGCTAGTACAATCATTTCAGTGATTAAACAATTCTAGTCAATGAATACATAGTCATTATTCAACAAGAAACGATAAAGTACAGGTTATTTCATTTGTCAAATTGTGTTATTGGTTACAAATAAAAAAATCACGAAGCAAACATTTTAATGATGACCTGGAAACAGGAGCTTATTATAAGGCAAAGAATTCCACAATTTAATTAAAGCAAAACCAACTCTTTGGGTACCGTAGTTAGGGCAGACTTTTGGAAGTAGAAAATTGTTATTTAAAGAAAAACGTGTGTAATTTGTATTGGTAAGCTTTTGCATGAAAACAACTTTTTTAAGGTTGTGGGGTTCTCACACCCTTGCTCTTGGGACAAAGGAACGACAACACAGTAGTTCAAACAATCGCAAGGGCATTTATTGCACCTTTCATAGATCAATGCCTGCTAGCCAAGTTGCTATCCACAAAACATGCCGATGGGCGCGCGACAAATCAAGAATCCGACTCACCGCGACCGGATAACGAGTGAATATGTTCGCCCCATGCTGGATCACAACACCTGGTCGTTCGCGTGTACAGTCACGCAAACGGTGGCGCGTTCGAAGGCGGCCACGCGAGACGGTCTCGCAGAGCATGGATCGGCGCACGCGCGGCAAGTCAGCGCTGCTCGCTGGCCCGCACCAAAGAGAGCGAGCTTTCTCCTTTTCGCTCCCAAGTAAACCTGCCGGAGGCGTCGTTAGCAGTGCAACACTCGCGCCATCTCTTGTACTGTGCCTCAACCAGACCGACTGCCGCGGGCATCACGCAGGCCACACGGCGAAGCCGGATTGCAGGGAAAGGGAGCTATGCGGGAAAAAAATGTCAGGGGGCGCGCGAGAGTCGCACATCCCCACATCCCCCCAACCTTAAATCACTACATCTTCCGGCGAAACATGTCACATGGTCTAACATCAATGCGTGCTTCGCGAACAAGGTTGTACATGCAACAGTGGCCGCGCTGAGGAAATGTCCATACGCTGTCCATAGCCTGCGAACCGACGTTGTCCTTGGGTACACCGCTGGCGTCCATCGGTCACTGCAGCAGCTCTGCAGACTCGACGGCACGATTCCAGGCCAGGACTCCGGAAACGGCAAAGCAGTAGTCGGAACGAGCAAGCGTCGCTCGCGCCGACACGCCCTGCTGGCGAGCCACGGTAGCTGGCGGTGATCGCCGGCTCTTTTCTCCGCTGCCGAGGTTTGCGAGCTGGATACAGGCGGCCGTCGAAATCGCTGCGCCGAACTCGCCACAGCACCATTGCCCGGTGGCTCGATAGTAGTCCGGCGCAGCAGCGCAGACGATGTGCAGGTGACGGCAAACCAAGGGCGACTCCAATGACGCTGCGTACACTCAACACACTCGGCAAACACTACAGTAGTGCAAGGGAGAGGAATTCTGCATGCGCATCGCCCACGTGGTACGATGTTCAACTCGGCTAGCAAAAGATCGGGCAGCTACTCAGATGCTAAGTTCACGTGAACAAAGCTCGCTTCCTTGAGTCGAACAAGCGATGTCAATTCGTGCGAGGCTAACTAGAATGAGGGAAGTAAAGTGCAACATCTCAACGCCACGGTCCACCAGGTTGTGTCCCTCCACATGCGGCAGGCAGCTTCGTTAAGCCTTAGGCCTGAAGCGTCGCTACCCTGGCAACAACCGGCATCCAAAAAACAACACCCAAAATGGACGCAATTAAACAGGCAGCCGCGAGAAGACGTCAGCTCTGTGAGGTGGTCCTACCCCGCTCGGTGCACACAACATCCGAGTTGACAGTGCCCACCGTCCCAGACGGTGTTGGAGCGCCCGGTGCCAGGCTGCAATACCAGTCAGCCCGTAGTGGCACCCGTGGCCCGCGGCTACCCGGCTCCCAAAGCCGCGACTTCATCAGAGTCAAAGAGATAGAAGAAGCTATTTACATAAGAAATTTGGACCACCCACGAGGCTTCCGTACTCACTCGCTTCAGGCTTGCCACTGCTCCGCGGGCGCTAGGCCTCGCTCTCCCAGGATGCAGACCATGTGGCTCTCGTACTGACGAATGTCATTTAAAAAAAACACCTGTGAGAAGGCTTAGCATGTTGACATGTTCAAACACACTACAGCCACCATCGCCTCGCTCAAGAAGGCACGCCGCCAACGCTAGCGATCAAAATCCACGCTAGCCCTACGCTTTGGTTCAAACAATGATCTCGAACGAAGCAAAACTGTTAAAACTATTGTCCGATGCCCCAAGAGCCCCACGTTGGGCAGCCAGATGTGGGGGTTCCACTTTGCGTGCGGCTAGGGCTGAAGGCGAGCATCCGGATCTAGCCCCACGCAGTCGCTTCATGGTACTCCCAACCCATAGCGCGGGAATCGCGGCTACACCGGGTTCGAACGAATAAGGCAACCGCGGCGTCAACGATAATAACGTTTATTGCTATTAGCAATAACGAACACTTGCAGAGGGACGTCCTCTCAGTAATAGTAGTAAATAGGCTTGCCTTGTTGCCTGGGTGGGTCAGACAAACAAAATCACTCACGGGTTGCGGCAGGTGCTTTCGTCCAGGCGGTCCAGGTGTCCGGCGTCCCAAGAGAGAGAGTCTCCCCCGGTGGCGTGCTTTTATGCCTTTTTACCTTTTCGCGAGGGGAAGTCCTCCTCGCCCGCGAGATACGTTTCCCTTTCCCTTGAGCCGCGGGGGGGGGGGAGGGGGGTATGCGCGTCACAAGAGCGACGGGGAAAGGGAGGCGGGTAGTGCCTCTCTCCCTTGTATACCCCGGCTCAACCCGTCCGCCACGTGCGAATGGGACGACGCGAGTACGCGGGAGGAAATGGGGGTGGGTGCTCCCCACAGGTTGATGCTCTTTAATTGCTCAATATGCAAATATGTAAAAATTGAATTTCACAAGATTAATAATGTAGAGTATGCTAACATCACAGTATAGTTCTGTAACGTGTTATTGGCAGTTACTTTTAGTAGTAACACTGATGGCTTGATTTTGGACATGTTGTAAGGATGAAAAATGAGAGTGATAGGTTTGACCCCAGGAAGTTATGCAATAGTTTAGATGGCTCAGAATGAATCTGTAATATTTAGTAATCAGAGTATGTAAAGCAAAATAACACCTGGCTTTGAGCTGAATTTTAATCCTGTATCAAGTTTTTCTTTGTAGTTCGTGGATATGCAAGTTAAACTTTAAGCTTGAGTCAAGTTCAACACCAAGGAATGAACAGTGGTTGGAGGGATAAATAGCATGCAAATCAATAAAGATTGGCAGAACTTGCGAATCATTATTGGGTCTATAACTGAAGATTACAAACTTAGTTTTGGGAGGATTCATTAGAAGTTTGTTTTTAGCACAGCAAGTATGGATCAGCATTAAGGGTCATTATAAGATTCTTTAAACAGTTACCCGAGGATAACAGTGTCATTGGCCTATAGGATGCATTCTGTTGAAGTTAGACATTTAGGTAGATCGTTAATATATAACAATAAAAGCAAGCCAAAAATTGAGACATGTATAACCCCGATGTTAATTAATGTTTTGTTAGAAGAAATGCTAGAAATGTATATTATTTGCTCACGATCACATAGGTAACTTTGAAAGAGATTTAGTGGTGTTCCTTCAATGCCGTAAGGAGCAAGTTTAGGGAATAAAATAACATGATTAATTGTGTCAAAGGCTTTAATGAAATTAAAAAACAGAACCAATTGTTACCTTTGTCAATTTCGATTTTGCATTTATCAGTGAAGTAAATAAGAGCAAGTTTAGTTTAATACCTGTGACAGAATCCAATATGTTTAGGGTGCAACAAGTGAAATTTTAGAGATAGCTGGACAGACGAGTGTGGATTAGTTTTTCAATAACTTTACTGAAAAATGGAAGAACAGAGATTGGTCTGTAATGGTATATCAGTGATTTACCACCCTTTTTAAATACCAGAATTACCTTACTTATTTTTAACGCACTGGTAAATGTACCTGTTTGAAAAATTAGATTAATTATTAAGGCAAGCACATTTGCAATGACATCAGCAACCAATTTTATGTGATTAGCATGAATATTGTATACACCAGCACTGGAGCATTTTAGGTTGATTATTATACTGTTTAACTCTTCCGGAGTTGGGAAAAGAAAGAATGAATGACTGCAATGACAAGTTTAGTACACACAGCGCCTGTGTGTACCACATCTTTGTGTCCTCATTCTTTCATGCTCTATAAGCTTCAAGGTGGAACAGAAATGGTTGAGGAGTAGTATCTCACGAATGAGTTGACGATGTCGGGAGGGGTAGAGGTAATGGATCCCTCGTGAGTAATATTAATTATAGTAGGACTTGTAGGTTTATTGAGAAAAGAATTGATCGAACGCTGCTGTTCTATTTTTTTGTCAGAACCAGTATGCGTAATTTCATTTTGGTAATAGCTTTTCTTCTCATTTTTCACCAGTGTTACAATACTGTTTGCAGCAATCTTTTAAGCGCAGAAAATCACTGTCTTTCAGTTTCTTTACATAAGTTATCCTTTTTACGTAAGCTATTGAGTAATCCTGATGTTAACCAGGGATTCCTAGGAGAGAAATAACTTTTATGGCACTGAACAGACGTTGCGGATGAGGTGACACAGTTGGCTATTATGGAGACAAAGTTTCTATAAGCTGACTCAGCATTGTTCATTGATATAACACTAGACCAATCAGAGCTAGATATTAATTGTACAAATTTAACATGATCAAACATGTGTTTAACAAAACTTGTGTTATTGTTGCTAAGACTGTTGTGAAAGCAGAGAGCTATGGGGAAATGATCCATAATATGACTTTTGAAGAATGAACACGGAATAAACATATCAGTATGTTTATTGTGCTGTTTATATAATACATGATCTGTAGCACATGCAAGAATGGTGCAAGAAGTTCAGTTAAATGCATGACTCGACGATCTGATGCATGTGGTGGTCCGGCAGCAGTGATGACACCCTGATTCGTGTCATGTTGCCTTGATGGACGTAAGTGGCAAAAAAAAGTTTTTTGTTGAATTGGTATCCAAACCTGGGGGCGGAGAGGGGGGGGGGGTACTCTGTAATTGTCCACCTAGTGAACATGTCCACTTCCTCTGCTGCTGAAGTGCTGATTGGCTAGAGACATGTCTGACATGTTCCTCAGCCCAGCAAAGCAGAACTTCAGCAGCAGACAAAATGAACGTGTCCACTAGCTACACACTTATAGAATACCCCCTTCCCCCTCCCTCTCCTCCCTAGGTACCCAGCATAGCAATTGCAGATTTTATCACCATGACAGCTGAATGACCGACTCGAGACAGTTTATGTACTTGTAATATTAACAGCTGACTGCAAACTGTTCAAATTACTGCCACGAAATTTTTGCTTATTTTAGGTTTCAAAAAACCAATACTTGTGCAATTTATGTACATTATTTATAACATATTTAACAGAAATAGCCACTGCACGTTTTGTGTGAGTCCTCAGCTGCTCTGGCACTGATTACCATCAAAGTTAGTTACTATACGTGTATTCTCGACCATCTTTGCTCCCATTGCCCCCCTATCTGCAGAGCCCCTCTATAAAGCATTCGCCGTTTCAAGTAAACGAAGCAGCATTTAAGTATAAGTTTGTATATTCCAGTGGCACAGCTGAAAAAGCTTTTAAATGTATTCAGAAACCACATCTTATATGACACTGGCAGTCGTGCTACCACTTGTAAAGTTTTTTATTAGTGGTCTGTCGTACGATATGATTAAAGCAATATCCTGAAGAAGCGTCAAAAGGGAACTGCTCTGCAGCATGCCCCGAAGGAAGGCATGCTGCACCACAACACACGCAGAATTAGCGCTGACACGAGGAAAGCATGTATTTAGCTGTTCAGTGTGCTAATGTTTAATTTTTCATTCATTTATTCATTTATTTATACTGTCAGCCGCCTTAGGGCTACTAGAGAAGTGTATAATAAAAACAACAAAAATTGGAGGACGCTTAAGCTTCGCCTTCAAGAGTGGAACGCGATAGCGTTATTGCACCCCGTTCGCATCGCCCACTCATTCGCTTGGCGTGCTCTTGACGAGACGAAGGGGAGAAGCGGGCGAGTGGCACGCCATCTGTCGGGGCAGTGCCGTACATTGCAAGGAGGGGGTCTTCTTTGTTTGCTGCAAGACAACTCTGCGTGTGTGCCAAGCGCAGAAGAAATGCGGCTGAAACGTACTTCGCTACTCATTTAACTGTGACCTCTGTAATTTACGTGCTCATAATTACCGATATACACTGCAGTATAACTTTCTACGGCACGTTTCTTAGGCAACACCACATTCACTACAGGCGCTTTTGTCCCGCTTTGAAGCATCGAACTCATGGCTGAGTGGTAGCGTCTCTGTCTCACACTCTGGAGACCCTGGTTTGATTCCTACCCAGCCCATCTTGCAAGTTGTTTTTATTTATGAATTGCCTTCCGCGATTTTTTGCTCACGGCCAACGCCGCCGACGCCGACGACACTGGCTTTTCTGCGACACGAACTCCTTAACGCTGTCGTGTTAAAAAGAAACATAGAATGCGACCGCGTTACAAGCTTTGACTCGCAAAGCTTGTCTTAGAATGGAAAAGACGTATGAAATACAACATACGTAGTAAAGTAATAAAGAAACCATTCACAATTTGGCACCGCATTGTCATAGACATGATAAGAGTCGATAAGATAATGTAAAAGTAAATGCATACATATTGGGCAATTCACTATGTGTTATTACAAAGAATTGTGCTTTTAAGACTTTCCAAAAAGGCAGTTAAGGACATCGAGGTTACAAGAGAGTCGGGTAACAAATTTCATTCTGTTATCGCCCTAGGAAAGAAGCTGAACTTGAAGCAATCATTGCGGGCGAGTGGAGGAGGAATGTACATACCATGACGATGCCTCGTTGACGCGTTCGTAGGAAGCTCAAGATAATCATCTGGTTTAATATATACTTGATTGTGAATAACTTCGAAGAGGAATTTTAATCTGTCGTATTTAGTTCTGAGCTCAAGTGGTGCTAGATCAGCTAATTGACTCAACTCTGTTGGAGAATGGATGTGACAATATTTATTAAATATATACCTGGCAGCTAGCCTCTGTATTCGGTCAAGTTTAGAACAGTTAGTTATGGTGTGTGGGTCCCAAACAATTTTAGCATATTCAATAATTGGTCCAACTAGAGTTTTGTAAGCAAGACATTTAATTTCAGGGGTTGTCCGATTGAGGTTCCGCCTCAAGACCACAGGGCTTTAAGCAATTTGATGCACACATTTTCTGTGTGTGTATTCCAGTGTAAATCTGATGTAAAAGTTAAACCTAAGTATTTGTGTTTTTCAACGTTCTCAAGTTTTTTGTCATCAATATAGTATGAATAACTAAGGGTATGCTTTTTGCGTGAAATAGACATAGAGACTGATTTTTGCGGGTTTATGGCCATTTGCCAATCGTCGCACCATTGTTTAATTTTTTGTAGATTAGATTTAAGTTCTTCTTGGTCTTGTCTCAATTGAATTTTGTTATAAAATACGCACTCGTCGGCAAACAAGTGCAGTAGTACAGTGATGTCAGTAGGCATATCATTAATAAATACGAGAAATAAGAGTGGTTCTAGTACCATACCCTGAGTTACACCAGAATCTAGAAGTGAGGGTACAGACTGGCAGTTTCCAGTTTGAACATACTATTCGCTACAATGAAGGTAAGATGTGAACCATTTCGTGATTGCGGGATTTTTAAATATGACGTCTATTTTGTGTAATAACTAAGGATGAGAAACTTTATCAAAAGCTTTCGCAATGTCTAGGTACACTATGTCAGTTTGGCCACGCGAATTAATGGTTTAAGAGAGGTCATGTACAATTTCTGTACATTGAGTTGTCATGGAGAGTTTCCTTCTGAACCCATGTTGATGGCTGTATAATACCTTATGATAATCCAGATATTCAATTAAATGTTTTGATACAATATGCTCCAGTAATTTTGAACACGTGCTGGTAAGGGAAATTGGCCGGTAGTTGCTGATGTCGGCTATTGCACCGCCTTTCCGTATGGGTACAATTTTGGCACGCTTCCAAGGACTCGGGAAACAGCTGGTAGTAATAGATGAGTGAAATGTAATGGCAAGATATTTTGAAACCCACTCCGCATACCTGCATAAGAATTCGTTGGGTATTTCATCTGGTCCGGGTGATTTCTTTATATTATTGTTGAGGAGCAAGTTAAGAATTCCTTCTTGAATAATTACTATGTCCTCTATTGGGGCCCTATCGGAGCTATCTACAAAGTGTGGAACCGTACCGTTATCTTGTGTAAAAGCAGATGAGAAAAAATCACTAGAGCTGTCAACCTGTTTATTGTTATTTTGGCTCGTATTCACGTGTGGTCGCTTACCCTTAAGATTAACGTAGCGCCAAAATTTTCCGGGGTCATCTGCAAGAAATTTTTTAAGTGTCCTTGCTCTCCCGGACTAGTTGTTTTAACTGTTTACTTAGATGTCGAATGAGTTCCTTATATTGTGAGGTGGCGTTTTGCGAACGGGCTCTTCGTTTCCTTTTCAGTTTCCTTTTAATATGTATAATTTCCCTCGTCATCCAAGGAGTTTTCTTCCTGACAATTTTGTGGCGTTTGGGGACAAAACGTTCGATGCACTGTCGTACAATGTTCGAATAAGTGTTCCACAGTAGGTCTGTACTGGCCCAGGAAAGGTAATGTATTAATAACTGGCCGAGGGACTGTTCTAAGAAGTCAAATGCACCGACGTCATCAGCAGCTTGAAAATCTAGAATGAACTTTTTTTAATGAGTACTAGGTATGTCTGCTATAATGTTTAAAGATAACATAACCATATTATGGTCAGATAGACCCTCTGCAACTTTACCTAACCTTCAGTGTATCCTAACATGGAACGGAAAAAAGCCAACAAGAACCGTTGGATGTACCTCCATAAAAACACTGCCAGATCAGTCTAACGTACCTGTAAAACAGTTTTGAGGGAGACATTGTGGCGATAGGTTTACACAAGGCTCACCTTACGAGCAACAGTCAGGAAGGGGCACGACGCTCATCCACTCCACAATGCACAGAGGCGCTACGGCAGGGTTCATCGACTCGCCAACACGGCGCAGAGAAGGCTGCAGAGTCAGATCGCCAACAAACGTGGGTTTATTCACCCAAGATACAGCACAGTTCAACACTCGGGGCACTTACGTACAAAGGCTCACCGCAAGACCAATTGAGTATGCGCACCCGTTGCGCTAGGGCTAAACGGTAAGCAGGCCACCAAGTGCGAGAACGAGGAGTCCCATGTAGCGAACTCGTTGCGGGCCTGTCAGCATCTGCAGTGGCGATGAAGCACTCAGCGGAAGAGAGCTTGGGTGGAGAAAGTGCCTGGGGGCTGCCACTCGGGAGGCCAATCAGGGCGCGTCCCTCCCGGTAACACTTGCTCACATGGTGATTGGAGCCGGGGAGAGAGTAGCATGGTTTGTGCGGGAAATTAGCTCCGGTGCTCGCCATGTCCGCCATGTTGCCGTAACGACGGTGGTTCCCGAAGATCAAACTAAGCACAACGCACAAGCTGGGGGAATGAGGTGTGGGAAGGCACCTCGATCCCCACAATGTCAGATGTAGCTGCCACAGCCTTTGTTTTTTTGCTCCAGAATAGCAGGACTGTATATGCCAGCTGAAATTTTCTTCATCTAAAGGAGTATAAGCTTCGTTTTTTTATTTTTCCGCTTTCTGAGGGGTTAACCTTCATTTAATTTGAACATGGAGTAAAAGGCATAGCTGTCCATGACCCCAAACAAAGATCAAAGTATACAAAAGTCAAGCACAAGTGAAGGTGGCACATTTCAGCAGGGCACCTATTGTATGGCGGTTTGAAAAAGCTGCAAATAATTTTCTTCTGGGACAGATGTACGTGTCTGTATCTTCTTTCTCAAGAATTAAGTAAGGACAAATTTACAGTTGATT
Organism: Dermacentor andersoni; assembly: GCF_023375885.2. Lineage (NCBI taxonomy): Eukaryota > Metazoa > Arthropoda > Arachnida > Ixodida > Ixodidae > Dermacentor > Dermacentor andersoni. Next base: position 514,368 of record NC_092817.1, on the reverse strand, counting down.
GTGGTGTAGTTATGTCACATTCACTTCGACTCCTTGTCTCCAAAGTGCTGCATTTACACCTGAGTTCAGGTGTAAATGCAGTTGTTAGTTGAGTGCTCTTTGTGTCCATTCTGCTGTCTGGGGCAAATGTGCTAGGAAAACATTGATTGCATTGTGACAAGGACGCTCATTAGCCAGAAAAACCTGAGATGCAGGTGTGTATAAACTCCTCTGCCGCTATGCAGGTGCCCCCAGCGTGTGAAGCCAACCTTCCCTCGCGTGCCAGTGTGGAGCTGCCACCCGTGCAGGTGGCGGCCGAGTATCTGCAAGACCCAGGTGGGCCCTCGCAGAGGGATGCGGATGGCGTAGTGCTGCGTCGGGGCTCCTACCTCAGCGCCCTCGCTGAGATTGGCACGTTTGAGCACAGCCTCACCACCGACTTGCTCAACCACCTGGTGCTGGTGCAAAAGGTCTTTATGAAGGTACTGAACACACTCCTTGTCTCCAAAGAGCTGTTGGATCGTTCAAAACACCTATTTTAGCCATGTAGGAAGGGCAAACAAAATTTGGTCACTGGTTATCCAACTTGTGCCCTTGTGCAGCCAGATATGTTAATCCTTGAGCTGCAAACATTTGCATTTTGAAATTTTGGGGGGATTCTGGACACCGTGCAGACAGATGCTGGCATGAATTTCAGATGACACAGCTGGCGCTGCTGCACCAAATGACTGTGTGAATTACAAAGAAGGCACAGTTTTTGTGAAGATGAATACAGTGCTTCCTTGAGTCCTTACCTCACTCTTCTTGCCGTGGTGCAATTTCGTCGACATCAACAAATTCTTGGTCAGAACTAGGGATGTGTGTATAAAGAATAGTAGATTTTGAATAGAATATTGCATTGAATCAAGAAAAAAAGGCCAAATGTCTAATCGAATATAAGAAAATTTAAGACAAACTTATATGCTTCCAAATTTTGTGCAATAAGCAGAGTGCTGCACATGCTCGGGAGGCTAATCACATTACTGAACAAGAATCTTGCTAGTAAATACTCATAGGGTTTTCAGTTTAATGATGGGCCATACACTGCCTGAAGTCATGTGCCTAAACAATGGGCAAGAAGCCATGTCTGGGGAAGTCCCCAGTTTGACAGTTGAACTTGCATCCGTTAAAAGAGCTCCTTCTTTGCTTAATCTGGCTGATAATAGTGCTGGCTGCAATTCACTTAGGGGCGTAAACAATCAATTGCAGACTATTGCCACAAGGTACGACGACACTGAGAATCGGATGCATCGCTACAATCTTTTATTTTTTTAATTGGAAGATGAAGAAAAGGAGAACTGGGTAGCTTCAGAAAAAGAATATTCATTTCTGTTCTGAAAAGCTTGAACTACAAATAGCCAGCACGCAACTGGAGTGCGCACACAGCTTGGACATGTTTGCCGAAGGTAAACACAGCTCCATTATAGCTAAGTTTGCATTCTTTAAGGACAAGCAAATCGTCTAAAGGAATGTGCCTTTTTTATCCGAGAGGACTTTTCGCCATTTACATGAGAAGCTAGAAAAAAGTTCATTGAGTTTGCAAAAAGTAAAAACAAGCCCTTCAAGCTATCTGTGGACAAGCTTCGCATTCTAAGTTTTGGTACCAGAAAATCTCCACCTGGGTTGCTGCACGCCGCATTCAGAGCTATGACCGCCAAACCTATTGTGATAAGCATCTTCTCCTATGTGTTTTACAGCACGTGGTGCGTAGTGCCATTGGTAACGTACTGTGTGCCTTTAGTAGGCGATAATCCAAATGTGTCACCATTTCCTGCTGTAGGCGGCGTGATGTGGGCAACATGTTTTGCTTCGGCTGAATCCAGTGTTGCCCTCCAGCTCGATTTCATTTCAATTTCCCTTCACCCTTTTAGAACACTACGCAATAGGAAAACAACAAAATGTGTCTCGGGCCACCAGAGCACTACTAGCTCAATGCATGTCAGCATCTCGTGCTGCAACGATCTGTGCGACACTTTGCTTTACGTAGATGTCAACAATAGTTGAGTCTATCAAAGTTTTTTGGTTACTTTGTATCGTATGTTTTCCTAGTTGGCACGTTTTTTCTCGCAATTTTTTCTAATATGTATGAACGAGGTTCAACAGTTATGTTACAATTTGCAGGCATAGCTGTTAAACGAATCCGTGATTATACAGTTCAACCTCGCAATAACGAAATTGGTGGGAAACGAAAAAAAAATTCACTTTCGCAAGATTTTCGTTGTTGCGAAAAAAGACAGTGCAGATAGGTAATGCACTACAGAACAAAACTTTACTGTCAAAATTCCATTAGCCTATTTTGGCAAGGTTTGCTCGATGATATGGAACCGCATTGCTGACAGTGCAGAGTGCGCCGCATGCATCGACCAGCAGTGGCAGTACTGCCATGGCGCAGTATTCTCGGTCAATTGCTTTCAGAGATGCGATCACTTTTGCGAGATTTTGCGTAACTCAGCACCAGTCAGCAATGCAGCAGCATTTCTCCAGGGCATACTGTTGCCCATAGGCGCCAACGCGTCCAATGCCGAGCGCAAAAGTTATTGCATCTCGTGTACCCGAAGGTAAACGATAGAGATAACGGCCCTTTTGTGCAAATATACGTCCGGCACCGTATCCGCACACTGTGCCTGTCGGGTGGCACCAAACCAGCATTCTTGAAGCAAGGGATGTATATTCCCGGACGATCGCTCAATCATGGCCTGATGCATGACACTCCGTATGCTGCGACTGCCATCTCAAGTGCCATAAACAATTCTGTGTCGGTGGGACGTGGATTTCTTTGTTTTTGCTGCATTTTTCTCACTGAGGCGCACATTACGCAGTGCACTGCCATGATAGGCAATTGTTGTTTGAAACACGCATTCAGTTTGCATTCAATTTCACCTCACACAATTGGCCTATAGGCCTCGCCGAGTTGTCAGCCGTGGGGAACGTAAACTGAACGCGTGTTTCGAACAATAATCTACGATCTTGCCTAGTAGGCATGCAAAAACTGTCGTCACATATCGGTAGCAACATGCGTGCCGCTTCAAACAGACGATCAACAAACAAGATGGCGGCCATGACGTGTTTTCAGCGCACTGATCGCTTCCGGCGCTTTGGTTGTTTTTGTGAACAAAACTGGTGGCGCCCACACAAGTGTAATGTGGTGGTATTTTATGCAATTTTAGTGCAAGACAATCACATTTGAGCACATTTTGGACCCTGCTAGCCTTACGTGAGTAGGTAATATGCGGAGCTATGTTCTGGCAAATTTCGTTGATACAGTGAAACCTCGTTAAACCGTAGTTGGCCGGAGCTCGGAAAATGTACGTACTAAACGGTAGTACTGTTTAACCGAAATAGCATGAGATCGACCACTTACCTGTCAAAAACAGAACTCAAAGAGTGCGATGAAAGGGAAAAAAACATTCAGTATTTATTCACTTCGCGTGATAAAAGTGTTATTTTCGTTTGATGCCGTGACGGCCTAGCACGATGACAGCGGCCTCAAACTTACTGAAGCTGCATGCCAGCTTTTCAACCAGCCCCTCTTCACGGCAAACACTCGCATGGCAGATTTCTCGTTGGCATTACGTATTCTCCGTGCACGTGCACAGTAGTGCTGCAGAAGTCCCGGGGCACCTTTTTCATTGCCAGGTGCCGGAGTTTGGAATACTTTTCGTTTGGAATAGAGTTACGTTATCGCGCCCCTGTTCTCGTCGCAACGATTGCATTCATGGGGCTGACGTAACACGCAGCTTATGCCACTGTCGGGCCTGAATCGCCCGTGCTTTCGCATTCCGTGTCGTCCTCATCACTGTTGATAGTCGACACTTCAGCAACAACAGAGGCAACGATGGCGAAAAGTCGAACCTCGTAGCCAACATGTCTTCATGGTCGCAGCAGCGCTGCCGAGCAACTTCTTCGCATTCCAAATGCCACACACCATAGTCAACAGCAGATCCCTGTTGCGTGCCAGCGCAGACTTCTTCGTATCGCGTTCGATAGCACGGACGATGTCTAATTTTTCTTCTATGCTGAGTACCCGGTGTCTTTTTTATCCGAGCTTCGGCATAACGCAAGTCCTGGCTTGCACGACGCCATAACGCTCTCTGGCATGGCAAAATGGCATGGCAAAATTTAAAACAGGAAGAAATGCGTGGTTATCGGCGATAGTCACAATGGTACGAGGAACAGCAACTTTGCATAGCAGGAGAACATTGACATTAGAAGTCGGCACATAGTCACCATTAGGAACTGATGGGAAGCATGTCAAAGGCATATACAATTAAACCTCTATATAACAAACATCAGTCTAACAAAATTCTCAATATAACCAAGTATTCAACTTTTCATAACCTATTTTCCATAGAACATTATGTATTTAGAACTTCAATATAACAAAGTGTGTTTGTATGTGATTTCAATACAACGAAATTTCCCTGCCGCCACAAAGGAATGCTGAGGCAGTAAATGGAAACATCTGCAGCAGATGGTCAAATGATTGAATTACAAGCGGCTGCTTGCAAACGCACCTCTCACAGCAATGGCCAAAGTGGAGCCGCATCATGTTCTGTATAAAGTCCAAGTGCGATAAGATCCTATCACGCCCTATGCACTGTGTGCTTAAGGGGGCACATGGCCTTTGAAAACCAAAAAAATCGCGAAAAAGTCAATTTTCGGAAAACCACATATTAGGGCAGTATGTCTTATAAACTACCATTTCTGTATATATCAAAGTCTAATTCATCGCGAAACTATTTCAAATAAAGTTTATAACGAGCCGCGGCAGCCGAAGAGCAGCGAGCGAGCGATCAAAATACCCCTACTTGGCACGAACGACATTTCTCCACCGCTCCCCCGAGCGCCGCCATTTTGGTGTTGTTTTGTTCGTGCACTCTTGTGCTTTTTTTTTACCCACCTCTTGCGGCGGTGGCGGCGGCAGCAGCGTGGGAGATGCGTAAATCGCTCATGATTGGAGGGCTCGCGAGAGCCTTAAAGTTTCCCGCGGCTGAGACGCAAAGCTGAGATTGGGCAAAGCGCGCGCTCCTCAAGGACACAGGGGAGCCCGCGACTCCCATTGGCTGCTACGTGCAATGACGTATTGGTCTCCTGCATAATGCATCCAGCCGTCATCTGCTTTGGCTCTTCTATCGGTGGCACCGTTTGTGTGTTGTGCTTGCCATCGTCTATCTTTGCAGCTGTTTTCATATTCTTCAAGTTTCTACCGTCCTTACGAAACAATTTTCAACAGTCTTTATGAGACCGTTGCGTTTAGCCTGCTGATCGTTGTGCGGTCGGCCACGATCTGCCCAAAGAAACTAGAGACGCTACACGCATTCTGTGCAAGGACCCATTCTATGAAGCTCGCCCACATAGCGAAGCTCGCCGCTCGCCTGCACGCTGACGATGATTGCACCGATGGTTCCTATAGGTCATCTTCTGCTTCATCTACGCAAGAGCGTGGTTGCGTCGATGCTTCTAGCAACGTGACTCCTGCTCCACCGGCGCAAGAATTTGTCGTGATGAGTGCACCTGGTGTCTCGTGCTCATCGACAGCGGCTTCCACATCCTCTCTTTCATCTGCCTCAGACAGTGCGATCGCGTCATCTACTGTGCACTTGAAAACACGTTTCCTGACGTGTGAGGAGAAACAGGCGGTCGATAAGAAACCCGCTGCTGTGCAACGAAGACTTGGTGCTATGTCAGCGACGGAGCGAAAATTTCAAGCAATGGAGCGCGATCCTGAAGCTGCCACTGCTACAAGCGAAGGAGAAAAATTTCTCCTTGTGCAAATGGATGCCCTAGGCGACCTGCTGTCCGGGACAGCGGTGCTTCGCAACTGGGATAAAGGTTCAAAGAGGCACCCAACTTGGACTTGCAACAAGGCTTGAGCTGCTATGTTTACATTGTGGAGTAGTTGCAAGCTCGTGGAGTTCTGCTCGTCAGAATGACTCGATGGCCTTTGACATGAATATAAGAGCCATTGTGGCAACAAAACAGATAGGGAAGACACAAACAGCCCTCAATGACTTTTGGGCAGCGATGAACGTGTCCCATCGTGGCCTGCTTCATAAGACTTTTCAGAAGCACTCGAAGAAATTCAGGGAACCACAGACACAGTGCATAGAGAAGTTCTATGCAGAATCTGCTTCTGCTTTGAAAACCACTTACAAGGAAATGGGTCCATGTTTCAGCAGGGATATCACAGTAAACTTTGATGGAACATGGCACAAGTGTGGCCACACGTCCCATATTGGAGTTGGTGCAATAATTGCAATCATACGGGCCTCATCTTGGACGCCATCGTTTTATCGAACCAGTGCCTTGGTTGCCAAGTAGGATCAAACCCTGGAGACCCAGGCTACACAAGCTGGCAGGAGGATCATGTGTGCCAGAAAAACACTGACTCTAAGTCTGGGAGGATGGCGGTTGAGGCAGCTGTCATCCTTTTCTCACGTTCGGTGCCAAAGCACAACCTCCATTACACAACGCTCCTGTCTAACGGAGATAGTGCCACCTTCTCTGCCCTTGTGCAAAAAAAAAATGCTTCTGGACTGGTTCCCATTTCGAAAGAGGAATGCCTGAACCACGTCCAGAAGAGGATGGGGACAGCACTGCGCAACCTTGTGCAGAAAAGTGACAAGGCTTTAGTAGGGAAGGGCAGGCTGACAAAGGCCTTCATCCACAAGTTGACCGACTATAATGGCTGGACCCTACAGAACAATTCCAACAATGTGGCTGCAATGCAGCATGCAGTGATGGCATCGTACCACCACGTGACATCGATGGACGAGGATCCTTACCACGACTTGTGCCCTGAGGGTACAGACTCGTGGTGTCATCATAACACCAGCAAGAGTGATGGTGTGCCACCTCCGAAGCATCGGTACAATCTTCCAGGCTATGTTGCAGAAGCACTGCTATTTGTTTATGAGCGCCTCTCACAACGCTGCCTGGGAGCAAAAACACAGAATGCATCAGAATCATTTTGCTCTGTGCTGTGATCCCTGATGCCCAAAGAGCAGCATGCGTCGCTGATTGCTGTATAGACAGCACTGCATGAGGCAGTTTTAAGATATAATGCTGGCTAACACCTGGCCACCTGGCCATTCGACGGGCAGCCGAGAAAGATCCTCTGCGCTTGAAAAAGGCCAAGAAGCGATCGCAAGAGAAGGTAGAAAGGCGGCAAAAGAAGAGGGTGCCTAAGGACATCTCCAGTTATGCTACAGGGTCATTTTAGACCAATATATGTGCTCAAAACAATCATAGCTAATTTTCTCAATATTACTTTTTTAGCTGGTGAGGCTGCTTGTTCCAGTCATATCTCTGTAACCACTCATCATATTTCTACAAGTTTTTTTTTGTGTGTATCTGAATAAATTTCCAAGGGCAAGACAAGCCCTTTTTAACATATATACTGTGTCTGTGATTTGTGTCATATAATCAAAATTTGATTGATAGAATCTTAATCACTAATACTAAATTCGGTGGTCTGCTAAAATTTTTCAGAAAGGAAACTCTGTCTTGCCCTGAGGTATTCATCTGGGAATCATCATGGTGAATTTCACAGTTGCAGCACCTTTTTAAAATTCTCCAGGCCTGGAATGAGAAAACCATGTGCACCATTCTGACATTTTGTGGTAACTTGAGAACCAGTGAACATAACTGCATCAAATTTTGTAGTTCTACTAATGCTTTTGCTATGAGTCTATCCTAAAAATGTCATTAAGATATCTCAATAAACAAGAAAGTTGGTATCCGTGGGTAGCCTCTCTGCTTAAGGTGTGAGTGAAAGTGCGCGAGGGTGAGAGTGCCACCTTCCCACATGAGCAAAGGGAAAGGTGGGATGGGAGCGAAGTTCGTGGTAATGCGATAAAGCGTGCGTGAGGGCGGGGGGCAGAGTGAGGAGTAAGTTGGTGCTTCTCTATTTCTGGCACGCATCTCGGCCATGGCAGCACATGGCTACAAGTGCGGCTGACCACATACGCAGCCGCGCACCCTGCTTTAAAGGTAATCTGCCGCATGTGCAAAGAGTGGGCATGCTGAGATGGCATGGCACCATCTAAGCTATCTCACGCGTTTAGTATTGGAGGTTGCATAATCTTCAGTTTCGGTGACTCGTTGGAGCAAGAGGCAGACGAAGCATTTCTTCCCCACTGCCGACTCTTTTCCTGATAGCGTTGCGGTCACTGGGACAATGCTATCAGCCGCAGGGGCAGAGTGCACGCGAAAGCGTAGCTGGCTTCACTTAATTCGTACTGCCGATGTTAAGATATCGCTGACGTACGTGTCATCATTCATCACCGACTCCTAAAAAAATCGACCGTATTGCACATTATTTGAGTTTGGGGTTTTGTGTTGCCTGAATATTGTTCTTTCGTTATAAAACAGTTTCACAAAATAACTTCATGCTTTTTACTTAGCACCGAGGTGAAAATGCGCAAATTCTAGCGTTTTTGCTAAATTTTTCATGAAAAAAGGTCTGGGTAGGATACCTGGAATTACTTTATAGAAATGTCACTAAAGCTTACCATCTTCTAAAATTTTATTTTCGGCTATGTGATGCTCACAGGCTCCAAAATAAAAGCCTGAATGTGGCAAAAACACTATTTTGGCCTATGTTTAGACATTTATGACACACTAAGGTGGTCTATAAAGAATAAGCAGAAGAGCGGATATCATTGAGAAAAATAACAGCTTTCGCCCCAGAAATTTTAATCAAAGCAATTTGCATTTTCATTGAGAAAGAAATTTTGAATTTGAGTCCCACCATTGCATTACTTTGGCTCGGGCTTCCGCTGCACCTGATAGCATGTTGGCGGGAAATACAAACCAGGGCAGTGCACATGGTGGTCTGTGTGGTGAGGAATGAAAGGCAATATCACCAGGAGTTCATAAGAATCTAATAAATTTCACGATCTAGCAGTAGACGTTGGTCGCCCTCGGTAACGCCTTCTACGTCTGCGGGTGTTTCGCTGCGAATAGAAATGACTACGATGGAGCAAGGCAGGATGCTAACTTGGTCCTCTAGTACACTCAAGGCATGATGACTATGAGCACTCTCCGGCTGTATTGCTTGATCTTCAGATAACATTATTGACTTTGACTTCAGGTCAATGATTAAGCCATGTTTGTTCAGAAAGTCGATGCCGACGATGACGTCTTGTGAACACTCTTGGAAGATAACGAAGGTGGCAGGGTAGGTCCGGTCATGAACTGTAATCGTTGCCATACAGATTCCACTCGGCATTATTAGATGTCCTCCAGCAGTCCTAATTTGGGGGCCTTCCCACACAGCCTTAACTTTCATGAACTTGGCGGCCAAGGGTCCACTCATCACAGAGTAGTCGGCTCCTGTGTCTACTAACGTGGTGACTGTGTGGCCATCGAGCAACACGTCAAGTCAAGTCAAGTTTATTTCCAACAACACCGAGTTGGAGGTTCTTGGGCGAAAAGATGTCGCAGACGTCTTGAGAGTGCCCAAGGATCCATTAAATAGCAGCAGGCAGATAACAAAAATAATCATCTGAAAAACTGTACAAAAATGTAGGCATGAAATATAATTCACGCAACGCAACCCTTTTAGTGCACAAAATAGTTGCATAGCCGGTGTCTCCAATGGCTCAAACAGTGTGGCCCCCGATGGCAAAGCTGTCCCCACATTGCCAGCCTCGGGAGAGGATGTTTACCTGGTGGACCCCATTGCTTCCTCTGGTGTCATCTTCAGCAGGCAACTACTTAAGGCACAGCAGAGTGATTCATTTTGTTGAGAAATCGTTGACGGGCTCACAGAGCCGAGCTCCCAAGAGGAGCGGGGCGGCAAAGCCATCAGGCACACACGGACAGCTGGTATTGCAGCTGGTATCGGTGGGGATACCCTGCAGTCTAAGGAAAGCCTACTTGAGCTATTTCCACGACTCGTGGTTGGCCCGACATGCAAGCGGCCTTAAGACTTTTAAAAAGTTGTGCCGCTCCACTACCTGCCCAAGCATGAAGCGTGACGCTCTTCATTACGCCCGCTCATGCCTCATGTGCAAATGCGTGAAGCCGCGCATGAGCAAACCTCCTGGGCTCATGCAGCCAATTGACAGCCAGCTACCCTGGCAAGTTGCGGCCTTTGCCATTATGAGATCCTTTCCCAGAAGCCAGCGAGGCTACATTTTTCCCCTGGCTGTCACAGATCACTTCATGAAATGGGTTGAACTTTTTCCCTTTCGGAACTTAATGACCAGCGCAATCTGGGGCAAGTTCACCTAGATCTTTGACCACTTCGGCTTTCCGGCGGAGCTCGTATCAGACAATGCATCCTTTTTCACAGCCAAGGTGCTCGTGGATGTGTGTGCTGCCTTTGACATTAAACATTGCAAGACAACCATGCATCACCCACAGGCAAACCCAACAGAGTGGATTAACCGGAACATCAAGCCCTTGCTCGTGGCCTTTGCCCAGCAACACAGGGATTGGGATGTCTGTTTCAACGAGGTAGAGTTCTTGCTGTCCACACCTGCCTACCTCAACTTTGAGAGAGAGAGCTGCCAAACCCCATGGACCGCATTCTGTGGACCGGCAGCAGGGCATGCACCACGAAAGCCTGCTTTTCTGGCTATGCAGCGGAATTGTGCTCTCAGATGGACGTGGCCCTTGACCTGGCCCATTCTAACCTGGCAAAAGCGCGAGCTGGACAGAAGCCCAATACGACCGGTCACATGGGGACGTGCACTACGGTGTCGACGATCTTGTCCTCAGGTGCAACCATGTTTTGAGTGATGCGGCCGAAGGCATCTCTGCCTCCCTGTCGGCCAAATGGTCAGGCCCATACCAAGTGGAGACCAAAATGTCCCCTCTGGTATACAAGCTGGCTGGCTCCCAAGGGAGACCAGTCGGTGGTCCAGCTCAGGTCTCGGACCTCAAACCTTTCGTTGCCAGAAGCGGCGACTGGGGGAGAGGGAGGCGGTCAACAAACCGCAGGCAAACCGTGACACAGCTGGCCCTAGGCCATGCCACCCGTACAACCTGTGGGAATGCACCTAGGCAGCTTTTCTCCCACCAGCTTGTAGCCAGACTTTATTCCCTACCGGGCAGCTGAATGGAGAAATGCAGCTACAGTGCGAGGGCGCACATCGAAGGGGTGACAGGCCCTTCTGACCTAATTTACCCTCGAGTGCCGACCCGGCCTCATAGGGACACAACTAAGGAATTTTCCCCTACCAGCAGGTAGATGGACATTATTCCCTACCACCCTGGTAAACAGAGGAAATCAATGGTTGGTGCGCACATGTCGAAGCATTGACGGGCTCCCTTAGCCCAATATACCTTCTTGTGCAGTCCTGGCCTTTCACTGGTGGACGAGCTTCTCTACAACCCTGAAGTAACGGGTCATTGGCGGTCTATTCACCTGCATAAACACTGCTACATGCTCGGTAAGTGGGGTTTGTGCCCTCTCCACCCGTGCTGAACGCCGGCAAGAGGGGAGAGGAGTTTTCCCCCCTCAACCACGCTTACTCACCAGGCTGAGGGGCTTACCTCTCTAAGTACGGCGATGCAGAAGGAAGCGCACTCCCTTATTGGCCCAATACTCCTTCCTATTCAGCCCAGCTAGGGACTGCTCTGATTAGGTAACCTTGGTAGTGCATCAGAGGCCACACTTTCCTTCGAGCACTGCCTTACCTTCATCGCATCACTTTCTTTGTTTGCTTGTTCGTGATGCCCTCACAAAAGCGGCCGGATGCTGCACATTGCCGCTCAAAGCCAAAGTCCTGTGTGGCGGCTCCTGCTTGTGGCATCGAGGCTTCGAATCACCCCTCCAAGCCGGCCCAGAAGTCACCCAGGCCAGCACCTGTCCATGCACCCTCTGCCCCTGCTGGCCCCAAGAAGCGGCTGTCTTATCAGAACGTGGCAATGTGGCCCTTCCAGCAAGGTCAGGCGGCTCCTGTGGCCTTAGTCTCCACTCGGCGTTTGCAGGAACAACAGAAAGTGGAAATCGGAATAGCAGCACGGGACTACCCCCACCCTTTCCAGGGCCGCGCTCTCTCAGACCAGGGCCAGGCGACTGGCGGTGCGGCAACACCGGCGGACCCATCGGCAACCTTTCTCGACATGTGTGGAGTGTTCACCATGCACCCGGCAACGCACAACAGGTCGCTAGTGCACAAGGCCAAAGCGGAAAACAAGGAAAAAAGGGTCCAACAGGCAAACTCAACTCTGACTGCGCAGCCTCCCTTTGCCCCCCGAATCACTGCACTTGGTTGCTGCAGCCCTTGCGGCTGACCCTAACTTCATGGTGGCCATTGCGGCGGCTATTATTGCGTTGACCCCATCCACAAAGGAGGTGGACTCTCGGCACAAGCGGGCAGTTAATATGGCCACGGAGGAAAAAATGCGCTTTCCAGTCCACCGGCTATGGACTTCAGTTTTCTGGATTAAATGCCAGAAATAAAGGTGGTGGTTAATCAGGCAGGCATCACGGTTTCTCATACTGGCTGTGGTTTTTAGGAGGATTTAGGAGGAGGGAATGCGGAGATCAAGGTGCCTTCCCGCGCCTCGTCCCCCAGCTCGCGCATTGTGCTTAGCTCGATCTCTGGGAACAGCTGCCATAACGGCAACATGGCGGACATGGTCAGCGCGCCGGAGCTAATTTCCCATGCAAACCATGCTTCTCCCTCCCAGGACGAATCGCTGTGCAAACAAGTGTCACTGGGACACGCCCTGATTGGCCTCTCAAGTGGCGGCCCCCGGGCGCCCTCTCCACCCGAGCTCTCTTTCGCTGACCGCTTTATCACTGTGGCTGATGCTCACAGGCCTGCAACAAGTTGGTTATATGGAACTTTTGCTCCTATGACTTCTCGTTCTCGTGCTTGGTGGGCCGCTTCCCAGTTAGCCCTAGCACAGCGGTGCGTGTACTCGATCAGTCTTGCGGTGAGCCTTTGCCCATAAGCCCCATGACTGTCACACTGTGCTGTATCATGGGAAACCCGTGTGTGTTGGCGATCTGACTTTGCAGCCTTCTCTGCACCATGTTGGAAAGTCGACAAACCCTACGGTAGTGCCTCTGTGCGTTGTGGAATGAAGGAGCGTCGTGCTCTTTTCTGGCTGTCGCTAATAGGCTGAGCCTTGTGCAAACCCATCTCCTCACGTTCTATTAATTAAAAAATATTTTTCAGGCTTTTTAATACTACTGATCTGTAATCGTTGCTAGCATCTAATTTGGAGTTTTCTTCGGTAGGAGTAGACAGTACTGTACATATACCTTTATTTCTATTTACCTATAAGTTACTGATAGGTTGCTACATTTTTGTTATGCAGTGCTAGGAGACTTCCGGGCATGTGCAGCACTGTGTTTTCTTGCCCATGGTCTGCGAGGCATTAAACATTGCGATAACCTTTCTGATATCTGATTTGATATTCGGCTTTTTTGTTTTTGCTTATTTGATTCTGTATTCAATTTGAGGTCTAGTATTTAGTATTTGCACACTCCTAATAGGCCTATTTGATACCCTTCAATATTTCAATATTGGTGAAAATGATATCATGAGTGGGTTTATGCGAAATAAGCTAAAGCGTGATGCCATGTATCAGCATCGCAAGCCTCCAATGAATAATTTGTGTGAACTCTGAACAGCCTGTTCACCGATACATGGCCAATACATGGCATGGGAACTGACGAAGTTTTAAGACACAGACACAGCATGCAAATATGGAACGTGAGCAAACCTAGCTTTTGGCCAGAACAGAACATATTCAGAATGCACTTTTGCTCATCAAGTTTTTGCAACGCAGGAGGTGAACGAGGTTGTGCAGAAGATGTCTGGCACACGACCACTGCGCCTTTGGGAGGGTGGTGGTGGCAGCAGCAGCAACAGTGCTCTGGGTGGAGGCCAGCTGCTATTCTCTCTGCAGCTGCGACTGCGGGGCATCCGGCTCACTGCCACGACCCCCACAGCTAGTGCTGTGCGCCTCGAGACAGGCACCCTGGACTTGCAGCTCTCCAACAGAGTGCAAAATGCCTCGCGTGCGGTCACAGCCATGAAACTCTTTGGGAAAGGCCAGGTGGACCTCAGCCTGGCTCTGGGCCAGCTGGTCAAGGTAAGCTGGAGAGTGAATGCATAAGTTACCGCTTTTTCAGCTTTCAATGCCTCATGAGAACTTGAAACTCTTGACGCATACTGTGCATTTTCATGTTCCTGCACCACCTGAAATTCATGCCATTGACAAAGGCATTTCTTTTCACATTTCACATGGAAACCTAGCTGTGTAGATTTTTTGTGCTGTGTCTGAAGAGAACTTCCACCACACTGTGCTAGGTTGTTATAGTAAATGTTGTGCGTCCGCTAACAATCGTCCAATAAAACTTTTTCTCTTATTTATTTTTTTTATAAATTGGGGGCACATTACATTGAGTGCATTTTTATTTTCTTACTTGAACCCACGAAAATTAGATGTGTGCTCGATATGGGGGCGCATTACAATTGGGGGAGGAGGGTAAGTTTCAGGGTTAACATAGATGCAGAGCGTTGGAAATGTTCGTCAAATTGGTATGCAGATTACCATATTGTAGTTGGCATGGTCTCTTGTTAAAAATTAAAAGTAATCAGTGTAGCCTGCTCCCGGCTTCTGACTTCAAGGCTCAAGTAGTCCAGAAGAACAACTACAGTAGAACCTCATTTATGTGTGTTGGAGAAAAACTAGAAAACACATACTAACCAGGAAAATGTATGACTCAAAGTTGCTAAAAATATGGCACACTCGACTGTAGGTGAAATCTACGTAACACTAAGAGTTTCGCTAATCATTACAGCAGAAGGGTCCGACATGCACTGAACAGGTGGGGCTTAAGACATTTGTTGTTGTTCTTGCAGGTTCCAGAAGTTTAGATTTGCGCTACTTGAAATTGGGCTGTGTCAGCAGCTTTTTTGGGCAAGCTAATTTGGCGGGAAGTGCCCACTCAGCGAGAGTCCTTGCAGCACAAGATGCTGTTGCAACACGCTCTGTTTTGCTAAAACAGAGCCGCACTGTTTTAAAATGACGATGGGATACTGACGATGGGATACGCCGGCCACTACGCATTCATGCCACTCAATCGCTCCGGTCCCTGACCACAAGGGACTGTCTGAGGAAGGCTGTTGGTTCCGTTGGGTTGCCAGGCTGAGGTTCCTGAGAGGGAACTGGTGTCGGTGGCTGTTGCTCGTCTGGTGATCCGCAAGGTCGACAAGCCAACACCGTGGTGCTCCGGTGTCGGCTTGTCGACCTTGCTTATCACTCCTCTACTCTCCGATTTGTCCAGCTCGTGGCGGACAACTTCAAGCAGTGGGATGGGAATCCTGCAAACAATGCTTAGCAAGAAAGGCATGGCATCAGGCTTCAGCCAGATGATGTACTAATCCTTGAGAGTGCCCAATTCCCTACGAGATTGACGTGCAACATTATTTTCTACACACTACTTGGAGAGCTTGGAGTGCTGGCAGTCCCAAAAGAGGCACGGTGAGAGAACACCTCCCCCCTACCCCCCTTTCGGACTGCCACTAGCCCTCGCCTTGCTTTCACATTCAAACTTTCCCTTTCATCCATGTTGCTCTTTTGGAGCCCACCTCCTGAAACTTTCTGTTCCATGGGAAAAGAGGGGGTTCTTTCGTAAGAAAACTTCGGGGGGAGGGTGGTGGTTCGACCCCCCTTAGTTACGGTTTGGTGCCGAATCAATCCAGGTCTATTTGCAACAGCCACACATCATTCAGAAAGCCAACGAACCACCTCATAAATGAAAGGAAGAGATAACAGATGAATGAGGAGGAGGAGGAGGAGGAAGGGGTGCTGTAGCGATCGTCATGCGAGCTTGCAGTGACCTTGCAGATTTTAGATTCTTTGACAGTAGGCAAATCACTCTGAACCTGACAACGAAATGGCGCCGACGGCACCTGCTCTTTACTGTCAGTGCCGACTACACGCAGAGTAGTGATGGAGTCATGTGATGCGCAGTCCTTTTGTCTGTCATGCAGATTGGCAGATTGGTCTTACGATAACCCACCTGCCGTAAAGTTTGGACAGCCCTTCCGCATTTTGGAAAAAAGCTGGAAAGCAACATATTTGATGCAATAAATACAATATTGCTGCAAAACACAGATCTATACAGTCAAACCCACTTCTAATGATACCGGTTTTAACAATATATCAGTTATAACAATAAAAAGCTGTTGCACCGTCAACTTTTGTATGTTTTCTATGAGAAAATAACCCGCTTACTACAATTGTCCCCACTCCACATTATCGGTTATAACCATGAAGTCTGACTGCTGGGTGTCTGTGCCGAAAGGTAATGGAATGCGTAATCCTTGAAAAGAAAAAAGAAAAAGTGAAATGCGAGTAGCCGCACGATTTCCCGCCAGCCCAACTGCCGCTGCACACATCTCTCCATGGCAGATGCACGCCAGCCTTGCGCGCATCTCTCCCGTCGCCCTTCCACCCCTCTGAACACAAATGGAACGTGCCAACTGTGCTGACAATGCTGCCGGCGCTACTCCCAGATTTCTTGCTTGGCCCTCACAGTTAGTCCTTCATTCTCTAGCCCTCATTCTGCACAATTCTGCTAACGGATTAAATTGCTCGTGCTTGTCTTTGTTCGTTGTGTTGAAGTCGTTCCTGGCCACATTGTTTCTCAGCCTCGTTTGACTTGCAGCCGCAACAGATGGTGGCTGATCCACCCGCTGATCATCGGCAATGCACGACGTTGCTGGTGAAAAGAAAGAGCACTGCTATAGATTCGAAAACGAAGTGCTTCTGGCCGATGAGGGGATGTCGCAAACGTGCTTGCATCGGATAGCGACAGTGACGGCCACGACTACAGCTCTGACGCGGTAGGGTAGGCTGCCTCAACATTGTCCCCATGGGAGGTTTTGCAGATAATTCCTTCCCTTATGGGCTTGTTTTTGCGAGGGACCTTCTGCTTCACTATGTGGAGCACCTGGATGCCTTGGAAAAATATGTCAGCAAGCTTTGCATAAAGGAAGCAAGGCTGATAAACATGCGGTTTTTTCGTGCAAGCCAGTGGGAAGTACGTGGAAGTATGCTTGTGGCGACCTCGCTATAGCGTTTCTTCTGTGTTTCTCAAGCAGAGGGGCTGCTGTGGCAGCGTTCGCGCATTTTTTTTAAAAAGGCACCTTTTGGGGCCGTCAAAGCAATGCCTCAGCAGAGCTTGTATGTCACTTGCCGCCTGTGGGACCCTTCTTTGCAGTTGTTATAGCAGTGCCATTCTTGAATGCCAACAGCCACGGCTTGGTAACAACACGCAATCAGAGCATGAAGGAAGCAGAGTTAAACAGTTAAACGAGTCAACACAATCAGAAGTCAGATGGAGGAAGGTGGTGAGGAGTAGAATTGACCTTCCTGCCATTATAGGCTTCTTGGAACGGCTACGCCATCCTGCCTGCTCCAATATCCTGAACACCCTTGAGATCAGCATGCGCAAAGGGCTTCACTAGCTCCTTGCACACACCAACATTGGTCGCACCTTTCGGAACACGACCAGAAAAGGTCCTCGGCCAAATTTGCGCAGAGACCACCACCTCGGTCAAAACCATGTGGCGGCTCCACCTAGCCGAAGTTACACTAGCATAGTATGACTGCAAAAGCTAAAAAACTCAACTAAATGCAAAACAACTGGAGAAAAAATCACAAGGACACCTCACCAATGCACGAACACCTGGCTGGAACCCTCAAGGACCCGTGCTGCATCCTGACATGCCGAGAGGCAACCACGTGGAATGAGGACAGTTGTCAGGTGTCAGGTGCTCGACTGGGGAGGCATAGTGAAAGATGCGAGTAGCCGATGCAAGTAGCCGGTGCCCCTCTTGTGCCGAAAACGAAGTGAAACGCTCACTTGAATGGCATCAAGCACCAGGGGCGGCGCACGTGACATATGGCACTGTGCGGGTCTTTTCACTGATATATCGAATATTTAAAAAATCGAGTAGTAGATATTCGATTCACGAATCGAAATATTCGGATGTTCACTGTTTGGTTTGATTCGTTGATATTCAATATATTTGCACGCCCCTAGTAGTTTATTTACTCTGTGTTGCGCATTGGTAGCTGGTTTCCCTAAAGTTCGGTGCACCTCGTTACATATAGGTTATACAATGAGGCACATGAATGCTGCAAAGGCAGTTTTGGTTTTGTGTTTTGTTACTGCGCAGGCGATTTTTTACCCTATATTTAATATAAAAGAAGTGTATGTTAGAATTGGCTAGGTGCTGTAATCAGACATCGTGAGCTATGGTTATTGCTTGAATATCCTCCTAGGGGGGCAGGCCAAAAATGCACATTTGCAATTAGAGATTATATGTGTTCAACACATTCAAAGTCCCCTAAGCCCTGTCAAGACAGACGCTGCCACCAAAGGGGTCACTATAGGGGTCACCATAGGGATCAGGTGCATGTATGCTGACTGGTCAAGTTCGAATTATTTGGCAAAGGATGATTTTAGGATTGAAAAAATGGTGGCTTTCTCGTAATCAAGAGTAGATGTAAGCATAAAATGGCTACTGGCAAAGCAGATTGGTTGGAGTAATTACGATGATTACTCACAACCATCCCCAGCAAACCAGACACTGCCAGCATTTTTTGTTGCCTGGTTACGCAGCCCGATGCCATATCTCGAAGGAGGCGGTGCAAAACCCGCACCTCAGAACTCACGAACCGTTGGCATTGAAAAAAGCACAGGCAACCCTGTCTCAGCACCAAAAGATAACAATCAAGTGTATGGTGCACTGTATCTACCTTTTGAAAGCCGCTATTGAAAATGACAAATTAAAGTTCAGTGTACTAGAAGTTACAGCTTGAGTGATACTGTGAACAAAGTTTAGGAAGAACTCAGAAGCAATATTTTTTGTAACTTATTTGGGCAGTAACTAGCGTATGTAATGTGGCCCTGTACAAAGGGCTAGGGGCCTGAGGCTGCATTTATTAAGGTTTGACTGGTTACTTGGATGATCCCGTTTTGTTCTCGCAACAATGCCTGGATGTTCTTGCTCCGTTCTCGTCTTGAGTGCCCGGATAATGGCTGTGGATTTTGGCTCAAAGTCACTTGAAGGTCGCCGACAACGGGAGCTAAAAGCATCTCATGCTTAATAACGAAAGCTTGGCCCCATAGAAATGCACCGGCATTGGCCGGGACTTTCAGTCGGGTAACCGAAAAATCAAATTAACCAGAGTATAAATGGGGAAGCCTACTATACAAATTTTTGGATGATAGAAACTTTCAAAAGTTCCGGCCCAAGTTCATTAGCTTACAATGGGCTAAATTTCTATTGTTGCAAACCACTTTTCATGTCATGGCGGACGATATGTACAATTGAGCCATTGCACAATCCCTGGCAGAACTGGTAAGGAGGTCACGTTGTGCCGGTAGCACCAGGTGACTATTGTTAGGCAGGCAGAGATTGATTGTGCTTATGCGCAAGTCACATTACTGTTGCTGCGGCAACCAACGTCACTGTGCCTTCATTTCACTGTCGCGTGTTCCCCCCTCCCCGCAAAGATGCTTTTGCTTTGTGCCATATCATGCAACTCGTCAGCTGCTTTCAAATGCCTTGCAACCTTATAAGGAGCCAGCAATAACATGCGACCCAGCTTTGCCACATCAGCAAGATCAGTGGCATTCGCTTCCATGGGTAACCTTATCTCGGTGCCCGATGACAGTTCTAAACTTTTCTACCTTTGTACCCGTCAGATTAAAGTAAACACTGTCAGAAGGAAAAGTAGACAGATTCCCTTATCTTGTGCAAATCATGTCCTTATCACAATGAGGCAGTAGCTGGGATACAGCAAGGAAAGAAATTCAAGGTAACAAAGTGAATCTTAAAATGTTGGCCTCTGAACATGTAATGTGTGCAGCTGCCAAAATGTGCGCGAAGCAAGTGTGCCATTGTTTCAAATTCACATCAGGCAATAGGAGTGGCTTGTGACTGCAGTAACAAATCGTGACACTAGTATTCCCTTTATGTGCTCACTTCCTTTTTTAACTATTTCCCCACGGAGAAATACAGTGCTGTGCCTATCTGAATCTTCTATCCCTCTTGTTTATGCTGATAATAAAATGGCAGCGGTGTGTCAACTGAAAACCGCGATTGTACAATCAGCAGTGCGATCGCACCAAGGAGGTTACAGGAAGCTTCTGGAGTGGCAGTCCCTGCAGCTGCCTACAGGAGTGAGTGAAGCTGCCGCAGCCATATTGGAAGTGGCAGAAGAGGGTGGTCCCAGCATAGGCAGCCGCAGAATATCTGGAGCGCTCGATTGCGTTTGCAGACAATGAAAAATGAAGAAGTAATCTGTTTAGGATGTACATCAATTGACAACTGTGTATCATGGCTGTCTAAAAAAAAAAAAAAAATTCCTGCGTTCATATCATGCTGCAGGCTACGAGAAAGGCTACCAGCAGGACTCTTCAGCTGTTACACTTCCTCACTTGTTTAAACTATGAATAGTCTCTTTATAGAAATTAGGCTCTTGTTATGTGACTGCCTAATGAATATTCCCAACTGTTTACCCACTTGTTAACATGAGAGATTTTCGGCTATCTTGTATAAAGACCAAATACGCATTCCACTCACCAATGTATGAATATACAGCATGACTACGGCCTTCTTTTATTGGTTTGTTGTACCTTTCGTGAGCGCTATCACATGGCTATGGACATGTGGAGAAACTGCACTTCATTTTATCTATCTGCTCTAGATAGTTATCCAAAGACGCGCTCATGACACTGGAGACATTACTTAATTCACAGTACTATATCAACTGATCTTTAGTCTAGTACAAAACATTGCCAAGCTGGTTTACACAAGCAAGACATCACAAAATATGCATGCATTTCACATCTTGGAAACATATATTTATATACCAAAGCCAGAGGTCGTATCTTCAAACTTCATGTAAACTTCCTCTTATATTTTATACCAGGGCAAACCAGGAAGTCCTTGCCCCTATTTTTTATTAACCAAAGTAAGGTACATACAGGTCATCATCATCAGCATCATCATCAGCATCAGCCTGTTTTATGTCCACTGCAGGACGAAGGCCTCTCTCTCCCTGCGGTCTCCAATTACCCCTGTCGTGCGCTAGCCGATTCCAACTAGTGCCTGCGAATTTCATAATTTCATCACTCCACCTAGTCTTCTGTTGTCCTCGACTGCATTTCCCTTCTCTTGGTACCCATTCTGTAATCCTAATGGTCCAATAATTATCTAACCGGCGCATTATATGACCTGCCCAGCTCCATTTTTTTCTCTTGATGTCAATTAAAACATTGTCTGTACCTGTTCGCTCTCCGATTCGAACCGCTCTCTTTCTGTCTCTTAACGTTATGCCTAGCAATCTTCGTTCCATCGCTCTTTGCGCGGCCGTTAACTTGTTCTCAAGCTTCTTTGTCAGTCTCCAAGTCCCATATGTCAGCACTGTTAAAATGCACTGATTGTACACCTTCCTTTTCAATGATAATGGTAAGCTTCCAGTCAGAAGCTGACAATGTCTACTGTATGCGATCCAATTCATTTTTATTCTTCTATAAATTTCCTTCTCGTCATCAGGGTTCCCTGTGATTAATTGGCCTAGCTAGGTCACGGAGTAAGACATTTAGCAGGGGAAACTCCCGTCAGCGCGAGCAAGCGCGGGCGACCAGCTAAGGTCACAATCGTTGTATGTGCCGACGGGGCCGTATACAGTGGCGGCGCCATGCGGCGCGTCTGAGAAGCCGCAGGGGAAAAAAAAAATGCAGCGCCCGGGCAGGCGGCTCCGACGCACTCTCAACGGCGGTAATTTCTTTCCAGGCCGCCAGGCGCTGCCAGCACGATAGCGGCTCCGCGGGCTTGTGACTTTTTCTGGTCGCCGCAAACAGCGGAGTTTCCACTCCTAAATGTTTCTTGCTCCGTGACCTAGGTAAACATACTCCTTCACAGACTCTAGAGGCTGACTGGCAATCCTGAACTCTTGTTCCCTTGCCTGGCTATTCATCCTTATCTTCGTCTTCTGCATATTAATCTTCAACCCCACTCTTGTACTCTCTCTGTTAAGGTCATCAATCATTTGTTGCAACTCATCTGCTGTGTTGCTGAATGGAACAATGTCATCGGCAAACTGAAGGTTGCCGAGATATTTGCCGTCGATCCTTACTCCTAAGCTTTCCCAGTTTAATAGCTTGAATACTTCTACCAAGCACGCAGTGAATAGTATTGGAGAGAGTGTGTCTCCCTGTCTGGCTCCTTTATTTATAGGTATCTTCCTGCTTTTCTAATTGTGTAGAATTGGGGTAGCTGTAGAACCTCTGTAGATATTTTTCACGGTATTTACGTAAGCGTTTTGTACTCCTTGATTACGTAACGCCTCTATAACTGGTGGTATCTCTACTGAATTAAATGCCTTTTAGTAATCTATGAAAGCCATATAGAGAGGCTTATTGCACTCTGCAGATTTCTCAATAACCAGATTAATGACATGGATGTGATCCATTGTAGAGTATCTCTTCCTGAAGCCAGCCTATTCCCTTGGTTGACTTAAGTCCAGTGTTGCCCTTATCCTATTGGAGATTATTTTGGTAAATATTTTGTATAATACTGGGAGTAAGCTAATAGGCCTATAACTTTTCAATTCTTTAACGTGAATTCTTTTGTGGATTAGTATAATGCTTGCATTCTTCCAGTTTTCTAGGACCCTTGCAGTCGATAGACACCTCGTATAAAGAGCCGCCAGTTTTCCAAGCATTATGTCTCCTCCATCTTTAATTAAATAGACTGTTATTTCATCTTCTCCTGCCGCTCTTCCTCGTTTCATGTCTTGCAAGGCCCTTCTGTCCTCCTCACTAGTTATGGGAGGAGTTTATGTATCCTGTTCATTACTGTTTCTAATGGAGGTATCCTGACTCCTCTGGGTACTGTACAGGTCAGTATAGAATTCTTTCACTGCTTTTACTATACCTTTAAGATTGCTGATGATATTACCCTACTTATCTTTCAGTGTATACATCTTGGTTTGTCCTATGCCAAGTTTCCTTCTCACTGATTTCAGGCTGTGTCTTTTACGGCTTTTTCAGTCTTCCTCATGTTATAGTATCGAATATCACTTATTTTTGCCTTGCTGAGCAGTTTTAGACAGTTCCGCTGATTCTATCTTATCTGTTGAGTTGGACACTTTCATTCTTTGTCGTTTCTTTATTAGGTCCTTAGTTACTTGGGAGAGCTTGCCTACTGTTGCCTTGACGCCTTGCCTCCCACTTCAATTGCTGCCTCTGAAGCCAGCCTAGTTATGGTTTCATTCATAATCTCTATGTCATCTTCATCTCTCTGTTCCAAGGCTGCATATATATCTGTTTGCTTTGCAAGTACCAGCATGAATTTGTTTGCTTTTACCCTTACTGCCTCTAGGTTGACCAGTTTCTTCTTGACCAATTTTACTCTTTCTCTCTTCAAATTGAGGTGATTCCTAGCCCTCACTAACCTATGATGACTGCACTTTACCCTACCTATTACTTCTACATCTTGCACTATGCTGGGATCAGCAGAAAGTATGAAGTCAATTTCATTTCTTGTTTCACCATTAGGGCTTTTCCAGGTTCACTTTCTGTTGCTACGCTTCTTGAAAAAGGTGTTCGTTATTTGAAGCTTATTCTTTTTTGCGAATTCTACCAGCATCTCTCCTCATGCGTTCCTAGAATTGACGCTGTAGTTGCCAATTGCTTGTTCACCAGCCTGCTTTTTTCCTACTTTTGCATTGAAGTCATTACTACAGTATATTGAGTTTGCACTTTTCTCATCGCTAATTCAACATCTTCATTAAACTGATCTACTTCCTCATCATCATGATTGGATGTCGGAGCATAGGCTTGTACTAGACCTTTAATCTATACTTCTTATTAAATTTACGCATCAGCGAACTCACCGCTAATTTCCTTCTTTCCTTCCCTCCTCTCTCTCCCTATCATCTTTGTTTTTTCCTTTCCCGTCCCCCGGTGTAGGGTAGGCAACCGGACGTTATTCTGGTTAACCTCCCTGACTACTGCATTTCTTTTTCCTTCCTTCCTTCCTTATCAAGTTTGATTACTACTACAGCTACCCTCTCATTAATGCTGTAGAATTTGTCAATGCTGCCCCTTATATCCTTATGGATTAGGAATCCTACCCCGTATTGCTTCTTATCTGCTAAGCTAGCCTCACTCAGCAGAGTTTAGTAATTAAAGGTTGATAGGGTCAGTTTCCATTGGCGGCCTGTCCGGACCCAGAGATTCTTAGCACCCTATGCTGTGTTATAGATCTGACCGCCGCCTTGGTCAGGTGCTCCGCAGCTGCTGGGTACCAAGGGCCATGGGTTTATTGAAGGAATCATTTTGGAGGTAGTGGTCGAATACTGCACCAGGGAGGCCAATTCCTGTTCTGGTGAGGGAGTGTCTTTGTTGAAGCTTAGTGGGCTTTCTTAATTTGGTTGTATGTAGATTAGTTTAGCCCCACTCACTCTCAGCATCTTTTTTTTTTTATGCCAGTGTCAGGTGTCACCCCAAGCCTGGAGATGTAGTGCACTGGAGGAGATGAATTTCGAGCTTACCATCGTCCAAAAAAAAAAAAATGACACCTTGTAGAAGGACTCGAACTTCAGAATATGGCAACCCAACATTCCACATAGCTCAGTCAGATAATCCCGTAGGTGGCGAGGCTACCTTATCGCTGACAACTACAGCCCAGAGGGCCCTTACGCGCCTAAAAACTTATTTGATTTATCCACGATAGATGTGTGAACTCAATATAGAATGATTTCTAAACGATTCTGCCCTCGTAGTTCCGAAACCGTATGTGCGCAGATGGCCATGAGCTTGGCTAGGTAAACCCTACAAGCGTACCGACGACCTCTAAATTAATTAAATGATTGGGTTTTACGTGCCAAAGCCACTTTCTGATTATGAGACACACCGTAGTGGAGGACTCCGGAAATTTTCACCACCTGGGGTTCATTAACGTGCACCTAAATCGAAGTACACAGGTGTTTACGCATTTCGCCCCCATCAAAATGCGGCCGCCGTAGTCGGGATTTGATCCCGCAACCTCGTGCTCAGCAGCCCAACACCATAGCCACTGAGCAACCATGGCGGGTCAACCTTTCACAGTTGCAAGTACATGCTCGTGATCAACAGGAGTACAAACAGAAACCCACGAAAACGAATACAAGTGCAAATGTAGAAGAAATATCTGGTACCAAATTACGACAGTTTTTTTTTTTTCTTTTTGATGAAAATCTGTATGTGAACTTTGCAACTGTTGTCGTTGTCGTTACATTATTGTTTTCCTTATTGTTTGCGCGCTACTGCAAACCTTCTCATTAGTTTTTCTCTTCCTTTAGCGCTACAGTTTCTTCAAAGGGGAGTTGGGGGGGGGGGGGGGGGAGCCCTCACTAGAAAGTCAGCCTTGATTTATCCGCGGTATACGGGTTTTGATGATCACGGCATAGTATTTCTCAATGGTTCTAACATCGTGGTTTCGGGCTCTCCCATACTCAAGCGGCCATGAACGCGGCTAGATACACGATTTATTTTCGGCGGAATTGAGCAGCACTTAAATTTAGTGTGGAAAGAAAGAAAATAAGAAAATTAAAAAACTTTCAGCGCTTACCGCAGATTCACTAGTCACGTCTGGAGGGAGGTACACCAATTACAAGTATACCTACTACTACGTACCTTACAAAAGTTTTCCATATTGTCCCCAGCACCAGTTCAGACATTTGTCCCATCATAGAACTAAACTTGAGAAATGTTGTTGTCAGTCAGCGACACACATAGCCTCCCCGAATGCTTATTGTCATGCAGGTCTTCATAGCCTTTTGCGAACTCACAACACTACCACCCCACACTTCTCAAAGCAAAACACATTTCCCCATACATGGGCTGCATTTCCCTGTGGATTTCGATGGGTGTTCATCCCTTGCTCCATAGAAAATGAATCACACTTCGTTGTTCGTATGCCATGGACGTGTGAAGCACAACCACCATCTTCAACAACTTACATCAGCGCTGTGCCGCAGAGCTACCGGCAGATAAGGCCGGGCCAATCGAAGAAAGGTCCACCGTGGGGAATGGATATATTTACTTCACATTTACAATTGTAATTTTTTTTTAAAAGAAAAGAGGTGAAGACTTTCTCTGATTCACTCTCATATGTACCTAAAGAAGTTAATGCTACTCATCTATCCTGTCTAGAACAGCAATTGTTATTGTAACATACGCACTGCACTGGCACACTCACTTTCTGTGTTAATTAAATTTTATATAGTACATGTAATGTTCACACTTTTTTTTTTTCACAATTTGTTCGATTAGCTTTCTTAGTGATGTGGTGTATCAGAAACCTTAGGTTGCAGTTTTGCAACCTGTTTTGTTAAAGCTATATTACAGCAGACCTTCTTGTTAGACGAGCTAATTGGTATATGCTTGTGAATGAATGAGAAGCCAGAGAAACAAACAGGCACACCTTACACAAGGGAAGAAGTACAGAGAACTGGGGCTGGACTTACTACGGTGTATTAGAGCACAACGAACCCGCTTCAAACCCTCGGCGAGGTACCCTCTTATCTCCTAATGTGAAGTCCCCACATGCATGAGCTACATCAAAACTGTGCACAGTGACATGCCAACAAGTATTTAGGGCATAACTATAATATTGATGTGCATGTACAGATGAGCACCTAAAGGTATACGTACAGCATGTAGCTGGGCATTGAAAATGCCGAGAGCTTACGTTAGAGGTGGAACATTATGCTCAGCATCATCTTTACATAATTAGTGCAGCCATGACCTGCTGAGGTGTTCTAATGCTTTGAAAGCATGCCACAGTCGCTTAAATACTTTTCCAACAGCGCACAATCTTGAAGTGCGATGACCTAACTATGTCTTCTACCATGGTGGCTACAATGGTTTGGGCTTCTTGCATCTAGCAAGATGGCAGAGACCGGCTGCACTTTAGGAGAACCACCTCCACTCCAGAAGTTTAGGTATATGTATAACCGCCTTGGAAAGTGCATCCCGAAGCCTGATTTTCTTCTTGGTTTCAAAGATAACTTACTAAAAAAGTGCAATTTTCTCAAATTCTGCTGTGCATTTCTTCCAGAAATTTTGCCATGAGATAAATGAACGTCCGAGCATTGCGAGAAAGAAAGTTAATAAAAAATCAAATTGCTAAAAAGTCGACTATTTGATTGCCATGTCCCCCTTAACTTCCCGATTTTTAAATGCTTTTCGAGTTATATGAATTTTGGGTGATAAAAATTTTATCACCGTCCTGAGAGAATCATATCATCGAGATCATAGTGCAGTCATGAGGTTACTGAGTTCATTATTACGTAACTTCACCTCTTATTCAGCCCGCTGTGCATGCATAACACATTTGTGATTCTAATTTTTCTTTGTTTCTCGCAGAACACATTGTTTGAAGAGGCAGAATTTCAGCAGTTTGCATTCTTCAAGACTCGGATATGCTTACGCAATGCTCTTCAAGTAAGCCATCTCGAAACAGTTGTAGACTGTGCAGCACCTGCCTACTCTTACTGACTTTTCTTTCAGGATGAAATGATCTCCAGCCAGTACGATGACAAAGAGGCTGTTCTTATCACAATGAATCGGCCCATGATTTACTTTCAACCTATTGCTCTTGATAAAGGTATCCACTGTTGGGATAGACTGCTTGTTGGTCAAAGTGGCAGTGCTCACGATGGCTGTAATCTCTTTTGCAGCTGTCCTTGTCTGGCTCAACTACAAGAATGCTTATGAATACTGGAATGAGCAGCGGGGAAGCCTAAATAAGGAGGTGAGCATGTTGGCTTTAGCAGTTTTGAGTAATATATATATATATTTTTTCAAGGATGTTTTGTACCAAGCTGTCCCTGGCATAGAGAGCTGTGCAGAACTTACATTCTCTGTGGTATATACTTAAGGCCCTTCATTTTCAGGTTTTATGTTTTTTTGATTTCAGAGAGTAAAAATTGGGTGTTATCTTTAAAGAGAAAAGCCGGGGAGAAATCAGTGGCATTCTTGTCTGGCTGGAAATCCAGGTAGAAATTGAGAATTTTGTTCACTGGCAGCCCAAAGCTTGCAATTTTTCTGGTGGCTTGTACAAACGATTAACACAAGCAATGGCCTCCTTTTAGACTTGCACATTCTATTTAAACAGGCGAAATCACTCAATGGAATGTGTAATGGTAAAGAAAGCTGCTCGCAAATCGTGTGACAGATTCAATCTCTACAAATTCTTGTTGTCGGGCATTATTAATATATTTAAAACAAACCGCATTAACAGAAACATCAAATGGACACTGATCTGGCATTCCATTCCTTACTTTGGTCTCTCTGCATTTTAGAAAAGGAAAAAGTACAAAGGTAGTACACACAGATATGCATCGCAAGAGTTGTGGTGCTTTTTCCAAACTTACAAGCCCTTGTTGACATGCATCATTATATGCATTGGGAGCATTTCTCTCTATCCTAGACCTATCGAGCCTTTCTTCTTTGTTGTCCTGTTTGACTTGTTCAACATATATGTTCTTGCCATAAAAATAATTAAATACCAATTACACGTAATAATCAACCTTCTGCAAACATAATGTAGCTGCATCCTCTCAATGTCACAGCTACCATTAGAAATGCAAGCATGGTCAATGTTGGGTTAATTTGCTTCCTAACGCATTACTGACTTTTACATATATGTGAAATATGATATATGATTTACATATATGTCCCAAACTGTGCCAAAACGAGTCTTGGAATTGGATCGGCAATTGAACCGCCGCCATAACAGAACCCTGACCCCTGACCAGCTCCATGCCAAGCATTTTTGCTAATCCTCCTCTTGCTGCATGAAATCCTCATTGCCATATAGCTGTGTGATGCTAGAAATCGAGATCCTATAAAAGCACAGTCCCTTTTAGCTCTCATGTGGCTCGCGTGACAGTTTTTCTGTGTTGTACGGAACAGCTTGTTGCCATTCCCTTTGTAACAGGTGACCGACGGTCTTGCCCTGCTTTTGTTCACTGTTACCAACAGCACCATGGCCAAAGCACCATGGTGGCAGAAAAAAAAGCAGGTGGAAATGGCATGTGACGATCTTGAAGCCTAACCATAAAGAATAACAAAAATATAAATGGACATAAGCCCTCTTTACATAATAGACTAGCAGTAGCTTCCAGACACTTTGTTTCCGTTGCATCTGCATACATCTGCTTTGGTGAACCAAATAGGTCCTAAATTTTCCAACTAACAGAAGGGCTTAATCATTCCCCTGCGCCACTGCACAGATAGGGCCCGGAGAGAGCAAGGGGCGGTGCTAGATGAAGTTGGCTTGCCAAAACTAGCTGAGTGACGTCACGCGAGGACCCTGGAGGAGATAGAATGTGGCCAAGTGCTTCTGGCTGAGGCAAATGCCAGTCTTGCTGAGAGCATGACTAGGCTCAGAGGCACATCAGTCAAAAGCTGCAGCAATCTTTGCTGCTGCAGCAAACAACAAGCCCAAATCATGGCTTTGCAGTAATCTTAGAACTTTGTGGAGAAAGTTCTAGATGTGATTAAGTGAGCCTTATGTGATGACTATGTGATATTAAGTGAAATATTTTACTAGGATGAGGAATCTGCTCGGAGGCATCAGTCAGAAGCTGCAGCAATCTTAGGACTTTGTGGAGAGAGTTCTACATGTGATTAAGTGAGCCTTATGTGATGGCTAAGTGATAGTAAGTGAAATATTTTACTAGGATGAAGAATCTGATAGTTTAGGGCAAGAGCTCTGCATGTTGACAACCATATGTTGTGTACTTTGAATGTGTAGCATCCTCTGCTTATTTATTTTTGTCGAAAAAGTAACCGAGAAGGTTAGTCCACAATCTTCAATTGTGAGACTAGCTTTCCCTATTTCTGACATTATTGGGGCGAAATAATATTGATTCCTGCTGCTTCTACTCAAAAATGTTTTCTCCGTGAGATCAGCTTTGGCTTGGATATCTTTTATTGACCCTCATAAGTGCTCCATAGTACATCTTAAGGTACTTAAGAGCATTGAAAATGCAACTTGTGCCACCAAAGTACTCCAAAGTGCTCCAAAATGCAAAATTAACATGCTCCCAAGAGCTCCAAAATAAAAATTCTGCTTCTACAAAATTTGCTGGAAATCACAAGTCCTCTGCACCATCACTGCAACTTGATAATTTCTTGACAAAGTTCTGAGTTGGATGCTATGCCTGATGGTGGTGAAATTCATAGCACTCTCCATTCTCACAGTGCCTACTTCACCTAGTGCTTCAGATGTATAGTGTGCATCTTGTCTAGAGTGGTGGACAATTTAGGCTGTTCTAGTATTGCTCAGTGATAGTTGCTATGGTTTAGATATATATGTTGTCTATGAAAATGACACTGAGGATTGACAAATTCACACTGGAATGTGCTTGTAGTGCCCACCGACACTGCAACACACAGTCGCTAAAGGTCGGCACTCTCGGTCGACGCTGTGGAAGATGATGAAAATAAAGTTGGGTGGTGCGTGCTCGTGGCCCAAGCACAGCACACGCTAGTGCATTCTAAGAGCCTGCAACGTTAGTCCTGTTGTTCTGGCGCTCCGCTGCAACCCCTCGGTCCGCGGCATTGGTGACTCAGGACTACGAATTACCAACCACAGCAACCTACTGCCCTCAGGCAACCTTCTGCCTGATGCTTCCTCGCACCCACAGGACGTCACAGCTTTCAAAAAGATGAAGCACGAACAGAAACAGCACTCCAATGAAGAAACAAACAATAACAGGACAAGGCGCTACTTGGAACTATTTATGGAGGTCAAAATTGGCTTAATATATAGCCATGGGGAGAGAGGGAAGAAAAAGAGGGCACTGAACATGTGAATGTGCACACGCGCGAGTACACAGAAGATGTATAGGAAGGGAATCACAAGATTAACCCTTTCAGGGTCAATGACGTAAATATACGGTGCCGCGAACAAGTCCAGAATGGTCGATGCCATATACTTATGGTGCCATCTGTACGCTTAAAAAGTGCAAGTCCTCATGCTAGTGGGCAGGGGGAAATGCACTGCAAGATCACTGACGGCTGCATGTGACCTCACCTTACAACCCGGCCACATGTAATGTTGTTGAGTGGAAATACGAGCGGGAAGAAACGGAGTGGACAGGACTCCATTTCTTCCTGCCTGTATTTCCGCTCACCGACACTACATCATGCACTAACTGGCCCAACAGTCTACGCTTCTGAACCCAGCCACCTTTTCATCATCATGGATTGCATTTCCTGCCTGCGCTTCCTTGTAGACATGGGTGCCAAGATAAGCTTGCTGCTGTCGTCCAAGTGTGACTGCACTTCTAAGTCATGTGGCCCTCCCCTCTGCGTGGTGAACTCTACCTCCATCGCCACATATGGTCTATGGTTCCTCATTCTCAACCTTGGCTTGCGGCACACATTCCGTTGGGTCTTCACCATTGTTGCCAACATCAATCAGCCTATCCTCGGCTCCAACTTCCTGACCCATTTCAACCTAGATGTCAGCATGTGTCGTCGTCACCTGATTGACAGCAAGACGTGACCCTGCATACCTGGAGTTCTGTCGGCTGTCACTCCCACTGGCATCTGCATGCTGATTACACCATGCCCAAACGTTCATATCCTCTATGGCATTGCTCAGGTGACAAGGCCCTGCAATTTAAATCAGCCACCCTAGCACAGCGTAACCTATGACATTGTCACGCCTGGTCCACCCATCGCAGCTCCTCCGCGCAGCCTCTTCGATGAGTGTCTGGCCATTGCTAAACGAGAATTCGAGCACATGCTCCAGCTGGTTTTTTCGCCCTTTGTCCAGCAGTTGGGCCTCCCCGCTCCATCTGGTGCCCAATGTAGTATAGTGTCGCCCCCTGCCAGATCTCTGTGTTATCATACATTTATGTTTCTAGTAGTTTAGCTAGATGGCGCACCCCCCTTCTGTCATGTGACGAGCTGGGACCAATCGGGAGGTGTCATCTGGCACGTGAAGTCCTTTTTAGTAATAAACGGCCGCGGGTCGGCTGAGTCTTCGTTCCAGTTTTCATCGGGAGCAGTTAGCTCCGAGTCTCCCTCTCTGCGTCGGCGCTCGCCGCGCGTTCGCTGGCCGGGGGCCCCCACTTGCCTGCCGCTGCCGACACAACATCTTTTGGCGACAAGGATGGGATTCCCGCTGCGGTTCCGACCGAAGCCCCAGGAAACCAACGAGCTTCGTAAGTGAAGCGTCCCTTCCTGTGTCCGCATGGCAAGCAAACGCCGCCGACGCACTTGGCGTCGCGAGGCTTCCGAGCCTAGGCCTTCTCGCCCCTTTGTTCTTCCTTGCCCCATTCCTGCTGCGAGCTCCGGCTTGTTTTCTGCACTGTCTCCTGCACGCTACCGGGCATGGCGTCTTTCACGGCGAACCTTCCCGTTTTTCTGGAATTGCCCGGGCCACCGTTAATTCCATGGCATCGATGGAAAAAAATTTTTCAGGCCCACCTCGAAGCGGCCGGCGGTGGCGACTGGACGGACGCGTGACGAGCGTCCGCGCTCGTCAGCGCTCTCGGGCGTGAGGGACAATGGAAGTACTTTGCAGACGAGGAGCAGGAAACAGCAAGGCAGTTAACCGGCGCAGCGTCAGCATCAAGTGAAGCAGCAAGGCAGTCGACCGGCGCAGCGTCATCGTCAAGTGATGCGGTCCCGCCAGGGGCAGAGTTCCAGAAACTCTTGCAGCGGCTTGATCGGCTGTTCGCCGCATCAACAAATGTTCTGGCGGAGAGGCACGAATTCACCAGTCGAAGGCAGTTCGAGGGAGAAGGATTCCTGGAATTCGTGACCGCACTGAAAGAGAAGGCGGTACAGTGCAACTTCGGCACAAGCTACAATGAGCGCGTCCGAGACCAAATAATACATGGGGTAGCGAACGTCAGCGTTCGCGAAAAGTTACTGGCGCATGGCGAAACCTTGTCCCTGGACAAGGCAGAAGAAATTGGACGCTCTTTAGAAGCCCTACAACGAGCGAACCGCGTGTTCGACTCCGAAAAAATTCAAAGAATCGAGGCAGCTCAACTTGGCGCTCCGTCGACGAGCCACGATGGCCGACTTCTTCCGGGGAGCCGCCAAGATGGCCGACGTAGTCCGGGAGGCCAAGAAGATGGCCGACTTCTTCCGAGGAGCCGCCAAGATGGCCGACGTCTTCCGGGAGGCCGCCCAGATGAGCGACATTTTTCGCGACGCTCCTCCGAAACCCGCAATGAAGCACAGGATGCGAAGAAAGACCCTAATTTCAACCGTAGTTCATGCGACCGGTGTAGCAGCACGAAACATATTGCAACATACAGGAATTGTCCAGCAAGGAACCGGCGGTGCAACGCCTGCCACACGTTGGGCCATTTTGCATCAGTATGCCGAAAAACCCGTACTGTTCAGCACGTCTCTTCTGAAGAGACGCTGTCTTCAACTTCCGCAGGACAGCCGTCCGCGTCTGTCTTGACAGTGAGCACTTTGGAAACTAAAAAGGATTTACAAGTCCCGGTCGTAGTTAACGGCGTCGCCATGCGGCTGCTCGTGGACACAGGAGCGTCTGTCTCGTTGATGACGGCTGAAGATATTAGAAAGCACTTTGGTCGACAGCACAGACTGTCAAAAACAGCAGTGGACTTGAGGAATTTCTCCAAGCAACGCATCGACATTCAAGGCCTTTTCCAAGCCACTGTCCAGTTTCTTCAAAGGTCGTGCTCAGTCACGTTCCACGTAATGTCTACAGGAACATCACTGCTGGGCCTTGACGCCATCCAGCGCTTGGGAATACAAATCGACGGTACGTCGCTGACATGCTGCCTGGCTTCGCTTCCTCCAGTACAGAGCCCCACAGGTGTGCCTCCGGGTTTTGATCACCTCTTCAGTGGCGAGTTGGGACTCGTCAAAAACTTTGTGCACCGAATACATCGGCGGCAAGGTATGGAACCAGTATCTTCAAAGTTGCGCAGACTACCCCCGGCTCTCCGTGACCAGGTGACAAATGAACTGCGACGTCATCGAGCGCGTCGAGGCTTCTGAATGGGTGTCTCCACTCGTCGTGGTGCGCAAAAAGGATGGAGCCATCCGGCTCTGTGTAGACCTACGGGAACCGAATAAGGCAATTGTCATTGATGGGTATCCTTTGCCGCACGTAGAAGAGTTATTACAAATGTTTCATGGTGCCACATATTTTTCTAAGCTGGATCTAGCATCTGCTTACCACCAGCTGTTACTGGAAGAAGGTAGTAGAGATCTCACTACATTCATAACTCATGAAGGCTTATTTAGGTTCAAGCGTGTCTGTTTTGGCTTGGCATCCGCGCCAGCAGTGTTTCAGGAAATGATGTCACAAATCTTGCAGAGTTGTAAGAATGTTGTCTGTTACCTTGATGACATTTTGGTATGGGGTCAGACAAAACCTGAGCATGATGCTAACTTAAGAGAAGTCTTGCTTTGCATTTCAAACAGTGGTATGAAACTGAATGAAAAATGTGTCTTCTCTGTGAGAGAACTGACTTTTCTGGGCCATAAAATTTCAGCTGAAGGCATTTCGCCTACAGAGAGCAAGGTAAAGGCAATCCTGAATGCGCCTGCTCCTACAGATATTAAGTCATTGCAATCCTTCTTAGGATTAGCTGGTTACTATGCCAAGTTCATTAATCATTATGCAGAACTTGTGGAACCGCTTCGCCTCATGCTCAGGCAAGGGCAAAATTTTGCTTGGTCTGATGATGCACAACGCAGCTTCAATCAGTTGAAAGCTCGTCTGACATGTTCCCCTGTCATTAAGATTTTCAACCCTGAATTGCCTGTGGTAGTCACGACTGATGCATCTGATGTTGGTGTTGGTGCTGTGTTACAACAACCGTATGGTTCTAAGCTAGAAACTGTAGCTTTTGCATCTAGAACTTTGTCCGTAGCTGAACGAAAGTATTCTGTAGGAGTGCGTGAAGCGCTAGCATGTTTGTTCGCATGTGAAAAATGGCATGTTTACCTCTGGGGTAGACGGTTCACTCTTCGAACTGACCATCAAGCAGTAGTTGCATTACTGTCCGCTTGGGGTAGACGGTTCACTCTTCGAACTGACCATCAAGCAGTAGTTGCATTACTGTCCGCCAGCGACTCAGGTCGTCGACCTCTTCGCATTTCGAGATGGTCAGCCAGGCTCCTGTATTACAACTTTCAGATTGAATATTGCAAAGGGGCAGAAAATTTAGTAGCTGATGCCTTGTCTAGACTTCCAGTAAAGGATTCGCAGAATGTAGTTCAGGAGGAAGAAATAGTATCCTTAGTCACATCGGTCGTTGACAAGGAAACAGTGCAACTAGCTACGAGCACAGATGAAACTCTTCAGAAGGTCAGTAAATGCCTAGCAGAGGGTTGGCCTTCTAAGAAAAACATAGACAATGCTTTAATAGCTTACTTTCATGTAAACGAAGAATTGTCCTTTGTAGATGGATTATTCATGCGTGGTGATCGTGTGGTAATACCCAGTGTTCTAATACCGACATTTCTACAGCTGGCACATGAAAATCATCAGGGTATAGTACGTACCAAGCAGCTTCTTCGTGAACGCTATTGGTGGCCCCAGATGGATAGCACTGTTGAACAGTATGTAAAGCATTGTCATGTATGTAAGTTGGCAGACAAGTCTGCAAAGCCTCATGTAGCTCCATTGCAGCCAGTTGAATGGCCGAACGGGCCTTGGCAGAAATTGGGAATGGACATCATTGGCCCACTAGACACATCCTACCCTAGGTATCTAGTCACTCTAGTTGATTACTACTCAAAGTGGCCAGAAGTACTTGGTACTAATTCCATCTCCACAGATGATCTCATTAAGCTTCTTGACTGGGCTTTCAGCCGTGAAGGGTTGCCAGACTCTATAGTTACAGACAATGGTCCCCAGTTTGTCTCAAAACAATTCCAAGATTACCTAAAGGAAAAGGAAATCGCTCATTTTTTCTCCTCCAACTATTATCCTCAGGGAAATGGTCAAATAGAAAGGTTCAACCGAGTCATTAAGGAACACCTGCAGGTAGCAAGGCTTGAAGGTCGAGATGCTTCGAAAAGCATTTCAGAATTCTTGGGTTCTTATAGGATTACGCCACATGCTACAACGGGTCTCTCCCCAGCTTTCCTACTTCATGGTCGTCAACCTCTTTCAAAGATAGATATTAGCAACTTCAGGTTGCATAAGCACATAGCGGTTCAGGACAGTTTTCTTCCTCAAGCTCGCGAGAGAGTGTCGCAGAAACAGCGGCAAACTAAACGGTATGTAGACAAACGTAGAGGTGCTCAGGCAACTCGTATCAAGGTAGGAGACACCATCAAAGTAAAACTTGCCAAGAAAGGATTTTTCAAGTACAGTAAACCCCGTACAGTGAAGGCCCAGGTAGGACCATCCACTTTTGTACTCAGTGATGGGAAGACGTGGAATGCGTCTAAGTTAACCACAGTAGTAGATAATTCAAAACATAGTACATTGTCCACAACGGATAAAGATTTTTTGTGCTCATATTCAAACCTGGATAGTCATTCCGATGACACGTCTGTCGTGACATCGTCCTTTCATAGGCATCAGTTAAGTAGTGCGTCTGACTGTATCACTTCCGAGTCTATACAGTCGGCAATCGTTTCGGATTCCATGGGGGAATCGTTAGCATCCCAGGACTTGTTGGGACGTCGAGAGGAGTTTCCTGGGCAACCCTCTCCAGCTTTGAGCGACAACCACATTCCGTTTTCCAACCAGGGGGAGGGAAATAGTAGTGGGACGACTAGGTCTTCAATGTCGACCAATACGCGTCGCGACCCCCAAAGTTCTTCTGAGGTACGCACGCGTCCTCAGCGTGACAGAAAACGGCCTCCGTGGCTCGATGATTATGTCTCTTGAATGTAGACCGTATTGCCGTCTTCGAAATGCCACGGCTAGGGGCCTCGCTGTGACATTTAGGAGACAGTTCACATTTTTCGTTCACACAGGTATAAAATGTGTTCCTTGTTGCGGTGCAGTGAGTCTTGTGCCGTGTTCCTTGTCGGACTTTGTTTGAGTGACTGCCTGTGTTTTGGTGCCCAAGACTGGTGCGCGTGTAGTGAACTTGGGCGGGGACGGACTGAATTTGTTGTGGACTTAAGTGCATGCTTTGTGTGCGACTGGTGCGCGTGTGTGAACGTGGGGGGGAACGAACTGAATTTGTCCTTGGACTTAAGTGCGCATCATGTGTGCGCGTTTCACTGTACGCTTACTTTGTTTCCAGGGGGGGATGATGTAGTATAGTGTCGCCCCCTGCCAGATCTCTGTGTTATCATACATTTATGTTTCTAGTAGTTTAGCTAGATGGCGCACCCCCCTTCTGTCATGTGACGAGCTGGGACCAATCGGGAGGGGTCATCTGGCACGTGAAGTCCTTTTTAGTAATAAACGGCCGCAGGTCGGCTGAGTCTTCATTCCGGTTTTCATCGGGAGCAGTTAGCTCCGAGTCTCCCTCTCTGCGTCGGTGTTCGCCACGCGTTCGCTGGCCGGGGGCCCCCACTTGCCTGCCGCTGCCGACACAACACCCAAGAAAGAACCGGGTGACTGGCATCCGTGCGACGACTACTGTGTGCTCAACACCCACACGGTCCGCGATAGCTACTATCTCTTTCCACGCATTCAAGATTTCAAAGGCCACATGAAAGGATGCAAAATATTTAGTAA
This sequence comes from Dermacentor andersoni, assembly GCF_023375885.2. Taxonomy (NCBI): domain Eukaryota; kingdom Metazoa; phylum Arthropoda; class Arachnida; order Ixodida; family Ixodidae; genus Dermacentor; species Dermacentor andersoni. Next base: position 476,635 of record NC_092817.1, on the reverse strand, counting down.
AGGAGACCTTGTAAAGGCCTACCACCAAATCCCTGTTTAGTCATTACTACACCCTTTGGCCTGTTGGAGTAGGTACGCATGCCCTTTGGGCACACAATGCAGCTTAAACATTCCAAAGAATAATTGCTGAGGTAAAGCACGGCCTCCCAGCTGTATTTGCCTACATCAACAACATCCTCGTCACGAGTCCCAATCCACAAGATCATGATTGTCACTTCCTGAAACTCTTTCAGTGCCATCAACAATTTGACCTGGCTGTCAACTCCCAGAAATGTGTCTTTGGGTCTTCTGAGCTCGAGTTCGTGGGTCACTACATCTCAGCACTGGGAATCCCTCTGTTGCCCTCCCATGCCCAGTCCGTGCAAGACTTCCCAGCACCCACTACCCTACTCCAGCTGCCTGAGTTCGTGGGCCTTGTGAATTTCTCCCACCACTTTATTCCGCACTGCGCTGAGCTTCTGCATCCATCAACTGACCTTCTTCGCATGACCAAGGGCTCCTCATTCACACTTTCCTAGTCTCCTGAAGCTCAAGCTGCTCACAGGACTGTTAAAGAAGCCATCGCCGATTTGGTACTTCTTATCCACCCGAGAACTAATGTACCTACTCGCATCACGGTGGATGCTTCCAGTGTGGCCACTGGCACTGTTCTCCAGCAGCGAATAAACTTCAATGGGCTTCTTCCCTCGGAAGCTCCAACCTGCCGAGACTCGCAGCAGCATTTTTGGCCACGAGCTGCTCGCCATCTACTCCACCATCCAGTACTTCCGGAACTTCTTGGAGGGCCAGCCATTTTATGTTCAAACGGACCATAAGCCTCTGGTGTATGTCTTCCGTACAAGCTCTTCCAAGTACGTCGCACTTGAACTTTGTCAACTGGCCTATATACTAGAGTTTACTATGGATATCCGGCATATCAAAGGCCCCAAAAATGAGGTAGCTGATGCACTCTCCCACATCATTTTCCTCGGCACTTCTACATCAACTGTGGACAGGGAATGTCTAGCTTGGGCGCAGATGGAAGACCCTGAGCTGCAAGCGCTACGTGACCATCCTTGTCCCCTCCATTTACAACTCATTCCTCACCCGTTTGTACCTGGCTCACTCTGCTGGCTCACTCTGGCTCACTCTGCTGTGACATATCAGCGGCTGCACCTCACCCCTTCATTCCAACTGCCTTCCGTCGAGCGGTGTTCCAGTTCCTTCGCGACATCTGACATCCCAGCATCTGAGCCACGCAGCGCTACGTATGGCCAAGCATTAACACCAGTGCTCACTAGTGGGCGCATTTGTGCCTTGCGTCCCACACTGCCAAAGTTACCCGCCACATGAACACTTCCACACAGTCTGTTTTGCCACCTGGCTGTCACTTTGACCATGTCCATTTTGATTTGGTTGGACCACTCATTACTTCCGGTACATTCTAACAAGTTCCGGCTGAACTTGTCTATGGTGAACCTCTGCGGCTTCCTGGAGACTTGTTTGTTCCTTCGGACCCTTTGCTCCAGCTGTTGCAGTACTTTGCTTTGAGGATGCGTAATGCGTAGAGGACTGCATTCAGCAAATGTGCCCTATCCCGCCTCAATCTTCAGACCACAGCATCTTTGTGTATTCAGACATTACGTCTTTGACCCACGTTTTTCTCAGACGAGACACTCTAAAGGCACCTCTTATGCCCTAATACGATGGGCAGTACCGTGTCCTTCACAAGGTGCCAAAGTCCGCCACCATCCTATTGAATGGTTGCAAAGAGGTTGTCTCATTAGACTGCCTCAAGCCGGCTTACCTTGAGACGGCTCCCATAGTGCTTTCCGCAGAAGTCACCGGCGTATCCGCTGATCTGCATGTAAGCAAGACAGCACCATCTCCACTTTGTCGATGAGTGCATTTCACCATTCCATCTGGGCAAGGGCCCTGTAGCACCCACTGACACCGCTACGCACCGATGCTAATGGTCGGCGCTCTCATTCGGCACTGTAAAATACGACAAAAATAAAGTTGCACGGCGCATACTCATGGCGCAAGCACAGCACATGCTAGTTCGTTCTAAGAGCCTGCAATGTTGATCCTCTTGTTCTGGTGCTACGCTGCAACCCCTTAGTTGGCGACATGCTCACTTGAAGTTGTCAAGCCTGGAAGTATTCTGCCACAACATTTTTTCAATGATGTTTGCAGTCACACCTCATTAAAATAACAAAACCAACTAAAACATACTGTCAAACCCACTTATAACAATATTCAAGTGCCATAAAAATTCCATTGTTATTACCAATAATTGTTATAACCGGGTTGCATGAAAAAATCAAAATAGGGAGATGGCAGAGTTGATGTGGAAAACTATAATGGCAAGCAGGCCCAGAGCCCTTCTCCACCACCTTCCCCCATCCAGCTGCAGATCGTGTTCCCTTGTTTAACTGCTTCCTGGATGCTCCGATTGCGCATAACAAGCCGCGGCTATCGCCGTTAAAGAATGGCACTGCTATAGCAACTGCAAAGAGGGCTAACGGGCGACAAGGGTTATTCAAGCTCCACTGAGGCATCACTTTAGTGACCCTAAAAGGGGCCTTTAAAGAATGCGAGAATACTGCTATGGCAGCCTGTCAGCTTAAGAAATCCAGAAGAAATGCTGAGGCAAGATCGCCACAAGCATCTCGCCACGTACAGTGAAACCTCATTTCTATGAACACCACACTAACAAGCTCTCAGATTAATAAACTTTTCAGAAATCCCCTGCTAACCTATAGTTTCAATGTAAAAATATGTCAATACTACAAACTTCAGAATAATAGACTTTCAGAATAATGATTGTTGTTCAGTTTCCCTGTGATGTTAACAACTCCTTAGTACTATGAACTAATATTCCAATGTCTGGGGATTCTTAGCTTTTCGTGTATCCTTCACAGCAGCCTAAACAGTAGGCTAACAGGCAACAAGGCACAGAGGGCGTACGTCAGAAAGAGGGCAGAAGTGGGGCTCGGAAAACCTGAGATGGTGCTAGAGAAAAACAGAATGTGGGCGAGCGGAAGCGACAACGTATCAGGTTTTGCGAGAGCGCATGCTCTGCCCAGAAATGTGTCACCTAGCAACATAGGCGTGTCGCTTTCGTCTATCTGCGCACGCCTCTTTGTTTCGCACTTCTTTCTGTGGCCGCACTAGCTGCGCATGGTGAAATGCAACCTCCCTACTCACAGGGATGCCACACAGTCGCACTTTGCACTTTCCAGATGGTGCCATTTTCACGTGCTTGTGTGTTGACATAGTTTAGGTGTGCCTCCAGTGAGACAGTTGTGGTGTCCACGGGCAAGAAATGTGAAAAACAAACAAAAGGCAGAAAACATTACGCTTTAGAGGCAACTACATTTTTTTCGGTAGTTTTCTCAGCGTCAGCATCTGATTTGCACATGTCACTCTTGTTTACAGTACTTCGTGGTATGTGGCAATGGAATCTATGGAAAGTAGCGACGGTGTGTGCCGAGAGCCAACAACAACATTTTCGTGGAATAGCTCATATGGTGACAACTTATGAACTAATGGGTTAATGGGTGAAATGGTTAATTTTGTGGCTTTCACTGTAACGATCTTTCAGAATAATGAACAATTTACCTTGGTCCCCTGAAGTTCATTATATTAAAATTTCATTGTACTTTTCACTGGCTTGCACGATAAAAACCCTATGTCTGTCAGCCTTGCATGCTTTGTGTGAAGCTTGCCGACATCTTCCTCCAAAACACCCAGATGCTTCACATAATGCAGCGGAAGGTCCCTTGCAAAAACGAAGCCTCGGAGGGACTGAATCATGTGCCAGGCCTCCTGTAAGGACAATGTTGAGGCAGCTTGTCCTACCACATCATCACTGCCGTCATCGCCATCACTATCCGATGCAGGCACGTTCGCGATGATCGCCTCTTCGGTTAGAAGCACATAGTTTCCAAATCTATAGCCGTGCGCTTTCTTTTCACCGGCAACATCGTGCATTGCTGATGATCAGTGGGCGGAACAGCCATCTTCCTTTTCGGCGGCGAGTCAAACGAAGCTGAGAAACCACATGGCCAGGAACGATTTTGATGCAGCCAACAAAGACGAATGTGAGAGATTAAGCTGTTTGCATAACTGCGCTGAATGGGGAGCCAGCGAGCAATCTGGGAGCAGCGTGGCTGGTGTGGTGCATTAATGTTTCGGAGGGTGGCGCGGCGTAGAGCTATGGGTGCAGCCCATTCGTGTTCGGATCAGTGGAAGTGCGACAGGAAAGAGGCGCGCAGAGAAGGCTGGAAAATGAGTGCGTGGCGGCTGTTGGGACAGCAGGCCATCATTCAGTAACTCGAATTTCTCATTTTATTTATTTCTTTTGAAGGATTTTGCATTACACTACCTTTTGGCATGGAAACCCAGCATCCAGACTTCATCGTTATAACTGATAATGCAGCATCGGGGAATTGTAGAAAGCGGGTTATTTCATTATGAAAAAAATATAAAAGTTGATGGTACAGCAGCTTCTCATTGTTATAACCGATAGATTGTTAAAACTGTTATCGTTATAAGTGGGTTCTACTGTGTATCAAAGCAAACATAATTCTCTAAATCTGGGCATCTAAAATGTTGTTAGCAAAGCAAACATTTCCTTTAAATTGCTGTAATGAACCTTCTTTAGTTCAAAATGAACATTTACTGATGATATTGTGCCGATCAGACATAAATCCGGTGGTGCGCAAAGTTGTTTGTAACAAATTTTATTCAACAGTTCAGAAGCACTTTGCTACATGGCAACATGCCAAACTGATTGCACTGCCGAACCTTGGTCAAAGGTGGTGTCATACTGTGCAACGCAAACACTGGAGCACATATGCTTTCGGTTATGAGAAGGAAAGATGCTTTGGTACATGCTGTGCAGTCTAGCCATAGCTGCGATAGACTGCTGCACATGCGCAGTTTAGAGATTTCTCATCCAGGTTCTACACTGATTAGTTGCTAATATTGCCTGGAGTGAAAACACGAGAAAAGTTCTCTTATTGGTTCACCTTAAGGTGAGTGCGTGTGATGCATTTGAGCCCTTGAGCGATACATGAAACCTTTGATGATGTAGGTACTGACAGCCACCCAACAGCTGTTCGAGCGGGTGCCACAGTTTCCTCAGCTGAGCAGCCAAGCACTGGGCACGCTATTTCTCCAGCTGACAGTGCAAGACCTGGGCATCTGCATGCCACTGAACAAAGGGGTGAGTGCAATAACTTATGATTTTATATGCATAGTTCCTGAAAAATCTGCTGTGGTGTCAGCCATTTCTCTCTGGCTTCACTTTACCTTCTCTGGGAAAAGCTGATATCTGACATGCTTTTCAAATACAGCCAAGTCAGGTGCTGCATTTCGTAAGGATTGCAAATTTATTTGGTAAGTACATGTATAAAATCATGCTCACTTAGCCATCCACACTTCTCTCATGACAAAGCTCGAGTACATATAAACATATGTAGAATGAACATTTTGCAGTCTTCCATATATTTGGATGTTTTTCGCTCAATATACAATTACTGTGTTATGATGAGTAACCATGGTGTTATACTACCCATCTGTACAATCCCTCACCAATTTTTAGAACCAAAGCTGCTTCATCTTTCTGAAGCGGCTCTCTGAATACGTAGCCTGAAGGATGCGCTTCTGCCTAAGAAGCGCCTTCCACACTTACTTAAAAAGGTAATCTTCTTCTTTCTAAGCTAATATAGGTCTTATTGTTCTTGGAGGTTAGACAAAAAAATGTATTTTCATCAAAAATTGATATAGCCACTTGACATGCTCAGCTGGACTGATCTTAATGCAACCAGTTTCATATTATATAGATGAAATGTGAGTGAACAAGCAGAAGAATATCTGACTGAGAGTGCAGTTGTTAGTAAAAAATTCTAGGCCGTGTGTTTGAACTAGGTTGCTGGACTGAAAAATGTACCAGTTCAGTTCTGGTTTTCAGAAATAAAGATTTATAACAGCTTGCAAACCAGTTCGCAACACTGAACCTGTTCACAAACTGTTTTGGCACAGTCAGTTTTGTCCTGCCCCACAGCAATAGGCTGCATTATACTGTCGATTTGTGTGCATGCACAAGTTTCATCAAGAGGAGGCAGAAATTTACAAATGGTAGAACCTCGTTCATACGTTATGGAAAAAAACGAGAGGAAAAATGTACAACAATCTAACCTAACATACTATCCAAAGTAAGTAAAAAATTTGACATACTCAATTGTAGTTGACGGCTACATAGTGCGAACCGTTGCACGAATCGTTGTGGCACGAGGCAAATTGCACCGTCGCGCATCGAGCTGGCGGCCTTCGACCACCCGAGACACATTTTGTTCTTTTCCTACTGCGTAGTGCTTTAAGATGGCGACAGGAAACCGAGACGAAATCATGCTCTAACGATGGGTGCTGCTGGGGTAACACGTTGTCAGGAAGGAAGTGTGCACACCACGTCTCGAACAAGTACAACCCTTTATTGCCTAGCCTCGGTCTCTCCACCACTCCGTATCCGTAATGATGATGTCACTCTGTCCAGTGGCGCCATCTCTTGGCTCCGTATCAGTGATGATAATGTCGCTCTGTTCAGTGGCGCCATCTCTCGGCCTTGCAGTGGTTGTCTCCGCCACAGGACTTAGACGTCTCTCCTCCATAGGACGTGAACTCGTCATGGGCATGTCCAGTCAGGGTTCATAATACGCTGTCCCATGACGGCGCCCTGTCGTTGGGTCTGTCAGGATGAAGTCATTAGCACTGACATTCTTTGTAATCCTATAAGGACCTGAACGTCTTGGTGCGAGCTTCAATGAGACACCTGTTGCTGCATTACTTAAAGTATGGCTGTCCAGGAGAACAAGGTCGCCTGGTTTCAGGGTAACTGGCTGCCTGTGATGGTCGTAATATGCCTTTTGTTTTGCCTGAGTGGCAGTTTGCCGTCTGTGAGTAAATTCAAAGGCCTGGGCAAGGCACTGGCAAACTTCTTCAGAAAAGGCATGGTAAGCTGCAGCAGGTGGTTCAGCGTTGTCCTTGGTGCCAGGTGGTTCCCATGGAGTGTGCAGCTCTCAACCATAACACAGGAAGGCAGGCGTGTAGCCTGTCACAACACTCTCTGCGGTGCGGAGAGCAAAGGCAATTTCGGGGATGTGAGAGTCCCACTCCCTGTGGTTTTTGCAGCAGGCCCGGAGGCATTCCTTAACTGTACCGTTATGGCGTTCTACCATTTGTCCAGCGGGGCACTAAGGCACGGTATGACAGTCTCTTATGCCCCATTGCTCCAGGAGGCCCTTCCAAAGCATACTGACAAATGTACGCCCGTTGCTGCTGCAAATTGCTACTGGTACTCCATGCCGACAGAAGACTTGCCGCATGCAGTGAACAATGTTTTGGCTGGTAGCAGCTCTTAGAGGAAACCATTCAGTGAACTTGGTGAACTTGTCAACCACCACCAGCAGGTGCTGGTGGTGCCGTGGTGTGAGTGGTATAATCGTCCAATGACATCTTCACTAAGTTCCTCCATCGGTGCAGTGGCCCACTGGCTGCTCATAAGGCCTGCTGGCTTTTGGCGATTAGCCTTGGTGCGCAGGCAAACTTTGCAGCATCTGACATATTTAGATACATCTGCTGGCTTACCTAGCCATACGAAATGAGAAGAAACACTCTGCAATGTCTTGAAAAAACCCACATGTGCACTGGTGGGGTGGTCATGCACCATTTTCATCACCAGAGTCCGCAAGCGCTCTGGTAGCCAAGGCACCTTTCGGTTCCCTCTGTGCTGAATGAGCAATCCAGTAGACTACAGTTCTGCTGAAACAGCCAAGTCCTTAATTAGGCGTGATTGTTGGTCGTTCTCTGGGAGCGTTGTACCTTGCATGACACTTTTCAGCTTGGCGAACAGTGGATCACGACGTTGCTCCTCAATCAGGCATTCTATATTGTTGAGGAGAGTCACATCGTCTGTCATAGATAAGGGGGAAACTGTCTCAAACGTAATGTGTTGCACAGGGTCTTGAACGGTAATCGGGAACAGAGTTTCGGGTAGAGTCTGGCTTGGGTTGTCTGAACAGTTCAAGGGGGTTCTGCCAAGGGCATCCGCTAGAATGTTGGCAAGTCCCCTTCTGTGTTTGATCTTGCAGTTAAGGCCATGCGGCCAAAGGACCCACTGCTTGGCTCTTGGTGAGGCTTGATTTGTCTGAAACATCCATGAGAGAGAAGAATGGTCACATTAGAGTTCGAATTCCGTGAATTCGAGGTAAGGCCTGAATTTATCGACTGCCCAGACCACTGCCAGGCACTCCTATTCCTGAAAAGTGTACTGTTTTTCTGCATCAGTGAGGATCCTGCTTATTAACAACATAGGTCTGAGTTCCTCAGGGCTTTCCTGGAGTAGCACAGCAGCTATTCCGATACCACTGGCACCTGCTTCCACCACAAAAAGCTGGTTGAGGTCAGGGAGGTTCACCACAGCATCATTGGCCAGGGACTGCTTCAGAATCTGGAATGCGCACTCTTGCTGGTTGGTTCACTGCCAGGGTGCATCTTTCTTCAAAGGACTGGTGAGGGGGTGGGCTGTGAGACAAAATCGAGGTATTGTGGGGATGCGCGACTCTCGTGCGTCCCCTGACATGTTTTTCCCGCATAGCGCATATCCTGCAATCCCGCTTCGCCGCGTGGCCTGCGTGACGCCCGCGGCGGTCGATGTGGTTGAAGCGCAGTGCGAGAGATGGCGCGAGTGTTGCGCTGCGGCGGGGTTACTTGGGTGCAAGGGAGAAACACGCGGACTCTGGGGCGGCGGGCCGGAGAACGCGGTGGAGGTCCCGCGCGGGCGCCGATTCATGAATCTGCGAGACCGTTTCGCGTGGCCGCCTTCGAACGCGCCACCGTTCGCGTGACCGTACGCGCGAACGACCAGGCGTTGGGATCCAGCATGGGGCGAACATATTCGCTCGCTATCCGGTCGCGGTGAGTCGGACTTCTAGATTTGTCGCACGCCCATCGGCATGTTTTCTGGATAGCAACTCGGCTAGCAGGCATTGATCTGTGAAAGGTGCAATAAATGCCCTTGTGATTGTTTGTACTACTGTGTTGTCGTTCCTTTGTCCCAAAAGTATGGGTGTGAGAACCCCACCTCTGGCGCCTGGGGCATCGGACGATAGTTTTAACAGTTTTGCTTCGTTCGAGACCTTTGTTTGAACCGAAGCGTAGGCCTAGCGTGGACTTTGATCGCTAGCGTCGGAGGCGGGCTTTCTTGAGAGAGGCGACGGTGGCTGTAGTGTGTTTGAACTTGTCAACATGCTAAGCCTTTTCGCAAGTGTTTTTTTTTTAATGACATTCGTTGGGACGAGAGCCACGTGGTCTGCATTCTGGGAGAGCGAGGCTTAGCGCCCGCGGAGCAGTGGCAAGCCTGAAGCGAGTGAGTACGGAAGCCTCGTGGGTGGTCCGAATTTCTTTGTAAATAGCTTCTTCTATCTCTTTGACTCTGATGAAGTCGCGGCTCTGGGAGCCGGGTGGCCGCAGGCCACGGGTGCCACTACGGGCTGACTGGTATTGCGGCCTGGCACCGGGCGCTCCGACACCGCCTGGGACGGTGGGCGCCGTCAACTCGGATGCTGTGTGCACAGAGTGGAGTAGGACCACCTCACAGAGCTGACCTCTCCTCGCGGCTGCCTGTTTTGCACTCATTTTGGGTGTTGTTTTTGGATGCCGGTTGTTGTCAGGGTAGCGACGCTTTAGGCCTAAGGCTTTACGAAGCTGCCTGTCGCACGTGGAGGGACACAACCTGGTGGACCGTGGCGTTGAGGTGTTGCTTCTCTCATTCTATTTAGCCTCGCACTAATTGAAATTACTCGTTCGACTCAAGGAAGCGAGCTTCGTTCACATGAACTTAGCAACTGAGTAGCCGCCCGATCTTTTGCTAGCCGAGTGGAACATCGTACCACGTGGGCGATGCGCATGCAGACTTCGTCTCCCTTGCACTACGTTAGTGTTTGCCGAGTGTGTTGAGTGTATGCAGCGTGAGTGGAGTCACGCCTGTTTTGCTGTCACCTGCACATCGTCTGCGCTGCTGCCCTGGAGTAGGATCGAGCCACCACGGGCAATGGTGATGCTGTGGCCGGTGCGGCGCAGCGACTTCAGCGGCCTCCAGTATCCAGCTCAACCCTCGGTGGCGGACAAAAGAGCCGGCGATCACCGACAGCTACGGCGGCTCTTGCCAGCAGGGCGTGTCGGCGCGAGCGACGCTTGCTCGTTCCGACTACTGTGTCGCCGTTTCCGGAGTCCTGGCCTGGAATTGTGCCGTCGAGTCTGCAAAGCTGCTGCTGTTACCGGCGGACACCAGCGGTGTACCCAAGGACAATGTCGGCTCGCATGCTATGGACAGTGTATGGACATTACCTCAGCGCGGCCACTGTTGCATGTACTACCTTGTTCGCGAACCACGCGTTGATGTTAGACCGTGTCACATGTCTCGCCGGAATATGTAGTGATGTAAGGTTGGGGGGATATGGGGATGCGCGACTCTCGCGCGTCCCCTGACATGTTTTCCCGCATAGCGCATCTCCTGCAATCCCGCTTCGCCGCGTGGCCTGCGTGACGCCCGCGGCGGTCGATGTGGTTGAAGCGCAGTGCGACAGGTGGTGCGAGTGTTGCGCTGCGGCGGGGTTACTTGGGCGCAAGGGAGAACACACGGACTCTGGGGCGGCGGGCCGGAGAACACGGTGGACGTCCCGCGCGCGCGCCGATCCATGCATCTGCGAGACCGTCTCGCGTGGCCGCCTTCGAACGCGCCACCGTTCGCGTGACCGTACGCGCGAACGACCAGGCGTTGGGATCCAGCATGGGGCGAACATATCCGCTCGCTATCCGGTCGCGGTGAGTCGGACTTCTAGATTTGTCACGTGCTCATCGGCATGTTTTGTGGATAGCAACTTGGCTAGCAGGCATTGATCTATGAAAGGTGCAATAAATGCCCTTGTGATTGTTTGCACTACTGTGTTGTCGTTCCTTTGTCCCAAGAGTATGGGTGTGAGAACCCCACAGTATAAAGCTTCGATAATATCCCGCCAGGCCAAGGAAAGCTTGCAGTTGTTTGACTGTTGTGTTGGTCGAGTGTAGTGCAACACAGCAAGCACTTTGCTTTCATCAGGTCGACACTGCCCAGGTGAAATGATGTGTCCAAGGAACCTGAGCGAATGGTGGCAGAGTTGGATCTTGTCTGGGTTAATGGTGAAGCCTGCGGCTCTGATGCGCTCGAGTACACATCGGATGTGTTTCACGTGGTTGTCCAGAGTGTCTGAATACACCAGGATGTCGTCGAGGAATGCCATTGCAAATTTATGATTTATACCATCCAAAACACTGTCCATCGATGTTTGGATGGTTGCTGGCCCACCTGCCACTCCGAAGGGCATCCTATTGAATTCAAAGGTGCCCTGGTGGTAGATAAATGCGGTTCTGGGGATATCCTGTTTGCCCACTGGGATTTGGAAAAAGCCTTGTGAAAGATCAAAACTTGAAAACCATTGCGCCTGACCCAGCTGTGCCAAGGGCCAGTCAGCCATGGGCATAGGGTAAACAGGCACCCTTTTTCGGCTATTCAGTGGTCGATAATCCATGGCAAGGCGGAAGCCACCAGACTTTTTTGCGACCAAAACAGGAGCACTTGTCCACTGACTGGTACTCGGACGTATGAGCTCTTGCTCTAGGAGGTCACAGATGCAGTTATCGATAATGGTCTGTTTTTTAGCATTGACAGGGTGAAGCTTGCAACGTACAGGTAGGCTGTCCCCAGTATGAATTCGATGTTCAGCAAATGTTGTGCGCCCGGGGGTAGTTGTAACAATTGGGCTGAAAGTCTCAAGCACCTGTGCCAGACGTGGATCTACATTCACCTGAGCCGCAAATCTAGCAGGGTCATTGGCGGTTGGGACTTCAGAGCTTACCATAGGCTCAGGTTGCTCGGCGAAGATTGCTTGCAGGTCATATGATTCTTCGTTGTCTAGTTCCCCCCTTAACCTGCTGCTCTCCTTTGACGAAGGGTATCATGCGCACGGCGGTTCAGTCCCAATTGTCCACCCTCCCAGTGCAATATGGAGCGATATTCTAGTCACCGTCAGGAAGTCCCTCCTGAGTACAATGTCCTTACAGAGGTCAGGCACACACAGGAACCGCTGGCGGTGGGAGTCGGCCACCCAGTGGATCTTGCATCGGAGCGAGGAAGTAGATTGAGACCAGCCTGTGGCCAGGCGGAGCGTGCGTGCCTCTCTTTTGTGACTGGCACCTGTGGCTTCAGCGGCCGCTGTCGCTTGTTGTCCCAGAAGGCTGAACCCCGTGTCTACGAGCGCCTGTAATGTCGTTGCTCCGATGCGAATGTCGAGAAGTGGTTCCTTTCTGCCAGCATTGGCCGCAACCTGGAGCGCGCTGTCGTAGATGCTCTCCGGAGTAGCGTCTACCAATGCATGTTTTCCGAGTACTGATTCTCTGGCCATTCGGCCCGCACGTGCCCCAGTTGATGGCACTGAAACACCTGGGTGGTGCATTTTGCCTACCCGTGGCGCATTGGCGAGCAACATGGGCAATGCCTCCACAGCGCTGGCAGTGGACTTGTCGCATGCGAGTGTGGGCGATTGTCTGCGTCAGCGTAGGGACAGTGGGGGCGGGATGATTTTGATCACGCAGAGAGGACGGTTCGACCGCTGCGGGGCGTAGTGGCCAGTGGTACGCCGGAGACATTGTGGCTGACGCAGTGGTGCCAATGGTAGCAGCCGCCGAGATGGGCCGCGGTCTGAGAGCATTAGCAACTGCCCTGTGTGGTTGGAATACCAAATTCATTGCGACCTGATTTTTTGGTGGTGGCGGTGGTTTGTACTGCCATCACTGCCACACTCTTTCCATTAAGCCATCCGCCTCCGTTGCGAGCTCCCTCAATGTTGTAAAGGTTGACCCTTCTGCGAGGTCTTGTAACTGCGGGTGCATTTGGTGGAGAATCTGCTGGACCTTTTCTTCTTCTGGTACGGCTTCATCGATGCAGTCGTAGTATGCCGATATCACGTAAATGAACTCTTCCAAATTCTCCTCTGGGTGCTGGGTGCGTTGTTGAACCTCTTCCTTCAGGTGGCGCTTCGAATCGATTGAAGCAAACTCCATGTGGAACGCTTTGTGTGAACTCTTCCCACGTGGTGGAAACACTGACAAAGTGCCACCACAGGGTGTCACTTTGTCGCTGTGGTAGTGCTGTAGTGGCGCCTTGGAGGGCAGTGCTTAGCCCTGCCCTCTAAGGCAGCCGGCACCACGTTACTAAGGTTTCTGGCAAAGTCAATACCAGACACGAGGCAAAAGTTCTCTAAACATTCAAGGAACACCTCTGGCGACTGTAGGTTGTTGAATCCCGAGAACTTTGGCGGCTCTGTTGTCACGTATGACGTGCACGACCGGCTTTATTACTCGCGACCTGCTCACTACGCCGGCTCCTATGGCATCGCATGTCCGCGTAAATATCACGTGACTGTTCAGGAGGGACGGCGCGCCGCAACAGGTGGCGCCACAACTTACCCTCATTTCGGCAGCGCCCGCCGTACGCTTCTGTTAGCTTCAGTACGCTTGCGGTACCGTGTTGCCGGTAGGCCGAGTTAAACCGCATCGTTTTTTAAGCACGCACCGCAAAGACGTGTTAATATTCATAAGATGCAATAATTGTGGACAGCTTTCTGTATACAGTGGTAGTTAAGAGCGCGAGCTGTCGGCTAACACGCTTAAGCCTCTGGCTCATGAGCGTGCGAGAACAGCGCAGAAGCAGGCGTCTCGCGCTCGTAGCAATTCCCCTGCATAGCCACAAAAAGCTGTACCCGACTAAAGGCTGATAGCGGTAATATTTTTCTTTCTCAGCGCAGCAGTTTTGCAGCTAAACAAGCTCAAAGAGCGGTTGTAGTGGTGGGCGCGGCTCTGGTGCTACTCGATCGGCGTTTTCTTTTTTTTTTGTTTTGTTTTTTTTTTTTTCGCGTACAGCTGCACAATCTCAACACGATTGCTTCTACTCTGTACCTAGCAGCATCCCAGGGCGAAGCCGCGCTACTTTCCGCCAATTTACGACAAAAAGCGCGCCATGCACACTTACTCATTTTCAGGAGCATTCACCCGATTGTTAATCATTTCAAGACGCACTCTACATGAAAAATGAATAAAACCAGACTAGAAAAGCTTGTTTGCCAGACACAATAGCCGGTCGTGGCCAGAACTTTATTTCAGGTCAGCCAGATCCTTACACATTTAGGACTTTTTGCGATTTCGGTTTGGCATTAATTAATTTTCGTTTGGCGTGCTCTTCTGTGAGATCAGAGGCAAAATTGGACAAAAATGGCCTCATAAACTTGTGGACAATCAGCTTTAGCAGTGCCCTTCTGTGAGGCTCTGTGGTGTCCTTTAAGCACACAAACAGCGGATTTTTTGTGAGTGACGGCAGCACTAGGTCTGCAAACTTCTTAAGCGGTGTTGGCCCCCTAACAAGCAAAGGAGCCACACTTGATGCAGCACCTTCCAGGCGGCTGACGAACCCTACGAAAGCTAAGGTAGGGTACGATAGCCCTCCCCGGTTCATGCCTGCTATGATGGCAGTAGTGGTAGACTGAGAGGCTGGTGCCCTCAAATTAATGAGACAGCCCTCACATGCAATGCAATCTTGCACGGCTCTGACCAAGAAGCCAGCAATCATTGCCAGTGTGCTGGCTCGAAGGCTTCGTTGAAGGGCACCTGAAAGAATGAAGGCAAATTGGAACTTAATGACACTTACTCTGAAAAATGCTATTGGCAGCATTTCAGTCCTAAATCAATCTTTCGCAAGCACAGTGCCCAAATATTGGTAATATTTGGTTGGTAATATAAACGGATAATTTGTCAATGGCTATAAGACAGCTGTTTAGGCGACAACACTTTTCGGAGGTCACCGTTCAGGCACAGCTAAGTGCAGAATGAACGCTGTCCCTTTCTCTTGGTCGAAGCCTCAGTCCTTGATCCCTTCGTTCAGACCCTAAAGGTTGTTTTGGGAGAGCACCTGAACTCAGTTTTATATCAATATCTCTACTTTTCTGAGAAGCAGAATCCTTAAAACTTGGATGACAGAAATGGCACCAGGCCTTCTAGCTTTTCACTTTGAATTTAGAAGCTGCATGTGTACATTTAGCATACAAAGCCCAAATTATTAAAGGGTTGTCCCAGCATACTTGGATAGCGCTCCAGTGCAGCGAGATGTGGGAGCAGAAGCTTCTTGATACCACTGTCGGAAGTGGCCTTCACAGGAATGGGAAACAGTTTTGATGTCTTCCCCAGCGAGCCCACCACACTCCCAGCATTGGCACTGGATGACGCGTGGATGATTCCAGTCACCAATATTTTCTGCAGAGATGATAGGGCTGCGTAGGCATCGGTTTGGTCATTGGACCCATTCAATTGCCGTATAGCAGAAAATAGTGACTCTACATCGTCACTTGAAAACTTAGCTGTGAGCACAAAATGAAACCCGGAGTTTAAAAGGAACTTTGTGCACAGCACTGTCAACATGCTGGTCACTCTCAGTGCCTCATATGTCTCGTCAGACAGGAATTCCATCTTATACGATATGCCTTCTTTCCATTCCATGAAGTACATCAGAAAGTCATTTTCTAGCCATGAAAGTCTGAAAAAGAAAAATTTGCAAAGTAGTAAATTAGCGCATGTCACAAAAAAAGCAGCAAAGACCTTCAGTAGCTGTTAATAAAGAAAACCTGCAAGCCATTAGAAGGCGAAACTTGAATATTCAACTCTAGAAATCCATGCTTTCAACAGTAAAATACATAGATGACTGAGTGGTTATGGTGCTCGGCTGCTAACCTGAAAGATGTGGGTATAATCCCAGCCACGGCGTTTGCATCTTGATGTAGGCAAAATGCTAGAAGCCTGTGTATTGTGCCGCGTCAACATGTGCTAAACCCCAGATGTTTCAAGTTATCTGCAGCCCTCCACTACGGCATCCCTCATAGCCTCTGTCGCTTTAGGAAGTTAAACCCCGCAAACCATAAATCAGTAAAATATTGTCAGCATAAACACTAGCGAAACTAAGACACACCTCTCGTCTTCTGCACAGTAAAATGGCATCCTCAAGGCATCTCTGTTTGTCCAGTGGAGAGTGGTGCTCTTAATATTATGGAGCACAAACCATTTGTGCACCAATTCCATGAATTCCACTGTTGGCAGGCAGTCGCCGAAGCCAGGAGCTCCAAGGCTCTGACCATGTTGCTGCAAAAATCGCAGGACAGTGGTGACCTAAACAAGAATAAGAGTCAATGATGATCATTCTTCTAATATAGCTAATCACCCTGCTTAATGCTGCGAAGTCGAGGAGGAAAAATGTTATTTAGTGCGTGCAGTAACCCAGAAACTGATCCTTTACGTTTGAAGCGAGGATCCTTTACACAGCCAACAAACTATATGTTTGCATACTTTACCTGTGGTGAAAAAACCTGAACAGCCCTGTTGACGTTCATTTTTTCGAAATTTGTTGGCCACAGGGGCTTCTTGGTCAGGCACCTCACCAATTTGAAGGCGCCTTGCTTTTCCTGAATCTTGTACAGCAGTCTGTAACAAGGCAAAACATTAGTCGGGTTTGAATAGCTGAAGCAGAAATGCCATCTTTATACCTTAAGAAGTCTGGAAGGATGAATTTTCCATTTCTTCTGAACAGGGAACTGGGATCTGATGTTTTTCATTATGTGGCAATAGTCAAAAGACAGGAAAAGTTCACGATCTGAATCCAGAGGGTGTCTGAAAAAAATTATATTCACAGAAATTAGCCTAGCTGTGGTGAAAGTTCTAAATGACATGCTTACAATGAAGGCACGCACACGTTTGAATTAGCATTACTTACTCAACAACAGGTTGTATGGGGCCCCCCGACAGGTTCGAGAAGAACTTGGTGTTTGACTTGTGGTTATCTCCAACAAGGCGTACAACTTTGAATCCTGATTCTTCCACACACTGCATTACCTTTAAGGCAAGAAGCTGAAGTTGCTTTCCTGACAAGGCCTTTGTGAAGTAGTACCCTACTGGGAGCCTAAAGGAAACAATAGTTGAATTTCGAAATGAGATTCAAGACACATTTCTGTCTTGGCTTAGCTAAAGAACTGCTAACCCAGGTGGAATATTAATTACCTGTAGTGGGTAGAGAGTCCTACGAACACAAAGCACAAGAGATGAGTTGCCAGTTGGTCGTGAAGCCCGAAGTCAACTTCTGCACCTCCCAGGTCAACAAAGCCATGCACAGCATCTGACTGCTTTTGGTAGGAGGTAGTTTGCTTGAGGGACATTTCGTCCATCACCAGGGAGCCAAAGCGTGCCTACAAATGTTAATATCCAAATGTGACAGAATCCTTTTGAAATAAAGTTGAAATATTTCACCTGCTCAGAGTGTAGTTTTGCCTCCATGTGTAGACGTTGCTTTATAAGTGACGACACCACTTCTCCAGTGCATGCACCAATAAATCTCTTTTTCACGAAGCAGGTTGTATGCAGATGGGGACTTTGCGTGCCATACGACACAATTGCGGATGGTTTCCTCCCGCCACCGATCCTTCGGTTTGCTCAAAAATGAAAGCTGTTCTTGCAGGAAAAGGGCCTTTGCATCCTCTTCCTGCACCTTTTCCTAGAAAAGAATGCTATTCGTTAAGTAATATTCGCAGATCAACCTGAGTACTCAAGTTAGTTCTCAACACCATACATACCTGAAGAATTGCCAAGTTGGACTTCTTCATAGCTGTTTCTGTCCTTTTAGTCTGCTGTCTAAGCACAGAAATCTCAGCCTGCAGCTCATCCCTCTTTTTTATGAGTCTCCAGCATTTGCGCTTCAACGTGTTGACTTGCTTTAGAAGTTTCGTCATGCGTGGAAATGTCAATCTTGTTTGCACTCCGTGCGTCAATGTGGTCATGTTTGTGCTGAAAGTGGGCTCAGGGGAAACATCAGGTGAGGATTGTTGCACAGGCTCAAGTGAAGTGCCTTTTGTCGATGACAGAATGCTTCCAGAGAGTCCTTGAGGAATTACTTCCAGTTCATGGCTGTCAGCTGCTTGCAACATAGTAGCTGTTGGCAATAAAGAGGGTGCTGGAACCTCTGCCATAGTGACCGAGATCTCAGCTAGAGAGCCATCAGTCATATTTGCATCCAGCCTGAAACATGGACATTATATTGACGTTTTATTAACGTAGAATGTAATCAATGAAAGAAAGCAAAGGAAATTTACTTTTGTCTAGAGGATCTTTAAAAGCCACTGAATTGAGCTAAATTTCTTGACGAAGATAATTTATAGTTAAAAATTTCACTTGCCTCGCTGTCTTGGCAACTCTCCCTATGGGCGAAGCTGGTTTTGCAGCTTTACGTTTTAAAGGACGCCTCTCTTTTTTTCGCCCCCTGCTGCAGGTACGTCGGGTACTGCGGAAAAACCGACGGCACAGCGTCTGGCTTTAACCTCCTTGTCTTGAGGCCTTCTCTGAAGTCAGCACCTTTAAAGTGCAGGCTGCACACTTTACTGCGGTCGCTAGGCGTCCATGGCGCTTTCCCAGGTCCTGCAAATTTCCGTCGATTGTAAAGAAAGCACAAAAAGAGAGCATGGACTAAAGCCCTGACGACGCGGAGCGTGCACTGTAGAGTACGCAGTTTTGCAGTTGAGAATATCAACGCAAAAATGACAGGAGAGTAAACAAAGCTAGTCGTGCAGTGAACATTTATGGCACAAAACAGGCCCGCTGACTAGGACGCATTCCATGTGAAGCGTCAACGTTTCAGGTGTATTTTTTTGCCGTTACAGCCACGTAAAGATATATATGGTTCCCACTGCTTACCTTCTGCTTGGCGAGAAATTCTCTTGAGCCACTGGGTCCGCAGTTGTGTTACAGGAAACTCGTGGAATGTGATACCCTTCGCTGTGCGCCCACTCGATTTGCAGAGCGGAACGCAGCAATACACCATCGCGGGCGATGATTTTTACGGCCTACGAAATGTTCAGGCTCTCAGCAGTAATTGCATTCTTGGCACGTATGCAGGCAGCAATCAGAACAGCCGGAAACACGGTGTTCAGACGAGCACAAAAACACAACGAGGAAGCCGCCACTGCTACCGCTACGCCAGCCCGCACTCGGCGTGGGGGTAAGTTGCAGCGCGCCACGGAGAGCAGCGGCGGTCGGGCGAACTAAGAATGGACTAAACAAGCAGTAAAAAATCGGGGGCTACGGAGGCGGCGCCGGTGAACAGGTCGCGAAGTAATAAAGCCGGTCGTGATGACGTGCAAGTCATGGCAGGCGGCTGCAACAGAGCCACCGCACCCCTAAGCCTACCGGCACGGTAGACACGGTGGCAGTCGTCACTCGTTGCCGCAGCAGGGAGGCAACCTGTTCCTGTTGGATGGGCGAACCGTCTGTCTAGTTGATGAGGTACTGCACTACTTCCTCCGGAACATTCACACTATCCATTTCCAATCCCGGACGAGCCCCCACTTGTCAAGAAGGAAGCGTGCACGCCACGTCTCGAACAAGTACAACCCTTTATTGCCTTGCCTCGACCTCTCCACCACTCCGTATCCGTGATGATGATGTCGCTCTGTCCAGTGACGCCATCTCTCTGCTTTGCGGTGGTTGTCTCCGCCACACAGTCCTTACAATGTGAAGCTCACATTGTGCCACCTGCAGCAAGGAACGATGACGTGTTTGCATTATCGCCAACTAAAAGCATGCAGTGTGCTCAGTATGCTTGCAACGGCACTATGCCCCACACTCTGTAAAACAGATTAGTGAAAATGCTTATTGCAATAGGGTTGGTGGTGATAGCTGTGAATGTGCCGTGTGACGACGCAAGAGGTGATTTGCTGGTACCAGAATAAGAAACTGAGTGTGAGCTCACATTTTTCTTATTGATGCGTGGGCGTGTATTGCTGTGAAGCTGGCGTAGTGGGTGGCTGCTGTCCTCGGCTGCATACCTCTTGTGCATTTTCTTGTTTATGTGGAATCTAGCGGCTGGAAAACATATTGGCACAGCTGAAGGAAGAGAAAGTAGAGGTGTGCGCAGGGAGCTGGCCGCTGCCTATTGGCCTTGGATGACTCTCCTGTCCCTTGCTGTACGCTAACCATCTATCATCTTGTAAATAAACCAACTCCCATCCATTACAATTTTGGTGGAAGTTGGTGTGGTGAATTATCAGAGCGCATCCTCTTTCCAGAGGATGCCACTCTGATAATTGTTTTGTGCCTGGCCTTTGCGCCACACACATTCATTCGCAAAGGGTGCAGGCAGAGGGGAGTGAACGCTTCCTCTGCCGCTCACTTCAAATCATCTCTGAAACTCGAGATTACGTGGCCTCCAGCACTAAACATGCAGTAAAACAGTGCACATGAAGCCACAGCCATTTTGACCCACCTTACCTTTGCACTCTACACAGAATACATTCAAAATAGGGCTCGCAGGCTGTGTATGCGCTCAGCCATGCACAGCTACTGTTTGGCTAGAGGAGAAGACACGCCCACACTCCCTCTAGTGCTCTCTTTAACAAATTATCGCGCGCCCCACCCCCTGCTCGTGTGGGAAGATGGCGTGCATCAATCCACCATTTTTTTTTTCGGCTAACCCTCGCACGCTTTCCTGCACACCCACAGCATACAGTACGCGGAGCATGATAGGGTATTTATTGCACTTCAGTTTGTGTGGAACATGATGGATGATAGAGTGTCTTGCTGCTGTGCTGCTGTGCTTTGGTGGCCACGTTCTGTCAAGTGGCACAAAATTTGAGAGGCAAGTTCACAAGCAGCCGCATGCAATTCAATCATTTGATGATCTGCATCTGCAGCAGTTTCCATTGATTACTTCAACATTCATTCACGGCGGCATTAAAATTTCAGTATATCGAAATTGTAGATATAAACACTTTTCGTTATATTGAAGTTCAGAATACATGGTGTTCTATCGACAAGTTCTAAAGTTAAAGACATTATTAACAACACCTGCAGACGGGCTAGATGGTGCATTGCAGACCTACGGAGAAATTAGCGCACAAGAAGACACACACGAACAGATTAGAAAGACACAGGACAGGCGCTAACTTCTTAAAACTTTGTTAAATCAAGAATTTTGCAATATTGAAGTTTGTTATACCAAGGTTTAACTGTACTCACCATTTTGTTATATACCATTTCATTGTAACAATGCTAGAGAGAGTGTAGATCTTTGTAACAGATTCTAGGTAGTAGACTATTTAAGTTTATTAGATGACTAATCTGTAATTTCTGGTAATTTGCTGCATGAATCATGCAGATGGGGCACCAAAATGTTTTTCACTCAAGACAGTAAAATGTGTTGCACATTCTAATACATTATACAGTGTATTGGTATTGTGAGGTGGTTGATAAGGCAAGCCTCCTCACTAACAAATTTGTATTTTGTCCTTCCAAAAATGAGAGGCAAGTATATTTAGCTGTGAAGTTGTCTTTGCTGATAGCTTTAATGATGGTTTCTCATCTGATGCAGACACTAACGAACAGCAGGCTGTTTGATGCTGATGCCACTCCAGCAGTTGTGGTGACTCTGGAGAACACACGGATCTCCGCTTGCTCATGTGGCTCCCTTGTGAGCAAAGCCCGATTCACAGGTGATGTCTCTTCACTAGCAAAAATATTTTATTACATTGTTTTGCTCTTACACACAGCAACAGTTCTTGTTGAGGCCCAACCACTGGCATGCGTTGGCACGCTTTGGCATGCGCCGACATGCGAACGCATCGCTTCGTGTGATTTGCAGTGAGTTGGAGGAAAAGAGCACGCAACCACTGGACACTAGTTCTGACACGCACCGACACTCGCACCTCGGCTGTGGCACACAGTTGCTGGATTATTATGTGTTCAACCAACCAATCTGCCTTAAAACAGCCAGCTGTAAGCTTAGCTTGAAACATTAAGTTAGTTGTATGTAGTAAAACATCATGTTAGTTGTAGTTGATCTGTATGGTCTTTTAGTTATAAAACCACGTTTGAATAATGAGTGTACGCCTACCGCAAGAGTTTCTTTTTACCTTTGATGTAACAATAGAGCACAAAATATCAACTTTAGCGCTTGCGCTGGGTTCGTAGTATGTCCAGAAGATCACTTCGCAAACATCTGCATGACCATGCCATACCATTTCAAAAGCTGAAGTACGATTTCATTTTTCGTAGCTCCTTGCACAACCAACTATATAAGAATTAGGCATGCAAAGTATCATTGAAAAATCTATATTGAAAATATTGTCATCTTGCAGTGACGGTGAACTGGAATCTGAACCTGGCAACGTTTAACGCTAGAACGTTATCTAGTGAGGCGAGTCTAGCAGTGCTATAGGAGGAATTAGAGGGCAGTAAAGAGGATATAATAGGGCTCAGTGAAGTTAGGAGGACGAAAGAAGCATATACAGTGCTAAAAAGCAGGCACGTCCTGTGCTACCGGGGCTTCTGGGGTAATGCCTACAGATTGGAAAAATGTGGTAGTACAGTCAAACCCAGCTATATCGAACTCGCAAAAAAACGCCTATCAGTTCGATATAGAGCATAATTCGATATAAGCCTGCTGAATAATTGGATGTCATAAAAGCACATACCATTTATAAAATCACTTTATTGAAGAAACTAGCTTAGTTTCGCATAAATTAGTCCTGCATTTTCTTCTGCTTGGGCAATTTCGCTGCCTGCGACGCATGCACTTCCCCACGTTGTCTAAGGAGTCGGAGCAGCTGAGGCCGCAACCTTCCGCATTCGCGCAGAAGCACCGGACTAATGCGAGTGCACCAATCACTTCAGAGGACGTGGGCGAAGGACCGTAGTTGCTTTCCTCAATGTGCCTACTTTCATTTGTGCTCGGTACGATGTCGGCGATGTAGTCTTCGTTTCCGGGCTCTCCCGTGGTCGCGACACCATCATCTGCACTCACAAACTCGCCCACCGTTGATTCGAATGTACCGGAAATTTTGACAGCTCGCTCCAAACTTCGGCAACACCGGCAACGGCTTCGTCGCATTCATTAAAATTTACAGTCATCACCGAGCACGCGGAAACCGGAACGTATGAAGAACCCCTCGTACACGGCCGTGCGTACGCGTCGGGCGCCATGGGCACCGGGTTGCGAGTCTGGCCACTTTAGCCCTAATCGTGCCGAGAGTGCTCCTCGGAATCTTGCAAGCTGCGGGGACATCCAACTTCTCATCGCGTTCGCCGCAATTTATGATCTTGAGCTTCACGACGAAAGGCGAATTCTGCCGCTTCATCACGGCAACACTGCGGGAGAAAGCCCACAAGGCGCAAACACGATAAACCAGATAAGCAGCCAGACAACTCGCACTTTCGCCATCTTGCACGAAGACAGCACAGGAGCCTCTGATTGGCTGTCTGAGCAAGCGCTGAGGCGGGCCAGGATCATTTTTTTGCTGGGGAGTGTCGATAGATAGTGATCTAAAGAAAGGAAGGACGCTTGATTCTGCAACCTGTGATGGAGCACGGCGAAGCGTCGTCAGGGGAGAGGGAATGGGAAGTGAAAGATGATAGAGAAAGAGGGAGGATGTGGCCTAATAGACTCCACTATGCGTGACAGGGGGAGTGTCGACAGCTCACCCGAACAGCCCGAGGCAGCGCGGTCACGGTAGGGAGAGCGGTTGGATGGAGCCGCGCCGCCGGGTTTTCCCGCTACCGCGTGGGAAAGCCAACTTCTGGGGGCACTTTTCCGCCGCTTGACGTTCGATATATCGGGAGTCACTGCAATATTTGTTCGATGTAAGCGTAATTTTTGCTATATATACTCATTGTAACTATACCGTGACCAGAAATTGTTCGATATATAGAATAATTCGATGTAAACGGGTTCGATATAGTCGGGTTCGACTGTAGTGCCTTTTCTAAAATCTGGTTAACCCGCAACATCCCCTAGTAGCTATAGACCCATTGCATTAACAAGCTGTATAGCCAAATCCTATGAGAGCATCATAAACATGAGACTCACATTTATCCTTGAAACAAGACGCCTACTAGACATGCACCAGTGTGGATACAAAAAGGGCTGCTTCATCATTGACCATCTCGTGCGACTAGAACAGGAAATATGTGACGCGTTTCTACACAAACAATACTGTCTGATGGTTTTCTTCAATTTAGAAAAGGCGTATGATACGACGGGGCAATATGGAATCTTAAGAGACCTGGCTGACCTGGGAATTTGCGGCAGAATGCTAAATTGTCTATGCGATTTCATGTCAAATAGAACATTTCAAGTACGTCTCGGCACAATACTTTCACGCACATTTACACAAGAAAATGGTGTTCCACAGGGGTACATTCTAAGCACGACACTTTTCATAGTCAAAATGAACTCTGTTAATAAGATCATCCCATCATCTGTTATGCACTCATTATATGTCGACGATTTGCAAGTGGCTTGCTGCGCTTCACATCTACCCGCCTGCGAAAGACAACTACAAATAGCAATAAATAATCTCACACAATGGGCTGACAAAAATGGTTTCTGTTTTTCAACACACAAAACTGTTACAGTTCTCTTTTCCCAGAAGCGAGGATTACACTGCATTCCAGTTCCCACATTGTATGGTACAATGCTGCCGGTCAAAAAAGACTACAGATTTTTAGGCGTAACTTTTGACACAAAACCGAATTTCCTTGCCCACATTAACGCAACTAAAATAAAAGCAAATAAAGCACTAAATATCATTAAGCTTTTATCGCACAAGCACTGGGGATCTGACCGAACATGTCTATTACGTATATACCAGTCTCTTGTACATAGCATCCTCAACTACGGTAGTATAGATTATGGCGCAGCTAGGCAGTCCTACATTAAGCGACTTGATCCAGTTCACAATCTCGGCCTACGACTGGCGAGCGGTGCTTATAGAACATCACCTGTCCAAAGTTTATACGTTGACTGCAAAGAGCCGTCCTTACAGCACCGCAGAGCACTACTTACACTTTCTTACATACTGAGAATTCGGTCATCACCACGACATATATGCTGCAGCTTTGTAACACTGTGCAAATCACAGGTACACTATACAAACAAACCGAACATGATTTGGCCACTGATCTTAAGACACGAAGAATACTGTGAGACTTATGAACTTCCTCATGAGGTCCTGCAGGTTGCTGAAAGGCCACCAAGATTGCCCCCATGGTACAACTTTTCACAGCTATGTGACTAAACACTAACACATCTAAAGAAAAAAGACATTCCACAAGAACACATAATACAAGAGTTCCAAGCTATTCAAGAAAAATATAAAAATTACACGGAATTTTACACTGACGGCTCCAAAACACAAAAATACGTAGGTGCCGGAATAATAATGAAAAATTGGCAAAATGGCATTCGGATAAATAATTTTTCTTCAGTGTTTACCACCAAAGTTTTTGCGATATGGACGGTAGTAAAAAAAATTTCCAGCGACAAGCAGATGAATGCTATCATATATACCGATTCATTAAGTGCACTCAGAGCTCTAAACCTTAACTCCGGGTCTGAACCCCTACTTGGTGATATCCTAAACATGTTGGCATATAATGAATACGGAAGAACCTTACGATTCTGCTGGGTCCCAAGCCATGTTGGGATACCAGGGAATGAAGCAGCAGATAGATGCGTGTGCATGGCAGCGCACAAAGGTGTATTGCAAACAACACTTCCATACCAAGACGTTATCCGAGCGATTCATAAGGCCCTGACATCAAAGTGGCAACTAGAATGGGACTCTTTCATAAATAATAAGTTATACACAATAAAACCCCTGATTGGTGAGTGGAAGTCGTGCAGTCACCAGTAACGCTTCTATGAGGAGATCCTATGTCGACTTCGAATAAGGCATGCACACCTGACACACAATTTTCTACTTCAAAACAAAAACCCGCCAATTTGCGAGAAGTTCCATGAGCCACTCACAGTAATGCACATTATTATGACATGTCCAAACACTGAAACACAGAGACGGAAGCTTTTACACAATCTCTACAACTTACGCATACCTTTACACCCTGCCTCAATACTCAGAGATGAACCTTGACTGACTTGTCGAGCTTTTTAGAAGAAACCAGTTTTTTGCAGACTATAAAGTAACGCAGCTTTCGATGCTTTAATATCTGATTTCTTAATACCTTGTGTCTGGCGCAGCATGGCCTTAGTTGCTTTTGTGCCATTAAACCCAAATTAACTAACTAACTAACTTTCATTCTTTGTCATTTCTTTATTTAGGTCCTTAGTAACTTAGGAGAGCTTGCCTTCTGGTTGCCTTGGTGTGTTGCAGCCCACTTCAATTGCTGCCTCTGAAGCCAGCCTAGTTACGGTTTCAGTCATTAGCACTATGTCATCATCATCTCTCTGTTCTGAGGCTGCATCTTTGTTTGCAAGTACCAGCCTGAATTTGTCTCCTTTTACCCTTACTGCCTCTAGGTTGACCTGTTTCTTCTTGAACAATTGTACTCTTTCTGTCTTCAAATTGAGGTGAATCCTAGCCCTCACTAACCCATGATACCTGCACTTTACCCTACCTATCGTTTCTACACCCTGCACTATGTTGGAATCAGCAGAAAGTATGAAGTCAATTTCATTTCTTGTTTCACGATTAGGGCTTTTAGTAGCATTTTTTACAATGTTTACAGGTGATTATGGATGAGCTTTGTAACTGCCTTTTGACTGTGCATGTGTGGCCCTCTGCTTCCTGGAAAACCTATTATTGTACTTCAGTTGTAAGTGAGCGTCTGTCCTGTCCACTCCATTTCTTCAAGCCCGTATTTCCGCTCAAGACACTACAACATCACACTTTATTTGTCTGTGTAGTATTTCAAGTTCTATTTTTGCTTGAAACTGCAACTGATTTGAATAATCTGGTACTTTTTGGAATGTTGTTAATATGCAGGATTGTGCCTACGCTTTGCGGATGAGTTTGAAGTGTCTGTGGAGGATTGGAAGCCAAGTGATGCCACTACTACAAACCTGTGTGTGGTGTCTGAGGGCACTTACGAGATCTGCTCCCGCACTATTGCAGCCCAAGCTGGCAGTAAGTACCACCACATGGCCTTCTTTTAATCATGTCATTTGTTCATTACAGCATGTGTACCTCTTGTCGACTTTTCATATATTTAGAATAGCTCAATGGATTATGCATCTTTTCTTGAATTTGTTTTGCTAATTCTGACTCTGCTAATTTGATTCCCTCCAAAAGTCCTTGCCAGCACCCATGCATTTCTATGGCTCCAAACTTTTATTATATTGATCCTAAAATTGGCCTAAAATGAATCATGTGAACTTGGCCAGTCTGCATGCATGCGCTTGACCCCTATGGTGACCACCAATAGTGGCAGAGCTTAGAGGAAAGTTAATGCATTGAACATGTCATCACCCGTCAAAAACACAATTTTTATCCTACCTAGGATAATTTTCAAGCAATAATCATACCTCGCATTGTCTGATTTTGGTATTTGCCTGATTCTAATGTGCATCTTATTTTTTTTTTCTTTTTTAAGAAAATTGTGCAGGAACTTGCCTGCACGATACAATCGGGCACAAAATCAAAATTGCCTTCACGATGTTTGTGTGCTTTCTTGCATAACACGAATATATTGTGGCGAAACTTCAAATTATGCAGCAAAGTTGGTTTTATGCAATTTGCTGCCATTATGCAACATATATTACATCTTTGCCCATTTTGGTCGCTAAAAAATCAGGTATACATTAGATTTATACTTTTTTAGGCAGGTGTTTGTATACTTTCTTGCATATTGACGAATATATTGCAGCAAAGCTGACTTTAAGTTATGCAGCGAATTTGGCTTTAAGGAATCGACAGCTATTGTGCAATATATATTAGATCCTCGTCCATATTTTTTGCTAAAAAACCAGATGCACATTAGATTTATACTTTCTTTAGGAGTTTTAATTTAATTTCTATGTTAGTTTTCCACTTTGGGCACATAGAGAGTGGGCGCATAGTTGGTATGTTAGAATAGGGCATGTTAGAATAGGGCAAGTGCAGGAAAATGAATCAGTGGTTTGTTTTGGCATTCTTTCTGCATCTTGTCTAACTTGAGCCACTGTATAATTCGATCAACTTCCTCAGTTCCGTGTGGGCTAAAATAATGGGAGTAAACTGTAAATAGAAGTCATTAAACCTAATTTTCAAGGTATAGTAGAGCCCCTCTAATACATGTTCCATACGACCACCAGAAAAACAATGTATTTCTCAGAAAACATATCACATGAACATACTTTTAAAATCAAGCAAATATGCTGCTAAATGTCAAAACAAGGACACTATGCAAGGCTCAGCCTCTAAAGGATTTATAGTCACTGACAGCTAATGAGGAATTCATGGGGACCACCTAGACATCCAAATATAATCAGTCGTTCTAAGTATTGAATTTGGCAGAGATTGAGTTTTATTAAGCGTGCGGAACCGACTAATAATCCCACCACTACCTCAAAACATGCACCCAATCTACCACAAGTGGGCAAAAAGATTTGTTCTTGGATGGTCATTTTCGGGGATACCTTCACTTTCTCAATATTTCACATGACTAGCGCCAGATGGATCGGCATCTACGAGTGACTGCATTCTTGACACAGTGCCAGGATCACTTTCACCGATGCTACAAAACTGAAAGTAGTATCTTTGAGAGTGATTGTCTGAGAATATAGCCCAAGTTTGTCACCATGTTGCTGCGTGCACATAAGCTTACGTGCGACCTGGTTAGTCTTGTGTTTGAACCATTCCCATGCTGCCGCTACAGATAGCCGAAAGTACAATCAGTGCATGCACCACAACATAATAGAAGTCGGCCAAGCTGAAACAGCTGAACCATCGTGAGTTTCTTCGCAACAGTCACAGTCCAGCGCTACCGTCACTTAATACTAACCACCCTTTTTGGTACATATATTGTGGGTAAAGTTGGTGCCCCTTCAAACTGCTTAAAGAAGTTACCAGCACCATGTCAATTAATATGTAAATGAAAAAATTCCAGATGTGCGGAACACACATGTCAACCGCCAATGCAGCCAATGCAACCACATGCAGCCTTCCCATACGTAGCAGCTTGGCTTTGCTTATTCTGCGGTTCGGGCATGGCTGGCGACTACTCATCAACTAGGCTTCGCTAGTTTCGATTTTGAGGAGCAGCCAGCTACATGGCTGATGACATGCCAGTGAGATATTAAAATCAAAATGTCGCAATTTTCGCTTGATGCTATGGCCATATTGGCACGTGATCGCGCAGTTGTAGTTCGAATATCGAATGATGCGCTTTCAGCTGCCCAAAATTTCTGCTAAGACAACACTGCTAAGGTTGTGGCATGTCAAGAGCGCACGTTGGTGGTGGTTGGAAGGGCTGTGCTATGGTGTTAAGCACGGTCGTCATTTTTTTTTTAGATATTTCAAGTAATAGTTAGTACACTTGATGTTTTCTTGTAATTATAAGCCAAAGTCGCAATGTATAACATGGAGATGTTGCATGAATGGTAACATATTAAAGGGGATTGTAATACATAGGTGTCTGATGTCCTTTGCTAGGATCGGGCTTTAGCGACATTATACCCAGGAAAACATATGAACAAGGAGCATATAAGCAGGATTCTACTTTAGTCGAAACTTGACAATGTTTCACATTGTTTTTTTTACTTTTTATACCGGTAAACAGCCAACATTTGTTATCTTACTTGTCTTTCATGTTGGTATATGGTTCGTGGTCTTTGATGAAAAGAGTGAAGCAAAAGAAAATATTAATATTGAAAAAATGAAGAAATATGGAGAAAGAGAAAGAAATACAGTTGACTTGCATTTACCTCACTTTGATGAATAGTCTAAATAAGTGGCAGAACAGATTAACAAGAAGCATAGAGATGCACCATAATTTGCTGTGGTTTTATATGCCATGAATCTAAAATCACCAGCTACTTTAAAACAGTATGGCACCAAACAGTAATGTTTCCTACTGTTAAAACCACTAGGACCCACTTTGTCGTCACGAATGCAGCCAATGTCTTTCCTCCGTGCAAGGAATGGTTCAGTACAATTTCTAAAATGCACAGCTGTAGAATATGCAGTTTTACAGAATACGTCCACTTAGATTTCTTTCTCTCTCTCTTTTTACTAAAGAGGAGGAGAAAGAAAAATGAACCCAGACTCACAAGCAGAAAGAGTTACACTAAATGGGAAGAGAACAGAAGAAAACAGAGAGACAGATAACACTAAAGGTGAGGATGGATGTGAAAGCTATCGACAGAGTCCTATATACACAGTACAAAGATTTGGGTAAGCAGTTCCGCCAATAGCATGCGCTGCTATGAACATCTCAGCTAAATTTTGGAGTCGTGCCCAGCATATGGAGCTCACAAGGGGACTGCAAAGTCACCTGTTTCTCAAACACTCTCTTTTAAACAGAAACCTGCTCCTCACTCTTTTCTGAGCGCTCTATTTCAAAATGTAGATTCCCATATGCAGGTACTATTGGCCAATAGCTGACATCAGTCAAGAAGTGTGTTTGGATCATTGCGCTTCTTCCTAGTGTTACTGCATATATTTATTGATGCAGTTTGATAAACAGGCTGAAGTAAGCTAAACTCTGCTTTTTAATTTCGATAATAATTATGTACTTCCAGAAGAAGCCGACTATCATCCGCTCACACTCAGCCACAGCCGCTCACGTAGGAATTAAAATTTGGCCACCCTGCTTATCAGTGTTGTAGTCGCCGACTTGTTGGAGAAGTATGGGAGAGGCCTTTGCCCTGCAGTGGGCGTAACCAGGCTGATGATGATGATGATGAGTCGCCGACTCTCGCTAATATTGTTATGGAAGGGTAAAAGAAGTGGAAGGAAACATAAGATCGCAAGACACTTGCTACTGCGTGTTGTTGTTGGTCAGCCATCTTTAACTATGCTGACTCTGCTTGTGTATATATTGTAAATACAGTGTTTCTATACTCCCAACATCCCCGTAACATATTGGTGTGAGTTGCGGTGTACCATGGTTGAGCACAGAGCTCCACAGTGGACATCGCATCACCGTCCCCACTATGAATGACGGTGAGCACGCGGGATCAACGTCATTGGTGCCTCCAACGTCACCATTGCCAGCTACGTCACTGTCCCCTTCGGTGGTTGTGCAACCCAAGGATCCCAGAACTTTTTGCGGGCCCTGTGGCGCCGACGTTGAGGAGTGGTTGGCGATGAACGAACGCGTGAGTGGAATGAACAGATGGGACCCTACGTTTATGCTACCTAACCTGTTGTTCACCTTAGAGGCATGGCAAAGCTGTGGTACGAAAACCATGAAGAGGAGCTAACCAGCTGGGATGAATGCAAAGAAAAGTTGAAAGAATTGTTTGGCAAACCAGCCGGCCGTAAAATTGCCGCAAAGCAGGAACTGGCCTCTCATGCCCAATCCCCCATGAAGTTCTAGTTCTCGTACATCCAGGACATGCCCACACTTAGTCGTGAAGCCAATCATGACATGACAGTAACTGAGAAGGTCGGGGGCACGTGCTGAAGGACATTGCTGACGACACCTTTAATCTGCTCATGTGCAAAAGCTGCGCAGAAGTTCATTCTATCATCAAAGAGTGCCGAAAATTCAAGCAGGCCAAGAGCCGTCGCGTCTTGCAACCATTCGCCAGACTTCCCAATACTGCTGCAACGTCGACGTTTGAAGCTCAACCCGCACAGCAGCATGCGTCACCATCAGAGGATGTGGTGCGAATCATTCGATGTGAACTGGATGCGATGGCACCCGCATCTTTCTGTTCACGTAGCCCTGATGCTACGCCTTTTTCAGTTCCGCTCATACAAGCCGTTGTTCACCAGGAACTTCAAAACATTATTTTACATTCTGTCTCTGCTGTTGCCAACCCCAGAGTCAACGAATGCCCTTCTGCTATTTTTGCTCCACCCCGACGCCTCTCCGCGTTATCGCAACCTAAGTGGATAACTGCGGATGACTAGCCAATATGTTTCACCTGTCGCCACATTGGTCATGTCGCCCGATACTGTCACAACTCGTGGCCCTCAACACCTCGCACGCAGACTAACCAGAGCTGTTTTGATAAAAATGCTTGCAATGTTTCGCCAACCGCCGAGTCTAACAGTGCCGGAAACTCTGCTAGGAACTCGTGGTACAGTCGCTCACCATCACGACACGCACACCAGTCTCGTTCCCCACAAGCACATCGCCCATCTTCCCGTTCGCCGCAGCCACATGGCCTTTCGTCCCCTGTGGCTTTTGGCTGCACCCTTTCGGAAAACTAAGAAATGCAGCCGTCGGAGGTGGTGCGGCATTGCCTATTACTGCAGCAAACTCTCTGTCTGTGCCCACAAAGAGAAGTGTAATTGTAACCTGTCCAAGCACTCATCAACACTGGAGCCGACGTATCTGTAATGAGTGCTAGTCTACATAGACGTTTAAAGAAGGTCCTCACCCCAGCAGCTGCCCGAGTGCTTCTTGTGGCCAACGGCGGCATGCTGGTTGTTCTTGGAATGTGTACTGTGCGTTTAAGTATAGCCAGCCGCCCTACTTCTGTTCTCTTTGCTGTGATCGACAACTGCCCTCAAGACGTTATCCTTGGATTGGACTTTTTATCCAATCATTCTGCTCTCATCGACTGCGCAACCGGCGTTCTTCAGTTAGAACTGCCTCAACTCGCTGATGCTCCGAGCACCGCCCCACCACACTCGTGCTCACCTTACGATGTGCGTCTGTCACCCGAGGCAGTTACTTACGTCACTTTCACCGTACAGCCACAGGTTCCTGACGATGTATATGTGCTTCGCCCCATAGTCAACATGGTTTTGAACCGGAACGTTGCTGTTCTGCATATGCTGGTCACAGTTACTAATAACAGTGTCATTCTACTGCTTCTGAATTTCAGCCTGTGCCCTCAAGTGCTTCCAGCCGGCATGTTCTTGACCAGCGTTTCTACTACTTCCAAATTTTACATAGAGAGTCTGAATGCCGAGAGTGGTTTATCCGTGCCAATTACAGCTCTCATCTCTGGTTCCTTAACGGATGACTTTGCGAAAATGATTGCAACTGACCTCACCTCTACACAGGTCACGGTCATACGTCTCCTGCTCGAATCGTACAGTGACATCTTTGATTTTGGCGACAGGATTTTAGGCCCAACATCTGTTTTCACCACCGTATAAACACTGGAGACACGAATCCTATTCGTTGGCTTCCCTATCGTGTATCGCATGCTGATTGTCGAGTCATCCAATCAGAAGTGGACGAAATGCTCTGCAAAGTGGTCATCAAACCATCAGCCAGTCCTTGGGCTTCATCTGTCATCCTTGTGAAACAAAAAGGTGGTACCTGACGTTTTTGCGTCGATTAGTGCCACTTAAACAAGATCACGCAAAAAGACATCTACCTGCTACCACGTATCAATGACGCCTTGGACTGCTTGCACGGAGCTAAATACTTCTCGTCCATCGATCTTTGATCTGGCTACAGGCAGATTTCAGTTGATGAAATGGACCATGAGAAGACTGCGTTCATCACGCCAGATGGTTTATATCAGTTCAAAGTCATGCCCTTTGGCCTATGCAATGCTCCTGCGACATTTGAATGTATGCTGGACTCTTCTCTGCAAGGCAACTAATGGGCCATCTGTCTTTGTAACCTTGACGACGTTACTGTTTTTTCTCCCACATTCGGCAGCCACCTTACCCGACTCGCTGCCATTCTTGCGGTCTCCAAGCTGGCCTCCAACTGAACTCCACGAAATGTCAATTCAGGCGCCGTCAGATTAGAATGTTGGGACACCTCGTTGATGCATCCGGTGTACAACCAGATCAGGAAAAAGTTCGCGCCGTTCGCAGTTTTTCTGTGCCATGTTCTGCTTTTGATGTGCGCTGCTTCTTTGGCCTGTGTTCGTACTTTCGTCGTCTTGTCAAAAACTTTGCCACCGTTGCTCAGCCTTTGACAGATATTCTAAAGAAGAACACGTCATTCTCATGAGGCCCAGAGCAGGCTCACGCGTGCACCGCTCTCATGGGGTTTCTGACCAACCCTCCCATGCTTGCCCACTTCAATCCATCTGCATCGACCGAAGTCCACACTGACGCAAGCGGCCATGGCATCGGCGCTCATCTCGCCCAACAACAGAAAGGTACCGAGTGCGTGACGCCAGCTGCCTGCTGTCACCTGCCAAGAGAAATTACTCCATCAGCGAGCAGGAGTGCTTGGCTTTAGTTTGGGTTGTCACCACGTTCCGGCCATATTCGTACCGCTGCACATTTTCGGTCGTTACAGACCACCATGCACTCTGCTGGCTCTCTTCCCTCCAGGACCCGACAGGATGGCTTGGTCGCTGGGCTTTGCGGCTCCAGGAATTTTCATTTATAGTGAATTACAAGTTTGGACACTTCCATGACCGCCTAGCATGTTGCGTAATCAGTAGCGACGGCGATCCACTTATTCCCTCCACAAGGACACTGACTGCCTCTCTCATCACCCCGTAGATCCTCCTGATCCTGCTGCACATCATGTGGTGACCTGTGTGATGGCTTTTACTGACATGACCGACGTGTGCGCTGAACAACAATGGGACGAATCCTTACAGTCTATCATTGCCAGAGTGCAATCCGCCAGCACCGACGGCATGTGCCACATTTTCTTGCTACCCGAAGGCATCCTCTACTGCTGCAATATCAACCCTGACAGCCCTGAGTTCTCCTTGTCCTTCCTCATCATCTGCAAACCGTCGCTTTCTAAGAACTTCACGATGCACCAATGGCAGGACACCTTGAGCTCTGCGTACATATGACGACACCGGTTCTCTGGCCGGGTCTCTACTGCTCTGTGCGTCTTGTGTCGACTTGCGAATTGTGTCAGTGCCAGAAGAAACCTCCCCTGCCACCTGTCGGACGACTCCATCCAGTTGAAGTTCCATCTGAACCTTTCTTTCGAGTAGGCCTTGACCTGCTTGGCCCTTTTCCGAATACGACTAGAGGGAATAAGTGGATCGCCGTCGCTACTGATTACGCAACATGCTATGCGATCACAAAGGCATTGCCGACTCGTTGTGCAACAGACGTCGCCGATTTTCTCCTCCACGACGTCATTCTCCACCACGGTGCACCTCGACAGTTACTTACAGACCATGGCCACTCGTTCTTGTCTTGAGTTGTCGACGAACTCCTCCGCTAACGTGCTACTGAGCACAAGCTGTCCATCGCCTACCACCCAGAAACAAGCGGTCTTTTGGAACATCTCAACCGAACACTCACAGAGATGCTGTCAATGTACGTCTTCAACGATCACCGCAACTGGGACGCCATGCTGGCCTACGTGACATTCACATATAACTCGTCCCGACATGACACCGCAGGATATTCACCCTTTTATCTTTTGTATGGTTGCGACCCCACATTGCCGTTTGACGCCATCCCCCCCTTCTGTGCCACGTGTTGCAACTGAGTACGCTTGTGAAGTCATCGATTGCGCTCAAATGGCACATCAAGTCGCCTGATCTCGTTTATTAGCCTCGCAGCATATATATCAAGTGCGTTATAACCGGTGCCATCGCGATGTTAAGTTCGCCCCAGGTGCTTGGGTGATGCTTTGGTCACCATGTTGGTGGGTCGGCCTGTCCCAGAAGCTTCTCTCTCGCTACACAGGGCCTTATGAAGTCCTACATCAAGTCAATGATGTCAGTTACAAGATTTCGCCGTTACAGTTTGATCCATCCTCAAGTCCAACGCTTGTTGACATGGTGCACATTTCGCGGCTGAAGCCATACTTTGCTCGCAATTCTTCACCTACCATGTGCCGATACAGCGCTTCAGCAGCCAGGGGTGCTGTTACGAAAAGATAAAAGAAGAGGAAGGAAGATCGCGAGACGCTGGCTGCTGCATGTTGTTGCTGGTCAGCCATTTTTAACTACACTGACTCTGCTTGTGTACATATTGTAAATACAGTCTTTCTATACTCCTAACTTACTTCCTCGTAACAATATCAACTACGTAGTTTCAAACACTAAACTAGCCTTGAACCACACGATACTTAAAGGGACACTAAAGGCAAGTATTAAGTCAAGCTAAAGTGATAGATTCGTACTTACGAACCTCTGAGGTGTCAATATTATTGCAAACAGAGCTTTAAATTTTGAGGCAAATGCAGGATACAATTAGAGACTCCCCCAGGACACTAATTTACTAGCCCAGTGACGAAGGCACTCCTCATTATAATTCTGTTTCTAGTAGTCAACCACTCGTCATGAAAACATCATTGTATTGCATAATAAGGTGAAAGAAAATGTTACTTGTCCAGTTCAAATAGATCTTTTGAAAGAAAGAACTTATTGACGCTACACTTGACGACGATGTTGGCTGCCACAAGGTTTTGTTTTCTCCACTCTGCACTGCCGACGCTTACGCATTTCAGTAGTTTCGTTATTGCGTAGTGCTGCACTGGTTTTGCTGTCTCGTTAAACTCACACAAACTGTAATTAGCAGAGAACGCCATGTCCATGTAATGTCACGGGATTCCTGAATGGTCTTCACCACTTTTGGGTGCCATTTTAATCAGGAAAGATAGTAAGCAGGGATGAGGTGTGGAACGTCAACCACCCCCCCGGTTGGATGGCGGAAGATTTGAATACGAATAAAGGTATTTGGACCCTTCAGAGGCAATTTTCTCATAAACTAAGTTTTTTCTTAGCACAAAAGAAACGCTGCGAGGTTCTGGAATGGTATTTTAACAGTCCACATTGACTTAGTATTTTCCCTTTAAGGTCAGACTACATGCACGCTTGGTTAGACGCCTAGGCAAACTTTGCTTCGTATTGAGCTATTGATAGCACTTCAAAATGTGCAAGTTAGATGTGGCTACTATTTGTCAGTCAAGCAGCTGGTGTAGGACAATGCCGGTCCTCACTGTGTAGTATGGCCAGACTGGAGCATATGAGTGTGAGCAT
Organism: Dermacentor andersoni; assembly: GCF_023375885.2. Lineage (NCBI taxonomy): Eukaryota > Metazoa > Arthropoda > Arachnida > Ixodida > Ixodidae > Dermacentor > Dermacentor andersoni. The sequence continues at coordinate 439,650 of NC_092817.1, read as the reverse complement.
GCACTCCAGCTCCTGTCGTGCACAAAGCAAACACTGCACATATGTACTACAGTTGCACATAGCTGCGGTCTACTATGTAGCATATATACAGCGACCGCTGCAGGATGCCACGACGAGTTTATTGGCTGAACACACTGCAACTCACTGAGGAAAACCACGTTTGACGCGTCCTAGGCACCAAAATCGGAAGTAGTGGCATCTACGTGATCACCCAAAGTCAAATCTGAACTGCGCGCCACGGTGACGCTCAGTAGATGGAGTGTTGTGGAGATGCCCCGCTACGCTGTAGCCTTCTCAGTGCAAGTCATTGAAGAAGGAGCGGAAGCACCATAAAGGGATCATAGACAACTTTTGACTGCCAATAACTCCACTTCCGCTGAATGCATTGAAGTACAGTAGACTCCCTTTAAGACGAGCTCGAAGGGACCATGAAAATTTGTTCATCTTATCAGAAGAATAATTGGCAACGTGACCAGGTGCATCCACATATCTTACTTCAAGCTGGTAAATGAAGTAGACCTCAAACGGGGGAAGGGGGGGGGAGGGAATATCATAAAAACATTTGTTTAGCTGAACTTAATAGAAAACTGCTTTCAAGTGGTACTCTTGCTTGGTTTCATCCAGTCCATGATGGATGTTCGGTGCTTCTATGCAAATCAGCAAGCAGTCACAAACAACATCATCTCACCTAATGACCTTAAAAACCTTCTGTGCCTTCGTGCTGCTGGAAAAAGTTCACTAGGGAGTTTAAGCACGTATGTGCCGCCTGACAAGTCATCGGTGCAGGTTCCGAGCTAGCCAAAGTACGAAGAAGGGCGCTCAGTACGCAGTAAAGCAACGCAATCTAGAGGAAAGTCTTGGTGACGTTGAGCAAAGTGGGGAAGGAGAAACAAGGCAAAGCATGAAGGCGGACGAAGCTATGCGGAGGCACGCTGGGTTGACCTCCTCTGGCAGTTGCTACAGGTTTTGTTTGCTATACAGACGTAGTGGGTTCGTCTTGTGATAACATCGTCCTCGTGTGCCGTACACTGTGTCTGTGTGTGCGAATGAAAGAGTGCAACAGTGAGCTGACAATGACGGCTCAATCTCGCTTGCACAAAGCAGAAAATGGGGGGGGCAGCACGCCGTCTTTTGTCGCACGCATGGCACTGGGGAGGGAGGGGGGTGTTGTATTTCGGCCGCACGCAGTTTATCTTGTACGCAATCTGCTTTGGGGCACAGTCTAGCTGTGTTGATGGCTCGCAGTTTTGCATGCGCTGTGTTCTCACCACCCAGTTTAAGTTGAAGCGATAGACATTGCAAAGGTTCAGGGGCATAGCCAGGGTGGGGGGCTTATGGGCTGTCATGCTGTCATGCACCACCAACCAAACCAACCCTGGCACCAGAAATCATTCTGGATTTTGTCTAGAATGTCTTCTTTATGCTCCAAAAGACATTTCGGCACTAACATTGTGAACACGGGCTGGATTTCGCGGCTACTCCCATGCACCTGGAGTCACATAATGCTCCCCCCAAGAAGCGCCATCCGAGCACAAAGTTTCAAGGGCATTTTGATGGTGAGCGGGCTCGTTGCGGCATCACGCGGCGGCCGCAGCATCTACGGAGCACATGGATTTCAATTGCGAAACTTTATGGCCACAAAATTCTTATAAACATTTGATACCAAAAGTGCATTGACTTTTCTAAAGTCGTACATCAGGCCATACAACGACACAAGCCTAATTGACACACTATCATACAAGTAGGCAAAGCATGTGAGGTCCTATGAGACGAAGTGTTGTGGCGGTTCATTTGCACCGTCATGTAGAAGAAAAGAATATCAACATGTTTTTCACCTGCACCAAAGCATCGATGTCAAGAAAGTAAAGCCAGAACAGGTAACTACTTTCTTATTTATTTTTTCTACTTTGACTTTTATTCGCGAGGACACATTCAGCCTCTTCAAGTTTCTTGTTCTCGTATCTAGCGGGCTACTAGAGCCAGCCAGAACGCATGCGTTTTTCTCGTTTTGCCCCGACCACCGCGCGGCACACTTTGGTGCACATTCGTTTTTCTCGGGCCGATTGGATTTTGGCCTGCCAGAGTTTTGGGCACTTTCTGGCTAGCAGACGAGAAAAATAAACAATGGTCCCTAGCTGCCATCACTGGGAACTCTATAGGTGGCAACGCCTCCGCTTGAGAACATCACCTTCGCATTGATGTTATTGCAACCTCTGCGGAACGTCTTTTGTCTCGCCGGTGCAGAATACCGAGCAGTATGCGTATGGCTCTCTGTGGAACAAGTGTCTCATGTTTTGTTCGATATTCCTTCGGTAACCCCATTAGGTGCCCAAAGTAGGCATTCAATTGTGGCCAACATGCTTTCCATCGCATTTTTTTTTTTCACTTCGGTGCCCCCATCTCACAAAAGAAAGAAAGACGTTGCAGCGCAGCGAATTGTTGCATGGTGAAAGTTTGATTTTGTTACTTCTTCTTTTCCGGAAAGTGATCGGCCACGGGACTCTGATACTCCTATTATATTACTGCCATAGCAATTATATGGACACCTCAGGCGCATTCCTGCCGTTGCCATCGCCGCCATGTTCCGTGTAAACACCAAGAGCTGAAATCGAAAGTCTGACGGCAGCTCGTCTGGCCGAAAAAATACAGGTTGAATAAATGCGAAAAGACTGCGTGATTTCAAGGGCTGAACGACTATTACTACAAGCAGGAATATCAGAGTGCAATGCTAAGGCCCGTATGCTGGAAAATACCTTCTATGCGCATCGCTGATTAGAGTTCCTTAGTCCTGCCAAATTAGCTTCAATTCAGCTACACGCTAAATTTCAAGCAAGCGTGAGAACACGAAATAACGATGTCATGTACCATGCCAAGCTGGAAATGCTGCGACCATCCTGAAACGGTAGGTCCTGAAGTTCACCAAGAGAGGCTGTACACAATCTTTCTTCCTATAAACCTGACAAAGCAGAACTCTGTTCTGAGCCTTGGTCTAAATTTGAGCACAGGGCCCACATGAGATGCAAAATAACTGATTTGGGTTGTTGAAAAGGCTCTAAGCCAAGTCGACGCTACTAGACGTGACGAAGCTCGCACTCGTGTTATTAGTGTGCCTTTGGGCTTCAAAACCCTTCTTCAAACTCTGCGCTGTCGCTAGAGGAACATGAGGCTATCGACTGGCTTCAAAGCAATCCTGACATCATCATTCTTCCAGCTGACAAAGGAAACGCAGCTGTTTTGCTTGATAGTGGTGGCTACACCAAAAAAATTCTGGCACTAGTTAGTGACACCAATGCGTGATCCCACAGGAATACTGCAAAGGGACTTCCAGAAGCTTCTAGCTGACGACTTCCATTTGGCCCCACCCCAGCATAAGTCACGTTATTACTGGCTGCTTTGTCACAACGAATAAGTTCCTGCACTTCATGGCCTACCAAAGATACACAAGCAAGGTGTTCTTATGCGCCCCTTTGTCGAATACACTCGCTCACCTTTGTACAAGCTTTCCAATTTGTTACACTGGATTATGTAGTCACTCGTTGGAAAAAGTGGCACTCAAGTATGCAATTCTGGCGACTTTATTGAATAGATACGGCATGTTGTTCCTGCTCATGATGACGTCATGGTCTTATTTCAAGTTGGGTCACTAATCACAAGCGTTCCAGTAGAACTGGCTGTAAAGGTTTGCACCACTGCCCTCGAAGATGACGGGTCGCTGCCCGATAGGCCTCCGACTGACGTTTCAGACCTGTCCTATCTCCTTAAGTTCTATTTGTCGAATATATACTTCATCTTACAACATAATTTTTACCTGCAAATGCATGCTACGGTTATGGGTGCATCTATATCAGTTTCTGCTGTGAATCTGGCAATTGGAGAATGTCGGGCGTTTGCATCTTTTACCCCTTTTCCAAAGGTTTTCCTGGGATATGCAGATTATTGCTTCTGCATAATTCACAAGGATGCTCTAGCTGCCTTCATTGCTAGTCTTAAGAGTGTGGAACAGGTGATTCAGCTTACTGTCGAGCAAGAAGCATACGCTTGTCTACTGTTTCTTGATGTTATTGTCAAGCGCGGTGACTCAGGTCTTTCTTTGAATGTCTACAGGAAGCCCACATGTACAGGCCGGTACCTGCATTTCAAGTCAGTACATCCGCTTTCACACAGAAGGTCTGTTCCTGCTACGCTGTTCCAACAAGCAAAAACCATTTGCACAAGAGAGGAGGACTGCACTCGTGATATTGGGAGCATCTGTGAAGAAATAAGAACCTGTGGTTACCCTTCGTTCTTCTTGTCTTCAGTAAGGAAAGAAGAGCCACTCCCAGAAAGACAGCATTCTACATCGTCTCCGAGGAATTAAGTGAGCTGCGATTCCATATGTCCCTGACACAAGTCAGACCATTGCTGACATTGGTGACAGGGAATAGTCTCTTCGTCCTTGGCTTGGGGTCAGCGAGCAGTGCGGACCTTTCGCGTATAGCCGACCCGCTTCAGGGGACCGTCCCGGGAAGGCTTGGGAGCAGCTAGGACAGCGGAATGGGCAAACACAATTGTTAGAACGTGCCACCGTTCATGTGACCATACACGCGAATGATTAGGTGTTGGTGTCTAGCATGTGGGCGAACCTATTCGCACGCTATCTGGTCGCGGTGAGTCGGACTTTCTCGATTTGTTGCAGGCCCATCGGCATGTTCTGAGGATTGTAATTCGGCTACCAGGGATTAGTGTATGAAAGGTGCAATAAATGCCCTTGTGATTGTTTGCACCACTGTGTCGTCGTTCCTTTATCCCAAGAGCATGTGTGAGACCTCATAAGTTGCATACAGGTCGTCAGTCGTAGCTGTGAGGAAAGCGGCTGGAAAGGCAGGTCACATTGTGCCACTTGCCTTGTTATGAAATAGGGCCGGAATACCCAGATCATGGATGTAGCCAGAGCATCTCACTGTCAAGGTGGTCTATGGCCAGCTGGGATGTGTAGGTTTGGCATTAATTCACCACTTGAAAGGGACACGTTTCATTTTATTTGTGTGGAATGGAAGACATCCTTTTGATCTGAGGCATCAAGCCATAATCTTGCAGTGAATCTTGAAATGGCAGGCTGGACATGGCACTGGTGGTCACCTAGCTTGGAGTTGGTTGTCTTGTCGGGCATCACGCAAGCGACGGTTATGCGGATACCTCACCATACTCCACATCGTTCTTGTGCAGGGCAGTTGGCACTAATATTCTCTGTTGTTTTCATTACTTCTGTGATTGCTTTTAAACCTCTCCTTCACACATTTCTTTTTAGGTACATAAATTGAGCTAAAAGAAAAACCGCTGACTCAACAAATACATCTAAGAAATGTGCCTTGTGCTCCTCTGCCCATACATTCAATTGGAGCTTTGGAAACAAGCAGCCTTTAAATTAGTAGCCTAGCACATTTATATTGCTTTAGCCTCATTAGTAAGTAAGGTAAATGGATTGATAAAGGGGACTGGTACACAACTTATCCTGAAAGTTGGTAAAGATATGCACAAAGTATTTTGTTTAAAGGGACACTAAAGCGAAACAATAAATCAGTTTAGACTAATAAAGGATTGCTTGAGAACCCTGCAGGCAGTCATTTAAAAAATTTTGATTATTAGATGAGAAAATGAAGGTCCAAGTATCAGTATTTGAATTTCGCGCCAAAACCCCAGCGCCGGTACATCAGCGTGACGTCAGGGATTCCAAAGTATGTTTTCGCATTTGGGCTGCGTTGCCTGAGTAAAGGTTCCCGAAACTTGCCATGTTTAATATTTCGTTCCTTTAGAACACAATGTAGTCAATCTGTACCGCCCTAGACCCTAGAAGATGGCCCTAGAAGTAGGCCCTAGAAGATGCCATCAAAATCCAAGACGTCACAGCCACCAGGTGCGGGAACTTCAGTAGGCGTCGTCACCTGTATTTCGTTCTTGCGCTTTTTCTGGCTTACCAAACGGCTTACCAAAAGAAAGGTAATTTACTGATGCAGAAGAAATCATTTTTCACTTTAGTGTCTCTTTAACATACACCATGACTGCTATTATGCTGGAAGTAAATCACTGTGAAAGGCTGAAATGTAAGAGATCAAAAAACAAGTAACAAAGTAATCTCTAAATGCATTTCAAATAATGCAGCCACAGGCAGTAGTCAAAAAGGGATGAAGTTCAGCTTGTTGCTTGAACATAGCTTATGATAACAATATGAGAAATACAAGGTGAACTGGTAATTGTAAATGACAGGCAGCATTACACCAATGTGTCCAATGTGTGCAATGATTGGTGTGCCTAATGCAGGCAATGCCAAGTGGATTCTGAATGTCCAGTGGCAAATGGAAGGTGTGGACATTCATGTTGATGTGGGCATCAGCAAGGCTCTGTCAGCTTTGTTCCGCACACTCACTGCCCTGACGGGAGAAGGTGACGAGGGTGAAAGCCCCGAGGAGCAAGCCCGTACAGCACAGGTAATCTCAGTGCTTTGCTACTCAAATAGCTCATCATGCACATGTTGAATGACACTGGTTAGCAGTACCTGGGGCAAGAGGCAGTTCTACATCTGGTCGCAGTCGACTAATTTTACCACAGTCAGAGTGCTTGCGCAGCAGCTCAGCCAGAGGACAGTATAGTGTTTGCCACTTATTGGCTGCATTTAGGTCACGGAGTAAGAAACATTTAGGAGTGGAAACTCCGCTGTTTGTGGCGACCAGAAAAGGTCACAAGCCAACGGAGCCATTATCATGCTGGCGGCCTGGAAAGAAATTGCCGCCATTTCGGTTGCCAGGGCAACCAGTCGAGCGTGTTGCTCCCATTCGGCCGCGCATGCCTGACTTCTATTGAGGGCACGGAGGAAGTGGCCGGAGAGCACGCCGGAGCCGCCTGCCCAGGCACTGTATTTTTATTTATTTTTTCGCTGCGGCTTCTACGGCGCGCCGCATGGCGGCGCCACTGCATACAGCCCCGTCGGCGCATACAATTGTGACCTTATCTGGTCGGCCACGCTCGCTCGCGCTGACGGGAGTTTCACCTCCTAAATGTCTTCCTCCGTGATTTAGGTTAAGGCAACATCAAGGGTAATGCCGAGGACAATGCCATTTTACAATTAACTCCACTGTCACCATACAAATGCAACGCACATCTTTACTATAGGTGCTTTTCAGCCTGCTGAGAAATACCTCTCCGGCCATAAGATCACTCTATTGTGCGTTGAAAGTATGCTTGATTATCCCTGTTACCAGTGCTATATATTATGCTACCAGAGTCCAGTGGGCATGAAAGCATGCAAAAATAATTTCTTATTGAAGATTATTACTTGTCTCGTGGCAGGTCTGAGTGTGCCTCACTGGCTCATTCCCGTTAACTTCACACCTGTAGTCCTAAGTACTTTCACGCAACTTATTTACATTGTGAGGCATGAAATGAGAACAGCAAGCATCAAGCTGTTGTAGCTGAAAACAAGTTCTTGTCTAACAGCCACTGACAGCACAAAGGCTCCTCATCTTGTGGAAAGAAGTGAAGACAAGTTGGTGACTTCAAGACAGTGGAGTTGTACAGCAGGGCTACTATTCTGGACATTGTCAAACTCTGCCATGTTGTCAAATTTGATAATGGTGGCACTTCGACGCAATAAGAGGCACTCTAGTAGCCCTCAGGGCCTCTCTGATTGGCTCAAAATGCCACCTCTAAGTCCAACAACATTGCAGAATTCGACAATGTCCAGAACAGTACCCCAACATGATGCTACTGACATAATAGCCTTAATGATTCAGCTCTTGCAAAAGCACCAGAGTGGCTTTATGGACTTACTGATAGGCCATCCTCCGATCGTTTATATTGCAGGGTTTGCTAAACAAACATAGAAGGCATGTGGCAAATGAATGTGTTGGTGGATTACTGCCAATATAACTTCAAGGACCCTTTAACTATTCCATGTAATCGGGAATTGCAAAAGTACAAACAGGTTTTTGCCTTCCTATATATGTTTCTTTTTTGAGAAATATAATTGCAAGTGAGTGCAGAAACTCTCGAAAGTTATTTTGGATGCAAGTTTTTTGATGAAGGAAATTCTTTTTTGTGTCTCAGGAACCAGTGACCCTGAGACATGCCTGCTTGCTGCTGGACCCCAGTGTGGATGCCAAGAAGCGTTCCAGGCTGATTGAGAAAGAGATGAATGAGCAGGCCAAGATCATCAGCGACCTGCGCTTCTTGGGTGCCAGCCAGAGCACCATTGAGCAAGAGGAGAGGCGGCTCAAGGAGCTCGAGACGGCCGTCTTCAACGACTTCCGCCGAGATGTGATCAAGAAGCTACGCAGGCAGAGTGTCAAGGTCAGGCTGCAGTGGTGTTTTCAAAATAGGTATCCTAGAGTGTGGAGCACAGCAGTCAGTCTCATCGGTCTTTAGTCGATACAATACGGTGCATGTTGCAAATTTATGCCAAATAGATTCACAGTAAGGTTAACCTTGACAGTTTGAAAAGCACTATCATTAAATGCCCATGGCAAATTACTTCTGCAAGTTTCATGAAAGAGTCATGAATACAGTAGTAGCACAAAGCTATCAAAAAAAGAAGAAGGAAAGGTTTAGAATTGAAACGAAAATAAAGACCACTGTAGGGTTGAAATTCTTTCAATTATGAAGCTTTCTTCCCAAGAAACAGTGATAGGTTTTCTTGGTAGCTTCATGCTAATGTCAGGTTAATGACAATTTGTGCCCTTCTGTAATTCTTCAGGACCGAGACTTACAGACCAAATCTACCTTTCAGAATAATAATGTTGACTTTCATTAATTTGACTCTGACGGGTCGAAATTGATCAAATTATCTAGCAGCTCAAATTAAACAAGATGCAGAAAAACTGTCATAGCACACCGCTAATTCATTTGTAGTATTCTCCCGATCTAGCCCAACCCCAAATCAAACGTGTGCCCACTTTCTATGTGTCAAAAATAGAGAACTAACAACAAGTGACATTAAAGCTCCTGGACAAAGTAGAAACATACACCTAGTTTTTTAGCAAGAAACATGCTAGAAGGCATGTGTTAGAAATAGGTTAATAATATAATCAGACATCAGGCAGGCTTAAATTAGCCATTTTTGACTGAAGATTACATGTGTTCAACGCATTAACTGTCTCCTACGCTCTGCCAAGACAGACGCTATCACTAAAATGGTTGCTCTAGGGGTCATCATAGGGGTCAGGCATGTGCATGTTGATTAATCAAGTTTGAATTATCCACCGAAGACCAGTTTTAGGATTGAAATAACGATAGCTTGGGCCTATAGAAATCATGGGCGCTGGCTAGGACCTTATGGCTGGGATTGAATTCGCTGAAAAGATCCAGTTAACCGGAGTTGAATTAGAGGAAGTGTACAGTATTTTCGTGAAATATTACCTGGCACTGATTGTATTGTACTATATTCATAGAAGCATCTCATCCTCTTTAATGTTGACAATTCTTTTCTCATTATAAACTTTGAGCAAATGGTAAACTTTGTGGCCTCAGGTCATGTCGTAGGGCTGTGTGCTTATTCCGATTGGTCTTTACACCTCAAGCGAAGAACGAAGAAGAAGCTCGCCAGAGGCCAGCAAGTACGCGTGGCAGGCAGGGTGATCTCTCCACCACCGCGTTATCATCAACATCCTACGCAGCTGCAGGCGCTGGGGCATCAAAGAAGCCTTCTTTTAAGAAGGGGTGACGACTCCCTCCCCTGTCACATAGCGACCTGAAAATCATCATTCAACCAAATCTCAAAAGCCCTCTCGGCCGCCTGCAGAGGGAAAGTTGACAATTCGCATTTCCTCGTGTGCCTGAGACCCGGTTCCAACATAATCATTGTTAGTACACCAGATCAGGAGGTCGCAGATGTTGCGCGCAAGATCACGCCGATTGTGTTGCGTGGCAGCCTTTACGAAGTCAACTCTTACGTTGCGGCACCGGGCGGAGTGGCCTGGGGTGTCATTCATGGAATCGACCCGGATACCCTGCCCGAGGAGCTTATGACTCACCTAAGGGTGAGGACCCAATGTGTGGAAATCATGCAGGCCCGAATACTGGGAAAGACCAAGACGGCCGTGATCACGTTCAGCTCTCACGTAGTTTCACGATACGTCTACTACTACGGAGGGGAGACTGAGCGCCACCCCTGCAAGCCAGCAAAACAAATTTGCTACGTGTGCCAGAGCAAGGGACACCGATCAGACATTTGTCCTACCTCGAACATCAAGATCTGTCTCGCTTGCGGGACGCACGACCCGACGGACGACCACAAGTGCTCGATCAAGTGCGCCGTCTGCAGCGAAGCCCATGCCATGGGGTCTCGCGAGTGCAAGCAAAAACTCAAAAACAACAGCACTACCACCAAAAAGCACCTTCTGCCCGGAAGGAGGAAGGAAGACAACGACAATGATGGAAGAAGGCCAAGGCAAAGCCGTCTGCGGTGGTTCAGCTCGGAGTCCTCGGCGAGCCGCTCAAGGTCCCGGGCCCAGTCCAGGTCCAGGTCTTGATTCCGCTCGGAGTGGCCAAAGCCAGGAGAGAAGCAAGGGCAGCGGCATCCTTCTACCTCGACATCCACATCGAAGCAGAAGAACCAATCGGGCAAGAAGAACCAAGCCAACGACAACAACGTGAGCCGGAATCACTCTAGTACCTCCTCCGCTCAAAATACCAGTGACAATAGTAAATGCTCCCCAGGATGTACGCGCATCAGGGAACAAAATAAAAAACTCAAAGCTCAAGTGAACAACCTAAATCAATGCATGCAACGCTTAGAAGCATTGCTAAGCAAAACAACAACACACAGGCAGGTTCAAGGGGTGTACGGTAGTGCGTACACCCCTTGAACCACAACTTGAACCACCCGATACACCCCTTGAAAATGCATTACCAACAAGCCCACATTGCAACCCTCATGAGCACAGGCAGGGCTGCAAAGCGGAACGATAGGCCACCAGCCCGCCATCTCCATTCCTCCCCCCTCAAGAACCACCGCGCCCTCCTCGCTCACCGGTGCGGTCTCGGCAGCGGAAGGCCAGTCAAGTGTAGTCACCCTCGAAAGCATTTATGCTACGCTACAACAGATTCTTTACCAGATGGGTGAATTAAACAATAAAGTCAAGAAGAACACCACACTAAGCTATGAAGACCTTGAATGAAGATTACGCAAGGTTGAGTTTGGCTCGCGCAAGTGGGTCGACGATGAGAGCAGCAACCCACGCATCAAGGCGTACAGGTGCATAAACAACACAGGTGACATCAGGGACACCGACAACTGAAACGGCGGTGTCATGAACGTCAGCAATGGCTAACACCACACGCAGTGTGCTCGAACACCTAGAGATCTGGCAGTGGAATTGTCGCTCTTTCAACAAGAAGGCAAGTTCACTCCAGCTCTTCAGCCAAAATCACCCATACCCCCCCCCCTGACGTCATCTGCCTTCAAGAGGCCGAGAACCAGCCGATCAAGCTACAGGGTTACCACGTCATTAAACATGCGGGATCACCGAAGGTCGTGGTTTTAGTTCACAAAACGGTGACTTCCGTGGGACAACATTATCAACATCACGACATTAATCACGTGCTAGTGGAAGTCCTCCCGCAGAAGAAGGGTAGACGTAGCACTTTCATCCTGAATTTGTACAGTCCGCCGAGGGCTCAGAAGTATGACTTCCGCAACACCATTTACGACAGCGCAAGAGCTGCTGGCTGCAACCAGCTGGCAGTGGTGGGAGACATGAACGCTAGACACACTTCAAGGGGTGTACGGTAGCGCGATTAAAGGACGGGACAAAAGAAGACACACAGGGACACACACAGTGCTGTGTGTGTCCTTGTGTGTTCTTTTGTCCCGTCCTTTAATCGTGCTACCGTACACCCCTTGAAGTTGCATTACCAACAAGCCCACATTGCAACCCTCGTGAGCTAGACACACGACTTGGGGCTACCAACAAGACACGCAAAAGGGGAGGTCGCTCCTCGATGCAGTTGACCAAACAGGCCTCGAATTAATAACTAACCTCCTCCAATCAACCCAAGTAGGCAACAGTCTAAGTCGAGACACGTTTCCGGACCTGTCATTTTTAAGAAACATAAGGGTATACTCATGGACGCACCTAGGCAGCGATCACTACATCCTCAGCATCTCGGTATCCTCCCCGAAACTCAAGAGAACAATTGGCGAAATTAGGCTCATGGACTGGGAGGCGTACAGGCAGTACCCCTGTCCGAAAACAGTATAATGGACATAGCGGAATGGATGCAGCACCTTTGGGACGCCCACATCCAAACCACCAAAACCATCCAGAGCACGATCGAGACGCCTGAAGTCGACCGCCGGCTCTTACACCTGTGGGAATCCTGTGAGGGCCTCCTCAAACGGTGGAAGTGACAGGGGTTAATTGGAAACTACGTTTATGAATTGAGCATATAGCAGAAGCCAAAAATTACGCGAACGAGCTGACACAGCAAAATTAGGTACAGGTTTACACCTCGCTCAAGAGTACCCTCAGTACGGCGCAGACGCGGGCCATCCTACGTTGCCTGATCGAGCCCGACAAGGCGAGATCGACAACCGGTCAGACGCTTCTAGAAATCGCTCTCAAGTTCCCCGGAAACGACCAGGATCTGATTGACAGCCTGAAAATCAGATACCTGGGTAGCGACCCAATACCACCCTGCCTCCTAAAGTACGAAGGAGAACCAAGGCCAGAACTGGACGCTCCCATCACGGAGTAAGAGGCGTATGCCGCGGCACGAGCCTCACAGCGCAACACTGCTCCTGGGGTTGACAAAATCACAAATGCCATGGTTAGAAACCTGAGCCCGATGCACATCCAGGACTTGACCGAATACCTAAACGAGGAATTCTGGAGCAAGGGCCAGATACCGAACGAGTGGAAACACGTGGAAATCATGACCATTCCAAAACCCACCAAGAAGCCCGCGATCGATGCCCTGCGTCCCATCTCTCTGACTTCGTGCCTCGGCAAGCTGTAAGAGAGGGTCATTGAAACCCGCCTCCAACACTACATAGAGGACGGTGACCTCTTCCCGTATACCATGCTTGGCTTCAGGCCGCGACTTTCTGCGCAAGATGCTTTCCTAATCCTAAGGGAAGAAGTTCTCAAGGGCATCCCGAAGGGAGGAGAACACCTCCTGCTCGCACTCGACCTGAAGGGGGTCTTCGATAACATGCCTCACGAGGCCATTCTCAAGGGACTGAACGATATCAGCTGCGGGGAGCACATCTTTAATTACATGAAATCCTTATATTTCCTGACGGGCCGGACGGCAACCATCGGAATGGGCCAGACTCGATTGGATACGATCGACGTGCCAAACAAAGGACTGCCGCAAGGGTTGATAGTTTCCTCGATTCTCTTCAACGTCGTAATGCTACTGCTTACCAAAGAGCTGTGGAAGATCCCGGACCTAGGTTACGTTCTGTACACCGACGACATGCTCTGGGCCACCAAGGGCTCCCTCGCGCGAGAGGAGGTGACCCTTCAGGAGGCCGCGACAGTCGTCGAGAGATTTGCGGCAGCGAGCGGGATGCATTGCGCGCCGGAGAAGTCCGAGGTGATCTGGGTGCATGGAGGAGGAATCTACAAGTCCTCCGGCCCTATCGACCTCAATCTAGAGTGCCAGAAGATCACGGAAAGCAATGAGACTAGGATTCTGGGTTTTTGGATCCAGAGCAACCTGAAAACCTCCCACACCATCCAAACCTTAAGGTCAGATCTTGCAGATTATCAAACGAATAACAAGAAGCTGCAAGGGCATGCGAGAAGAGGACACAGTTCGCCTCGTCCAGGCTCTGGTGATCAGCAGAGTAACATATAGCATGCCATATCACTACCACTTTCTAAACAAACGACCAAGAACTAGTCGATGCCATCATCAGAGGCGCATGCAAAACGGCCCTGGGTCTCCCTGTCACCACCTTAAATGAGAAGTTAGCGGCCCTCGGGATCCACAACACCTTTGCTGAGCTGTCGGATGCGGTTATGGCTTCGCAAAAAGCCAGACTACAGAACACGGTGGCGGGCAGAACCATCCTCTACTGGACCGGAATGGCAACAGAGCTCCGTGCTCTCGATGGGCAACGATCACTCTCGCATGAGGTGAGAGGCAAGATCAAGGCGAACCCCATACCGAAGCACATGAGTCATGAGCTTCATGAAGGACGACGCAAGGCTCATGTCAACAGACAGCGCCAACAATGCAAAGGTGACCCATACGTAACATACGTGGACGTGGCAGCATACCCTGTAGGGGGCCTCTTCGCAGTAGCCTCCGCGAGCGGGAGAGACAACTCCTTGACCCTCGCGGCCTCCATCAGGGCAGAAACCCTAGCTGTGGCTTAGACCATAGCCGCGGCGCTAGTAATAAAGCAACAAGACAGGGTAGGCAGGGAAGTTCATGTCGTTACCGATTCGCAACAGGCCTGCCGTAACTTTACCAATGGATGAACACCACTGCTGGCAACTCAGGTTCTAGTCCCGAGGCTGCAAGAATCCCATTAAATCCTCCCCCTCACAGAAAGCTCAGCACTGAAGAGGCAGTAGCTCTCAGACTTATTCAGACCAACACATTCCCAAACCCACACAGATACATCAAAATGTACCCACATACGTATCGCGGCATCTGCCCCTGGTGCGGCGACACACGCCCTACACTCTTTCACATCTCATGGGGGTGTGGGGGCAAACCTCAACACTTAAAGACGCCTAGCATGTCATTTGAGCGGTGGGAGGTACAGCTGACCGGTGATACCCTGGCGGACAAGAAGCTCTCGTCCAGCAAGTACGTCCAGCAGCCATGGCCAGTGGAGTCCTAGAATGAGAATACCACCCACTCGACCGACCTCAAGAGCAACGACCTCTACGGTCCAAATAAATGTTCTCTCTCTCTCTCTCTCTTTCTAATGATGTTCATTGCCGCATGACTTGCATTAGAATGCTTTCAACTGTATGGCACTGGAGCCTTCATGGCGCGTGTTTCCGCTGCTGATCTTTTGTAATATGTCAAATTTTATCTGACATGCCATCTTCAAAGGCAAGGCGCGTGCATCAAGCCTTGCATTGGACCTGTTGTTGATACTTGTTAGCAGAACACATGGAAATGAAACACCATGGTTTCGATCCCAGCTGTTCTTGTTGTATGCTGGCACAGTGCCTATCGTAATGCGTCTCTAATTGCCAGCTGATGCGGTGGCGGGCAGCAGGCCATCACAGCAAGGTGGCCTCCAATATGCTCGTACCAGTAAACCACATCAGTGATTGGGCGTGAGATCACAGGCTAGACTGGTGGCTGAAAAACTAGATTGGGGGGCCTATAACGTAAAACTGTTGCAATCTATTTTTATTCCAATCTCATGACATCAGATTTACGTGACCACCGACGCAATCATCGGGCGGTTACCCAAAGTGTTGTTTGAAAAGCCCAATCAAACATGCTCCTCAATTACAGGAAGTCGCTTTTCTTGCTTTTAAAGCAAATAGCATTGCCTACATTGAGCAGTTTTTCTTATCTAATTGGGTGACAAGAGGCGAGGCGCATGCTGAAGTGGAGAGAGCTTTGGTGGGGCAGAGCCAGCATAGTGAAAGTAAATAACAGGACGAGGAGGCTGGTGCCGGCATCTGCGATTGGTCCGCTTCCCCTTACCCGTATTTACATGATTGTAAGTCGATGACTTTTTTTTCAAATTTGAAAATCTGAAGTGGGGGGTCAACTTACAATCGAAACCAAAACATGGCACCGCCAAAAAAGCGAGACCAACGGGCATAGAGTTTCTCACTACCTTTCCTAGAGGGAAATCTGGCGCTGCTGCGCTGTGGTATGCATGGGAATGCTGGTATATTGTGACTTCGGGTTGGCATCGTTCTCGGAGAGACAGGACACCTTGAAGATGTGCTTGGCAAGCACTGTTCTGTCGGTCACAATGATTCATTTTCTACTAAAACAGCATGTGAAAAGCTGTTTTGGTTTTATTATTACGCAAAAACATGTTTTGTTTAACTATGAGAACTTGTTATTACATGTTAATTATATGTTATGTAAAAACTATCAGCGGGCTGCTAAAGTTGGAGGACAGACGACAAGGTTCGGGCTCGCTTTGAAACAGTTTGTCGTCTTTTCTTGCTTTTCTTCGCTTGGTCATGCATTGTAGGTGAGTAAAGATGTAATATGCGTGAATGGAAAGATTTAATGAAACTTTTACTTTGAGAACGCGTTATTTGTGTCGCCATATCCACGTTTTAGACAAAGCCTCGTACAACACCAGCCAACACGAGCCTCGCAGGCTCGTGTTGGCTGGTCATTCGTCATTCCCATGACGGCACGGTGCCCCCTTAAGAAACTCCCATAGACGGCGGTGCCAGATTTCCCTATAGTTGTTATAGTGAGAAACTCTATGCCAACGGGAACTACAACGTAGTTACCATTTTATGTTTGCTCTATGGTCATACCCATAGCTTTTTGCTATCCTGCGTGTTTTTATACGCTTTTCGGAAGGGTTTTTCAACATTTTTGAAAGTTTTACAGTGCACACAACACTCATGAGGGGGTATCGATAGTTGATGGAAGCACCGCTGTTCCATTCGCGGCAGCACCCTCAGAATGGCGGCGCCTGCGGGGAATATCGGTAGCTCATAGAAGAGCAGATACCGCTCGCGGGTTTCTCTTTGCCTGTTGCGTTTAGCTTGACGAAAGGCATTGGTTTAACGCGTTCCACTTGACTGCCGGCTACGTGCTACTTCTATGCTTCCTCAGTTCTCATGAGTGCTCCAGGCCCACTAATAATTCGTCACTCGTTCACAGCAGCATTCAAGGGGGCTGCCATCCTTTACGCCGAAGAAACAAATCACTGCACAGCAGGCCGCTAGTTCGATGTTTCTGAACGGGTGGTGCGAGAGTGGCGACTGCAACGAAGTGAAATTTTCACCTGTGACGGCAAGTGAGGGATTTCCCACTTGCCGAAGTCTGGACGCTTTCCGGAGCTGTAGGCTAAGCTTGCAGCGTACGTCGCTGAAATGCACGATCGGTCCCTGCCACTGAAGTGCGACATGGTCATGAAACAGGCCTGGATCTTCGCCTTTTAAGGACCTGCTCCACCGTGAGTACGAGTGGCTGGCGGCAGAAGACCGCGAAATTATGCCGACTGGACCTGTCAAAAGAGCCTCCCTGACGGCTGCGTGTGGTTGGGTGCATTCGGCGTGGGCTGCTGTTCGACAAGATGTCGTGGCGCAGTCGTTTGCCAAATGTGAAATTTCGCTAGATGACGACGCACTGTGGGACCGTAGCTACAATGACGATGGCAGCACTAGTGATGGACGAGTAGTCCAGTGACCATGTCAGCTACTAATAAATTTTCGTTATCGAATGCGCCCTCGGGTATGCTCTCTCTCTCTCTTCTTTTTCTTTTTTTCCTGTCACACGATATGGGGGGTCGACTTACAGTCGTGTAAATACGGTAGCTTGCGGTGGCTTGTCGAAAATCACGGCGGCATGCAACGGAATGTTAAAAATGCCACAAGAATGGCTCCTTAGCAAGGAAGAGTTGGCAGAGCGATGTAGTATAAATGCCGAAATGGCTTGATAACATTGCACTGCCACCAAAATGCTTATTATCCGCAAATAAATCCACACTTCCCAGCAGCTCCGAGTAGCCAGTGCCAGAGTGATCAATGTGGATCCATCTTAGACTCTTTTCGCAACGGAGCAGTCTCCAGCCATTCAGAAAAACAATTCAGTTTTGTTTGGCATAGTAATGTGTCTTTCACACATACATGTCACTTTGATACGGTGAGTTCTCGCGGTTTTGTGATCCCATGTGACAGACAGGCAAAGTGGGCATATCCCGAAAACATTTGGCAAATAGCAGCGGGCTAATAGCCAAAAAGGTGTCGAATCAGAAGTAATTGTTAAGGCGAAAGCCTTAAGTGCTTCATGGGTTGAAAAATTGACCGTCCGGCATTATGGCAAGAAAATTCAATGGCACCAGAATTGATGGTGCCACACACGATTATTGATGGGACGTGAAGCCACGACCTTTGGTGGGAGTCAAACTCACAACCACTGCTGGGAGTGAAACCCGTAACCTTTGGTGTTAATTAAAGCAAAGTTAATTAAGGCACTTGACTCATGACCTTTTGTGAGAATCGAACCCTCAACCTTCGATGGGAACAAAATTCAAATGCACCAAAATTAATGGTGCCACCACTTTCTTTCTTTTGTTTGGCCTAATGACGCATAATCAGTATGCACATGTGATATCAGATGGAATGTTTTTGCGGTTTCGTAACGTTGCGTGACAGACAGGCAAAATGGGAGTGGCCTGATAATCTTTTGACCAATCGTGGTGGGATGATTTAAGAATTGGAATAGGAAAGTTTGGAATAGCTTTACTTTATAGATCCCTGGGTCCACAAGCAACGTGCCAGCAACTACCGCAAACACTTTCGCGAAGTTTGTTTTTGCTCATACAGGTTGAAATGGCGTATGCTCCAAACTCAATTCTCGCATCATAGCCTAATCTGACAGCGTTGCACAGTCATAAGTCACGCATGTATATCCAAATTTTATCAAGGTGCACAACACATGTCGAGCTGCGCTACGAATGAAAGCGAACCACCCTCGTAGTGCCAATCATTGTGGTAGTTCAAGCAGATGGCATATCAGTGAAACACAGCACTGAGCAAAATTGAGTTGATATTTAATATCAGTGGCCTTGTGAAAAGCAATGAAATAATGTTAGTGCTAAAGTTCACAGAAATTAAGACTATTTTTTATACCACTGGTGTTGTAAAAAGCAATAAAAATCATTTTACTGGTAAAGTTCACCATTTTGGACTGCCTGTACAACTAAATTCTGATGTTTTTGCGAGAACTTAAAAAATCGGTCTGCAACTGTTTTCATACACTCTCACTATAGTAACTTCTAACAGTGTGTGAATGATAATTTTTGAGACCGAATCAAATATTAATGGAATACTGTAATCAGATACTTTACGAATAATAAACAGCCATTATCACCATCTATATATAATGATGTTCACATCATAGCATTCTTGAAGTTAGCAAGTTTCTTTCATTACATGGCATGTTATGAAGCTTTGTTTATTAAAGCATAAATGGAGCATTAGGAACAAACAAGTAGTTTCTTCGCATGCACAGGACTCTTCCAAATGATCATTATACCTATAGTCTGTTAAGTATGGCTACCTAAGCAACGTAGCCTGCTCCACTGTGCAAGTTCTCATGTTTTATGTCTATACTATACAGGCATTTGCATCTATACTATGCCAGTGGATGTGAAAATTTACCGTACTTTTGCTCCAGTTTTATGTTTAATTGGGCACAGTTGATTAGAAATATTTGAAAAAGTATTTGAAAAATATTCACATTTATGAATAGGGACTATTAAATTAATTATTCGAAAGTTTTGAATATTCGCACACCCCTACTAGTTTCACATTCAGAGGCGAAAGTCCCGACACAAAAGTGAACCTACTTTGTGGTGTAGGGGATTATGTAGCATGCCAGCTTATAAGCCTGGCAGAGCTTATAGCAGCTGTGCTACTGCCCTCTCCCAGCTGACATTTCCCAGCAGTAAGCTCACTCATGACCTCTGGGATTTGCGCACGCTGGCTGGTTATTTGTGCTCCTGCCGTCCCATTTGCTTTGCTCCCCCGCGAAAAAGTGTAATGCGGCATGCATGCCCAGCTACCCCAAGAGGGCGCTGTTAGCCAAGATAAGTAGCAAATACAAGAGATTGCAAAAAAACATAGAGAAGAAAATAAAGGCGTTTCCTACAACAGTCTGGGAATATAAGGACCTGGTAGAAGACAGACAAGGAAACAAGAACTGTTGGATTGGAAAGCGGAAACCACGTAAGTACCGTATTTACACGATTATAAGTCAATTCAAATGCAAGTTGACCCCCCCATATCGCATGTGACAGAGAAAAAAAAAAGCATACCCGAGCGCACATTCCATAACAAAAATTTATTAGTAGCTGGCATGGTCACTGGACTACTCGTCTTCATTTGTGCCATCGTCCTCACTAGTGCTGCCGTCGTCATCACTGCTACGGTCCCACAGCACCTCGTCGTCCAGTGAAATTCCACATTTGGCAAATGACCGCACCACATCTTGTGGAACCGCAGCCCACGCCGAATGCACCCAACCACACACAGCTGTCAGGGAGGCTCTTTTGACAGGTTTGGTTGGCGTAAGTTCATGGTCTTCTGCCGCCAGCCACTCGTTGTACTCATGGCAGAGCAGGTCCTTAAAAGGTGAAGATCTGGGCTTGTTTCGTGACCATGTCGCACTTCACTGGCAGGGACCGATCACGAATTTCAGCGACGTATGCCGCAAGCTTAGCCTACAGCTCTGGAAAGCGTCCCGACTTTGGCCCATGGGAAATTCATTGCTTGCCGTCACAGGTGAAAATTTTGCTTCACTGCAATCCCCACTCTCACACCACCCATTCAGAAACATCGAACTTGCATCCTGCTGCGCAGTGATTTGTTTCTTCAGCATAAAGTATGGCAGTCCTCTTGAACACCGCTGTGAACGAGCGCCGAATGTCTAGTGGGCCTGGAGCACTCATGATGACTGAGGAAGCATGGGAGTAGCACCTAGTCGGCAGTCGAGTCGAACTCGTCAAACTAGGAACTACAGGGAAAGAGAAACACGTGAGTGGTGTCTGCTCTTCCATGAACTATTGATACTCCCTGCAAGCGCTGCTTTTCTGGGGGTGCAGCCGCATATGGAACAGCAGCACTTCCATCAACTATCGACACCCCCCCATGAGTGTTGTTGTGTGTGCTGTAAAACTCTAAAAAATGTTGAAAAACCCTTCCGAAAAGCAAACAAACGTGCGGGATAGCGAAAACGATGGGTAGGGCCATAGAGCAAACATAAAATTATAACTACGTTGTAGCTCCACTGATATCTCACTAGTTTCACTTTTTGGTGGGGCCATGTTTTGGTTTTGATTGTGAGTCAATCCCCCCACTTCAGATCTTTAAATTTAAAAGAATAGGTCGACTTACAATCATGTAAATACGGTGGTGGAACAAGAAAATAAAGCAAGCTATAGAAGAGCATAAGCAGGCATCTAGGGGTCATCGAGAAGCCAAAAAGTTAGGATTAAACAAAGAAGAGGTGCTCCTTAGATGAGACAAATACCTAGAAAAGGGGGGGAAGGGGTGAGTGAGCTTGTGCAAGAGAAAATTAAATATGCAAGTGAATGTTGGGTGCATAACATTTACGAAAGAGACAGTGATGTACCAAAAAGGTTCAGGAAGCATGTAAGAGATTTCGGAGCTCCAACTTAAAATTTGCAGATAGCTGTAAGGGATGAAGACTGTGGCATCGTCAAAGGAGACCATCCACTGCGATATATCACAGACATTGTCAGGGCCAACTTCAACACAACAGAAAGCCTAGCTCAGACCCAGACAGATCCAGCATCAACAGAAAAACCTGAGAAATCAAAATTTACCATTGAAAGTTTTTACTGGAAGAAAGGTGAAGGAAATGTCCCTAATAACACTGCCGCAGGACCCAATGAAATCCCAATATAGCTAATCAAGAACCTCGCTTCAAAGAGCAAGGCAATGCTGACTAATGATATTGAAAAAGTGATTAAAATGAAGAAAATTCCAGTTGGATGACATGAAAGCAAGATGAACCTCATCTATAGAGGCAAAGGTGATAAGGATAGGACGAGCTTGTGCAGCTCAGTTACAGTAATGTCGGTGCTACGCAAGCCATAAAATTACAACTGTTGAAGTGGGTGAAAACAAATGATGTACTGGAGGAACTACAGAATGGGTTCAGACCAGGCAGATGCTTAGAAGATAAAATTTTGTTCTGACTTGATGCATAGAGACTTCAGTAGCTCAGAATAGACCTTTATGGATAGCATTTCTAGATATTTGTAAGGGAGCCTACGACAATGTAGACAGGCAGTTGTTATAGGATATACTCAAGTACGAAAGCATAGATAACGATTTTGTGGAGCTGCTGAGGGAGATATATGGAAACAAACAAGTGAAATTTGTATGGGAAGGCCGAAATTGTAATGAAGTGGTGGAAGTTACCAAGGACTGAAGCAAGGATGCCCTCTGTCTTCACTGTCGTTCACGCTTTATGTTAAGGACATTTATGTTAAGAAAGACTCGGAAACATGGATCAAAAGAAATGGGCGGCTAAAGTACCCAAGTATCTGTACCTACTGTACCTGAAAAGCGTGGGCACAGAATGGAGAAACAAGTCGAGAAAGTTAGCAACCAAGTACAGGGTAATTGATAGTGTAAATGGACAAACAGGAGGAATGCAAGTCTTTTAAGACAATATCCATCAACTTAAGCTAAACGGTGCTTTCTTCAGCCTGAAGC
The DNA here is from genome assembly GCF_023375885.2 of Dermacentor andersoni. Taxonomy (NCBI): domain Eukaryota; kingdom Metazoa; phylum Arthropoda; class Arachnida; order Ixodida; family Ixodidae; genus Dermacentor; species Dermacentor andersoni. Next base: position 417,250 of record NC_092817.1, on the reverse strand, counting down.
TAAGAATGAGATTGCGAAAAGTGCCCATAGAATCAGAAACGGTTTTTATTGAGATGATTAGAAAGATTACAAGATTGTAATCGATTTGACGGAAGAGAAAGGTATCTAGGTTAATGAGCGTTTAATGAGTTGTGTGACTGAAAGAATGTGATTAGTTCGTAAAATATATTAACCGTTGTGGTTATATGAGCTAAATGGTAATTATCCTAATAGCCTGATTCTGTAGGATTTGCAGTGAGTTTAAATGGGTTATGTAAGTGTTTCCCCAGGAAGGAATGCAGTAGTTAATGTGGGAATGAATAAATGAAAAATATAATGATAGTAATATTTGATGGTTAAATATATTTCATGCTTTTAGACCCTTTTGTGCTTTAGTACCCTAATCCCGTAGGTAATCTGTTTTACTCTGATTAAGTGCTCAATAAATTAAAGATTTCTTTCTACTTCTATACCAAGATAATTACGTGAAAAACTTGCAGAATAGGACTTGCACCAAGAAAAATAGGAGGAATGGAGGAAAGTGTTCGTTGGTGGGAAGTGAATACAACAAATTTAGTTTTCGAGGGCTTTATCTATAGCTGGTTAGTATGGCACCACTCCAACAGGCTGTGTAAATCACCATTAAGGTTAAATACTAAGGTTGTAAGACATTTATTAGAGTTAATGATAGTGGTATTATCTGCATAAAGTATACATTTCGAAGAAGAGAGGCAGTTAGGAAGATCATTGACGTATAATAAAAATAAAAGCAGACCCAGTATAGAACCCTGGGGCACGCCAGTATTAGTGAACATGGTTTTAGAATGAACACCTGAAATAATTACTACCTGCATTCTTTCTGTTAAGTAATTTTGTAGTAACAAAAGTGCTGTGCTAGTAATTCCTAACAATTTAAGCTTACGAAATAAGATGTAATGAATTATTTTCTCAAATGCTTTGCTTAAATCTACAAATACTGAAGCTGCATAATTGCCTTCATCGATAGCGAGCTTTAGTTGATCAGTTAGAGCAACGAGAGCCAGTTCGGTCGAGTAACCCGAGCGAAAGCCGTATTGGAATGGTGAGAGAATGTTAAATTTCGTAAGGAAATTAGTTAAACGTTTTTTCTATAAGCTTTTCAATTATCTTGCTAAAAAAAAGGTAATACACAGCTGGGGCAATAATTAAAAATTAAAAGAGCGGTCACCTTTCTTAAAAATTCGGGTGATCTTGCCTTGTTGTTTAAGTTCCTGTGGGAATTTGCCTGATTTAAACATGATGTTGATTATGTCTGCAAGGACATCAGTTATTAAGGGTGCAATTAATTTTATATGGGGTTTAATTTATCGATGCCGGTGGCTGTTATTTTCATGTTGTTTATAATGTTTAGAACTTTCTGGGATGTAGTTGGAAATAAAAAAAAAGACTGTGGCAGGCGCTGGGGCATAGGATTGTCATGCGCAGGTCTCTGTAGTTCGCTGCTAAAGAAGAAATCAGCAAGCGCATCAGCTATTTCCTTGGTGGTCTTGTACACCTTACCCTGATAAGCAATTTCTGTTATAGTTTTGCCCTATTTAAGAAGGTGTTCACAATTTCCCATTTCTTTTTTACGTTTTTACAGCATTCCAATATTTTTCTTTCGTACCATGTTTTTTTAGCTTTTTTCAATGTGGCAGAAAGGTCGTTAGAAAACTTCTTGTACCGAATGGCTAAATTCTTGTTAAATGGTTGTCGTTTGGTTTTCTTATAAAGATTATCCTTCTTGCACATTAAAGCTAAGAGTTTATCTGTTATCCATGGACTTTGAGGTGACTCAAATTTCTTTTTGCATTTAACTTGAACGTACTGACGATCAAAACATGACTCAAGCATAGAGATAAACAGTGCAAATGCTTTTTGTAGATCATTTGTAGAAAGGATGGGGGACCAGTCAAGGTTCAACACGGCTTCAAGGAATGATTGTTTGTCTAGTATAAAATTCGTGTACATGATTTTTCGGAGCCATGAGTATAGTGCAAGTTTAAAAATATAGGATAGTGATCAGTTATGTCGGTCATTATAACACCTGCATTGATGGATATGCCAAATTTGATAATGCATAATCAATTAATGTACCTATGGGGTGGTTAGCACATTGTGTTGGTATCTTAATTAAACATTCATAACCAAAGCTGTTAAAGCAATCAGAATAATGTAAAGCATTAGTAGACGTACTATCAGCGAGGTTAATGTTGGTGTCGCCTCTAATTATTACATTTTTGTTTTCATCTGCTAGCAGTCCCATGACATTATAGAGAGCAGCACAGAAATCTATTGCTGATGATGAGGGTGAATGATATATGCAACCAATTATTAGGTCTTTGTTGTCTAAGTTGAGGAAGTCATTTTTAAGTTCAATCCAAACGTCTTCACAATTAGTTACATTACGCACAAGATCGTTCCTTTGGTTGTATGTAATATCAGAATAGATATACAGTGCTGCGCTACCATGGTTGCCGAACGGACAATTGAAGTATTCAGGAACAAAACTAGAAAAACAGAAAAGGTGTTTATTGAGGTCGCTCAACCAAGTTTCGGATACTCCGATGACTGAAAATGGGAAGGTGAATGAAGAAAGGAGATCAGAGAATTCGTCGAAGTGCTTGCGCAGACTGCGTGCATTCAAATGCAAGACAGATCGCTAATGATTTGAAGGAAGATTGTTTAACTGGTTGGCCGTGAGATAGGACGACATTATGAGATTTACCTTGTAGGGTTCTCACCCATGCTCTTGGGACAAATGAACGACAACACAGTAGTGCAAACAATCACCAGGGCATTTATTGCACCTTTCATAGACTAATGCCAGCTCGCTAAGTTGCTATCCACAAAACATGCCGATGGGCGCGCGACAAATCGCGGAAGTCCGACTCACCGCGACTGGATAGCGAGCGAATATGTTTGCGCCTTGCTAGATCCCAACGCCTGGTCGTTCGCGCGTACGGTCACGCAAACGGTGGCGCGTTCGAACTAGCCCTCGTGAGACGGTCTCGCAGAAACATGGATCGGCGCACGCACGGAACGTCCGCACCGCTTGCCGAACCCGAACCAAAGAGGAAGCGCATTCTCCTATCCGCGCCTAAGTAACCCCGCTGTTTGGTAGCATTAGCAGAGCCACACTCGCGCCATCTCTCGCAATGCGCTTCAACCACACCGACTGCCACGGGCATCAAGACACGCGGCGAAGCCGGATTACAGGAGATGTGAGCTATGCGGGCAAACAACATATCAGAGGACGCGTGAGAGTCACGCATGCCCACAACCTAGGTGACAGGCGCGGCGCACAGGTTTATTAAAGTTAAGTTACCACTGAAAGGTCGGATTCAGTTGCGATGCGAAAGATGCGGCTTTCGGTTGTTTTCCGAGCCTTGATTTGACAGTTTTCTTTCCACAGAAATTTCCAGTTTTTCATTTTCTTCAGACCCAAAGCTTTCGAAAAAAGAGCTTTCTTTTCAAGTGTTAAGCGTTCATTAACGAAGACAGGGTTCTCTTTTGCTGTTGCGAGGCCACTATCGCTCAGGCAGAGTCTAGCTTTCCGTGCTTTCACAACAAACTCAGCTTTCTTCGTGCTCGAGCAGAAGCGAGCGATTATATTTTTATGTTGTGTTTTATAGGAACACAAAGAACAATGTTGAGGTCGGCGGCCATTACTTGACAGCCAATTTTGTTGCCAATAGTTTGTATGACCGTAGCACAGTCGTCTCCTTGTGTGCAAGGAATGCCCTTAATCTTGACGTTGTTTAGTCGAGAGTATTGCTCGAGTTCGTAAACTTTCTTTGTGAGAGTGCTTTTTGCTTGTAAAGCTTTGTTTTCGGCTTTTAGCTCATTGTTTTCGGCACTCAGGTTTTCGACGAGTTTGCTTAAAAATTTCACGCTAGTTTCTAAACTATCAGTTCTTTCCTTAAGTTCTATGATGTCTATACCTGAATTGCTTGCCCTCAGCAGGAATTTCCCAAAAATTTCATCAAGTAGTCTTTCGCTTACGTTTCCAAGCTTGGATTCAATGTCACCAATCCTTTTGGCGAGCTCTGCATTTGTAGGCATTGCTCACCGATCAAACCCGGAAGGCCACGCGCAACGACACAAGCTTGGCAGTACAAGTTAACACAAGTTCTGCAGCAATATTGGAATTACAAATGACGATACCTAAGCATATTGTAACGAGCAGTTAAGGGAGTCCAGACACAACTATTTATTGTAGGTTAACTTGTGCCCTGGGGGTAAATAAAAAGGGCTGCCGTGTTCTAAACAGGAGATCAGGAATGCCTTCTTCTTCTCTCTCGAGCGTCGCTTCACCTCTTTTTTTTGTACACGCCGACAACGGCCACCTACAATGCGACTGCGTGCGGCGAAAACACGTGGCATTTTTTCGTCGTTTTTTCCTCCAATACGCCATTGTCCTCTGGGGGGGGGGGGGGGGGGTGCACACAAACCTGCGCACGTTGTTTAAATATGTTTCTGCCTTGTAACAATATGACTAACCTGCAGAGGCAAAAAACGTTGGTCAGTGCATGTTGCTATTGCTACAGCCACTGCCAGAATAAGGTGCAGGTACCGCTGCGCCTCCTTTTATCCTCTTCCCACTGCGGGCTGGTGGCGTAAGCACGACGCTGGTTCCGACAGCACCGAAGATTCTTGATCCACACACCTGCTGAAGGCCGGGACACACGTGGAAGCCAATAGCGGGACGTTGATCATGGGGAGCGAAAGACAACGACACTAGCCTGCAGATGCAAAAAACGTTGGTCAGTGCATGTTGCTGTTGCCACAACCACTGCCAGATAAATGTGGCATAGCAGCTGGCACTTTTGGAAAGGGAAACTTGCCCGTATCCCCACACGAGATCTTAAGTCGAAATGTATTTAGCAGCACTGACTCTTTTGATTTGTTCCTCAATGTTTGGTACCAGGTACAACTGCTCAGGTTTAAGAGTGTCCGTGCTTACCGAGTGTTCTACAACTTCTTCCAGGCTGATTTCAGAGTTGGAGGTCGCCTTACACTCATTAAACTCGGTATTAATGTCATCTGGCTCTTTGATGGTAAAGTTAACGACTCTGCTCCGCACACGACTTCATCAAATTGCAGTGGTATATACTCACTACCTTCCTGCAACTGGGCACTTTCAGAGCATAATTAGTATCTGAAAGTTTGTGCGACACTCTAATGGGTCCGTCCCAGTGAACTTCAAGCTTGTTCTTTCCTGAAGGTCTGGGGATCATTACCTTGTCCCCAGTGTTAAACGTTCAAAGCCTCGCACTCCTGTTGTAATAGAACTTGGTGTTCTGTTGTGCCACGCCCACATTCTTTACGACTAGTTCTTGTGTTGCACTTAGCTATTCCACCAGATTTAGCACATACTCTACCATGAATCCTCCCACATCTCTCTCAACATTCTCAGTGGGGAACGGAGTGTTCTCCCATACACTAGTTCTGCTGGCAAGAACCCTGTACAGCCTCATGAAGAACCGTTCACAAAGCAAACAAAGTAGCCGGGAGACGATTCTCCCAGTCCTTCTTGTGCTCGTAACAGAGTGCCTGCAAAACTCGCTTAAGCACTGAATGCCACCTCTCTACACTATTTGACTGAGGTAGAAAAATGAACTGTGTATTAACTCTACCCCGCACTTTTGTAAGAATGTGGAAGTCAGTAAGCTGGTGAATACTGACCTTTTTTCTGCCTCGATTTTGTCTGAAAACCCGACTCAAGCAAATAAGCATGTCTACTACTTTGATGGAGCTGAGTTTTTTTCATAGGGATTGCCTCCGGAAACTTTGTAGCCAGACACAGCATCGTAAACAGCTACCTGCAACCGAACTTCGTGTTTGGTAGAGGCCTTACCGTGTCTATCACAACTCATCTGAAGGGTTCCGATATTAAGGGCACTTACCTTTAGTGGAGCTTTCCATGTTTCTTCCAGTTTCCCCAAGCACTACCAGGCGTAACATGTTCTCATAAAGTTTTCTATGTCTTTGAAACAGCCAGGGCAGTACTCTTCCTTAAGCAATCTTTCTTTCTATTTGTTTATGTCTAGGTGGCCAGACCACCCATTTCTATGACCCAAAAGGCCCTCCCAGTAGGTACAATTAACTGATCCAGAATTCTGCCCTTTCGGTGTCTATAGTGCCAATATAAAAAGCCACCTTTCTCATGCATCGTCACGTGGCACCAGGCAATGCCTTCTTTAGCTGTTACATGTAATTTAGCCAGGCTTTGTCATTCTTTTGCTCAGCTGCCAGTGACTCTCTGTCCTCATGTAAGAGCCAATGAAAGTTCTTTGAGGCTGATGATAGTAACGAGCCTGTCTTGCTTGTGAGTGCGTCATCTGGCTCTCCTTGCAAGCGTGACCTTTGACACATGCCCTGTGATATGCTCTCGTTGAGCTGGTCAGTTGGCAGGACTTCCTCAACCACTTTTTCATCCCTTGAGCCTAGCTTGGTTTCTGTTGCTGAGGCTATCTCTTTTGCTACTTCTGCTGGAGCAGCTTTTGCATTTTCAGATGAAATCGACGCGATTTGACGTGCTTGGGATTGTGTTAACACTTGTACTACGCCGTCTCCAAGCTTCAGGCCTTTCTCACACAGTAACTGATATGACCAATTCGAAAAAGATGTACTGCAGTGGTGAGAATTTGGAAACTGCAGCCTTGGTCACAAGCTCCCCAAATGGCCCACTGATTCTGACTTTCGTCGTCGTCAGACACACGCTGTGTTCTTTCACAACCTGTTTAATCCATGCTACTTATCCGGTGAAGTCGTCTACCGTCACGTAAGACAGATGGACAATGTCCGTGGTGGCAGCACTGTCTCTTAGCACCCGACATGGTTTTCTTTTGATATGCAGGTTGTGAACACCTGGGCATAAAAGTTCCATGTTCTCGTCTCTTCTATCCACGTATGAAAAAACTAAGCTAGGCTTCCCGCAGTTCATAGCAAGATGTCTCAGTTTTTGGCACTTATAGCTCTTTAGATTGATCTAAAGGATTCTAATTCCCTTTACTGCTCTTTTTGGATGGTTTCTCCACTTGACTTCTCTTCACACTTTTCTGACGTCCTTTTCTCTGCGTCTACATGCTCCGATTGTTCCATCTGCGATACCTTTTTGAACAGAAATTGTTTAAGCAGTCTATTTCGACCGCCCCAATTTCCGTCCTCGGCATTCAGCTTTCTATGCGTTGTGTACTCTTCAGCTGATTCGGCCGCCCTTTCCACAGTGTTTACATTCCCTCTGTCTGGCACCCACAGCTTCACAGATTGTGGGATGCTTTTCTAAAACTGCTCTAGACGCATCCACTCAATAATCATTTCTCTGCTCTCGTACACTTCTGCGCTTTTCAACCACTCGACTGGGTTTGCCTTTAAGCCATATACAAACTCTAGATATCCCTCACTAGCCTTCTTGCTTGTGCTCCAGAACCTTTGCAGAAAGGCTACAGCTGAAAGGCAGTACTTTTTCAAAAAGCTAGCCTTAACCTTCACATAATCATATGCATCTTATGCACTGAGTCTGGCGATTACTTCAGCAGCCTCACACGGTTGGTAACATAGACAGAAACCACTGTGACTATGTACTCGGAGCGAAGTTCATCTTCTTGCAAGTCTTTTCAAGATTTCCTAGGAACAAGCCTGTGTCGTTCCTGACCTCAAATGACTTTAACAGCTTGTCCATGCGGTATGATTCTACCTCGCTTAATCGTTCCAGAGCGCCTTCACTCGCTTGAGACAACTCCAAATGTTTGCTTTCAAGGTCAAGATGCATTTTTCTTGCGATCTTTCTTGCGTTCCTTTCTGTCCTATTCTTCTTTCTCCCATTTATCTCTTTTCCTAAAGAGTTCTAACCCAATTCCAATGTCCTTTTCACTGGCCTGTTCGGAAATCAGCTTTAATACTTCCGATTTCATAATTTCCTTGTGTAGCTCTAGGCCCAGTTCTTCACCGACAACCAACGATTCATCTCTCAGCAGTCTCCTCAAATCCATGACTGCTATTTTACTGCCTTGGTCCTGCTCGCTAAACAGAACTATGTAAACACAACCTAGCTTATAATCAACAATCCAGCTTCGCTATTGTTCTAAACTGAACAACCACACAATGAAGCCTAAAGAGCCGAAGCAAAAAGCCTTTCAGGTTGCCAGAAATTTTGACGCACACACGTATGTCGCGTTGTCATTAGTCAAACCCGCATATAGTCAAAACACTCCCTCAGAATTTACATTGTGAAATCAATTATACCGATGCTCATGCCCCATTCCCGCCGTTGCTGCTGCCGCCACCATGGTGCTGTCCCCCTATGGACAGCACATGTGTGGATCATGCACTGAGGGTCTTGGAGGGTCTATTTAGACACATAGTGTGTTTTGTGGCAAAAACAACAAAGCGGTGCAGATGCAACGCGTCAACTCTTTGCTCCATTGATCCGGTGGCGTAGCCATGAAAGCCAGGCTGTCTTCTACTGCTGGAATGAGCATTGTACGCACGCCACTATAAGCACACTAGCATTCTTGCTGAGCTGCTGTTTGCACGCAATGGTCTTAGCGGAACAGACAGTCAACGTTAAGCTAACACTCTATAAGTTTTCACTTGGTGCTGACTAGCACCGATGGGTTCCCGTTGGTCTCGTCTCATGCACCATCAAGCTGTGATGACTGCAATGCCACTGGCAGTATTCCTCATAACGCCAGCGTTGTGAGATGCCTGGTAGCTGCCAAGACGTTGACCCTTCTACCCGGCAGCAGCTTCCTTACGTGCTGCGTCGTTCGCCATGTTGCACGCCATCCTAGGAGTTCAAACACAATGCTAAACCATGCTGTAGCTGTCATTGCTTCGCTCTTTGGGCAATACTGCCACTTTAGTTTTTTTTTGCTTCTTCCACAAAAAGGCATAGAGTTTTGCAAAACCAAGCACTCACTGAAGATGCAGCACCACGTTGCAATGTCCATTTTATTACTGCTGGCGCCAATTGTATGAGTTGGGGTCAGGCATTTCAAAAGGCGTAGCTGGCCCATGCCATCGTCCGACTAATCCATGCTAAGGATGTTGTTGAAGGGAGGAACATGTTCTCATTGAGAACGAGGAGTTTGTGGTTTATTTGCTATATCTACATAAGGAGTGGAGAATGTCACGTCTCGTCAGTCTAGCATGACTGAATTGAAGCACCCTGAGGAGTTTGCTTAAACTCCCTCTGTCCTCCCTAGATTTCTAGGCTAAGGAAAGCTGCTGCCCCGCCTTCATCCAGTTGGAGCGTCCAAAGTCGTCGAAGGGCCCGTGTTGAGGGGATCGCACACACAGCGCCCGAGCGCCGCAATTCACAAAACGTAGCCGCACCAGCAGGGGCCGCCTCTGTCAGTAATGCCACGTGGACAGAGGGAACAGCAACAAAAGTGGTGTTTATTTCCTAAAGTGCAAAAGCATTTGTGAAGATCCGGTGCCAATAGGCATGCAGATCATTGTTCTGGATGTCTTTCCTTTTTTCGCTTTTTTTAGCTTACAGCGACCCATCACATGACTAGGTTTAGGTTAACATGATGGGCGTGAAAGTGTCATGGCCGGTTGCAAGTATTTGCTTGGACAATGGATGAAGGAGGAAATGTGAGGCGGGGGGAGGAGGTAGTGAGCGAATGTCACACGAACTGTGGGGTTCTCACCCGTGCTCTTGGGACCAAAAAACGACAACACAGTAGTGCAAACAACCACACGAGCATTTATTTCACCTTTCATAGATCAATGCCTGCTAGCCGAGTTGCTATCCATAAAACATGCCAATGGGCGCGCGACAAATTGCGGAAGTCCGACTCACCGCGACTGGAAAACAAGCGAATGTGTTCGCCCCATGCTGCACACCAACGCCTGGTCGTTCGCACATACGGTAACGCGAATGGTGGCGCGTTCGAACGATCATGTTCGTCCATCCCGGAGTAGGCCTCGCAAGACAGTCTTGCAGAAGCATGGATTGGCGCACGCACAGGACGTCCGCACTACTTGCCGAACCCGAGCCAAAGAGGAAGAGCCTCCTCCCTGTCGCGCCCGACTAACTCCGCCGTTGGGTGGTGCTAGCAGCGCAACACTCGCGCCATCTCTCGTGCTACCCTGCAAGCGTACCGACTGCCGCCATAGAGTCATGCGCCGAAGCCGGATTACAGGAGACGGGAGCTATGTGGGAAAACAACATATCAGGGGACGCATGAGGGTCGCACGTCCCCACAGAACTTACCGCGACCTTGAAGATTTCAGAATCTTTGACACGTGGCAAATCACTCCGAACCGAATAATGAAATGGTGCAGATGGTGCCTGCTCTTTACTGTCGGCTAAACCCCTCCATACACGTTTTCGTTGACCAGGTTAAGTACTGCAAACTTAACCTCTTCCTCTGCTCTCCTCCCTTGCTCATCCCCTCAGTTTCTGGCATCAAGCGCAACTTACATATCTCAGCTTCTGGTTTTAAGTGTAAGCGATGTCACTGCTGCATAGAGGTGCTGGCATGCAACAAGCGAAAATTCTGAAGCCAGAAATTGCGCAAGCAGAGGAACTGGAAATGGAAACACCAGAAGTGGAAATTCCGGAAGCAGAACTGGCTTGAGCAACGAATCAGGCACCAGCGGCGCACATCAAAGGTTAGCGCTACTTGGCTAAAGTAGCGGTGGCATGGGGATGGAGGGGCTTTTCTGTCGGCAAAGGCTACGCATGGATGGTGATCAAGTCGCCTGATGTGTTGTCCTTTTGTCTGTCATGCAGATTGGCCTTACAATAACCCACATCCCACCTACTGTAAAGTTTGGATAACCTTTCTATATTTTGGAGAAAAAGTGAACAGGAAGACTTTCTACGTGAAAAATAAAATGTTGTGACTAAACATTCCACTATTCCATTAAGGTTCACTATTCTACTGACAACCTCATTGGTAATCAGTACAACAGATTGTCACTCATTCATTAGTTTCGGAGAGAAAAAAGCACTTCATTCTATACAACAGAAATTTTATTGAGAAAATTTCCTGATTTATTTCCTGATCTTCATATACTTACTAGAACTGAGTGGTAATCAGTGCTGGTATAGTAATTTGGTGTTTACTTTAATAAGAGTATAGCACTGTGTATCTTGATTTCTGTGTACCTATGGTACTGATAACTTGATACATTGTTGTTATGCAATGTTATGCAACCATATTTTTGTTGCCCAAAGTTAGTCATCGCAAATAGCGTGAAAATTTTTTTTATATTCGATATCTGGTTCCATATTCGGCTTGCTTTACTTGATTAAATTTGAGATTTGTTTTGAAATCTACTAATTATTACTCGCACACCCCTAGTAGATAGCACTAGATTTATGAAAATTACCGATACTTTAACTTTATTGTCTTGTATAATATAGAGATAACAATGCTGCAAGAACATTGTAAAAAAAAATTTTACCTTTGCAATTCCATTTAGAGACCTAAAGAAGGAGAGTGTGCGTATTGCGTTAGGCTCTACTGTATTGTAAACAAACTACTTTCTTTCAAAGAGGCCTCCATCTTAAAGGATACATTTATACCAGTGAAATCACATAGGTTCTTGAAACACCTCCAAAGATTGCTTGTAGCACGTCCAAGTGCTTCTGTGCTTTTCTAAGCCACTAAAGTGCATTTTAAGCACATTTTAGGACACCACCGCTTCATTGTAGTCCATAGTAATGACTGCTATATGTTGGGGGGGGGGGGAGTAATTTTTTATGTTTAGATTGAGTTTATGAACCAGCAACCATTTACTGCTTTCACATGGCTTGGCCGCTGTAAAACCTCCATGTATTATAGTTTGCAACCTCTTTCATGCGCCTTCTCAAAAAGCCTATTCTACTGCTCCAAAATGCATCTGGCTCCTCCAAAAGCTGCTCTGACGTGGCAAGGGCCAGTAGCATAACTGCCATTGTCTTTCCCTTGCAGGCAGCATCCATCAAGGACAAGCTTGGTCTGGGCACTGTGTCCCGGTTGCCTGCCGACACACCCGAGGAAGAGGCCCGAATGGCCAACCACCTGGAGCATGCGACGCCGCCATCGTCTGGTGGAGGAGTTCCCGTCTCCCCAACCAAGGATGGTGGCACACACATACGCACTGCCTCATTCGACATGTCAGACTTGCCAGCCACCCCAAGGCGGCCCATGTCACTGGTGCACAGGTTGGCCTTGCATTCACCACTGTGTGTGCGGGGTGACTCTTTTTAATGCGCAGCAGTCTTTGCAAACTTTAGGCGCTTTTAGTGTGTCTATCTATCCACCTAGCTTCCTACACCGCAGTGCTGGCAGTGCCTAGCAACTTGAGCCACTGGGTACAGGCTCATGTTCACAATGCAATCGCGGTCACTGCATTGTCGTCATTCGAGCTTCGTCATCCGACTCTCACCTCTGATTCTCGCATACTACCTGCGTTCGAGTGAGGTGGTACGTGTAAGAACATTCGGGCATCTCGGCTGTGGAGTACTGAGTGGTGGTTGCCGTCATACAAACATCCATTTGAAAGCAAGCTTCCCACGCGTGTTGATTTCGATCACCAGACAGCAACGCACCGCCTTCTCATTCCTCTCCACACTTGCATCAGACTTTCCTGGCCCTTATGGTATTTACAGGGCCATTTAATCAAGCATCGAGGCCTGCTCTATTGTGCTGCACATGGAGTCTGAGTACGGCAACACAGCGCCGAACTCCAGCATGGTAGCATCATTACAGCCGCTCAGATTGATCACCACAGCTTTTTATGCTAACAAGGAAGCTTTTACAGAGCCATAGCTTCATCAAAAAGTGCATCAAATCAGACTTAGCTTTCCTTGGGGGTATACTTCAGTAGCTCGAGGATGGCGTACTACTGTGGTACAGTTAAACCTAGACAAAACAAAGTCGGTCAAATCAGTGATTTCCTTCGTTAGATCAAAATTTCGTTAAACCTTGATGTAACGAACTTCAGTATAATGAAATTCTTGATATAACGAAGTATTTAACTTTTCCTAACCTCTTGTTAATAGAACACCACGTAATTAGAACCTTAATATATAACAAAATGTGTTGTATGCGATTTCAGTATAGTGAAATTTCTCTTCCACAGCAAAGGCATGCCGAGACAATAAGTGGAAACTTCCGTGGACACAAATGGTTAAATGATTGAATTACAAGTGCCTGCTTGCACATGTGCCTCTTTATCATGTGCCGCATGAAAGAGCGACTGCCGAAGTGAAGGCGCATCATGTTCCATAAAAAGTCCAAGTGCAGTAAGATCCTATCGTCCCCCGTGCACTTTGTGGTTTAGTGCAAGTGAAAGTGGGCGAGGGTGAGAAAAAAAGATGGTGGCTTCACGCACGAGAGCCGTCTCTGAGTGTTACGTAAGTTGAGTTGGAGCGCGTTGCAATTTCTGGCATGTGTCTTGGCCACGGTTGCTCATGGCTGTGTGCCACGTGTGCAAAAAGTAGGCGAGCCAAGACAACGTGACATCATGTAAATTGTCTTCCCGTGCGTTTAGTATTGAAGGTTGTGTATTCTTGAGTTTCATTGACCCATTGAAGCAAGAGGCAGATGAAGCATTCGCTCCCCACTGCCGGCTCTTTTCATGTTTGTGTCGTCCCAGTGCGGGCACCTCTATCAACCGCAGGGGCAGAGTGCACGCGAAAGCATGGCTGGTTTCGCTTAATTCGTACCGCCTGTGTTAAGGTATCGTCAACTTGGCATGAAACCGTATTATTCGTTGCCAACTTCCAAATTCATGAAAATGAATTGTTTTCTTATTCAAATTTGCTTTTTTTGATTGCCCGATTATTTCAAAAATTCTGCGGCCCCTTTCCGTGTAAGAAAAATCCATCAGCAGCTGTAATTTATTTGTATAAGAGGTCGAATTTCAAACCAACAGAATTTTTATATAATGAAGCAAATTGCTGATTTCACCTACTTCATTATATCGAGGTTTACCTGCACTCAATTTATACCTTTTATGCAAATAAGCACAGTTGCTGATGGATTTTTCTTACCTGGAAGGGTCCACAAACCTTTCTGAATTACTGGACAATCGGAAAAAACAAACTTCAATGAGAAAAACATTCATTTTCTTGAATTTGAGAGTGTACGACGAAAGACATGGTTTCCTGCCCTCTTGATGATGTCTTCATATTGGCGGTACAAAGCGAAGCCAGCCACACTTTCGTGCCCACTCCACCCCATGGCTGTAGTGTCGCCGGCAGCAGGTAGCAAATGTTTAGTCTGCCTCTAGCTTCAATGTGTCTTCGAAGCTCGACATTACGCAACCTCAAGTACTAAACACATGGGAAGGCACCACATATGATGCCATGCCATCTCGGCATGCCCACTCTATGCACATGCGGCAGATTACCTCTAAAACAGAACATGCAAGTTGTGTATGCACTGGGGGGGGGTCTAACCCATATCCTTGAGACAATGGAACGACAACACAGTGCAAACAATCACAAGAGCATTTATTGCACCTTTTATATACTAATCCCTGCTAGCCAAATTGCTATCCACAGAACATGCCGATGGTCGTGCGACAAATCTAGGAAGTCCGACTCACTGCGACCTGATAACGAGCGAATATGTATAGACGGCAATGCCTGGTTGCTCGTGTGTACGGTCATGTGAATGGTGGCGTGCTCCTAGGGCTCACGAGACGGTCTCGCAAAAGCATGGATCGGCGCACGCGCAGAACGTCCACGTCACTTGCATACCCAGAGTTAAAGAGGAACAGCCTCCTCCCTTTCACACCCAAGTAACCCCGCTGTTAGGTGGCGTTAGTAGAGCAGCACTCGCGCCATCTCTCGTACTACCCTGCAAGCATACCGACCGCTGCAATAAAGCCACGCGGCGAAGCCGGATTACAGGAGATGGGAGCTATGCAAGAAAACAACATATCAGGGGACGCGTGAGAGTCGCGTATCCCCACAAGGTCTATTGACTTCTCCAGATTGTAGAAGGTTACGACACTGTCACTTGTCAACCAACGCTTGCTCCTGCTTTCTATTTGCCCAAAGTAGAAAACCAACGTGGAACTGGCATTAAAGCCCCTAAACAAAGTAGGAACCTAATGCATCCCTGGTGTTTTAGCAAGAAAAATTGTCTAACGTGTTCCACTATAATGACCAGTTATCCGAAGTCAGCTTTGCCGCAATACTGTTGTGTTATGCAGTAGAGCAAACAAACCCTGCAAACGTTTGGGTTTTATATTCAATTGCATCACCCAGGGGATTTTTGGCCTAATTGATAAAAAAAATGGTGCATGTTAGGATCGGATAAATACTGCACTCAGATATTGTGAGCTGGTGTTATTGCTTGAAAACCTTCCTAGGGCAGGTCAAAAATAAGCATTTTTGACAGGAGATGACGTGTGTTCAATGCATTCACTGTCCCCTAAGTGTCTCCGAGACGCACGCTACCACTATAGGGGTCACTATTGGGGTTACCATAGCAGTATAGCGGTCAGGTGTGTGCATGCCAACTAGTTGAACAGCTGAAGATGAAAGACGGCACTAGTGAAGAGAGTACAAGGAGGAAAGTGGAGGACGAAGGTGCAGCGGAACCATGAAGCAGAAAGCTGAGGGTGAAAGCATGAGAAGAAAAGCGTAGTGTCGCACAAGACAGGCTCTGCGGCGACAAGAGCTATGAGATGGCACCAGAGTAGCACGCGTCGTCTGTATGGAAACAAAGCACTGCGTGAGCGGAGGTCTGTCTGCGGTGGCTGCTGTGAATCGTGCCCATGTGTCACCCACGCGCCACCTGTCGCGATCTCCCCATTAGCGAGACAGTTGCGCCACATTTCTCTCTGTTTGCAACATGCCGCATTAGACAGAATGTCCGCACTAGCCAATATATTGCGAAATGAAAACACCATACAGCTACGCGTAAATTTCGCAAGTAGCATCGTACTCGTCAATGAATTTTTATGCACTTGTTTCAAAGTCTCACTTAGTGTTGCAGTTTCATGTGTCTTGATGGAAACATTATTTATTGGGAAGGCCTGAGAAGAGAGCCAACAAGAGTGTCGAAATGTTCTTTTGAAGTAGCATGTAGCTCCAAAGTTGTTACTGAAATGCGTGAATAACAAAAGCGCGCTATGAAATATGGTGTTGTCTGGCTTGTTCCATGGGTGTCATGATGCAAGCACACAGGCAGGCCACCGTGCATTTAAGTGCATGCTCAGATGCAAAAGAGCTTCACAAGAAAGCAAGTATGTGTAGTACCTCACGTTTGGGTTGACTGTCTCTGTATGCAGGGAGCTCTCGCTTGACAGCGTCTTCTCACAGACAACTGCTAGTGTGACCAATAGTGGAGCGCCAACCCCCACTAGTGAGCCCTCAGAGCCTGCCCTAAGCCCACAGGATGACATTTTGCCCCCACCGTAAGTAACAACTGTCTTGCACAAACCCTGTCTTTTTGTAGTTTACCATAAAACAACATTTTCTACAAAAACCTCTTCTGGCAGTCGATATCCTGTAGCCACAAACAACAAACATGCTGTCTCAGCGAGCAAAGTGGTTTGGCTGTGCTTATGTATCTGTGTTATACCTGAGTAGTGCGTCCATTTATGGTATTTATTTCATTATAAGGAGGTCACAATTACAAGGTGATAGTTTAGTTAGGGACCCGCCCCCCCTTACCCCCCCCCCAAAACGTAATGCAGCCTACTTCCATTATTTCGACCCTGACAATACCTACAAAATTGATTAAATTATGAAATGGGTTGAATTAAACAAGATGCAGAAAAAACATCAAAACACACTGCTGATTAATTTGGCAGCATTTTTCTGATTCTAACATGCTCCTTAATAAATGCGCGCCCACTTTCTATGTGTCCAAAGTAGAAGACTAACATAAAAATGACATTAAAGCTCCTCAACGAAGTAGAAATATAATGCGAACCCGATTTTTTAGCAAGAAAAATGGGCAAGGGTCTAATATGTGTTGCACAATGGTGACCATTTTCGTAAGCTTCACTGCATGCTTTGTTTAAATCAGCTTCGTCGCAATACATTCTAGTTGTGCGGGAAAGCGCACAAACACCGTAAAGGCTGTTTGGTATTGTGTCCAATTGCACCATGCAGACAACTTTCCGCCCAAGTTTAATGCAAAAACTTAAACAAATAATGGCACATGTTTGAAACATGTAAATTCTGTAATCAGACATTGTCAGCTACAGTTATTGCTTGAAAATCTTCTTGGGGCAGGCCAGAAATAGGCATTATTTACGGGAGATGATGTGTGGCAACACATTCACTGTCCCCTAAGCTCCACCTAGACCAACGTTGCCACTTAAAGGGGTTGCTATTGGTGTCGCCATAGTGCTGACTGCTCAAGTTCGAATTATCCACCTAAAGACAATTTTAGGACTGAAATAATGAAAGCTTACACCCATAGATATGCATAGGCACCAGCTGGTGCCTTTCGTTGGGATCGAATTAACCGAAAAAATTAATTAATCTGAGTTCAAATAATGGAAGTCAACTGTCATATAGCTGATGGACTATTTAGACTCAGCAGGGAATGCCAGAAATACCGAATAATCGGGAGTCGAAGGAAATGAATTCGAAAAATGAATGAAATGAATTCACCAGAGCTAAACAAAAGGAAAGGAAGAAATTAGAAATATAAATAAGTAGTATATTTTTCAAGTGGCCAAGACAGCTTGTGAAGGTGATATGTACATGTTTGCATGTGACTACATCAATATGCACCTTTTCTTTGTTGAAAATTACTTGCATGCTACAATCTAGTGTGAAACCTAAAGCTGCATTAGCTCTAACCATCAGAGCCATTGACAAGCATCATCACCATTGACAGAATCACTTTGATTGTGAAAGCTTATTCGAAAGAAAAGTTAAATGTGCTAAGCTAGTGGCAACACATCGTGTGCTTTCGGTGTGTGAGAGCTTGGCATTGCACGTTGAACTGGCCTAGTCTACGTGTGGGCACTATCTCGTTTGCAGTGGTTGAGGAGTCATTCAAGAAATACGGAATATTGAGTGCAGCAGACACCATAGGAAGGTTGACGCATGGGACATACCGATGGCATGGAGTGACAATAATGCGCATTGAGTGCAGATAAACTTTCATTTCAGTGAAAGTAAACGCTGCAGGAAGCATGCTATATTTTTCTTCTAATAATATTGGCTGTGCATTAGGTTTGGGGGTGCATCGTTTTCTACATTGAACCTATAAAGATTTGGGTAATTTCCCTATTAGTTCAGCTCGGGAACACTCAGCCCATTAAGTCACAGACACATGTATGCAGTATTTTCCCAATTATAAGTTGCACCTTTGTATAAGTTCCGCCCCCCACTTTTGGAAGTATTTCAGAAAAAAATTGGTTTAAGTTGCACCAGTATAAGGCGCACCTATAGTTCCAACAAAACAAGAGTTACAGCCATTTTCTGTAACCATACTCCCTCCGTAGTTGGCCATGTATTTACAGCAGACAGAAATTCTGCAACTTTTACAACTTCACTGTGAACTAACTATTAAGACAAGTAAATGAAACTCGGCGTAATGATAGAGTCGTCTCTGTCAGCATAATTAAACGGCGTGTACTGTCATGGCTCGGAGTAGCGTTTAGGCCAGGAATCTGCGCAGAACATTGATGAGTATGTCCAGTAGTAGGAATGAAAGAAAAGGGTTTTTACAGCGAAGCTGTATATAGCTACCCTCCGGTGGTGGTCAATGCCCACCTATCTATGTGTCACATCGACTTGAAAAAATATTTGTCTCCAGTTTCTTGCAAATGCTCTGTAGCTCTCAATCTAACGTAGATATCTTGGAGACAATCATACTGAAATTGGCTGCTAAGATGACTCTATCATTATGCCGAGTTTCATTTACTTGTCTTAAATAGTTCACAGTGAAATTGTGAACGTTACAGAATTCCCATCTGCTGTCAATACATGGCCAACTATGGAGGGAGTATGGTTACAGAAAATGGCTGTCACTCTTGTTTTGTTGAAACTATCCCAAAACGAATCATACTGACGCTAAGATGACTCTATCATTACACTGAGTTTCATTTACTTGTCATAATTAGTTAGCTCACAGTGCAGTTGTAAACATTACAGAATTCCCGTCAATACATATGGCCATGTACAGAAGGAGTATGGTTACAGAAAATGGGTGTAACTCTTGTTTTACCAAAACTATTTCAAACCAAATTATATGACAATTAGCTGCTAAGACGACTCTAACATTACACTGAGCTTCATCTGCTTTTCATAATTACGTAGTTCAAAGTGAAGTTGTACATATAGTGGAATTCTCGTCTGCCATGTGGCGGTAGTTACACACATCACTACTTCATAAAGGAATAAGAATAAATCATTTTACAGTCAAAAGATGTATTAGTTGTCTGTGTCCTTCAATAATAATAATAATAATAATAATAATAATAATAATAATAATAATAATAATAATACCTGTACTATATACATAGATGCGTCAATTGAAATAAAACAAACCACAGCTTTGCTGCTCGTCCTTCACAGGGCTGATGAATTTTTCTTTACATTATTTACACTGGCTTCAAATACGAAACCTACTCCATGTAGGAGCATATTAAACAACTGAGCTCACATTAGGACACGTCAGCACACCTCTCATTGCACCAAAAGCCTCCGCTTTTTAGAACAGTTGTCTTCCCTATGAGAATAGACTAGAGAATCTGATGACTATATCTCGGCCAATCACATTCATCGAATTGGTCACAAAAGCCCTCCCATGATGTCGCACCATTTTGCCGGACTAAACCTCCTTCTGCCTTCACCTTCACCCCTGCATATGGCACAAGCACACAGCAATCTGGAAAACCGAGGTCGACATTGTTCTCACGGTATCCTTTCACGTTGGCTTCTTTCATCAATTAGTTCAGCCTGTCGGGGTAATGTTCAGACAGAGTGATCTTCACGGTAGTTGTCACCTTGAAGTGAGGTTGTCCATATATGTAATAACTAGAGGGGAGCAAATATTCGGTAAATTTGATTGCTCTAGAGATCCGCGCAGTGCCACATGTCACTTGCGCTATGGTTTCCCTCATGCTCGATGCCGCATAAACAAGCGCTTCGTTGCTCTCAGCGAACACGTCGCAGACAGGCCACCCCGGCAGATGTGGTCACAGAATTTATCTCTGCGAGCGATTCTGCCTTACTGCATGTGCTCCCCGATGTTGGCCCAATACAAGGATCACATGGCACTGCGTCAGGCGGGGCTGGCGCTGTTGATGCAAGGTTTGTCGAAGTTGACAGGACTAATCAAAACAATAACACAGTGCCGAAAGAGAGAACAGCAACAAAAGCAGCCTGTATTTTGGAAAGAGCGAAAGCATGTGTGAAGGCACGTAGATCATATTAGATACGCAGTGACAAACTTAACATTTCTTAAATAGCCATCTATCTACACCGTACGCATGATCTCAGGACCGATCAATGAGCCAACTGTACACACATATTATAGCGGCAAGCACTTTGCAATGACTGGCAGCTTGTTATCACATCTGCCAGCGGCGACTTTTTGTCACGGCTACACATCATGGGGCATTAGGCCTAATTGGTGCTATTTCATCTGGTGTCGGCAACTTGCGGTTTGGTGCCTGTTCAGTGCATGCAGATCCACATATTTGGAGCATAGTACGCTCTGAAAGCTGACAAACCACCTCACAAATGAAAGTGAGTGTATGGGATGGTCACAAAGTTTCTCACAGCTGCCATCCTAATTGCAACGCACCAATACTCATGGTGGCCTCATTCCTAACGCCATTTGTTAAGGCACATTGCTCTCTTTTTATAACTTTGAGCAACTCTTCACAAGATTAGCTTTGGATTTACACGATGGGTGCGAAAGTGTCATGTGACTGTAGTGTGTTGATCAACCCGATTGCCTACATTTGCATGGACGATGAATAGACTGGGGAGGGGGGAGGGGTGATGCTTTGCACGAAACTTACTGTGACCCTGCCGGTTTCAGAATAATTGACAAGTGGCAAATCATGCTGAACCTAACATTTAAAAGGTACCTTTTCACCATCTGCACTGACTGTCGTGACACTCAAAGTGCCAGTGATGGTATGTGTGGAGCAGTGATTGAGTCACATAATGCGTGGTCTTATAAGAAGCCAACAAACACGGACACGAAGGACAACATAGGGGAGGTTGTGGGTTCGGTTCCCACCTGTGGCAGGTTGTTTTTTCATCCACTTTAATTTCCATTAATTTATCGTTTCTTTATTTCATTTGTTAAGCACAAGTAATTTCCCCTATGTTGTCCTTGGTGTCAGTGTTTGTTGGCTTCTTATATGACTAATAAAAATCAGGCCCCTCGGTTAACCCCCTTTCTTCTCGTTGAATGCGTGGTCTGTGCTTTCATCTCTCATGCCATTTGGCCTTACGATAACCCGCCTTCCATATGGCATGTTCCATTTGTTGTAATTCAGCTAGCTGGCTTATTGTATATAGAAGGCGCAATAAATGCCTCTTCGGGTGTTTCGACCGCTGTGTTGTCATTCTGTCATTCCTTTCTTCCAAAAGTATGCTTGGAACCTCACTATGTTAATTATGCAGACTTAAAGCATTACTGTATGTACTGCTTAAACTGTTCCGGTATTAATTTAGAATGTCTACTTTCCAGGTGCTTGAACTAGATTATTGCAGTTGGGTCTAAATTTGGTTCAGTATATCAGGAGCTTATTATTTTATTTTGTAAACAGTTGGCAGAGAAGTTATTCATATTTAGGCAGGAGGGCCTCGCAATTCTCTAAAGAATAAATTTATTTCTTGAGTGGGTCAAGAGGCTCAGCTGCATCGGCTGCAACACCACAAATTTGGCACCTCGGTAACAAGGGGCACATTGAATTGAGATTGAAGTTCTCAATCACAATTGTCTCCCTCCTGTAGTTTGTGCAAATGAGCCTATTGTGATTGAGAAATGTGATCCCGATTGCACTCTTTCATGATCTAAAATGCCTGTGTAACTAGGGCATGAGACAGCCTGTACAGCAGGAAAATAATGCAGTATTTATCTTGCTGCTATTTTGAAGCAGTCTCATGCAACACAATATAAAGTATTGCTCAGAGACAAGGCAATAAGACAAACCTTTGCATGTCGACAAATGCATAATCTCAAATAGTATGCAGCCTCCCTGAATGCATGAATGGAATAGTCATGCAAACAACCAGAAGGTGCTCAGTGTTAGCTGACCATTCATAATAAAATGTTGAAGTGCCATCCTGCAGTAATGAACTGAAAGGACACAGAGAGCATGGTCCATTGAGAAATGACTGTACATTATAAATCAATAGAATATTAGCAATTTGTAGACAAGTGGTGATAAAAATGGCACTGATGGCATTGCAAAACCCTGCCAGTTTGTGGTATCTAACAAGTGACAAGTGTCAGCTAACATCCAAAATAGGCACTAGTAAAACGCACTACGACATTAATTCAATCTTGGAATTGGGCCAATAGGATTGATAAAGTTATCCAAGAGGGTATATTGAAGAGGTAGAAAAAATATCTGCACACATTGCTGTTATTTATGTGGCTGCATTTACACAATTGTTGCAGCAAAGTTCAGAAAGCACAGCATGTAGTGCAAGACAGAATAATAAGTTTTTCACACCAGTGGAATTAATGACATGGGCACTTTTTTTTCTTTTGACAGTGCATTGGCATTGGCTTTGGCTTAGGCTTACCTGGTGGTAGCTCATAAATATCGAAGAGACATGAAATTTTTTGCTGTAATGTGTCTGGATGCAATGATGAAATGGCAGTTGCGTGCCGCAGGGTCGCTGAGGCACGTGCAGGCCACACCACGCCTGTGCCTTCGAAGCAGCAGCAGCAGGTGGAGCCCAGCATTGACTTTGAGCTGGACATTAAGGTGTTCTTCAACAGTGGCAAGTGTGTGCTGCACACCAGGGACCATGAGGAGGAGACCATCAAAATGTGAGCAGTTGGAGGTTATACCTGTAGGTTTCCAGGTTTCCATGCTGGTTACTTGTAGAGACAAGAATGATTCAGTATCAGTAATTTCATAAGGGAAAGACCCACAAAAAGGCTTAGTTTATCTTATATGTGAAATAGAGTATGTAACACACTTCAGTATAGCTAGGTACCTTCTGTAAGTTAATGCCCGCAGACTGAATATAACCGAGTGTGTTTACTTGCAATATCAGTGTAGCAAACTTTTCCTGCTGCTGTCAGTGTTGAGCAAAGGGTCAGTTGGGAAACTGCGTGGGTTCATCACAGCACTGACGCAGCCCCTGGCTGACACCTAAAAATTGGTGAGACTGTGACTGAGGTGCATTTCGCTTCTGCGATTTGTGGTGTCACACGCGTTGTCTGCTTTTACTAGCATTTGCCTTGCATTGACTAGCATAGCCTTTTGGGAGCATATCAGCTCGACAGGAGAAGCCACAGAATACCAGGAAACAAGTTTTGCCACGATGCTATTGCTTGAGTCGATGAGCTTCTTGTCAACGGACTAGTATGTAAAGAGACAGGGTTCTATGCACCATATCAATACTACATAAAAAGAGCGCAGTGCTTGCTGTGCGGCTATTGCTGAATAGGCGCATACTTGGCAGTTGAGGTGCCTATCAGGGGACACATTTTGATGCTGCCGTTTGAGTAAGAAACACTGTCTCTACATATTGTTACTGTGGGGTTCTCCTCCGTGCTCTTGGGACAAAGGAACGACAACACAGTAGTGCAAACAATCGCAAGGGCATTTATTGCACCTTTCATAGATCAATGCCTGCTAGCCGAGTTGCTATCCACAAAACATGCCGATGGGCGCGACAAATCTAGAAGTCCGACTCACCGCGACCGGATAGCGAGCGAATATGTTCGCCCCATGCTGGATCCCAACGCCTGGTCGTTCGCACGTACAGTCACGCAAACGGTGGTGCGTTCAAAGGCAGGCCACGCGAGGCGGTCTCGCAGAAGCATGGGTCGGCGCGCGCGCACAAGACGTCCACGCTGTTCGCCGACCCGCCGGGAAAAAGCAAGCGCCTTGTCTCTCCGCGCCCAAGTGACCCCGCCTGTCGGCGGCGTTAGCAGCGCCACACTTGCGCCATCTCTCGTACTGCACCTCAACCACTCCGACCGCCGCGGGCGCCAGGCTACGCAAGCCGTGCGGGAAAACCAACATATCAGGGGACGCGTGAGAGTCGCGCATCCCCACATCCCCCCAACCTTAAATCACTTCTTATTCCGGCAAAACATGTGACACGGTCTAACATCAATGCGTGCTTCGCAAACAAGATAGTACATGCAACAGTGGCCACGCTGAGGAAATGTCCACACGCTGTCCACGGCATGCGAGCCGACATTGTCCTTGGGTACAGCGCTGGCGTCCGCTGGTCACAGCAGCGGCTTTGCAGACTCGACGGCACGATTCCAGGCCAGGACTCCGGAAACGGCGACGCAGTAGTCGGAATGAGCAAGCGTCGCTCGCGCCGACGCGCTTTGCTGGCGAGCTGCGGTAGCTGTCGGTGATCGCCGGCTCTTTTCTCCACCGCCGAGGGTTGCGACCTGGATACAGGCGGCCGCCGAAGTCGCTGCGCTGAACTGGCCACAGCATCACCATCGCCCGGGTTGGCTCGATCGTAGTCCGGGGCATCAGCGCAGACGATGTGCAGGTGACAGCAAACCAGGGGTGACTCCGCTCACGCTGCGTACACTCAACGCACTCGGCAAACACTACAGTAGTGCAAGGGAGAGGAAGTCTGCATGCGCATCGCCCACGTGGTACGATGTTCAACTCGGCTAGCAAAAGATCGGGCAGCTACTCAGATGCTAAGTTCATGTGAACGAAGCTCGCTTCCTTGAGTCGAATGAGTAGTTTCAATTCGTGCGAGGCTAAATAGAATGAGGGAAGCAAATTGCAACACCTCAACGCCAAGGTCCACCAGGTTGTGTCCCTCCACGTGCAACAGGCAGCTTCGTAAAGCCTTAGGCCTACAGCGTCGCTACCCTGACAACAACCGGCATCCAAAAACAACACCCAAAATGAGCGCAATACAGGCAGCCGCGAAGAGATGTCAGCTCTGTGAGGTGGTCCTACTCCGCTCGGTGCACACAGCATCCGAGTTGACGGCGCCCACCGTCCCAGATGGTGTCGGAGCCTCCGGTGCCAGGCCGCAATACCAGTCAGACTGTAGCGGCACCCGTGGCCCGCGGCCACCCGGCTCCCAGAGCCGCAACTTCATCCGAGTCAAAGAGATAGAAAAAGCTATTTACATAAGAAATTCGGACCACCCATGAGGCTTCCGTACTCACTCGCTTCAGGCTTGGCAAGTCTTCACGGGCGCTAAGCCTCGCTCTCCCAGGATGCAGACCACGTGGCTCTCGTACCGACGAATGTCATTAAAAAAAAAAAAACTTGCGAGAAGGTTTAGCATGTTGACATGTCCAAACACACTACAGCCACCGTCGCCTCGCTCAAGAAAGCGTGTCGCCAACGCTAGCGATCAAAATCCACGCTAGCCCTACGCTTCGGTTCAAAGGTCTCGAACGAAGCAAAACTGTTAGATCTATCGTCCGATGCCCCAAGAGCCCCACGTTGGGCAGCCAGATGTGGGGTTCTCCTCCGTGCTCTTGGGACAAAGGAACGACAACACAGTAGTGCAAACAATCGCAAGGGCATTTATTGCACCTTTCATAGATCAATGCCTGCTAGCCGAGTTGCTATCCACAAAACATGCCAATGGGTGTGCGACAAATCTAGAAGTCCGACTCACCGCAACCGGATAGCGAGCGAATATGCTCGCCCGATGCTGGATCCTAACGCCTGGTCGTTCGCGCGTACAGTCACGCGAACGGTGGCACGTTCGAAGGCAGGCCACGCGAGGCGGTCTCGCAGAAGCATGGGTCGGGGCGCGTGCGCGGGACGTCCACGCTGTTCGCCGACCCGCCGGGAAAAAGCAAGCGCCTTGTCTCTCCACTACCCCGCCTGTCGGCGGCGTTAGCAGCACAACACTCGCGCCATCTCTCGTACTGCGCCTCAACCAGTCCGACCGCCGCGGGCGCCAGGCCACGCGAGCCGTGCGGGAAAACCAACATATCAGGGGACGCGTGAGAGTCGCGCATCCCCACATTACGTAGGAAGACGCAGACAAAAAGCTATATACAAGTATATTTACAAGAAAATACGCCGCACTTGGCCAAGCGGCAACAGCCCGCGCTAGCCTCTAATCGTCATCATCGTCTTCACACTGCTCGCCTCTTCGTCATCGCAAATACCGTTCTTTAGCACTACCCCCGGCGGCGAAAGCGCCGTCCCGGAGCTATTAAAGGTCGGACTCAGAAGCAGTGTAGTAGGCCTTGAGCCTACTGACGTACACGACATCACTAGATGCAAGAGGAGAGGACGAGGTTGAACCCACAGGAGCAATTTCGTACATCACAGGCGTCACCTGGCGCAGCACACGGTAGGGCCCTGTGTATCTCGAAAGGAGCTTCTCTGAAAGTCCGACGTGATGAGAGGGTTACCACAGGAGCATGACCACACCAGGCGAAAACTGTACGTCACGATGGCGGGAATTGTACTGACACTGCTGAGTGGTTTGTGAGGCCGTCAGTCGAGCACGGACAAGCTGGCATGCATGGTCGGCGAGGGCGATGGCGTCACGCGCATACTTGCTTGTTGAGATCGCAGCAGGAGGAAGGGCCGTGTCTAGGGGCAAGTTCGGTTCGCGATCGTAGCGAAACCAGGCCAATAGAAGCGGCGGCGGACGCGGTCGTACATGCGGGTTACCCCAAGATGTCCTGCAGTGGGTGCGTCATGCATCTGAAAGAGCACAGTCTGTCGTAGATGTTTTGGCACGACAAGAAGATCAGAGCAGTCAGGGAAGAAGTTCCTTCGGTACAGAATGCCGCCCTGTAGGACATATCGGCGAACGGATGTGTCGGTAGGTGTAGAGCGCAGACGCTCGATGAGTGCTCGCAGCGATAGGTCTCGGTACTGCTCATCGGCGATGTTAGTGAAGGCAGACACGGAGAAAATGCCGTTGGCAGTTCTACTGTCGGCGGCGTCAGGCTCGTCGACCGGGTAGCGAGACAGGCAGTCAGCGTCCTTGTGTAGTCGGCCAGATTTATAGATGACAGAATACGAATATTCCTGGAGGCATAAGGCCCAGCGACCAGGTCTTCCTGTAAGATTTTTCAGTGAGCATAACCAGCAAAGCGTGTGATGGTCTTTGACAACGGAAAAGGGTCGGCCATATAAGTATGGGCGGAATTTTGCAACCGCCCAAACTAGGGCCAGACACTCACGCTCGGTGATGCAATAGTTGTGCTCCACGGGTGAGAGGAGCGTGCTGGTATAAGCGATAACACAGTCATGGCCGCGCTGTTGTTGTGCCAGTACTGCGCCAATTCCGTGACCGCTGGCATCAGTACGGACTTCAGTAGGCACAGAAGGATCGAAATGGGCCAGAACGGGAGGCGTTGTGAGAAGGTCGATTAGATGCGAGAATGCAGAGGCCTCGTTATCGCCCCACTGGAAAGGGGGTCTTTTTTCAAAAGTTCGGTTAGTGGTCGCGCTATGGTGGCGAAATTTTTCACGAAACTGCAGAAGTACGAAGAAAGGCCGATGAAGCTGCGCACATCCTTGACACACTTCAGAACAGGGAAGTGCGTAACAGCGTGAATCTTGCCTGGGTCCGGTTGCACTCTGTTCACGTCAACGAGATGTCCAAGGACGGTAATCTGGCGACGGCCGAATTGGCACTTCGATGCATTGAGTTGCTGACCGGCTCGACGAAAAACGTCCAGGACTGCTGAGAGGCGCTCGAGGTGCGTAGCGAACGTTGTGGAGAATACTATAATGTGGTCCAAGTAGCACAAGCACATGGACCATTTTAAACAGTGATGAAGGGAGTCCATCACGCGTTCAAAAGTGGCAGTAGCATTACATAGGCGGAACGGCATCACTTTGAATTGATAAAGACCGTCGGGTGTTACAAAAGCAGTCTTCTCGCAGTCAAGATCGTCCACGGCAATCTGCCAGTAGCCGGAGCGAAGGTCAATAGAGGAGAAATAGCGTGCACTGTGGAGACAGTCAAGGGCGTCATCAATCCAAGGTAGGGGATACACGTCCTTTTTGGTAACCCTGTTTAGGTGCCGATAATCCATGCAAAAGTGCCATGAGCCATCCTTCTTTTTGACCAGTACAACAGGTAACGCCCATGGATTACATGACGGTTCAATAATGTTCTTGGCAAGCATTTTGCGAACTTCGGCGTGAATAACTTGACGCTCAGCCGGTGACACATGATACGGGCGGCGATGAATAGGAGGGGCATCGCCGGTATTAATGTGATGTTTAACAGCTGTAGTTTGGGCCAAAGGACAATCGTTAAAGTAAAAAATATCGTAGTAGGAAAACAGAACACGGTAGAGCTCACGAGCGTGCTCGGATGGCATGTCGGGCGCAATCATTTTTTGTAAGTCGGCGATGGTACAAGTTGCCGACTGCGATGGTAGAGGAGGATCGGCTGAATTGTCGTCTATTGCAATAGATGCTACTGAGTGATCCTCGAATGAACAAAGCTGGGCCAGAGACATCCCGCGTGGCAGCACTTGTGTCGTCAAGCCAAAATTGGCCACTGGCAGGCAGGTGCAATTCGCCGTAATAGATAAAACTATATGAGGTACTGTGATCCTGTGAGTAAAGAGGACGTCTTGCATAGGAGCCGCGATGTAGTGACCGTCGGGGACTGGTGGGGATGACACTAAGTCAACGTGAGTCAATACCGAAGGTGGCAAGCGAACGAAGTCGATGGAACTGAGGCGACTGGGGTGTGGTTCAGCATGATCCAGAACAGGCAGGTCAAGGCAGAGAGTGCTGGTGGAACAATTGATGAGAGCAGAATGTGCGGAGAGGAAGTCTAAGCCAAGGATGATGTCGTAGAGACAGTGGGCGATGACTGTGAATAGCATGATAGTGGAGCGATCGGCGAAGGAGACGCGGGCAGCACACATACCAATTACAGGGGCTGTTCCGCCATTGGCGACACGGACAACAGGCATCGTGGCGGGCGTGATTATTTTCTTGAGCCAGTTACAAAAATCAGCGCTCACAGATGACAAATTCGCCCCAGTGCCTATAAGAACAGACACAGAAACAGAAACACCGTCGACTTGCACGTCAAGAAGGTTCAGATGAGTGGGCAACGTCAGTAGAGGATTTGGTGGCGTAGGGAACAATGCAGCGTCACCTCGAGGCACTGCATCGTCTAGTTTTCTGGCTGTGAGCGGCGTCCGAAGGGAGTTGGTGAATAGGAGCGACGGGGCTGGGGAGAGCGAGATTGTCGACGTTGGTGCGAAGGAGAACGAGAATAGGGGCAGTTCAGCGTTGGAGAATCAGTGGCGGCATTATCGGAGCGTGCGGCATAGGGATGAGTAGGGCCACCTGGGGGGCGAGAGTAGGCAGTATAAGTAGATCGGGTTGGGGAACCCCAGCGACTGCGACAGTGCCCAGTAATGTGCCCGATTCGATGGTAGTGAAAACAAATGGGCTTGTCGTCAGCAGTGCGCCATTCAGATGGGTTGCGGAAACGTGGTGGGTAAGAAGATGCGGAACGGGGCGGAATCGAAGAAGCCGGGCGGGTATCAGGGCGATGGGCCGAGCAGATGGTGTGGAGAGCCATGTTTTCGAACTCCTGGCGGACAACTGCCTGGATCAGGGAAACCGTGACTGCAGCTGCGTGGGTGGGGCTGGAGTTGAAGCAGCCGGATAGGCAGACTCGATCTCACGCCGGACGATCCTGGTAGCATCGCCAGTGTTGTTGGGACGAGGAGCGTCGGCACAGGAAGATGTCACTGGGGTGTTGGGCAGACGGGCAAACTGCTGGTCAATACGTCGGCTTTTAGCGAGTTCCAGGTGGCGGCACTCTTTGATAACTGCACCCACCGTCGCCACGTTGTTGAAAACGAGCAAGTTGAAGGCGTCATCGGCAATGCCTTTGTGGATGTGGGAAACCTTGTTTGACTCAGTCATGTGTGCGTCAACTTTGCGGCACAGAGCCAAGACGTCCTGAATCTACGTGACATAGGGCTCTGTTGACGTCTGCACACAGCCGGAAAGTGCCTTCTGCGCAGTAAGTTGGTGACCGTAGGAGTTGCCGAATAAATCTCGGAGCTTTTGCTTAAGCGAATCTCAACTGGTGAGCTCATCTTCGTGCATCCGAAACCAAACTCGAGGTGTGCCACCGAGGTAAAAGACTACGTTGGCGAGCATGATAGTAGGGTCCCACTAGTTATTGCGGCTGACGTGTCCGTACAGGCTGATCCAGTCGTCAACATCTTCCCCATCTTTGCCCGAGAATACACCAGGATCACAGGGAGCGGGAAGAGTGATATAGGTCGTCGAAGTGGCAGCAGGTGTCGGAGCCGGCGGCGTTGAGTTGTCGTCGCCGGGAGCCATGAAGGAAGGCTTGACGTACCGTTCACTGCAAAGCTCCGTGACGAGGTACAGGGAACGTCCACCTCTACCAGATATGTTACGTAGGAAGACGCAGACGAAAAGCTATATACAAGTATATTTACAAGAAAATACGCCGCACTTGGCCAAGAGGCAACAGCCCGCACCAGCCTCTAATTGTCGTCGTCGTCTTCACACTGCTCGCCTCTTCATCATCACATATACTGTTCCATAGCAATATAATGTGTGCCAACCATGTCTACCATTGCAAGTGGCCTTCCACCTGAGTGAGCTGGAGAAGAAATGCCAGAGGCAATGGCTTAAAGATATCCTGTTGTGTAAGATACATTCAACATTGCTCGTGTGACGAAGAAGATCAGCAGGCTCAAAAGCCCCATTGCCATCGCGTGGCTCATACCCAGTTCTCTCTCCGGTTGCGCTCTACCTGCTGATGCTGCGTTTGTTTGTTTGTGCTGTTCTATAACCCGAATATACCCCCTTTACAATTGGTGGAGGTGCAGGGTACACCACGGTGGTCACCGGGGCAGTGGATTTTGGTTGTGGTGGTCCTTCTTCCGGCATAATGAAGACGGGCTGCAGTGTCCGATTGCGAAGTTCCAGATTTCCAGTTGTACCCCGCAGTGGGGTACAACACTCTGTAACCTCTGTAACCACGTTGACGTCACAATGGCTGATTCCAAGAAGATCCGCCATATCTTAAAAGGAATTAAAGATGCCGCCTTCCAGATGCTGTTGGCAAAAAATCTAGCGACAGTCTCTGAACTCGTCAGTCTCTGTCAAAGCTTTGATGAACTATGCAAACAATGCATAGCCACCTGTCAATCTCCTTCTCAGGCCACTTCACTGTCGAGCTTGGCGGTTGCCTCGGATAACACTTCGCTGCTGCTACAGATCAGTGAGTTCGTCTTTGAAGAGGTGGCTCATCAGCTTTCTTTGATTCCACTTACACATAGCCAGTTGAGTTCTCCATTGACACCCACTCTCCAATGTGTCATCAAGGAGCAGGTAGCCGACCACATTTCACCTTCTCTCCAGCTGGCTCCGATGGCCACTCCCCTGACCTACGCCAAGGTCGCTACGAGGCCTGCACCACGGACCTACTGTCCCCTTCGCCCACCTTTGCGCCCGCCCGTATCCCCTCCAGCCCAGCCAGTGGTGCAGTATGCACGACCTCAAGACCATTGACGCACAGAAGACAATCGTCCGATTTGTTTTTATGGTGGCCGTGCTGGACACGTAGCACGTCACTGTCGCCTACTTACGCCGAACGTCCCCAACAATGTGCGTCGATATGTGCCACGTTTCCAACAACGCCGCAACTATTCAGACACCTTTGAATCTCCTCCTGCCGTCAAGACCACATTCTCCACTCGCCGTTCTTCTTCTCCTCGCCGCCGCTCCCTTTCCCCCATGCACCATCGGCGGAGCCCTCTGCGCCAGGAAAACCAAAAACCGCAGTTCAGGAGATGAGAACCGCAGTTCAGGAGATGAGAACCGCAGTGTCAGCAAAATGTATAAGGCCTCACACTTCACCAAAAAACATTATTGAAATTGCAATTGAAGGAACATTGATGCTAGCACTTGTCGACACCGGCGCTGCACTTTCAGCAATAGATACCCGTATTTGCCGCAAGATAGGAAAAATGACAACGACGCTTTCTGGACTGTCCCTTCAGATTGCCAACGCACAGCACGTCAAGCCATCTTGCACCTGCACCGCTTGTGTTGACATTCAGGCGTACCTTTATATTGTTGCGAGGAGAAAATATATATATTTACAATATATACAGTTACAAGGTTGTAGCTCAGTAGCCGGGGTGACACCCTCTACCGATCCTCGAGGCACTTCAACCTGCTCTTCACCTCCCAACGTCCTTTTGTCCACAGCAGCACAAACTCATACGTGACATTAACCCCTGGCGGCAGAAGCATCGTCTCGATGCTTCCTAGGGTGTCGAATCAGTGCACAAGTTATAGGACTTTAGTCGCGAAACGTGCACAATAGCAGTTCTTGGTGGGGCAGAAGATGTCGAAGTCACAAGTGATATCTCGTATATGAGGCTGGTGACTCGGCAAAGAACTCAGTATGGTCCGACGTATCACAGCAGCAGTTTTTCACAAAGGCCAACGCGACAGGAGGGTAACCAAAGCAGGACGAGTGACCCAGGGCTGAAATGAGCGTCCCGACGACAACTGTCGCAATGATGCTTTTGGATAGTATGAGACGCCAGAAGACAGTCACAGGCAATGCGTCGTGCTGTGGCCGCGCGAACAAGGGCATCGTGTGCATAGAGCGGGGTAGTGTTGGCATCGGAAGGGAGCAGCAAGTCGAGAGGCAAGAATGGGTCACAGCCATATAGTAAATAGAACGGAGAATAACCAGTAATATTGTGACGCAACGAATTGTATGCAAACGTCATGAAGGGTAAGGTGCAGTGCCAATCCTGGTGATCATCAGACATGTACAGGGACAGCATGTTCGTGAGTGTACAGTTGAGACGCTCGGTAAGTCTGTCTGTCTGTGGGTGGTAAGCCGTTGTGAACTTGTGGGACATGGAGCAAGAGCGAAGAAGGTCGTCGGCAACCTTAGAAAGAAAACAGCGACCTCTATCAGCTCGTAGGGAGGGCCTGCGTTATGGCATAACGCGTGGTATAGTCCGTCGCAATGACCACCCACTTGTTGCCCGAGGATGAAGTTGGAAGTGGGCCAAGGAGGTCCAGGCTGACACAGAAAAATGGCTTACTGGGGATATCTATACACTCAGTATGGTCTGACGTATCACGGCAGCAGTTTTTCACAAAGGCCGACGCCACAGGAGGGTGACAACGAGAGACAATGGAGGCTTCTTTCACCTATCAAGTACATTCTTCATTTTGGGAAATCCTCAGCGCACGCACACACATGCAGTCTGCGTTCTGTCGTGCCGCTCCACACGTGGCTTGCTCCGCCAATTACTTCACTCACTCAGTTCGTTGTCGCGTGCTTCCCGCATGCAGACCGTGCACACCCGCCTTTTATGTTCTTCCTCCTCGCCACACACTGTTGCATACCGTCCCATGCCTGCTACTCTACACATTTACCTACCATCTCGTGCCTGCAACCCTACGCCACCTGGCGCCAGCCCGGTACCCTCACCTGGTGTTGGCAAAGTTCGCAGGCAGCGACGTAGTTTCGAACAGAGTGATATAGCCCAGGCCAGAAAAATCGCCTGCGCATACGGTCGTATGTATGGGAGAAACCCAAATGACCAGCGGTGGGCACATCGTGTAACTGCGGGAGAATTGTCAAGCACAGATACTGTGGAACGACGAAAGGCAGTTCAGCACCATGTGGATTCATATTGCATCGGTATAAGGTCCCGTCCTGAAGAACAAACATATGGAGGGAAACGTCCTGTTGTTCTGAGGTAAGGCGTTCCATGACGGATCGTGCATATGGGTCACGACGCTTTCGTACGTGATGCGTGAGAAGAGATCTACAAAATGCAGGTATCTGTATCGGTTTCGGTGCCATCAGGAGGGTCGACAGGATAGCGGGAGAGGCAGTCGGCGTCCTTATGGAGCTTTCCAGATTTGTAGGACACGGAAAAGGTGTACTTTCGCAGGCGTTAAGTCCAGCGGCGAAGATGGCCTGTCGGGTCTCTAAGTGAGGATAGCCAACATAAGGCATGATGATCTGTCACAACGGTGAAATGTTGACCAAACAGGTAAGGGCGGAACTTAGCAATGGACCAAACAAGAGCCAAGTATTCACATTCTGTTATGGAGTAGTTGCACTCTGGTGCTGAAAGAAGACAGCTGGAATATGCGATCACATGATTGGTGTCCCGCTGTCATTGGGATAAGATAGCGCCAATGCCATGGCCACTTGCATCAGTGCGAACTTCTGTGTAGGCATGCGGATCAAAATGATCCATCAGGGTGGGTTGACAATGCGACTGATAAGCATTGAAATTGCTGCAGCCTGGTCAGGTTCACAACGTGTCCCTTTTGAGGAGGTCTGCGAGAGGACGAGTGGTTTCGGCAAAGTTCTGGATAAATGGCAGAAAATAGGAACACAGCCCTAGGAAACTTCAGACATCGGTAGAAGAATGCGGAAGTCGAAACTCACCAACGGCACGAACTTTATTAGGATCAGGATGGATGCCAACGGCGTCAACCAAGTGACCACGTACTCGTATTTGGCGGTGGCCGAAATGAAATTTTGCAGAATTGAGTTGTAGGCCAGCTCTTCGAAAACCAGCAAGGATAGCTGAGAGTCGGTGGAGGTGGCTCTCAAACGTTGGTAAAAAAACAATGATGTCATCAAGGTAGCAGAGGCATGTGGTCTACTTGAATCCGAGCAGAAGAGTCAATCATGAGCTCGAAGGTAGCAGGGGCATGACACAGTCTGAAAAGCATCACTTTAAATTGGTAGATACCATCTGGGGTGAGGAAGGTGGTCTATTCGCGATCCCGTTCATCCACTGCAATTTGCCAGTAGCCAGAGCGCAAATCAATAGACAAAAAATAACTGGCACCGTGTAAGTAGTCCAGCGCGTCATCAATATGCGGAAGCAGATACACGTCATTTTTGGTAATCTTATTGAGATGACGGTAATCGATACGAAATATCCAAATATTGTCCTTATTTTTAATCAAAACGACAGGTGACGCCCTTGGACTGCAGGCTGGCTCGAGTATATCTTTTGAGTGCAGTTTGTCCACCTCTGTTTGGATCACCTGGCGTTCAGCCGCAGACGCACGGTAGGGCGTCTGGTGTATAGGAGAAGCGTCACCACTCTGTATTGGATAGGTGACGACGCAGGTTCGACCTAGCGGGCGATTGCCAAAATCAAAGATGTCTTCATAGGACATCAGAATGCGGCGAAGGGCGTCGGCGTAAGCAGGTCGTAGATCAGTAGCTATCATTGGCGTAAACTTGTCGTTGCTGCAGCAGTGTCGAATCGTGGTTTGGGTGTAAGAGCAGCTACTTTACAGACTTCCAAAGAGGACAGCACAGCGAGAGATACACCCTCAGGAAGCACTTGCAGACACAAACCAAAGTTCAGAAGCGGAAGCCACGCTTTATTGTTGACAAGAGTTATAATTGAGCTTGGTAGTGCTATTTGACATGCCTGGAGGACGTCGCAAAGTGCAGACACCACGTAAGGACTATCTCGAAGTGGTGGAGAAGGCGACATGAGGACATAAGTCGCAGCATCAGGTTGCAGTCGAACAAATTCAGTAGAACGAAGTCGGGATTTGTGGTCATCGGTTGGGTCCGTTAAGTAATGGGGCAGTTCAAGTCGAAGGGTGCCGGTTGCACAGTCAACAAGTGCTGAATGGGCTGTCAGAAAGTCGATTCCAAGGATCACTTCATGGGGACACTCTGCCAGTACAGTGAACAGGACTAACACTGGACGGCCGGCAATGGTAACACGGGCGGCATATATTCCCATCATGGCTGTTGTACTGTCATTAGCTACTCGGAGGGCAGGCGACTTGGCAGATGTCAGGACTTTACGGAGACGGCTACGAAGATCTGATCGCATAACCGACACCTGAGCACTAGTATTGATGAGAACTTGAACAGGTACATCATCAGCAAAAAAGTTCAGCAAGGTTCGGTTGAGCAGTAGATGTCAGCAGAGGTTTTGCAGTCCAAGTCGTCAATGCAGCCTCACCTCCGGGGGCTGCATTGCTTAGTTTTCCGAGAAGTGGCCTGTGTAGCATGGGGACGTCGAGGTGTAGGCGAACGGGACTGACAGCATTGTGGCGAGGGCGAGCGGCTGGTGGTGTTTTCCCAAGAGGGAAGGCTGGCATAGTATGGTTCAGAGAGGGGCGACAGAGGCTGAGGGTCTCGGTGGAAGCGGCGATCAGCATATAGTTGCGGCAAGGAGTACCAGTGGCTACTGTGGCAGTAGTGGGAGATGTGACCGACCCGGGAGCAAGCAAAGCAAATTGGCCTGTCATCCGGTGTCCGCCACTCAGAGGGGTTCCGATATCGATTCGGGAATGACTGTCGAGGTGCAGCAGAGGCAATGACAGGAGCGGTAGGGGGGGTATGTGGGCGGACGGCAGACTGGATGTCCATATTTGCAATTTCATGGCGGTCAACAGCTTGAATGAGCGAGAAGGTCATGTTATCATCCGTATGGGGGCAGTGAGAACTTGGAGCTATAGCCTCAAGTTCATGACGGATGGCCTGTGTCAAGCTTGGCGTTGTAGGCAGGTGTGACCCCGGAGGGTCGTTATGTGACGCCGGAGGGTCGTTGCAGGAGGAAGCGGCAACTGTATTCGGAAGTCGGTCGAAGCGTTGTACAATGCATTTGCTCTTCGCTTGCTAAAAATTGCGGCATTCCTTTAATGATGGACTTAACCGTAGAGCAGTTCCTGTAAAGCACGAGGTTGAATGCATCGTCCATGGTGCCCTTCAGGATGTGTCCAACCTTATCAGCCTCCAGCATGTCCGCGTCCTCTTTACATTAGAGAGCCAGAAAGTCATGTATATATGTGATGTACAATTCGGTTGATGTCTGGGCACGAGACGCTAGCTCTTGCGTGGCCCCCATTTGATGTCCCACAGGTCTTCCGAAAAGATCACGTAGCTTTTCCTTGCAGGAGTCCCAGCTTCTAATGTCAGCTTCATGCATCTCGAACCATACCTTCGTGGTTCCTCCCAAGTAAAAGATCACGTTGGCGAGCAAAAGTGTGGCATCCCGCTTGTTGTGCTTACGGACGCGCTCCTACGACGTCAGCCAGTCTTCAACGTCGACCTTGCCAGTGGCAATGAAGATTCCTGGGTAACGTAGCTGGGTTAGCACTACTTCCATTGGTGTCTGAGCGGCAGAGGCAACGTCAGCAATGGAGGCAACGTCAGCAGCCATAACAGCGGAACTGATGTGACGCCCGCTGCAAAGATCCAGGGCCGTCTTGCGGTGAGAGTACCCCGCACTTTCACCAATATATCGCGAGGAGAAAATATATGTATTTACAATATATACAGTTACAAGGTTGTAGCTCAGTAGCCAGGGTAACACTATCTACCAATCCTTGAGACACTTCAACCTCCTCTTCACCTCCCAACGTCCTTTTGTCCACAGCGGCACAAACTCGTACGTGACAATATCACAGAATTCATCGTGTTGCCATCATGTTCACCCGATGTCATATTAGGTTAGGTCTTTCTCTCCACACATCATGCGATCATTGACTGCGCCCGCGGCGAAATCGAGCTGTTTCCATTTTCAACCAATACTATCACTGACCACAAGGACCCTTGTCGCAAAATCGCCGTTTCAGAAGACACCGTTATACCTGCCTGGTCTTCCGCTCTTGTCAGTATCTCTTGTGACTCTGTGGATGACGGCACAGTACTCTTCGCTCCGTCTGAACTCTTAGTTCGCCAACGGTTACTACCGCTGCCGTTCGCCGTCCTTGAGTTCAAAACTGGTGCCTCTCTGATGTGCGTGTCAAAACCATCGGCCGAACCACTTACATTATGCTGCCGTGAAAGCCTTGACAGAGCAGAGCCACTGGCCTCATCTTCAATATTTGACACGATGGCCGACTTCACTTATCTTTCCACTTTTGAGGCATCGCCTCCTCAGTCACTGCCGCATTCTTTTACGCCAGCTATTGCCAGTGACCTTACGACGATGCAGTGCAATAAACTTCTTCACTTGCTCTAAGGCTTCTCTTCCTCTTTTGACTGCCAAACAACATCACTCGGCCGCACAACATCTGTTTCACACGCTATCAACACTGGGAGCCATGCCCCCGTTCAACAGCATCCCTACCAAGTATCAGCGACTGAAAGACTCGTTATCAATGACCAGATGAACAATATGCTCAAACGTGGTGTCATCCAGCCTCCTAGTAATCTCTGGGCTTCACCAGCCATCCTAGTTAATAAAAAAAATGGCACCATACGATTTTGCATTGATTATGGAAGGCTTAACAAGATTACCTGAAAGGATGTATACCTGTTACCATGTATCGACGACGCACTTGACTGTTTGCAAGGAGCGGAGTTTTTTTCCTCCTTAGATCTCTGCTCTGGCTACTGGCAGGTGCCCATGGCTGACACTGACTGTTCTAAAACCATGTTTTTGCACCAGATGGCTTGTATGAATTCACTGTAATGTAGTTCGGTCTGTGCAATGCACCCACTACCTTTAAACACATGATATATGGCATCCTGCGCAACCTGAAGTGGCATACTTGTCTCTGCTACCTCGACGATATTGTCGTCTTTTCCCCTGATTTTCCTTCCCATCTTCGCCGTTTACATCAACTTTTGACCTGTCTGCAGAATGCTGGTCTCCAGCTTAACTTAAAGAAGTGCCTATTTGCAGCTCGAAAACTGACTATATTAGGCCACATTGTCTCCAAAGAAGGCATTCTTCCTAATCCTGCTAAACTTCACGCCATATCCGAATTCCCAAAGCCCACCAACTTGGAAGCACTACACAGCTTCATTGGCCTATACTCCTATTTTCGACATTTCGTTCGCAATTTCGTGACTGTGATCGCACCACTGAACCAACTTATTCAAGGCGACAATGAACTTTCTACTTGGTCAGAAGCCTCTGATGATGCCTTTATGTCTCACGTCGCCTACTCACGTCTCCGCCAATCTCGTGCCATTTTGATCCAGGCGCACCTACAGAACTTCACACAGATGCCAGTGGTGTCGGCCTTGGTGCCGTGCTCGCACAACATAAGCACACTAATGCCGAATATGAGGTCGCTTATGCCAGTTGTGCCCTCACAAAACCTGAAGCCAATTACTCAGTAACAGAAAAAGAGTGCCTGACTGTCGTATAGGCTCTTCAGAAATCTTGCCCATATCTCTACGGTCGACCCTTTGATGTGGTGACGGACCATCACACTCTTTGCTAGTTATCTAACCTCAAAGACCCGTCGGGCCGCCTCACTCGGTGGGCCCTCCGAATCCAGGAATATGATATCCGTGTCGTCGATCGCTCTGGATGCAGACACTCTGGCGCCAATGCCCTCTCGCGCTTTCCAGTTACTCCAGATGCCAGTACTACCTAGTCATGATATCTCACCACTTGACATTCTAGACATGGCCTCGGAGCTACGAAAAGACCCATGGATTGTCATGATATTCGATTTTTGTCAAATCCTCTGGCAGCTTCGGCACCTCAAGTGTTACGCCGACCGGCGCAGCATTTCACCATCCGTGACACACTTTTATACCGCCGCAACTACCACAATGAAATGACGGCCGCACATGGCTCTTAGTAGTGCCCTGCTACTTTCAAAACGATTTATGCTCCCCTTTTCACTCTGACCGGCAGTGTGGTCACAATGGAGTGTCAAGGACCTACACATGGCTTTGCCTACGACATTATTGGTGAGGGATGTACAACTTCGTCCACAAATACGTACGCTCCTGCATTGCTTGCCAACGATGCAAATGTGTCCCACATCTCTCCACTGCACCACTCCAGCCACTTCTCTCCCCAGCTCAGCCATTTGACTGTGCCGGCATTGATTTACACTGGCCTCTTTCATCTACTGGCAATGGCAACCGATGTATTGTTATCGCCGTAGATCATTTGACACAATACGCTGAAACTGCCTCCTTGCCTGCCGCATCAGCAAGACTTCGCCTCATTTATTCTAAACAACTTTGTTCTCCGCCATGGCACACCTCATGAACTGCTGAGCGATCGGGGTCACGTATTCCTCTCGGACGTCCTGCAGTCACTCCTATCTGAATGCCAAATTATTCACCACACTTCTACTGCTTATCATCCACAGACCAATAGCTTAACAGAACGATTCAACAGAACTCTTGGTGACATGCTATCAATGTATGTTGCGTCTGACCACTCCAACTGGGATCTTGTACTTCCATTCGTCACATACGCATGTAACACTGCCTCTCAAGCCACTACCGGATTCTGACCATTCTTTTTGCTTTGCGGCCGCTATCCCTCCAGCACCATTGATATGGTTCTCCCATACCGGCCAGACCTTGCTGAATGCTCCCCTGTTTCTACAGTCGCTCGGTATGCCGAGAAATGCCGACAACTGGCCCGTTTTTTGACATCTGCTCGACAGTGCCGCTAAAAAGAGTGTCATGACCTCCGGCCGCCCTCTTACCCCTTCCCCATCTACTCACATGTATGGCTTTGGGTCCCGCCTGTTGCTGTTCCTGGCCTTTCGTCCAAGCTCCTCCTGAAGTACCACAGGCCCTACCGCGTGGTTGCACAAACATCACCAGTTAATTACGTGGTTGGGCCCATGTCGCCATCTCTCGACCTGCATTGTCGGGGATGAGAGACTGCACATTGACCGGCTGAAGCCATATTACGATCCACTCACCTCTTCCTAGGTCATCAAGATGGCTACTCTTCAATTCCAGCGGTGATTGTGACGAAGAAGATCAGCAGGCTGAAAAGCCCCGTTGCCATCGCGTGGCTCGTACCCAGTTCACTCTCTGCCTGCGCCCTACCTGCTGGTGCTATGTTTGTCGCTGCTCCTCTTCGACCTGAATAAACCCCCTTTACACTCCAGATGATAATTTTGAAATTTAAGTCTCTTGTTGAACTTTTGAGCTAAACTGTTGCTGTCTTTTGTTTATCAGTGTCATGTTGAACCATAATGGTAGCCTTGTTGGGCATGCCCTTGACAGAAGTACTACGATGTCTAAAAATATATAGCCATGCAATAGCGTTAGGTGTGCTGCAACACACAGCATACAGTGGCGCTGATTGCGTGCTTGTCATCAACAGGAGCCGTCCTATGCGCAAGGAGCGCAGCTTCTCTGGAGGCCTTCCAGATGGCGGCTCTCCGACGAGACGTCGCAGTGGCCCTCGCAGCCATCCTTCATCCTCTCGCATGCGCTTCCCCCCTGTGGCTTCAGCCACTCCCAGCCAGGTGACAACGGACTTCACAGTGTTTCTGGTGCCAGGCCTAGATGTGAAGGTGAGTGGCCCCTCATTGAGGAGTGTTGCCTGGCCATCACCTGGCGGCTGGTTTTCTCAGGTGCACTACAATTCATGGACCATGGGAGGGGAGAGTCCAGTTGATCCACCTGCTCGCAAAGGGGGCACAAAAAAGGCCACACTATTTGCTTGGATAACACTGCAAAGCATCCCAGAGGTATGATTGCATGAAACTTTGTGACAACAGTAGTAATTGTGAAGTAGTAAAATATATGTTACTGTTATATAACTCATAAGTGCCAAATAAAATGTGGTGGGAAAATAATGTAATGATTTGGAATAGTGAAGCTTTGTAAAGGTGATTTCAGAATGAGAGCACAGTCAAGCCTTGTTATAACTAAACTGGTTGTCACAAACTAATGGACTTAACCAAATAATTGTAATCATCCTTGAAATTCCTATGCAAAAACATACATCTTGTTTTGCTGAAGCAAAGATTTCCTAAAGCTGTTATAATTGTAGAGGAGGATAGTGGGTTGTCCTCTATCCCTTTTAAGACACTTCTGATTTTGTCAGACCCCGACACCGTCGCATTGACTTTCTTACACAAGTCCAGTACATCTTCAATGTAGCTGGTAAGTGATTCACCCGGCTGCTGTGCACGTTCTCGCAAACGCGATTCTGTTCACAGCTTGCGTACAGCAGGGCGACCAAACACAGCCACTAAAGAGGTTAGTTACCACAGCATGCCTCTGTCTACACAGCCGAAGTTTATACAATATGGACTGTGGTTGAAAAGATCATCGCTGAAAAATACGAAAACACAGTCATATAGACCGATTCGTTAAGCACACTGAAAGCTCTACACATGAAATCCGAATATGAACCCCTGTTAGAGGATATCTTAAACGTGGTAACTACAAACAAATATGGCAGATAATTAGGTTTTGCTGGGTACCAAGCCATGTTGGGATACTGGGTAATGAAGCAGCGGATAGATGTGCATCAATGGCAGCGTACAAAGACATAACGGACACAACACATTCAAATATAAAGATAGCATCAACGCAATTTGGAAGGCCTTGAGGTCAAAATGGCAACACGAATGGGACCATTGTATAAGCACCAAGCTACATCTTACTAAACCTGTAATTGGCGAGTGTAAGAGGTGCAATCACCAGCAACGGTTCTGCAAAGCTATCCTGTGCCGACTTCGGATTGGACACACACATCTGACACACAATTTTCTCCTTCGAAAAGAGAGCCTGCCAACTTGCGAAAAATGCCATGAACCTCTTGCAGTGATACACATCCTTATGACATGTCCACACATTAATACACAGGGACGGATGCTTTTACACAATCTCTTTAATATACATGTACCTTTACACCCTGCCCTACAACTGGGAGATGACCCGCTAGTGTCATTTACTAACTTGTTTTACTTTTTAGAAACAACTGGTTATTTACACCAACTATAATGTAACACAGGTTTATCTGCTTTAACATTGCATCTTCTATTGTCTTGTGACTGGCACAGCATGGCCTGAGTAGCCTTTGCGCCATTAAATCCCAACTAACCAACCAACCAACTAAAGAGGTTTTGAACGAGGATCACGTCGGAAAGTCGGCCTCATGGTTTTTGTACCAGAGACTGGTGACACCCGCGAGGTAGAAGAGCACGTTGCTCAGTTTGGCGGGATCGTCCCATTTGTTGTGGGTG
Organism: Dermacentor andersoni; assembly: GCF_023375885.2. Classification (NCBI taxonomy): domain Eukaryota; kingdom Metazoa; phylum Arthropoda; class Arachnida; order Ixodida; family Ixodidae; genus Dermacentor; species Dermacentor andersoni. The sequence goes on along the minus strand of NC_092817.1, from coordinate 374,167 downwards.
CTTACCCTTTCATCTGTCGTCAGCCAGTTCTCGACGTCTACATATCTCGTCTGCGCCACTGAAAATGGTAGGGTCCCTATGGCGAGGCACACCAGAGCACAGGACTGGCTGAAGATGCACTGGGATCGTGTCTTCAGGCATGGTTGAGCGTAGGATACAGGATCGAAGTTCTAGGATTGGCGTTATAGGCCAAAGCAACCTCCACTACTTGTAAAGGCGTTTATTAGTCACCGGCATTTGGGACTGACCATTGGAGCAGGGCACAAACTCTGAGCACACACGGCATTCACGGGCAAAAGCGCTAAAGATAACAAACAATTTTGAGTTAAGAATGAAATTTACTGATAATTCCACGCCAATTCGGCTAGAATACGGCAGTGTGTGACACTGCTAGTAAATCCTCTGATGCGTGAGTTTTGCTTTCAGCTACTTGGCTGATGGCAAGGAGGTAGCTTGGTGTCTGAAGCGAGCAAACGAAGTGGTGCGTCATCTGCATGAAACGAATAGGCAGTATCGGTCATGTGGAGCACACATTGCCGGCAGCCAATGAAAGCGGACACTGTAGAAAGAAAATTCCATCCTAATATCAGCTGTTGGGCACACAAGTTTACAACTGCGAATTGCACCTAATGCAGAAGTCTATAAACATAGACATGAGCATTGCACATGACGGAAGGTCGAATGGTGTCCCCTTGAGTAGCAAGTTGTGTAGGTCCATCATAGGGGATGGTAACTTTCCAGAGACGTGACCACAAATTACGGTGAATAATTGACAAACTAGCACCAGTGTCTATTAATGCTTCCATGTGTACTCCTTCCACTAAAAAAGATAGCATATTATATGGACGCATTGGAGGAATTTCTGTCCTGTCGTGCATGCAGCTTTTCCTCCAAAAGCTGCATAATTTAGTTTTCAGAGTGACGGTCGGCAAACTGAGAGGCTGGTTGAAGTGGTGACGTAGAGCTATGAAGGGGTGACGGCAAGCGGTGTCTGGCAGGATGGCAGCTAGGAGCCACCTCAGACATTGCAGGTGGCGATCGAAAACGGCCAGGACGTGGAGCATAAGGACAGCGGTGGAAAGTGGCCCCATCAGAAAAGTCGGCCTGTTCGTATGTGTCAAATCCACGATGCTTGTCTTGCTGTCGCTTGTGACAAAAACGTATGATGTGGCCACGATATCCACAGTAGTAATAGATACGTTGAGTCGGATGCCATAGCGGATAGTATGGTTGAAGAGGTACGCTGGTAGACATCGAAGCCAAGTGGGCCGGTGTCGGTTTTGGAGGCATTGACGCAACGTAGGCTGGGCTAACCGCGGCTACTTGTGCATATGTTGGTGGAGGCCTAGGGGGTAGAGTGTCCGTATATGCAGTACCAGCCATGGACGCCAACTCCCCCTTTACAACGTCATGCAAAAGGGTACTGGAGGTGTGGGAAGTAATGGGACCTGCTGAGAAGCCTAGAGACTGCAGCTCTTGTATGATTGCGTGGACCATTGCGTGCAAAGAGGAATCGGCTGTGGGTTGGTTTCAGGGGTGTCCAGCAGCAGTCAGACAGATTCGACTTCATCAAGGTGCTGGCACATAGATACAATATCAGCAACGGTAACCGGGTCCATGATGGCCAACGCATTGAAAGCTGTAGTCCCAATGCCTTTGAGTATGTGGCGTAAGCTGTCTGATTCTGTCATAGAAGCGTTGATGCATTGACGAAAAGCGCGGACATCCTTTGTATACGAGGTATAGGACTCGCCGAGTTGTTGCTTGTGAGTGTCAAGTGTCTTCTTCACAAGGGCGGAACGAACCGCCGGAGTACCAAAAACTTGTCGGAGCCGCTGATTGAAAGTACTCCAGTTGGTGAAGTTGATCTCGTGGTTGAAAAACCAAGTCTTCGCTACACCCCTGAGATAGAAGGATACATTGCATAACTTCAGCTCCTTGTCTCAACGGTTAGCAGAATTCACCCGGTTGTAGTTGTTGAGCCAATCCTCCACATCTTCACCACGAAGGCCAGCGAACAGATGGGGATCACTCTGGGGCCCACTGATGATCAAAGAAGGAGATGGTGCAGCAGGTGTAGCTGAGACTGTAGATGTAGAAGTGCCGGAATGCGGAATGCTCGTCCTGCAGCACGCGGGGGGTACAGCTGGCACAAACGGCGACCCGAGCGAAGCTCCGGGAGGTAGAGTGGGCGACCAGAGGACAAGGGACCGAGGAGCAACCTCCACGACGTGTGACGTAGCAATTAACACGACCTTTAATACACCCTGAAGAGGTGGTGGACCGATCACACTACAGGCACAGATCAATCTCAAGATGAGTCCCCACAAACAATGATGACAAAGAATCCGATGGGATGATAATCATGTGCAGACGATGAAGAAGTGCATAAGAAATGCCCACAGTATGTATATATTGTAAGGACCTGCCAAAGAACTCCATACACACTTCCTCAGTTATGAAGCCTGCTAGCCTACCAGTCACAAGCTGCCACCTCACCGTCCAGAGACGGCATCCAAGCCTCCTCTGCAGCTCTAGGGCAGGACTCTACCGTTGATCTCATCCAAGCCATTACCAAGCTGACACAACAACTCCAGATGATGATAAACACCTTCATAACATCAGGCAGTTGTGCCATAATTCGACCTCACAATGAGGCAGTGCTTCGGCCTCTCAATCTGCAACCCGTCTTGTCTGGGAACACCGTCCATGCTTCCCTTGGTGAGGATATCCTCCCAGGCATTACTTCGACCTCCAAACCACCAAGGGATACCGTCCATCCTTCCTTGGTGGTAGAACTAGCATGGTGAGCACAATGATTGCACTCTCCGTGGACACTGCCTCTGGTTCCTTGGGCAGGCTGACGGAAATGGGGCACTGCGACTTCCAGCAGCTGGCTTTCATGGAAATATTGGCGTTTTGCGGCTTTCAAGACAACACCATCCTTTGGGTTCACGCTGTCAGTGCCTTGGGTGACCGTCATGTTTGGGCAGACCAAAAGAGATAGCTGGTTGCAGCAAAACGACTTTGCACTGCTACGAAAGCATGGGACAGCTACGAAAGCATCAAGCAGTGGTCCTAGCCTGAATGGAGTGCAGCTCTAATAGCTGCTTTTGGCCAGCTTCCTTGTGCATGTGGTGAGTCCAACCAGTGCCATTCTGCGCACAGTGCTCCAAGAGTTATTGCTTTGATTCTGCAGCAGATCTGCTCTGCAGCCCTCCGACAGAGAAGTCGGCCATAGAACCTCTGTGAAGCCTGCTTTTGCCACTGTGGCTCTCTAACTCTGTGTCAGTAACTGACATCCCACATTCATTACCAGAGGTTGAGACCACTTCCAATCCACAGCAGTTGGCAACGCTAAAGCCCCTCAATTTTTCATAAGTAGCACCATTCTTAGATCTTTCCGCCACCCCGCTCACCCTGGTGCTTCCTCCTCCTCGCCTCCTGTCTCCCCAGCCTCCTCCGCTCCACCATTGGCCAATCCGTGTCACATGGAAGCAGGCGCCGCGCTTTTGTATATTTTTTTCTTTCCAGAGCGGAGCAGGCGCCGCGCTTTTGTATATTTTTTCTTTCCAGCGCGCTCCGACCTCCATTGTTGGGCCTGCGTGACAAAAGTACGGCAGGCGGACTGACAGAATGTGTTAGCGTAATAGAATGTGTTAGGGTCGAGAACTTAATTGTGATGCCGTGCTGCTGTGCTGCTGCGTCTTCGGTTGCCGCAACAGACACATGGAGGGCAAAAAGCTTTTTTGCATTGCCATCCGGCGGGCGCAACTCAAAAAGAAAAGTATAGATTCACAAGATCGGGCGGGTTGTCTTCGAGGAAGTGGCAAAGAACGCACGGCTTCGTGAAGTAAGTGCCACGGCTCCTCACAACCTCATCTTTTTAGCCTAGTTGACAACTTCCGCTTTGAAAAAGTGTATGTGTTCATGCTCTGCGTGGTTTTTAGCGCGCTGAAGTTTGACTTTTTTTCGAATGTGCTCTCTTTGTTTCATGTAGTTTCGTCTTGCGGTGAAAGTGCATGCATCTGCAGCTGGCCTGTGACATAGAAGCGACTTTATTCTGGGTGTGTTTTGAGCTCCACCAGAAGTTAGCACATTCTTGACGCTTTTGCAAGGCTCACTATGACTTCTGGAGGCAGTCTTTTACCTTCGAATGTACGCCCGCATGTATTGATTTGGTTTGTGGTGATTAACGTTTTTAACGTCCCAAAGCGACTAAAGCTATGATGGAGGTCGTAGTGGATTGCTCCGGATAACTTTATCTAGATCGCCAGGGGATGTTTAACGTGTACTTTGATCGTATAGTCGTACGCGGGCCGGTAAATTCCTCGTTGGCATTTCATAATTCTCGCACAGGCGCGCTAGCGCTGCTTTAGAAGTTGGCGCCTCTGCACGATTGTATTTCTTCAATATATTTTATTTACTAGTTGTAACACCGTGTCATTATTTCGTACTATTGACGGCGCCTCCAGGGCACCAAAACTGCAACGGGAGCACCAAAGCTAGAACCAGGGCTGGATGGGGCTCGCTGAAACCTGTGCATGCCAAGGGAGTATAAGATAGGCTGACCGCTATAGTGGACAGCCAATTTTGTATGCGAAGGCTCCCTGCACCGCCTGCTTTATTGTAATGTCACGTGCTCTTCAGAGGCCTCCGTTAGCCGTTACGTGTTCCCTCCTAGAGCAGTACTTGTAAAAAAAAAAAACAATCTATCGTCACGATTACCAAAGCACCCCGCAATGAAAAAAGCGGCCCTGTTGCCAGGCATTGCTGACCGCCGACAGTCGGAATCTCTCACGCGCCGGCCGAACAAAAGTATCCTGCAGGCACGTAAATGAACCTACAAAACCACGTACACATACTTTCACGCTGTCAAAACCTGAAGCTTTGGTAATTACGCGCGTCTTTGAGCACACCGCAGGCTTGCGTCGTGTTTCAGCAACACGAACTGTCAACGTGCCCGCACTTTACGCCTTAAATACGCCTTGAATAATAGTCCTTTTCTCTGTTTCTTTCACAATTCCAACACGACATTTTTAAGGCCAGTTACCGACTGATGAAGCAAGATCTCTATTGAAAAAACTGCTCAGCAGGGCTCGAACAAGCTTTTCCGCAGATTTCCTCCCGTAGCATGTTAGCCGTCGTGTGCTACGGCAGGCCCAACACCGGCGCCGCCGCCGCCGAGGCCTCGCCGAGCGGAGGAGGAAGGAAGTGAATGGCGCTACTTTGGGAGATTGAGGGGCTTTAGGCAATGCGGCCTCCAAGCTCGCCATCAGTTGGGCGCATGAAGGGGCCGGCTCTTTGGGTGATGCCATAGGCTCCATCCGAGCTTGTGGGTAACACTCAGCAGACTACCACTTCTGCTGTGACCTACTGCCAAGTGGCTTCCATGCTCAGGATTTTTAAAAGCTATTATGTTCAGCCTAGAGCGACGGCCACCAAAACTAAAGTTCTAGGTTACAACCATTGGCCATCTGTCCTCGTGGACGTGCCGGGCCTGTCAACTTCTTAAAAACTCACGTCTTCGTACCGACCATAACCTAGTATCGCGCCCTCATCCTTGAACAGCTGAACTGCACGCAACAGGTCATCAAGCTCCTGTAATGGAGTGCTAACAACTCAGGACCACAGCAACATGTCCATAGACCCTAAAAATGAGATACTTTTGGACCCATCAGACCTACACCTCCAGACTTCGCAGCAGTCATTGGCCAAATGCAGAGACGTTCATGCCTCGCCTAGCAGCATCTTGCTGAAGAGAGCCAGGGAGACCAACAAGGGTGTGATCACCATTGCTGAAGATTTGTGCAGGTCCGAGGTCATCGTCAATTGAGACCTGCCCATGCGGCCCAGATCTTTCCATCATCCACTTTTGCAGTACAGATAAAGGGCCAGTCATCTCCTGCAGATGGTGTGAACACTGACCAGGACGGCACGGCAGCATGCAGTGTTTTATCAAGATCTACCAGTTCTAGCACCTTGAGAGCCTTGTTCTGTCAGCAGCAACTCTGCAACAGCATATGTAAGTTGTGTTGCATTTTAGCCTGGATGCTTACCTCCTCATTGAAGAAGACACGTCATAGACAAGCCCGATTCATTGAGACTGACTGTGATCAATGCAACAAACCATGTTTAGTGCTACAAACAGCGGTTATGCATCAAGGATTTCCTGCCACCTTTTCCCAACAGCGACGGGCTAATCATCTTCGATGCCAGCAATCATAGTGCAGCACTCAGTGCCACCCACCAGAGTAGCTGGTTGCACATGCACTGAACAGCTCAATGATGACAAATTCTATTTCCCAGTCTTGTTGACTATGGTTTTAACCACCCATGCATCCGCACAACCACCAGAACCATCTTTGGCAGCGTGGCAAGTCACAGCATGGTGCCACAGCATGTGTAATGATTCTCACGAAGACAAAGAACCACACGCTTGGGTGCTCGGATTGCGGGCACAAGGAAAGAGAGGAAAAAGTAAACCAGGCGTTCTACGTAATAACCTTTTGTCTGCTTCTCTCTATTGCAACATACAGTGTGGCCCAGCTAATTTTAACCAGAGTTTAAAAATATGCAAATGCCACATAACTGGACAGAACAAACGTAATAATGTTTGCCGTCGCTTGGAGATACTAAAGTTACTTTCTAATTCCACCTAATTAGATAACTAGTCTTAATTAATCAACTTCTCAAATATTATAATTAGTTGAAAAGTGTCAATGACAAAATTGTTGAGTGACATGAAAAACTCCCCATAAGGCTTTCTGTTGCTCAACACGTGCTACATAAAAGTGCTTTTCTGAGCGTAAGAGAAGCCCGCAAATGCATGCAAAATTGCTATGCCACTGGCCGCGCAAAGCACTTTGCGTGTATTCCCAGGCTTCTTTCACTCTTGGAAAAACACTTTTATGTAGCACATATTGAGCAACGGAAAGCTGTATTGGGAGTTTTTCATGTCGCTCTACAATTTTCTCTTTGACACTTTTCATCTGATTATATTTGAGAAGTTGATTAATTAATTAAGACCAATTATTTAATGAGCAGAATTTTTAAAAATAATTTGAGTACCTCCAAGCGACAGCAAACAACATTATCTTGGTTGTGTACATCTACACGGCATTTGCATGTTTTTAAACTCTGGCTAAAATTAGCTGGGACACCCTATATATATATATGTAAATGCACTCAAGACGAAGGGTTTCGCGTCAGACCCAAAGGTATAACATTCAAAAAAGAAAAATGACGAACGTTATGGCATATATTTTTACTGACGTTTCGGCCGGGGCCTTCGTCGGGGTAACGAAGGCCAGTCCTCCGGCCGAAACGTCAGTAAGAATATATGCCGTAACGTTCGTCTTTTTTTCTTTTTTGAATGTTACACACACACACATGCACGCACGCACACGCACACACACACACAGAGGGTGTCCCAGCTAATTTGTTGGGACATCCTGTATGTGCCACTGGGTGTATGTGCTAAGGATGTATGTACATCCTTAGAAATTCATAGACACACAAATTGGAGCTAGCAGAATATGTAGTGTGGGAGTAACCTGAGCAAAGTGGAACAGCACTAGAGTGCACTCTTGCACTTTTGCAAGTGTGACTTCAAACCTCAAAGCAAGGCCTCATGGCCCTTTAATGGAAGGCAGCTTTTCAAGGGGTGCAATTAATGCTGTCATGGTTAATTGTGCAGTTCTAACCACTTTCTCATTGGGCACAAAGCCTTTAATTTAATATGGGCACAAGCCATGTAGGACAACTACCCAAACTGTGGTTTCTTTCTTTTTACTGGCTTCTTTTTTATACTGCACTATCTTTAGTATCGGCCTGCAAAAATGGCCAGATACATAACAAAGCTTGGTTGAGAGAGACATGAATGCTTCACATTAAGAGCTTGGTCTCTCGCCATCTTCTTACAACAATGGCAATAGCACCAGCTCTAATGATGGGCAGTTGCTTGGCCCCTGTCAACACTATTTTGGGGGTAGTTCCAGGGCAGTGGATGCTTTTGTTTTATTCGGTAACCAACATTTCTTTAACATCATAACTCACAAGAGTAGCTCTTCAGTACCCTTTCGGGGTGGGAGTATGCAGGCTCGCTCCATGAAAACATTGTTGGTGCCAAAATGCATCTGCCAGGGACTTAAGTGTGGTGGTAAGTTAGATGTAGGAAGTATTATGGAACATTGGCAGGAATAAAGAAAACCTCTTTGGTCCAGAAATTTTATTGTAACAGTATTTGTTATGCAGGAAACTCACTTCGTTATGAGGGAACTGACATGTTGCGCAATGAAGGTATAGAGGCATTTATGTGCACCAAGCAATAATCGCATTATACTTGTATAGCCTGTTACTGCTGTTAAGAATTCCACCTTTTCTTCGCAGGAAATATATAATGTAACTTTATGTTGTTCAGGAAACAGTGATAAGCCCACACATCCTGGACTTCCTGGAACAAGCACTTGAAGCCATACCCATGCAGCAGGCTGCAAAAGCATCACCTGTGGCATCAGTTGGTAAGGACTAAATTGTGCATCTTTAGCGTTGCCTGGCTCATTTGTGGCCCCACATAGTGCTGTGCAAGTTTGTCCACGTTTTGAATGCCAGGTTTAGTTGCCTGTTAGTGGCCAGTTACCAGCCCCTGTTGCATTTTTTACAAGCATTAAACATTTCATATGGTTCGATTTCATGGCACATCTGTACAAGCTACTGTTACGCTTGCCCTATTAGGAACGTCTGAGAGCAGTGCATCTTGTCCTGTTTCCTCACTTTTTATGCATAAATGTCTGGCTCTGCAATGAGAGCGCTTAAGCGTTGCATCGTAGGTTGTGACAACAGCCTTGCAAACACGGCAAAGACGTTGCAGCCTGTGCGTTACAATGTAAAACTCCTAGTATTCGGGCACAAGACGCTTCCAGTACATTCTTCCGGTTCTACCCAAATAAACGCTTCCACATTCCATGTAATCCAGGTAGAGTAACTGCCTACGATACAAGTCACTATTTCAAGAGATTTTCACCCCGTACCACAAATATCTAAGTTTTTATAATCACAGGTAGTGCACGGTAGTGCAATCAAGCAAAATAACATCGTGCAACTTATCAGTTTTAACTCTCTCTACAGCAGTTTCATTCTTGATGGGATCTAGCTTGCAGTTAAATGCGGTCTGATTTCAAGAATCATTTGCAACAATTTCGTGGTCTTAGAGCCCAGTTTTTTCTGATCACTTTCTACTGAGTTTGAGCCCTGACCTATGCCCTATGACCTATGATTTACCTATGGTTGGATATCAATAGTAGCAACATTGACCACCCATCCACCATAATAGCATAATACCAGCAGAAAGGGCTTGGCAGAAATAGCAAGTGCCTATTAACATAGGTAATGGCCGACCTGCAAAAGCAGTGATGGCTGTTGTCTTCTAAGCAGCAGTCCTTGCATTGTTCCTCTTGACGAGTGATCGCTAGTGATGTCGCACTTGTTCTGGCATAATGTCCAGAGCCATCCAAACTTTCATTTCCACAAACATTGAAGAAGACAGGAAATTGGGTTCTTCTGTCTCCTGCTGGATGTCGCAAAAATGCAGTAGAACCCATCTCACGATGACTGTCAAAGGTAATGCATTCAGTATTCAATTAATTTAGCGACACAATGTATTGGCACCGTCAAAACGAATTGTGTATGAGGCATGTACTGCAACAGGATTCCTCTTTCACGCTTCGCTAAACACACCCAGCACCATCTAGTGCCGCTGCTGTGACATCTGCTTGTATCCTCTGAAATGCATGGTACACCGGTACATGCGGGCGGTGAGAAACGTGTCATGCAGCAATCGAGCTCCTCTTTCGCACTACTTTCTGAGCATGTTGCACCATCTAGTGGCACTGCCAGGAAGTCCAAGCATGGCCTCTGAGAGGAGAAACGTAGCGTGCCGATGTCTGTAAACACTGAGAATTGGTCACTCGCTTGCCGCACAATCAGTGGCACATACTCAGTGACCCAAGTTGGTGATAGGTTCATTGAAGAGGGGCTTCAATTGGGAGACTCACAAAGATGCTAAAGAATAAGTTAAGGACCGCACAAAGAGTGCTGGAATGAAGAATGTTAGGCGTAACGTTAAGAGACAGAAAAAGAGAAATGTGGATCAGAGAGAAAAGGATTAAAGCCGATATTCTAATTAACATTAAGAGAAAAAAAAGGGAGCTTGACTTTCTGTGGTTCCAACTTAATCATTCATTTTCTAACAAGTTATTTGTTTCTAATGTATTATCACACCTAGTTGAATTTTATTGCTAAATAGTAATTTATTATTTGGTAAAGCTCTTTTCTCTCACCCTGAGCTTTCAATGTGTGTGCAAACATAGTCTTTGCTTTCATTTCCCAATTTTACTTTTAACCAAACATGTGTTATGGATACAGCTCAGTTTATTTTTGGCTGTTTTTTTCTTTTGCTTATTTTTGTAACTTGTTTTTCAAATGTCCAAACCATATATCTTAGTTCCTGTTTTCTGGGAAAGCTAGGCTCACAACATTCACTATGCATGCCTTCTTGCACATGTAAATCCTTTTCATTTTTGTATCCCCTATTTTTTATCCCCTATTTTTCTTTCCCCTACTTGTTATCTTGCTATCACAGCTAAATGCTGTCAGGACAGATGTACACGTGGCGGTGGCATTGCGATTTTAGCAAAAGACAACATTCAGACCACACCCCTACCTAACATTACCAGCGCAGAAGCACTGTTTTGTAGGATCACAATCGGCGTATATTCCCTTTATGTTGGTACAATGTACAGAGCACCGAATTCTGGCCCAGAGCCATTACATATATTGTCTGATTACATGCAGCATCACCTCCAAGGGGACAAAAAAGTTGTCCTTACGGGGGATTACAATCTACCAGGTATAAAATGGGATTCGTACAATGCTGGTGTTGTCGATAAGGACAGCACTGAGGCGATACTTGATATGGCCTTCAATAGGGGTTTAAAGCAAATCATTCAGCAACCTATACATGTCACTTCGTCGAGCAGCACAATTCTTGATCTAACTTTTGTGAGTGAAAACATTCCTGTAGAGAACATATCATGGGAAATTATTGACGGAATTTCGGACCACAAGGCAACCAAATGCTGTCTATCACTGTTGTCGTCGGCATGCTCAGAAAAATTGATCACACGAATATATGATTGGAAAAACGCAGATGATGTCAGCATTCTTGACGTTTTTGATTATCACTACCCCAATTTTTCTTGTCTTTTCCATGATAATTCTGTGACAGTAGATGAATTATGGGCGAAATTTAAGACCATTGTACAGCAATGTTTATCAAAGTTTGTACCCATGAAAAAAAAAGAAAGTGCGCAAAAGAAACCCTTGGATCACAAGGAATATAATACATATGAAACGTAAAATGTCAAGGCTGAGGAAACTTAAGAATAAGACATCAAATCCCTGCTACTCTGAGAAAATTAGCAAATTGGCACATGTGTTGAGAGCAGCGATAAAACAAGCAAAACATACATACAAGGACATCACACTCAGCAACTTCATCAAGACGGCTCCCCAAAATTTTGGAGATATTTTAACGCGAACATGCATAAGCAAAACAATTTGCCGCCTAAGGATGCTTTCCAAAGAGCAAATCAGTTCAATAACTATTTTAAATTCATTTTTACACAAGACAACGGAACTTCACCAGATTTAAACCATCAGCCGAGGGGAATTGGCGACAAACTTGGTGAGTTTTTTCTAGAATACTTGAGGGCATGCCACTAAACTTATATTCTGCAATGAAGGTGCATATATGTAATGTCACATGTTATTGCGCTATGTGCCTGTAACTCCTTGTGTCTGAATCCCACAAAACTAACTTTATTAGTTTCCTCACTTGCACTTGGGGTTGGGGGGCACTTCAGTGGCTGCTCCTTCTGCCTAGGTTATTTCACGCAGCTGTCTTCGCAAAATGCACAATGTTCCTCATTATTGCTATTGCTTTCACTTATTGCATTAGCACATAATTATTGCTTTTCCTTTTGTCGTTACTGATGTACACTGGGCTCTTTTTCTTAATGCTGCAGTGCATTGGATGTTTCAAATAGGCATCCAGCAGTATTTATTGACATATCATAATTAAAATAATAAGCATGGTTTTCGCTACTGTGTGCCTGTAGGTTCTGATAACTTCATTGTCAGTTGTAATCTGGCCCACAGTGTACTTGCACATCAAAATCATAAAATGCCAACAAACACTGACACCAAGGACAACATAGGAGAAATTACATGTGCTTAATAAATGAAATAAAGAAACAATAAATTAATGGAAATGAAAGTGGATGGTAAAACAAGTTGCCGCAGGTGGGGAATGATCCCACAGCGGTCGCATTTCGCGAAAGGTGGTTAACCCCCCTTTCTTCTCATTTATTACACATCAGAATGTAATTTAGTATGCATATGATGCTACATGGGTTGCAATCAACACTGTTGCCATCAGTCTCGTGCTCTTTCTTTACACTGAGCACCTTACTATGAATCAGAACGAAACCAATGCTTGCTGCACCTGCCATACTGTATAGATGTAGCACCATGGGCAATGTATAAAACAAAGCAAAGCAGGTATCAGTTGCAGTGTTTCAGTTGTATGCTAGTGTAGTGGATAGGCCTTCTGTTCGTACATAAGCACAGTTATTGTGTGACACAATCGCAGTGCTCCGTGGTTGCCACACTCTGGTCCAAATGAAATAGTAATTCAGGTTTCATACCAGAGATGATGCATAGATTGTACCAGAGGCAGAAACAAGAAGCATTTAATTCTTGAGCCCTTTTGCTGCCCTTGCAGTGTTGCGTGCCTTGTTCTCGCAGATGGAGGCCTGGTACTAGAAGAGAGCCAGTATGGCTCTTTTCCGGTGGACGTCATTGTCTACTTCCGCATGCAGCCATCCATCTTGCGCTTCAGCTGCTTGCCTGTGTCGCGAGTAGAATGCCTGTTGCGGCTTCCCTCGGTTGACCTGGCCTTCTCGTCCAAACGGGCCGATGAGGGGCCAGTGGGTGGCCTGTCAGCCACGGGTTGCCTGGCCGACTTCTCCCTCTACATTTTCCACCCATATGGTGGAGCCAAAAAGATGGCTGCCACAGCTGACGCTTCCCCACTGGCTGTCACAGAGCGCAAGGACTCATTGTCACTGCAAGTGGAGTTTGTCAAGGTGTGTCTTCGCCATTCACTGACCCTTAAGCAAAACAATTTGAAACATTCCTTTGGTAGGGGAACATCAAAGACCAGTTTTGAGTGTGCCCGACAAATGCCATAATTCGTAAATGCCAGCAGTGCCTCTTGAGGTGTTTCCGCACATCCTGCATATGATGTCTTTTATCTAGACCTCCTAGATTTAGTGCAGTTGGTACCTGGTGAAGCCATAGAAGTGGGGATGAGTAGTAGCCACTGCAGTTGCAGTCAGACAGTGTCACAACACATGGTGACCCCATAGCTTGAGAGGAGGAGATGGGCTGAGATAAAACAAGAGGCTGCTGTGACTACTACACCACTCCAAGGCTGCTTGTACTAATAGGACTTTATTGACTCCTGTATAGCTAGTACTTGGCGTCAGCCCAATGTTAGTGATGAAGGAGTTGTTGCTGTGCAATGGTCTTGGTTTCATAGAGGGTCTGTTTATTTAAATAGCCCCTCAGCAGGTTGGGGCATTTTAGACAGACAAGCGCAGCAGATACATCATGGGCCGACAATCCTGTGTGCTAAGTATTACACTGCTGCACGCTGCAAAAACAGCTGTAATTTCAAACTGAATGCCATGTGCCCTCCCTCTCGATGGAGCCCCATTCCCAGCCAGAGAGGCAAGGTCACATCACAAATGCCTCTGTGTAAGATGCACTCCCTGCAATGTCACTCACCATGACACATGAATTTGATAAACCACCCAACGCAGAATGTGAAATTCCACCACTGCAAGCGCCATTCCACAGAAAGAAATGCAGAGCAGAAAAAAAGAGAGAAACCATCTACCAAGTGTCGACGCTAAATAAGACGAGGTCGATGTACATGGGGGTTGAAATTAATTGATGATTGAATGTTGATTATGCAAACACGATACGATTAACAAATTTGGGCGAGACCGGCCTCGCGGGTTTCGGCCGTTTTCATGGTATGGCTGGCGCGTCCTTTGGCGAGACGAGCTTTGCTATTGTCGGCACTCTCACAGCCTCGGAGCCGTTGCATTTTCTTTTTTCAGCGTCGACTCCTTCCTAGCGATGCGGCCATGCAACGGCATATTGCCGTTACGAACTACGAGATACTGTGTAGTGCTAGGGCTACATCAAGGCCATCGCGCCGCTTTTGTGTCTGTGCATGCTCAAAGATGACAGTGCACATGCGTACTCAGATGTACCCACATGCCCAAGGCTCAGGCGAGCGCACTTGCATGGCCCAGCTCTCCTCCATCCCGAACTCTAGAGTACCTCAACGTCCTCCTCATCCACAGCTCCACGAAGTGCCAGGCAAGGAAAGCTTCGGGGACATCCTTTCGAACTTGGGCACATCGTGCCATCTGAATTGTGAATGGTATATGCATGTGGCCATTGCATATAAGTCTGATTACTTTCTTTCTTTTTTTATTGCTTTACTGGCACCACACAAGATATTTTATGTTCATTTAGAAATAAGAAAATATTCTACATTTGATTTAATATTCAAGGGTTACGTTTCTTGAATATTCTATTCAATTAGTTTTGCAAGTTACACTATTCGAATACCTGTAATTTCTAATTTAAAAGTAGAGTGCTTAGTTGGGGAACACATCAGCTAAGTGTATGCAGTGAAAGCTACATGTCATATCAGCCGGCCAGGCATAGACTGCACATTACAGAGAGAAAAAGGCATAGCTTATTGTTGCAAAAGCCCTCTGGCAACCCTTTCATGGAATGGACACCATGCATAGGAGGGTTAGCAAGAAGCAGTAGTGAGACACGCAGTTAGTTCTCGTGCAACCTGTTGGTTCTGACACGACTTCACTGGGCTGCAACAAGGTAATATAACTCTGTTGCTGCCCTGTATCAGATAATGGCACCTGGTCCCTTTTTTTAAACACTTGCCCTCATGCTCAAGACTGGTGCAACGTTGGCTGTGCAAGGCAGATGCTCACACCATCAAATGCCCCTGCACGGTCTTGCCATTGCTGCACTTATCTACTGGTACTATTGAGTTTTAGTTCTTGTGGTTCACTGGCAGCTAATGCAGGGTTCAGTTGTGCATGTGATGATGATGTCAGGTTTTGGACGCACTTTAGGTGCTTGTTAGCTTCCTGGTGTGTTGCTTAATAAAAGAGCCTTGCAAATGACTTCTTCCTACTTATGCACAGGTCAACATGAGCCGTAGCCGTCACATTGGTGTGGACAATGGCCGAGCCTTGATCCGTTTCTCAGCGCTGTGTGATGTTGGCTCTGCCTCATTTAAGTATGACATGAGACGTCTGACAGAGATTCTAGCTTTCCCCAAAGCCTGGTATCGACGTAGCATTGCTCGCCGCATGTTCCTAGGAGACCCCGCCACTGCAGGCTCAGCTTTTGGTGACCAAGGTGAGTGCACTTCTCATTCTTTGTCTTGTCATTCCTTTGCGTCCGGTATTCTTTGTCACACACATATATATATGTACATCTTCTCTGCAAGCCGAAGACTCAGCCGAAACAAGTAGCAGCAGTGGAACCCTGTCCCCAAGTCGGGCTGATTCATTCCCCTTTGGAAGCTTGGAGCTTGGCTCACCTGAAGAGGAAGCAGGTGATGTGCTCTCTACATTTTAATTCTTCTAAAATAGTGGCTTTGCAAGAAGTAAGCACTTTCAGTAAGAGGTAATTTTTTATAGAAGAGGCCTGAGCTAGTATGGTCTGGTATGCTACTCTAGACAGCGTGATTTTTGTCACCCCCAACCCGTCCGGCGGTAGCCGCAGTGGCTGAAGCAAATGTGGTTCACACGATGCCAGAACTTAACTGCGCACTTTATTCTGTGGACAAATGAGTACAATCATATCATGTGACTGCATGGAGCTGTATGCTCACAATAATAACACTATCGACTCTGTAGCGCATCCGTAGGAAAAAGGGGGAAAGGAAAAGAGTGATTATGATGAGGAAAGAAAGAAGTGTGTACAGGCGCGGCCACTGCTAGTGGGAACACGATGCCCATGGCATTGCTACATGGAGTGCCCCACCGCCTTCGTCTCATGAAGTCTTGCGGCACAGGTGCAATCAAAGCGATTGGCGAAAAAGCCCAGCGAGTCATCTGCTATGGTAAGTCGTCTGCCACGACTTCGTGTGGCACCAGTGGTGGCATTCCATAGAGCGCTGCCATGGGCTTTTGTGTTCCCGCTAGCAGTGGCCACGCCTTTATGTGAACCACATCTCTCCACATAGCTGTCTTTACTGCTGCGGAGTCACACCAGGGGCCAGAATAGCAATTTCTGATAACTCGTAAAGATGTCTTATTGTTGATGTAGTATTTGCTTGCTAGCTTTCCTATTAGGAGAGTCTCTTAAGAGATGTTGGTTTTATGCGATTTCATGTACAATTTCTCTATAAAGATTTGTCTAAAAGTGATGCAGGAAATGTTTGTTATATTTTATATGTTTGGAAAGTACTTGGAGGACATTACATCTAGAAAGCACATGTACATAGAAAGTTTGGACGCATAAGCTTAAGTAGTGAGCATATGACCGCATAAAGAAAGCAATGATAACAAACTCTAATGTCACATCATTCATCGTGCTACTGTGCTACACATGCTGGGGAGTCTTCTGGCATTGCATAACAAGAATGTAGCACGCTATCATTAACTTAGGTACATAGAAATCAAGATATACGTACAGTACGGTCTACTCTTATTAAAGGGAGGTCCCAATTAGCATGCCAGCACTGATTGCAGCTCACTTCTAGTATATGGTCTGGAAAACATTTTTTTGCCAATAGAATGTCAAATAGAACCAAGGGCTTTTTCCCTTTGAAGCTAAAGAATTAGCAACATTATGCTAATGAGGTTCTCAGTTTGATAGTCGACCTGTGTTTTATGGCAGTCTTTTATTGCATAGAAAGTTTTGCTTTTCAATTTTCGTTCAAGATATAGAAGGGCTTTCCCGTCTTTGCAGTAGGTGTGCTATCGTAAGGTTAATTTGTGCAACAGACAAACGTGCGGACTGCACATCACGGGTCTCAATCACTGCTCCATGCATAGCCATCGTTGGTGCTGTGCGAGTGAATCACTGTCAGCACCAACGGTAAAGAGCAGGCATCTTTTCATTCTCAGGTGTGATTATTTGCCACTTGTCAAAGCTTCTGAAATCAATAGAGTCATGGCAGGTTCGCACAGAGCAGCCCCTTCCCTCTCCCTTCCTCTTTTAGCTGCCATGTTTCAACATGATCTGCGTGCCTCTTGGGGGCTAATCGGCCCGATCTTTGCACTTATCGAAATATGCGCTGCTTTTGTTGCTGTTTCCTCTGCCCGCGTCGCATTATCATATTGATCAGCGTGGCCAAACCATGTACTGGCAGAGGCGGCCCTGGCCAATGCACCACCATTCTGCGAATTGCATGCGCTCCCCGCCATCAGCAAGCGAGCGCATATAGTGGGGCAGAAGCGTTCGCAGAGACAAAGTATGCTACAGTGTCAGCCGGGACGACCTGTCCACGGTGGACTTGGAGCTTTTGTGCCCAAAATAACCAAGCGAGGCACTCACTTGCACGGCATCGAGTACAAGGGGCATCCACGATGCATGTGGCATTCGGCACTGCAGGGGTCTCTACACCAAATATGCCGATTATTTGAAAAGTTTAATAGTAAATATTGGATTTGAGAATTGAGTTATTCAAATGTTCACTGTTTAATTCGATAATATTCGAGTATTTGCACACCCCTAAGTCAGAAAGCTTTAGGCATAACAGTAAGGGACGGGAAGACTATGGTGTGGATTAGAGAGGAAATGAGGACAGCCATTTTTCTCATTGAGATTGTGAGGATGAAATAGAGCTGTGCAGGCATATAATCGGGGTCTAATATAGATTTGCAAAATAGGTAATAAGGAAAGGAAGTATAGTTGAGGACTGTAGGGAGCTAGGTGCTGTTATGAAATTGGAAAATTTGCAGGCATGAGATGGTGTCAGCTGGTGCATGACTGGGAGTGACCTTTGTCTTGTAGTGGACATAGCATCATAGGTTGTGATGGTTGGTTATTATTTTTTGTGTATGTGCATTCCTTGTTTACGTGCTTGCTTCCAAATTCTCTTGTGTTGTAGAAGTGAATTTACTCAAAAGTTAGTGCATTTCCTGTGCTTTGTATAATCTTGTGCACTGTTTTTACATAAAGGGCCCCTCACCTTGTTTGGGCATTGCAAATAGACAAGCATGGTGCCTAAGTCACACAGTGACAATTGTGTCTACAAAGTATGGCACCAATGTATGCTTCAAAAACTAGCTGAAAATCCAAACAAGAACCCGCATACAGTTATTCTTGGAGGAGCCACTCAGCTAGCCAGTGAAACAGTGTCACATGTGTTGGTGCTTCTGCATCACACGCATGATGCCTGCAGTGTGCCAACACAGCAGTGAGATTTAAATCCTGTGAAATGCAGAGCATCTAGAACCACCTCTACAGACGCACTGTGCAGCAAGAGAAAAAAAATGGAGCTGAGAGGGTCATGGCAAAAAGCAAAGGCTCTGACGAGAGAAAGCGGAGAGGATAGGCAATTGGAGAGGGTAGCGTTTGTTGCAACATGGTTACCAGCGCGAAAAAGACTAGCGTTCTTTCCTGTCCCATCTGTTTTTTTGTTGATTTAACATTGATTTAATTTCTTATCGATGGCGCATATTTAAACAAGTGAGAGGCCCTTTACGCCTTGCACCAGCTAGTTCAAGAGCTGTTCGAGAGCTAGTTCAAGAGCTTCAGGCTAGTTGGTCCGTCTTGCTGGGATCCCAAGTAGCGCTAAATAATACAAGGACAGACATAAGAATGACAACATAGAATATTGATTAGTAGATTTCGAATCGAATATCAGAAAATTTTTACAAAATTTAATGCTTAATATTTTCAGCAAAAAAATACGTTGCTGCACATGCTGCACATGCTCCTAACATTGCATAACAAGAATGTAGCGAGCCATCAGTAACTTAGGTACATAGAAATCAAAACTTATGGTAGGGTCTACTTTTATTAAAGGGAATACCAAATTAATATGCCACCACTGATTATAGCTCTTCTAGGATATGAAGATCTGGAAAATATATCTTTATTAATGAATCTGTTGAATAGAATCAAGTGCTTTCCTTTTCTCTGAAACTAATGAATTAGTGTAAGGCCCATCTGCACGACAGACGAAGGAACCGTGCATCACAGGACTTGATCACCGCTCCGCTTGTGGCCGACGCCTACATGCTTTTCATTTGTGAGGCGGTTTTTTTGGCTTTCTGAGTGTTGCACAGCTGCTGCGAATAGATCTGCATCAATTTGGCACCGAACCATAACTTTATTTGCTGACACCCAATGAATCAGCACTGATTAGGCCTAATGGCTTAGGAAGTGTGGCCGTGATGATAATTTGCCGTTAGCTGATGTGGTAACAAGCTGCAAGCCTGTTGCAGAATGTTTGTACGGGTGGCTTATCAGTGATCAGTCCCGAGATCATGCATGAAGGTTGGTTTGAAACTTTCATACAGGTAGCTCATCATGATTGGTCCTGGGATCATGCATGTGGACTGAATTGACAGCTGTTGAAGCAGCATTAAAGTTCGTCGCCACATATTCAACACTATCTATGTGCCTATCGGCGGCTAATCGGCCTGTTCTTCTCACATGCTTTCGTACTTTACAAAATATGCACTGCTTTTGTTGTCATTCCCTCTGTCCTGCATTATCATTTGGATTGGTCCTGTCGATTCAGGCAAACCTTGTACCAACAGAAGTGGCCCTGTCCAACATGACGCTGTTCTGCGAATTGCAGTTCGGGCATCATTCCAACTTTGAGGAGCGCTTGTAATGACAAAGTCCATTACCGCATAAGCCACGGCGGCCCATGCATATCACGCTCGGCGCTCCTTTTGCGCCGAAAATGAAGTGAAATGCTCACTTAGGTGGCATCAAGCACAAGGGGTGCCATGGCGCACGCAACTTGTGGCACTGCAAGGGTCTATACACCAAATATATTGAAAAATCGGATAGTAGACATTCAATTCGCAAATTGAATTATTCAAACGTTCACTATCCGATTCGACTCAGTGATATTCATGTATTTGCACACCCCTACTTTTTAGCGCTACTTAGGATCACATATCACCCAATGTCACTGCGCACAGGTATCATGATGCTGGTAATCTTCATGGCTGCAATGCTTCATGGCTGCAATGCTGCACTTAGGCTTAAGGCAGCCTTGAGTGGAATGCTTCAGCTAGCTGCAAACTAGGTTATTTACTTCTTGGAAAGGGGCAGGTTTATTCAGGTGCAGCTTCTCCTGAACCCTGTGTCTAACGTACAAGTGAAACTATGCTCTTCTAACTGTAATTGCCACTAAACAAGTTGCCTTCTGCTGACATCCACTGCAGCAGCGTCTTTTGTATAATATTTCTTAACATGCACCTCTTGCTCTGTCTCACCAGCTCCCTTTCCTGAAGAACGGCCAGCACCTCCCAGGGGTCAAGCATGGGAGACACTTCTGCTGTATGCTTTGAACCTGTCCCGTCTTAATGTTCACATGAACATGGGCAACGTTATGGGCAATACTTCGTGAGTACACTGTTTCTCTTTGCCAAAAGAATTACAAGAAACTAATTATTGCTGCCAGAGCAGGTTTGTGCAAGTTGCATGTCAATAGACTTGGCAGCACAGCTTTACCACTGCTGCCATTGCAGATGAACCTCGATTTTATGAACCTCACAATAATCCAAAATGCAGTAGAACCACATTCACACATTTTAGAACAAAAAGTGTGTGAAAAAACATACTAACTGAGAAAATGTATGATTAGAAGTTACTAAAAGATTGACAGACCTAACTGTAGTTGATATCTGCATAATGCAAAGTGTTGGGCCGACGCAAGCCGAGTTGGCAGGGTTCGAACGGCCCAATATACATATTGTTGTTTTTACAGCATCGGCAAGCTTATGTTTACACTCCTCAAATTCGGCTTGGGTCAGCAGCTTCCTTGAGCGGCGAATTTTTGGCAGGAAGTTTTGACATGCCCACTCAGCGCGAATTGTTGCAGTGCAAGACGGGGACGTCTGTGAAATGAGCTGGTAGGTCCTAAGCGTCCCAAGACAGATGTTGTCGTTTTCCTATTGCATAGTGTTTTTAGAATGTGACTGGAAATATAAGCGAAATCGAGCTGGTGCGCAATGCTGGAATACGATGCCTATGATACTGCCAGAGCAATACATGACTCCTTTTGTGCCGCATGCAGCAGGGAACGGCGGCACGTTTGGATTGTTGCCTATAAAAGCATGCAGTATGCTTCCAATGGCACTAAGGCCCACGCTCTGTGAAACAAATAAGTCAAGGTGCTCATTATAATAGGGTTTGCGGCGATAGCTGTAAATGAAATGTGCGACAAGCGGGGAGGAGATTTGCTGATACCAGAATAAGAAACTTAGTGCGCACCAGCATTTTCATGTGCGACGGTTGGGTCAGTATTGCGGAGGAGCTGCTGCGGCAGATGGATTACCATTCTCCATCATGTGCAACTTGCACATTTTCTTTACATGGGATCTAGCGGATGTGGGGATGCGCGACTCTCGCGCGTCCCCTGATGTTTTTCCCGCATAGCGCATCCCCTGATATGCTGTTTTCCCGCACGGCTCGCGTGGCCTGGCGGTCGGAGTGGTACAAGCGCGGTGCGAGAGATGGCGCGACTGTCGTGCTGCTGCGGGGTTACTTGGGCGCCGAAAGGGAAGGCGCTTGGTCTCTTTGGTTCGAGGTCGTCAGCGGGACGGACGTGCCGTGCCGCGCCGACCCATGCTTCTGCGAGACCGTCTCGCGTGGCCGCCTTGGACACCATTCGCGTGACCGTACACGCAAACGACCAGGCGTTGGGATCCAGCATGGGGCGAACATATTCGCTCGCAATGCGGTCGCGGTAAGTCGGACTTCTAGATTTGTCGCGCGCCCATCGGCATGTTTTGGGGATAGCAACTCGGCTAGCTGGCATTGATCTATGAAAGATGCAATAAATGCCCTTGTGATTGTGTGCACTACTGTGTTGTCGTTCCTTTGTCCCAAGAGTACGGAGGAGAACCCCGTATCTCCCACACGGTTGGAAAACGTATCATACGATCGCAGTTTTGTGATTTACTGAACGTTCGGGCTGAACATTTGTGTTTTCTGGGAACGTATATAAATATAAACGTAACTGCATTGGATAATTTTTTGTGTCCTCGATTGGGAACGTTGGAGCTGGGAAATCATACGTAATAGCATCGTATCAATGAGCTTTTACTGTATAACAAATTTTACTCATTTAGCAGTCTTAACACGATGGATTGTTTCCTAATATTTAGTGAGGTATGTAATATTGTACGACAGTTTTAATTTAACTGTCCGTAAGTATCCCATGCATTTAGCTGAAGCCATGGCAACAAAAGAAAGCCAGAACGCTGTCCAAAACGTTGTGGGGATGCGCGACTCTCATGCGTCCCCTGATATGTTGTTTTCCCGCATAGCTCCAGTCTCCTGCAATCCGGCTTCGCCGCGTGGCTTGATGCCCGCAGCAGTCGGTGTGGTTGAAGCGCATCGCAAGATATGGCACGAGTGTGGCTCTGCTAACGCCACCTAACAGCAGGGTTACTCGGGTGCGGAAAGGAGAAGGCACTTGCTCTTTGGCTCGGGGATCGGCAAGCGGCACGGACGTTCCGCGCGTGCGCCGATCCATGCTTCTGCGAGACCGTCTCGCGAGGCCTCGTTCGAATGCGCCACTGTTCGCGTGACCATACGCTTGAACGGCCAAGCGTTGGTCTCCCGCATGGGGCGAACATATTCGCTCGTTATCCGGTCGTGGTGAGTTGGACTTCTGCGATTTGTCGCGCGCCCATCAGCACGTTTTGTATATAGCAACTCGGCTAGCAGGCATTAGTCTATGAAAGGTGCAATAAATACCCTTGTGATTGTTTGCCCTAGTGTGTTGTCATTCCTTTGTCCCAAGAGCACGGGTGAGAATCCCACAACGTAATTACAGTTGAACCCACTTGTAACGATACCGGTTGTAACAATATATCGATTGTAACAATGAAAAGCTGCTGCACCATCAACTTTTGTATGTTTTTTAAGGGGAAATAACCCGCTTACTACAATGTCCCCATGCAGTATTATTGGTTATGATGATGAAGTCTGGCTGCTGGGTGTCCATGCCGGAAGGTAATGGAATGCGAAATCCTTAAAAAGAAAAAGTGAAATGCGAGGCTGCTGCATGATCGCCCACCACCTTAACTGCTGCCGCACGCTCCTCTACATGAGAGATGCACGCAGCCTCACGTTCATCTCTCCCATCGCCCTCCCGCACCTACAAACACGAATGGGCTGCACCCATAGCTCTGCGCCGTGTCACCCTCCGAAACACAAATACAGTAAACTCTCATTAACTCTAAAACTGAACAGCAAGAACATTTGGAACCAACAGGTACGAAATATGGGTGAATTATCATGCATGCAACTGTTTAATACAATAAATTTAGTACTTTAGCTTCAGTTTATCAAAGGGTTATTCGGTTCTGTGAACAAAAGAAGTTGCCGGTGGACTCGAAAAAAAGAATATATTGACAAGGCTACTCAGTCACCCATGGCTACGGCTACAACCAGATGAAAAATGTGACGCGCGTTCCGATATCGCTTTCTCTTTCGTGAATGTGTGTATAATGATGGCCTCACAACTGAAAGTTTATTTAGGAAACAGCAACGAAGGGTCCTAACTGCCCATATGTAATGCAGCATCTAGTTCTTTAACTTGCCTCCACCTGTAAGCTAACAAGACGAATATATTACATAGCGATTGAAGCAGCGATGTTAACCGACTCGCCGGTATTGCAGTCCCCAGTCACAGCAGGACCCTGCTCCCATTTCGATGCAGACGTGTTCCACATGGCTCACGACTGAAATCTAGCTTTCGGGCTTACACCCCGAGTTAAATAATGTGAGATAAAAAAGCGCAATAAACTGGTTTTAGCACAAAATAACCAACGGATGTATGAACCAAAGAATCTGTTCCTGCCGTGCACGCGAACATACCGGTAAACATATTATATCCAGGCCAGAGGTCACGTGGGAGGTCGATGATGCTGAACGCTATCTTGCGTTTAAAATGGCCAGGAACAACAAAGTTGGTAATAAAGGGTACAATGTAGAATTAGGAATTATAATTTTGTACTCTTTGTCATGTAATAAAAACGCTTCGTTTATTGTTGAAGAAAGTTTGTAGGTTAAAATTGCGCTTACTATGGCACCTCTAGTGGGAGATAATGCACTCATGGGGAACCTTTTTAATTGGTGGTCTATGGCTGTTTCTTTAGCAGCACCGCACGGTCTATTTTTTTGCCCTCTGTGGCCATTTGTTGAACTTGAGAGTGTTCTGGGCCTGGCTCCGCTGTTCACGTTTCATTTGACGCTGATAGTACGTTGCGAGATGCTGTGGCGACCTCGCTCCTGCATTTCTTCTATATTTCCCAAGCTGAGATGCTGCCGCGGCAGCCTTCCTGCATTTTTACAGCAAAGCTGAATACCTCTACCCTCTGAAGAAATTTTCGTGTCATAAGCAAAAATTTCTCCATACGTGGGTTGATCCCAGAGATAGTGTAATACTGGCCCGACCCGCGGCGGAGGTGAAGCAGGCGTTAAGCACTCCCCATACGTGGGCCTATCTCAAAAATAGTGCAACGACGGGCCAACCTGTGGTGTAGGTGAAGCAGGCGTTAAGCACTCCCCATACGTGGGCTGATCCCGAAGCTAGTGCCATGCCGGGCCGACCCGCGGCGGATGTGAAGTAGGCATTGAGCACTCCCCATAAGTGGGCTGTTCCTGAAGATAGTGCAGTGCCGGGCTGACCCGCGGCGGAGGTGCAGTTCGTCATTAAGGGGCCCACATACACAGCTTCGCTGGCCATCCTTCTTCACAGAGTGGGAGGGTACTGAGTTTATTAAAAGGCACCTTTTGGGGCCACTGAAGCGATGCCTCGGCGGAGCTCGTATGTCACTTGCTGCTCGTGACCCTTCTTTGCAGTTGTTATAGTAGTGCCATTCTTGAGTGCCAACGCAATCGAAGCGCACAGGAAGCAGAGTTAAACAGTTAAACGAGTCAACACAATCAGAAGCCGGATGGAGGAAAGTGGTGGGGAAGTGGCCTCCCCGCCATTATAGTTTTCTCCGACCAGTTAAGCCATCCCCCATTTTTTTTTATGCAACCGGTTATAACTATTATTGGTTACAACAATGGAATTTTCATGGCACTTGAATATTGTTATAAGCAGGTTCCACTGCATTATTTGCACACGTCCTTTCATGCATGGATGCTGGCAAGCACCAACCATAGATGGAGGATAGAGCGCACCACCTTGCTATTGATTGTGCCAATGTGGAAACTACACTGGGCATGCCCCTTCATACTCATAATTTTGCAAGGTTTGTCCCAGTGGCCAGTTAGAATACCAACCAGAAGTGATCCAGAGAAAAGACGGGGAATGTGGGAGATGGAAATTCAAGATGATGAGCAAAACGTGAACAAGGTGAATGCAGGAGCCTGCATTCACCTTGTTCACATTTTGCTCATCAACCAGAAGTGAGCCTTTGTGCCCCCTAGTGAGGGTGGAAAGAGTGAGAAAAAGGTCTTTATTGAAATGCATGTAGGTGCCTGTTATATCTGTTACATCTTGATTACTGTGGATTACAACTGATAAGAGAAAGGACAACGGACGCCATGGTGAGCGGGTTGAATCAGCACTGGCCTGTCCCCAGTTGGGAGTAGCGTTTATTGTGCAACTAGCAAAGGGAAACGTAGGGGGCGCTAGCGATTACATAACACGCCACCACACAAGAACTGACAACAAAAGACAAGAAAATAACACACAGAAGATGTTCACAGGAGAAATCTTGAAGGAATTCTCACTGGTCTTCCCGAGCGCGTCTTTTTCGGGAATGCTTGCGTTGGCACCGTTCTCGGGTCTGAGGATCGGTCAGGCGGAAGACTTTGGCGTGAGGAATGGTGTGGCTCACTTTCTCCTGTTGCCTCAACGGGATAGTAGTCTTCAGGTGTTTCCTGGGGATCCCTTGAGTGGCTTCGCACTCGTAGGTGGTGTCGGTTGCGCATGTACGCTTGACCATTGGCTGCTGTGACTGTGTACCTTCGTGGCTCTGGGCCTACTTGAGTTATGACTGCTTTTTCCCATTTCTTTCCATGCCAGAACCACACTGGTAGGTTCTTGCCCAATGGTGGCAGGTCTCGAGCATGCTGGTCTGCGTACTAGTGCTGTGCCTGCTGCCTTGTTTGAAGCTTCTTCTGGAGCACCTTATGGTGGTAGTGTGGTAACAAGGTTCTGGGATGGGCTGGAATAAACGTTCTGATCCTTCTTCCCATAAGCATCTCTGCTGGGGATAGGAGGCCATTCATCGGAGTTGCTCTGTGGTTCATGAGCACCATTGAGAGTTCCTTGCCCTCAGAAAGCGCTTTAGTCATTGTTGCTTTTATGGCCTGGACCGTTCTCTCAACTTGTCCATTTGAGCGAGGGAAAAGAGGTGATGTGGGTTTGTGGACGATGTCCCATTCCTTGTTGAAGTTTCTAAACTCAGTGGAGTCAAATGGAGGTCCTTGATCAGTCACGACTTCTGAAGGTATGCCAAACCGTGCATAGATGTCCTTGAGCACTGAGATCACAGGTGAGGCTGCAGTTGTTGACATTTTCTTGACCTCTACAAACTTGGAGTAGTAGTCTACTAAAAGCAAATATGTGGCACCGTTGTGGTGGAAAAAGTCCATTGCCACTTTTTCCCACGGACGTGTCGGCAGTTCTCTGTCAAGAAGCGGTTCTCGCTGATTAGCTCGTTGATGGCGTTGGCAGAGCTCACGACCAGACACCATCTCCTCAATGTCCTGACTTATTCGAGGCCAGTAGACACTCTGACGAGCTGTATTCTTACACGAGACTATGCCACGATGGGTCACGTGGATCCTTGAGAGTACGTCCTTTTGGCATGCCTGGGGCACAACAAGTCGTTCACCGTAACAGAGAAATCCATCAGTTGTGTACAGTTCACTCCTGATTGAATAGTCGGGCTTCACTGTTGGCAGAACTTTTGAGATTTTGTCAGGCCAACCGTTCTGGATGTACCAGGCTACACGTTGAAGTGTGCTATCAGTAGCTGTGCAGCTTCTTATCTCAGCTAGCTTTGGGGTTGAGGCCTGCACCAATGTACAGGTCAGAACCTGATACTCTTGGTCTGAGGTCTTAATGGTTGCTGCTGGATCAGGGGCTCAAGACAGCGTGTCTGCAACTGTTAAGTGTTTACCAGGTACGTACACCAACTTCACATTGTAGCGCTGCAGTCGAAGTAGTAGGCGTTGTAGCCTGGGAGAAACTTTGTGCAAATCCTTACACTGAAGACCGATGAGAGGTTTGTGATCAGTCTCAACCACAATGCTGCGACCACAGACATAATAATGAAACTGTTCACAGGCAAACACCACAGCTAACAGTTCCTTCTCAATTTGCGCATAGCGCTGCTGGGCTGGTGTGAGTGCTGCTGACGCATAGGCTACTGGATGCCCATTCTGAAGCAGAACGCTGCCGATTCCATAGGAACTTGCATCTGTGGATATGGCTATAGCCTGTGCAGGGTCGAAATAGTGCAACACTGGGGCTGTTGTCAGCTTGTTCTTGATCTCATTGAATGCATCCGTCATCTTAGGAGTCCAGTGCCATGCGATGTCAGACTTAAGAAGTTCTCGAAGGGGCTGTGTCTTTGCTGAGAAATTCGGGACGAACTTCCTGAGGTATGTTGCCATTCCCAGAAAGCGAAGAAGCTCAGCTTTGCTAGTTGGTGCTGGTATTGCATTGATCGCCTTGACTTTACTGGGATCAGGGGTGATGCCTTGCTGTGTCAGCTGATGCCCTAGGTAGGTGACTGAGGGCAAACCCAGTTTGAGTTTGTCATAGTTCAGTTTGAGGTTGTTAGCTCGTGCTGTGCTGAGCACTTTACGCAAGTGTGCCACATGCTCTTCAAGTGTTCTTGATGCGATCAAGATGTCGTCAAAGTATGGTGTGGCAAGGCCTTGACGTTCAAAGATACTGTCAATTGCTTGCTGAAAAAGTTCAGGGGCTGTATTGAGGCCAAATGGTACCCGAAGGAACCTATAGCGTTCCCAAGGTGTGGCAAATGTGCACAAATACGAGCTGCTTTCGTCAAGAGCTAACTGCCAAAATGCACTCTTAGCATCCAAAACTGAGAACACTGTACACCCACTTAGCCGCGCGAACAGTTCTTCTGGAACTGGAATGCGATAGTGATGTCGCTTCACGGCTGCGTTTAAGTTCCTTGGGTCAATTCGCACACTTCCATCTTTCTTTGTGATTATGACGATAGGATGCACTCAGTCTGTTGGTTCCGTCACACGCTTGATTATGCCATTCTGTTCCATTCGTTCAAGTTCAGCTTTCACAGTCTTTTCTAGTGCACTAGGTACATGGCGAGGGGCAGTAACTGTAGGCTTAGCATCTGGCTGGAGGTGTATGCTGTATTCTCCAGGTAGCCTGCCAGTGCCTCTGAACACATCAGGAAATTCTTGGAGCACGGCTTCAAGCTGTTGAGAAGCTGAGGGGTACGCCTTTTCCACTGCTTTAATGTTCCTGACTCTGTGCACCAAGTCTAGCGCTGTGCATGCAGCTGCTCCAAGTATAGGCTTGAGGCTTTCTTTGACTAGCAAAAATTTTAGGATGCTTTGCTTGTTTTATACTGAGCAAGAGAGCTCACATTCATAATCAATGTCGAGTTGCTCACCGAGGTAAGTTGTGACCTTTGCCTTTGTTGTTGTCACAGTCGGCTGGGGCTTCCATTTCAACACTAGCTGCTCAGGGAGAATGTTCACGTCGGACCCCGTGTCCAAATTAAAGTTTACGTCGCGGCCATTCACTTCGACGCATTCGAACCAGTCTGATGATCCATTTTCCACAATGTCCACGGTGAGGCTTCCCAAGAAGAGTTCCTGGTCGGGGTCGTCACTCTGGTCGGCGCCAAGCATCCGAACTTTTCTCTGCATAGTTCGTTGCTTCTGACGGCAAGCACTCGCATAGTGTCCCAACTTCCCACACGCGTAGCAGGTAGAGCCGTAGGCGGGGCAATGTCGGGGTTGGTGCAAGGTTCCACACCTGCCGCATGTGCGTTGAGATACTGTTTCTCTAGGCTGACTGTTTCTTCGGTACAATGATGCTTGTCCTCTCGGCTGTTGCTTGTCGGGTGCTTGTTGTCGAGCTTGCTTGTGTTTTCTGTTCAAGTTGTCCACATTTACTTCTTGTCCATCCGCTGCCGTTGCTAGCGAAGACACATGCTGCTTGGATATTTCCGCAACTCTGCACGTCGCGACAATTTTCTCCAGTGTTAGGTCTCTCTCGCGAAACAGCCTTTCTCGAAGTGCTGCATCCCGAATGCCGACGATGATCCTGTCACCCAGGAGGCGGTCATGCTTGTCACCGAAGTCGCATCTTGCTGCTTGCTGCTGGAGTTCAGCAATGAACTCGTCAATGGGCTGGTTTTCTTTTTGACACATGCTGTTGAAGACGGCTGTCGCTTGTGTCACGTTTTTGTACGGAAGGTATCTCTCGTCGAACTTTGCAAAAATGGCTGCCACTGAGTCGCTTCTTTGCTCACCTTCAGCTGGCGGAGAAAAACGGAATGTCTCCACGACCTTCCGCGCTGTTAAACCCATGACGTGAAGTAGCAGTGCTCGCCTTGTTGCTTCTGGCTTCGCGCTGTACTCGCACGCTGCTTCGTAAAGCTGATAGGCCGCTTTCCAGTCTGACCACGCTTCGGCGGGATTGCTGCCCGGCTCGAAATGTTTGGGTGGTTGAATGAGCGGGAGTGCCATGCTTAATAACGTTGATGCCGCGTCACTGAAGGGCCTAAGAGCTGCTGCGTTGGGTTAGTTGACTTCTGACACCATGTTATATCTGTTACATCTTGATTACTGTGGATTACAACTGATAAGAGAAAGGACAACGGACACCATGGTGAGCGGGTTGAATCAGCACTGGCCTGTCCCCAGTTGGGAGTGGCGTTTATTGTGCAACTGGCAAAGGGAAACATAGGGGGCGCTAGCGATTACAAAACAGTGCCTACATGCTACTCAGTATAGGGAAGGGGATCGAGGACTGAAAGGCCCCAGGATGGGGTGGGTGGGAAAGAAAAAAACAAGAAAAGTTGACAGTTACTTTAGCATACTCTAAAGACGACGAAGGTGAAAGCCTGCGCACTCTCAAGACATTAATTAAATTAACATTCTCATTTGAATGTGTTGTTACTTTGTCACGATCGACGACACGCCACACGTGGTCCCGAACTACCGCTTTATTTTCCGGCACGCCAACCTTCCGCACCACACAACCACACTCCGAGTTCTCCCCTTTTTTCCATTCTCCTCCCGCACGCTCGCGCCGCTGTCCTCCCCGCACTCACGCCACCTGTTCGTCACTCAGTCAACTACCGTCGATCCCGCGCCTGGCCTCCGAGAACCGCGGCTCCTCGTCATGGGTCTTGGGCTGGCTTGCCGCGGGTCTTGCGCGTCACAACTCTCCCCCCCCTCGAATCGTGAAGCTGTGCTGGTAGGGAGGGGCCATGGCTCATGGTAGAGCATCAACTGATCAGCATGGGCAGTAGTTCGATGACGTCCTGTAGCAGGATCGCTCAAAACAAAGTTATTGTCACCTAATCGTTTGATTACACAATAAGGTCCACTTCGCCGCGGTGCCAATTTCGCCGAAACGCCCTTGGCCGCATCACTCAAGGTATGGGAATCCAGGAGCACAAGGTCACCCTCTTTGATGGTTGTTGCCTGACGATGACGGTCGTAACAGGATTTCTGCACCTTCCAAGCAGCTGCCTGATGCGACCGAGCATACTGGAGGGCCTCTCCAAGGCACCGCTGGAGTTCCGCAGCAAGTGCATGGTGTGCTGCTTTTGGAGGCTCTGTGTCTTCCTTGTCGCTTGTAGGTTCCCATGGGGTGCGCAACTCGCGGCCGTAACACAACAATGCTGGAGTATATCCGGTGACAACACTCTCGGCAGTACGCATGGCAAGGGCGATCTCAGGTATGTGCCGGTCCCAGTCTTTGTGGTTGGAGCAGTATGCCCGTAGACACTGCTTAATTGTGCCATTGTGACGCTCCACCATTTGGCCAGCCGGCCGGTAAGGCACTGTGTGGCGATCTTTGATGCCCCAGTGTTTCAAGAGGTTGCGCCATAGTGTGCTAACAAAGGGCTTGCCATTGTCACTGGTGATGGCCACAGGTGTGCCATGGCGGCAGAAGACTTGCACCATGCACTCCAGTATTTTCGCACTTGTTGCTGCTCGTAGAGGGAAAAGCTCTGGGAACTTCGTAAATTTGTCAATAACTACCAGCAAGTATTTGTGGCCCCGGGGTGTAGATGGCAAGGGCCCGGTAATGTCAACACTGAGCTCTTCCATGGGTGATGTTGCCCACTGACTGCTCATGAGGCCCTCTGGTTTCTTGCGCCGAGCTTTTGTGCGCTGACAGACAGTACAGCACTGCACATACTTTGATATATCTGCTCGCATGCCCAGCCAGACGAATCGTGCAGCCACACGCCTCAGAGTTTTGAAAAATCCAGCATGGCCTGCAGTGGGATGGTCGTGGGCCACCTTCAGTGCCAGCTGCCGCAAGTGACTAGGTAACCACGCTACCTTGTGGTTGCCTCTTTGCTGAACCAGCAATCCGCTTGGCTGCAGTTCCGTTGTTTCGGCCAGATCACGAAAGAGGCGATGATCAGGGTCCGAACTTGGGAGCTGAGTCCCTTGGACCACTGCCTTCAGCTTTAAGAGGCGGTCATCACGAGCCTGTTCTTGTACCAGCTGTGTTGTGTCACTCAGCAGCGAAGAGTCAACCTCCGAGGCCACAGCTACTTCATCAAATGTAATTTTGCCTTCAGGTTCTGGAGCAGCAATGGGGAACAGCGTCTCATGTAGGTTGTCACTTGGGTTGTCTTCACACTGGAGAGGGGCTCTACTCAAGGCATCAGCGGGTATGTTTGCCAGCCCTCGTCTGTGCTTGATTCGGCAGTTGAAGCCCTGCAGCCGAAGAACCCAACGCTTGACCCTGGGTGAAGCTTGGTCGGTATGAAACATCCATGCCAGGGAGGAGTGGTCACAGTGTATTTCAAACTCCGTAAATTCAAGATATGCCCTGAACTTGTCCACTGCCCAGACTACTGCCAGGCATTCCCACTCCTGGACAGTATAATGGCTCTCGGCTGCTGTAAGGACTCTGCTAATGAAGGAAACAGGCTGCAGACCATCAGGGCCAGCCTGCAGCAGCACAGCTGCAATGCCAATGCCACTTGCATCTGTCTCCACCACAAAGGGTCGATTTAGATCTGGGAGGCTTATAACAGCATCCTGAGCTAAGGCCTGCTTGAGTGCAGTGAAAGCCTGTTCTTGGCACTCCTCCCACTGCCATGGCTCGTTCTTCTTCAAAAGGTTGGTCAGTGAATGTGCCGTCAGTGAAAAGTGAGGGATGAAGCTTCTATAGTAGCCGGCAAGTCCCAGGAAGGCTTGCAGCTGCTTAACTGTACTGGGTCTAGGGTAATCCAGCACTGCACGCACCTTGTCCTCATCTGGTGTGCACTGCCCAGGGGAGATGATGTGACCTAAAAACTTGAGGGACTGACGGCAGACCTGTACTTTATCTGGATTAATCGTAAGGCCAGCACCCTCAATGCGTTGTAGCACTTCCCTTACATGTTCAACATGTTTCTCCAGTGTCTCTGAGTATACAAGGACATCATCTAAAAATGCCATAGCAAAGTGGTGATTGATTCCCTGCAGCACCCGGTCCATTAGGGTTTGAAAAGTTGCTGGACCACCTGCCACCCCGAAGGGCATCCTCGTAAATTCAAATGTACCTTGATGGCAAATGAAGGCCGTTTTAGCTATGTCAGCCTTGCAAACAGGAATTTGGAAAAACCCTTGGGAGAGATCAAAGCTGGAAAACCACATTGCTCGGCCCAACTGCGCTAGCAGCCAGTCAGTTCGAGGCATTGGGTAGGCAGGTACTCGGGTGCGTGCATTTAACGGACGGTAGTCCACAGCGAGCCGGTAGCCTCCAGACTTCTTTGCAACGAGCACTGGGGCGCTAGTCCATGGGCTGGTGCTTCGTCTTATAAGGCCCTGTTGTAGGAGGTCATCCACACAGCCCTCAATGATCTTCTGCTTCTTCGCATTCACTGGACGTAGCTTGCATCTCACGGGCGCACTGTCCCCCGTGTCAATGAGGTGCTGAGCCAGGGTGGTACATCCCGCAACTGTAGTAAACAGATGGTTAAAGTCATCGAGAACTTTACTCATGCTTGGGTGTAGTTCCCTGGTGCCAGCCTGATGCATGTTCTCTATGCCTGGAACTACAAGCACTTCTTCAAAGAGGCTGTGCAAGTGGTACGACTCTCCATCTTCTATTGCAAGTGCTGTCGCTGGGTCCTTTTCACGCTTAGCAAATGGCACCATGCACTGTGGATCGGTTCCAATCGTCCACCCACCCAGCGATACATGTAAAGAGATGCCTGTTGCTGTTAAAAAATCTCTGCCCAGCACAATGTCCCGACACAAGTCTGGCACACACAGGAAGCGTTGATTGCGGCTGCTTGTGGCCCACTTTATTTTGCACTTGAGGGAAGTCGTCGACTGAGAC
This sequence comes from Dermacentor andersoni, assembly GCF_023375885.2. NCBI lineage: Eukaryota > Metazoa > Arthropoda > Arachnida > Ixodida > Ixodidae > Dermacentor > Dermacentor andersoni. Next base: position 340,236 of record NC_092817.1, on the reverse strand, counting down.
CAACCTGTTGCCAGGCGGAGTGCTTGTTCCTGTGTCTTGGGTTTGGCGCCCGCCTCGACCGCTACCCTTGCCGCCGGCAATCCAAGCAAGCTCACACTCGAGCCTGTGTCCAGTAGGGCCTGGAACGTCGTCCTCCCGATCTGCACTTCCAGGAGAGGCTCCTTGTTGCCGGCCAAGGCCGCTACTTGCAGCGCAGTCTCGTAGGTGCTTGCCGGTGCAGCACCTACCGTCCCCCGTTTCCCGTACACTGAGAGCGGATATGTCCGATCCCGTTGCATTGGTAGCAGCGGGGTGGGCCGCCACGCCGACCTGTAGGGCACTCGCGGGCCATGTGACCGACGCCTCCGCAGCGATGGCAGTTGAATTCTCTTTGGTCACGCGGCTGGTACCTTTGGTGCTGTGACGGCGTTGAGAGATGTGGCGTCCTTGTGGCGAATGCGGCCAATCCGTGCAATTGGTCTCGGTGGTAGGAGGGCTGTATCGCCGCGGGGTGCAACGGCCAGGGGGATGCCGCCGGCGGATACTGGAACGGCGCGGCAGCCGCTGTGATCAACCCTCCGGGTTGTGTTCCCGGCACGCCGGCCACGTTTATAGTCGATTGGAAGGCCAAGTCTCTCGCGACTTGGTCAGTCGGGGGTGGTGGTGGCTTGTACTGCATGCGCCTCCAGAAACGCTCCATGAGACCGTCAGCGGCCTTCGCCAACTCCGCGAGACTGCCGAACTGTCTTCCCTCCACCAGATCCTGGAGTTGCGGGTGCATCTGCCGCAGCACGCGGTCAACCTTTTCCGACTCGGGCACTTCGCCGCCAATCCGGTCGTAGTAGGCCGCGATGGTATAAATAAATTCCTTTAAATTTTCTTGGGGATGTTGCGTCCGGTGCTCCAGCTCTTGTTTCAAGCGGCGCTTCGCGTCAATGGAGGAGAATTCCGCAATAAACGCCGCAGTGAACTCCTCCCACGACGCAAACGAGTTCACGAATCGCCACCACAACTTCGCGCTACCTTCCAGCGCAGCAGGCACAATGTGCGTAAGCCTCTTGTCAGCTGCGACACCGCTGACCAAACAAAACGTTTCAAGCCGGTCCAAAAATTCCTCGGGGGACTGATGGTCGTTGAACCCCTTAAACCTTGGAGGCTGACCTGGCTGACCTCCTGTGGAGCGCGGAGCGCAGTCGCTCACCGGTTGAACCGCCGCCGCCGTTGTCGTAGAACCCATAGGCACTGCCTCGGCCGCCATCAGTCTTTGTCTGACAGCTGCCGCGATTTGCTCGCGTTCCATGGTAGATCCGCTCGTCTGCCCCAGCAGATGCTGTACCAATTGTTCGGGAACGTCCACTGTCTCCATGTTCACGTAGATCCCGGATGAGCCCCCACTTGTCACGATCGACGACACGCCACACGTGGTCCCGAACTACCGCTTTATTTTCCGGCACGCCAACCTTCCGCACCACACAACCACACTCCGAGTTCTCCCCTTTTTTCCACTCTCCTCCCGCACGCTCGCGCCGCTGTCCTCCCCGCACTCACGCCACCTGTTCGTCGCTCAGTCAACTACCGTCGATCCCGCGCCTGGCCTCCGAGAACCGCGGCTCCTCGTCATGGGTCTTGGGCTGGCTTGCCGCGGGTCTTGCGCGTCACAACTTCTTATTGTTTTATCCCACCAAAGGTTGTGGATTTATGTGGTTTAATTAACCCTATCTTAATTAACTGTGCCTTAATTAATACCAATGGTTGTGGGTGCGACTCCCACCAATGGTTGTGGGTTCAGCCATCAAAGGTGGCATCGTAAATTTTTGTGCCATTGAATTTTGGGCCCACCAAAGGTTGAGGGTTCGACTCCCACCAAAGGTCGTGTGTACAAACTATCAATGGTGGCTGTCGCATAATGAAGACCTGAGCCATAGCCATAGCACTCCATCCTTTTATTCTATTGCTCCTGCCGTTTCTCTTCCTCCTTCTCTCTTTCATCGCCTGTTGGCAATGATCTTCAACATATTCCCAAGGGACCAAGGGGATCACTCGGCAGCTGGTTCTTGGTAGCTTGCTTCAAGAATGTACACCTTCTGAACGGGTCGTTTGATCACCTGTCCAGAAGCTAGTCAAACTGTACGTACATGCATAACACCGTCCTTTCCTGGGTTCACCGATAGAACTCTGCCTAGCTTCCTTAGTAGCGGATGTGCGCTGTCATCATGCACGAGTGCCACATCACCTTCGCGTAGCCGAGGTAGTTCAGGGACAGGGCCGTTGTGCGCAGGCCAAAGTAAGAGCAAGTACAACCGCTTCCATCAAATCCAGCAGGTGAGGCAGCGCTAGCTGCACTCACCAAGGGCGCGGGTGGCGGAACTGCAAGCTCACAGCTAGGTATCTTAGCAGCCGCCTTCGGCCATGGTGGTGCCGCCACCTGACACGCCACATCGGCATAAGTTGTGTGCTCAACAAAAGAAAAATGCTTACGCGCTTCTTTGAAAGAGATGTTTTGGTTTACTTTAAGTGCTAGGGGAATTTCTTTTTCTTGTTTCCATTTGGGACATGACCGCGAGTATGCGGCGTGCCCTCCATAACAGTTAGCACAGTGAAGTTTGCCTTGACAGTCATCTGCAGGGTGATCATTGGCTTCACATTTAGCACACGTCAGCCGACCACGGCAGCTCTGTGAGCCGTGGCCAACCCTCTGGCGTTTGAAACATCGGCGAGGATTGGTATGTACGGTCTCACACGGATATTAAGATAACCTGTCTCAATGGACTCTGGTAAGTTACTCATCGGGAAGGTCAGAAATAGGTGCTTTGTTGGTATTTCTTTGTTATTGCGTCTCAATTTAATTCTCTGTGCATTACATCTTGCTCCTTTCATCCTTCAAGCAGTTCTGTTTCAGTTAGGTCCAAAAGGTCTTGTTCAGATATTACTCCACGGACTGTGTTAAGTGAGCGGTGGGGAGAAATGGAGAAAGGGTTGTCCCCCATCGCCGCGAGGTCGGACAGCTTGCTACACTGTGTTTTATCACTCAGCTCAAACAGCAAGTCACCACTAGCCATCTTCACTGCTTTGTAACCTGGCCGTATTATTTCAGTGAGAGATTTTGACACGAGAAATGGTGAGATTGTTCGAACAGTCTTGTCTGGATTTTCACAATGCACAACGTGGGACTTTGGGAATGTCACTTTAGGTCGGGCGAAAAAGTTTAGTGTTGCATCAGTGCGCCCCCTTTTCTGAGGGGGACAATCAGGAAGTGGAGGATAGCTTGATCCCATTGTACGTAGTATTATGTTCAGCAGTGATGCCTGCCATCCACCACCGAGCTCAACAAGGGGACGTGACGACATAAGTGCAAGTTGTGTACACATCAGCAGTACATCATTGATATAACTAAATATGCTGTAATCTAGGTTGATTACCCACACAAGGTTAACCCTTGCCGCCCAGAAATTTGGAAGTGAGAAGAAGTGACTAGAAGACAGGAAAGATGGGATAGTGAGAAAGAAAGAAAAAAATTGAAGAGGCGGACAGGAAAAGGCAATTGCCGATTTCCTCCAGGCGGGTCAGTCTGGAGGTGCCATCTATGTGAAGCAGAGGCTAAAGAGGTGTTTTGCCTTCGCTGGGGGACTTAAAGGTCCAAACGCCCAGCATTGGCTCAACCCCCAGGATCCCCCTTTCCCCAGACACGGCTATAAGCCGCTCATGGCTACACGCAGGAGGGCCAACTCTCATGTGCTCAGGTACGTGGTGTCGCAACACACCAAACACCTGCTGACGCAGCTGCCCCTGCAGGGGGAGAGTGCATGTTAAAGTGACACCTAAATATTTACCCTGAAATACACAAGTGAGGACTGTATCATTAATAATGTAAGTAAAATCAGATATCCATTGCTTTCTACTTACTGTTAGCACTACTTATCTTTGGGCAATTAGGGTCATCTGCCACTCCTGACACCAAGAAAAGGTAGAATTTTGTATATGGTGATCGTCATTGCAAATAATTTTGCAATGCGAAAAACAACTGTCAGCGAATAGACGAATGTTACCATGTAATTGAGAAGACGAATCGTTTATGTATATTAAAAATAAAACTGGGCCCAAAACACTGCCTTCTCCCACTCCAGATGTAATAGGTGCTAAATTGGAAGCTTCGGTCTGAATATACACGAATTGTGAGTGGCAGTGGGCAGCACACTCACTAATGAGTGAACTCACTCACATTCACTCGCACTCATTTAAAAGGCGTGAGTGCGAGTGAGTGCCAGTTAGTGTGAGCGGACGTGAGTGCAACTGCGAGTGAGGGCCAGTGAGTGTGAGTGGAGGTGAGTGCGAGTGTGAGTGGATGCGTGTGAGTGGAGGTGAGCATGAACGTGAGTGAGTGCGGCACCTGGAAGAATTATGGTGAGTGAGTGTGAGTGAGTATTCTCCCACACTGCCGACCTATGGTGAATATATACTCTGACAAGATTATCTGATTACATATTGTCACGTGGCAGTGACGGTGAAGAAAGCAGCAATACAGTGGAATACAAAACTAGCTTTTATTGGGCGAACCTGTGCCCACAAAAACAGGCTACACTTATAGCACTACGATAGCGGTGAACACGGTCGGCGATCGTCGGAAATCTGATCAGTGGGTCAAGCGCGTCGGCTTTTAAAGAACAGTCGTCGAATGTTCCAGACTAATCGTTCGGACCCACGTGCCTTCCACAAAGTTCTACACCATACGCGTCAGGTGATGAAATCAGATAACATAAGGTTCGGCGACAACAGACAGCGGATAGAAGCATCGATAACTTTCCAGAAACTTCGGATACATGCAGGCGCGCCCCACGCTGTGCGATTACATTTGTTAGGCGGCGAAACGTGGTTGCCCGATAAAGATAAGTACACGTGTCAATATGAATTGAATTCGATTTCATCCAGCATGGCAGAAATTCTTGATTTTTTATTTTTTTTCCATTAAGAGGAAGCTTTAGCTCAGGTCCTACTCTGACGTGGCCCATTCAAGTACGTGTAAAATGCAGAAATGCTTTACGGAGATAACCCCTGGACCAATTTTCATAAGATTTGTTGCAGTTGAGAGAGAAAGTTGAATTCTAGTGACTGTTAGAAGCCAAATTTCGATTTAGAGCCTTCATTTAGTTAAGACTTTTCATAAATTTGAAAGTTAGAAAAAAGATAGAAGCACAAAGTTTACAAATTAATAGCTCTGCATCAAGAGCAGATACCGCTCTTCTGTAAATGGCATCTGTTAGACCATTCAAATAGGACAAATTCGATGTGTCAATTTATATCTTATATGAATTCATTATGTTGTGTATGAGGGTCTGCATAAGGTGTATTTCCATATTACTAAATTGTCAAGTTGGCTTCAAAGAGGTTCATTCAAGAGCAGCAGGTATCCCGTGACACATGCCCAGTGAGCCAAGTTTGTGTCAAATAGGTCCATTAAAGAGGTTATTCAGAGCTTCTCATTAATTTTCATTATTCAATATAACTCTCTGGTGACAAGTCCACTTATGAATTGAAAGGACTGAGAATAATTTTGTTTTCTGTCATTTTTTGCAGTGGTCACAAATACAATGGTATAGCCAGGGGCGGCACATTAGGCATGTGCCCCCCATCGCTCCCCCCTCCACTCTAAATTTCTGTTAGTGTGCGGCTTTCTGAGCCTCCCCCCGCCTCACCTTTGCCCCGCTCAAGTGGGTGGCCCCCCACCCCACCCCTCCCAAAACAAATTCTAGCTATCCCACTGCACAGGCTGTTTCCGTGCAGTGAAGATGACGTAACTTTCAGATCACCATTATAAGTTGCTATCCTTTCCACATGGTGTGTCACTTCCAATTAGAATATTTCCTTGTTGGGATCATCGTTGGGCACAATAATGGACCCAGGATAGAGTGTGTAAGCACGACTGAATGGGGACGTAGAAAGAAACAGATACACAGAGACTGCGCCACTTTCAACGCTTACTCACTCCATCATGGATTCAAACCAGCTAACCCGCCAACATGTTTTAACCAATAATAGATCACTGTAACCATAAATGGATGCAACTTAATTTGATTATAGCCCTATTTTGGTGTGGATGAGCTCGACTCGGCCTCAGTGGAAGTGGTATTAACAGTGTGGGTGAGTTCTAGTTGGGTAAATGATTAAATATTTCTGTGATGCCATCAGAGGCCACCATGTGCGACGCGTTGTGCCACGAATACCTAAGCTCATGCAGGGTTATTGTGTAAAAGGCTTTAGATGGGTTTAAAGAAGAAATTAGTGGACAGGAAAAAGTTTCCCACTATAGTTGAACCAAATATTCCAGCAACAAGTAGAGATGTCATGTAGGGTTGCTTGTTACAGGCCCCTTATGTTTTCGTAAGGTTTTCTAAGGCGATCACTGTGTTATTTACTACAGCAGAGCCCTGTTTCATGCTGTAAAATCCTATGGTAACCCTACGGTGTGGTATCCTAAGGTCTATGGTAACCATAAGTGTCAGTTGAAATTGCAATTTGTGTGCTGCACATGGTGCTTCAGGTCACCAGCAATAATTACAGTACATGCGAGGCACGCACCTCACTAGGAACTAGCCTGTTGACTTTGCTTTGACTGTGGCACATAATTGACATCTTCAGTTTGTACACTTGCTTGGCCTCTGAATGTGTGGGCTTGGGTTAACTTATCCAGTCTGTACATGCTATGCAATTTGCTGATTGTGTTCAATGCTCTGCTCATACCAAAAGAGATAAAGGTAGCGGGTGCTTAGCATAGCCTTTCCAACAAGCAGTGCATTGTGCTTTAGTGCTGCATGCCAAATGGCACCTGTGCAGGTGGCTGACGCAAGGCTTCAGGTCCCAGGGTCGCCTGGCGATTGACAGTCGTGGCCACAAGGACCTGAATTTGGCAGTGGACCTTGATGGCTCTAGCCTTGATGCCAAAGGAGGCATTGTTGGTGGGGCCATCGAGCTTAGCCGTATTCACACACACAGTGAGTGCTTCCTTTGACACCATCCTGAGGTAGCTATAATGTGAGTTCATCATGCAATGAGGGCAATCAACAGGTTTTGAGTGTGGGCACCCCACGATGCAGTGGGCCTGCAGGAAAGCTGGGGCCGTGAGCCAGTGCATACATTGACGCTGGCACTGTGGGCAGCTGAGAGTCGGCTCGACTACATGGGCAGCAGTGTGCTCATGGGCCGGGTCTCCCAGCTCACTGTGGAGCTGCGGGATGAGTGGCGGCTCTGTGAAGGCTGTGAGGCTACCAAGCGACCGGCACTGCTGTTTGTCCATGGCCAGGTCAGTTCACAATGTTGTTACTTTAAAGGCATTGAGCATATTGTGTGCTGTGTTTGGTAAGACCTGAAACACTGCATGTGGCATCAGCGACTATTTTGTGACTGCAACAGCTGCAAAATGGCTAGAAGCACTTAAGTTGCAAGCAGGGCACCTGACGTTGTACATGCTTTTGTCTCAGATCGGCATCTTTATTTCACTTCATAAAACACATTGCCATTGCCTCAGTTGTTAAAAACTCATCTGTGCTTTACCAAATCTATCCTTAACCATTCCGGTCTTCAGCGTATGTGGGGCAAGAATCCACACTACGTTGCCAACTCTTGAGTGGGTGAAGCAGGGACAAAGGTGGGGTTTGAGGAGGAGGAGGGCGGCTACCAAGTTCCTGGAGCCTGTGCATGCAACAAAGTTAGAGAACATTTTTTACTCTTGCCGTATCACGATTTACAACAAGAAAGGTGCAGTATAGTTGCCTGGCGAACACGGCTACAAATATGAATAGAGGTACATAAATGGTTAGTGATTACAGCTGAACTGGAACCACAGCAAAAACGAAACCATATTTATGTTTATAAGAATGCAACAGAAAACTAGAAAGAAGAATGTGCAAACAAGCTGTCAAGCATTATAAAAAGGACATCTGGTATGTTTATTATTATACAGTAAAATAAAAAGGAAATATCCGAACATTTTTCCACCCAACCGGGTCAAGTCGGGACATGGGACATTTACTCAAAAGTCAGGACTGTCCCGCTAAATTTGGGATGGTTCGCAACACTAATTCACTCAGAAAAGCAAGCTGGGTGAAATAATAGCAAGTAGAGTATGTACAGGTGCAATGTTGAAATTACAAGTGTTCTTAATTGGGCAAGCTGTGCGCAGACTAACACTAACCAAAAAGAACCTGTTTAAGCCAAACTTGTTCCTAGAATGGTGCTTGATAGGAGCAAGCCAAGCTTGGCAGCAATTATTGAATCAAATCTTTCTGCTCGAATTCATCTGCCATTGCATCATTGTACTGTTTGCATAAAAGCCTTACGGGGCACAGAACTTGTGAAAAATCGGCTTCCGTAATGCTTAGGTGCATAGCCTAGAGTGGCAGCCGCTTGTATTAGTATGTGTGGCCTAATCCGTTTCTTGACAGGCTGCACAGCCAAGCCACGTGGAAATTATGCTTTTTTGTGCAACCTAGGCCCTGTAAACTGCCACCAAATGTACAATTTCAGAGCAGCCTCTGGGGTTCACATTGGTTTTAGGTGCAGCAGTTGCGACATTTGTACAATCTGAATGCAATTGTCTCTCCTTACTAATGAAGGAACGAATGTTTTGCTGCATAAATCGCATCTTGTGCCTGATTGATGAGCACTAAAACATTGATACCTGAGGGAAAGTGGTGACAGGCCAAAAATAAAAGAACACACTCATTTGGTACTACAGTTGACTCCTGTAAGTTCGACCCTGATGGCAGCGACGAAATTGATAATTATCGAGTAGGTTGAATGAAGGTAGATGCATCATAGCAGCCATCTTGCATGTAGTTCAGATTCTTCCACCAGTTAACACCACTCAGTCATGTTTGAATAAAAGGGGTGGAAAATCTGCTCTTTGCCATCGCAGCATGCTCCAGTTTGTCCCTGTTGTGACAGGTCATCTGCTGTAGTTAAGAAAAACGGCTCTCTAGTGGGTGTGCCATCGCACCCGCTACCGAGCCCACTCAGCTCGCACGCACAGTACAATAGACTTCCGTTAATTAGACTCTGGTTAATTCAATTTCTCGGTTAATTTGATTCCGACCGAAAGTTCTAGATAGATTGTGGAGTTTTACATGCCAAAACCACGATCTGTTCATGAAGCACGCCGTAGTGGGAGACTCTGGGAATTCGGACCAACTGGGGTTCTTTAACGTGCTTCTAAATCTAAGTACACGGGTGCTTTTTCACCCGTGTACACGTCTGTCTTTATTGCACTGTTCACATTTTTGTGCTTGTGTGTGTGTGTGTGCTGAAATCGGAGACTATCAAGTGCACTGTTGCACATACAATGGGGGAGGGGGAAACCCTTTGGAAAAAGAAATGGCAGGAAGCTTGGCTGCCACGCACAATCATCACCTGCTGTAACAAGCAGATGGCATTCTTTTGCAGTCATCTGCAGCTGCAGTAATTTTTGAGTGTGTGATGACTCATCGAAAAAGAAAATGGCTGGGGGATGCGAGCACTACTATAGTGCTCGCATATAATACATCTTTCCAACGAGAAGACAACCTATTGGAAATCGCATGTTTCAAAGGTAATGTGCATTTGCGATGGGGGTAGGAATACATGACATTTGGTTTGTTGCGTGCAGCTGGGAATGTCACAGGTCACGCAGCCATCTGCACTTTTTCGCTGAAGTTGACTTGCCATAGTTGCTTAGTGGCTGCTAAACAGGAGGTCGCAGGATCAAAACCCAGCCACATTGGCTGCATTTTCATGGTGGCGAAATGCAAAAAAGCACGTGTACTGTGCATTGGGTGCATATTAAAGGGGCCCCGAACCACCTTTTTCTGAAGCCTCAAAAGCACCTTCAGACAAGTTTCATACCTCCCAAAAACATATATTCAAAAGAATTTTTTTAAAAGACCTAGCAGGAACGCAGATATCGTGAGAGGAATATTTATCTCTCTCATTCCTCCTCAACATCCTCCGTTCCGACGGAGGGAGGCAGAGCCTATGGTGATGCCCCACCCGTGGAATTACGTCACCAGGCTTCAGTGTTGTGTTTCTTCTTTTGCTGATACTTTTCGCGCAAATTAACTGATGCTGGGAGCTGTTGGCAACATGGTATTTCCGGTCACCTGCTTCTGAGTGCACGTGGCCAACGTTTTTGCACGGCTGTGCAACTGGTCCTCCGAACTGCTGTTTGTAACGTCGTCTGTGTGCGACCTGTTTCAATAGTGTGCGTAGTTACATCAGTAGCGCACCTTAGAGCTCCCCAATGGACCCCGTACTCCATGCTCACATATTATACTCAGTGTGCGCACTTACCAGCACAGTTAGGATGGATAGTTGGGCGTGTTGGTTAAGCATGATCTGAAGTGAAGGCGCTAAAATGACGAAGGACAAAGAAGAAACACACACACCTTGTGTGTGTTTCTTCTTTGTCCTCCGTCATTTTAGCGCCTTCACTTCAGATCATACCAGCACAGGATCCGCGGCATTGGAACTAAGCGGCAGTGCCGAATCATAAGCTTCGTAAGGTTTGAGACCACTTCTGGCATTCAAAACTACTTGAAACAAATGAGGTACAAAGGCGGCGATGCCAAAAAGACGGTGTGGTCAAACATAGTTCGAATGCATGCGGGCGCGCCGACTCTGGGCGCTGCTGAACCATGGCTGAGCATCAGCAGACGACAGGTGGTTTCACCCAGAAGCGCATCATCCATATGAAAACTTAAAGCGAAGCTTTCGCTTACTTCAGCTATACTTCAGCCCGTTTAGTTACCTATGTCAATTAATACCCACGGTAACAGTAGGAAGTGCACTGATCCAAACACCCTTCTTGATTGATGTCAGTGATCAGCCAATAGCAGCCGTGTAAGGGAAGTGCTTTATGACAAAATAAAGTGCACAACAGAGAGTGAGAAAATTGATTCTTTTGAAACAAGAGAGTTTGAGAAAAAGGTGATTTCACGCTCCGCTTGCGAGCCCCACGTGTCGCACATGAGTGCAAAATTTGTCTGAGATGTTCAGAGCAGCATGTACCATCCGCTGAATGTGTTTTTTCTCAAAGTCCGAGGGGTGGTTTAGGGTCCCTTTAAAAAACACAAGTGGTCGAAATTAATTAGAAGTCCCCCACTACGGTGTGCGTCGTAAACAGATTGTGGTTTTGGCACACAAAACCCCAGAATTGTTTTCCACTGCATTTGGAAAAATAACGGCTCACTTATTGTTGTAAGATTGGAGCGGTCGTAGTTGAAGGGAGAGACTTGATGTCATCGTCAGGAGGTAGGCGAGCAAAGTTTATTTACAGGATTTACATTTTAAGCAAGATACATTGGCAGTCTAGCGCGACTCCCATATGGAGCCCGCAAGACTAACATACAGCAAACAGCTTACGAGCACACAGCTCACGAGTACATTTCGAGCCTGACAATGAGCACGCAGCTCACTGGTACATCTCGAGCACAACAGCGAGCACACAGCTCCCGACGACGAGCACACCCTAGCAGCCGGCAACCGCTGCTTATAAGCACTTGGTCCCCCCCTTGATTCCAAGCGAACGGAAACGTTCGTCCAGTCACCGTTCGACATCACCGTAGATGACCCGCCCTTTTGGAGGAGGCTGGCTCACATACTCGTGTTGCACACACACACAGGTGTAAAGGTCCGGAGCCGACGTCAGAGGGCTTCGTAGAACTCTGCTTTGTCCCGGGTGGCGCGGCCGAGTACCACATTCCTGAGCTGACCCCGCGCCACGTGGCTGCCGGTTTATTCGCAGTTCTCTGAAGTGCGCCCCGTCTGGTTGGATTGGAACACGTGCAGTGGGCTGAAAGCTGGCACGTTGTCACCCCGTACGGCCATTCCTAACAGCTCCTCCATGGCCCGGAAAATCTCGCCTGGCCAGTGCTGGCAACCGCTGGGCAGGAAGAGAATGGCTGGCGAGCAAGACGATGGCTTTGCTCTCTGCAACCCCTGCGTACTTGGAATGCCTTCAACCATCTCACAACAACTCGCACAGAAGAGTCGATCCCGGCAACACAATACCGCTCAGCGTTCAAACGCCCGGAATTAGCTGTTAACCTGCCAGGCTTCCTATCGAAATTTTGATGCAAGTCACTCAACTGGGAACCCCAAATTTTGCCCCCAAGTTTTGTGCCGCCAAAACGAGCGTTCACGTTCCCCCTGAGTTTGACCAAACCTGACCGTCGCACTGCATAAGAGCAAAGGTTTACGTAGAACTAAACCAAAGGCTTCTCAACCACCAATACTCGAACATATCTTAAGCAGCCTAACTTCACGAACAGCCTGTTCTTACCCTATCGCAGTGGCGTACTTATCTCGCGTACTGTTGCCACTGAACAGTCTGGCCAACTCCATGGGTACGTAAATACAATCGCGCTAGCTTTGTGGTCCCTATTCCAAACACGTGCTTGCATCATACAAAGTTTTCATCATGCTGACTCACATTTGTTCATTTAGCCCCTACAGGACATGTTCCTTAAACGAACAACCAAACTTGCATAACTTACGCAACACAGAGGAACCTTTCAACAAATGTGCCTTCTACTAACTAGCTCTACGCACGCGTACTAGAGAAGTCAGAATACGGCTGCCCTCAACACACACGAGCAACCCAGTCATAAACGATCTGCTTCCCTCCGTTCGCACAGGACATGCGCTAAAGGACCTAAGAGCTCTTCTCAGTGCAAATCACGCACTTACTGAATACCTACACGCTTAACCTTAGAAAATAAAAAAACACATAAAAAAAGAAGGTTAAATAACACACACGCGCGTTACGATAGGCCTCTCAACGATAACCTTTACACTCAGGTTACTCACACACACAAAAAGAAAGCCTATCTACTCATTAACTAACAACTCGCGATACTACATGTTTACAAAAAAACGCGTCTTTCAAATCTTGAGCTTCTCTAACAAAACACAAACAAGCTCATACTTTTACATATTGAAAGAAACTTAAATCACGAAAATTATCCGATGCTCAAAAAATAAAACAAAACAACATGTTTCACTTCTACGGAAGTTGCCTTTGCCTCCCGTTTCAAATGTTTACGACTGACTCATACTTTTGAGTCGTACTCAAGGTGGTCGCAGTTTGAAAGCTATTCTGGCTACCGAGGAACAACAAAAGGGTTGCCTCACTATCAGCTCCCCCAAGACGTTACAGTCTCCTGCCAATTTGCGTCCTGGCGCCCCTCTTTCCTCACGAACTCGATTGACCGCGTCGCTACTCCCTACCTGGTCTCGACTTGCCACCTTGCGCTTCTTTGTACTACACGCTGAGCTTTGAAGAGAACGACGGAACGACGAGGAATTTAACTGCCCCGTGCCCTTTGTCCGCGTCCGTGCAGAACATGCTTCGCGGTCCCCCTTTGACCGGTGGCTCGAACGTGTTTGATGCGTCAACATCGTCAGTGACGACCGCACCTTTCCTTTCCTCACGCCCTGCCCTTTTGGGTCTCTCGCCGTCTTTGGTGGCGCTACATTAGCCACCGCGTTCCTATCTTTAGGGCGCTTCTTTCTGCGGCGCTTTCTCTTTGAATTCTCTTTCATGTCGCCTTCTGGCGCCTCATGCTGGCCGTTACACCTCTCATCGGCCCGGATCGGTCTCTTACCCGCACAGTCTGATTGATCCTTAACTAAATCATTGCTCTCTTGGCTACCTAGACTGGCGGAGAGCCGCACCGATCCCTGAACAATGCAGTTGTTCTCTCGTGAGCTACGGAGCTCGCCATCCCGAGAACTACTCTCAACTGCATCGTCCAGCTGGCACTTCTCTTTGGCACGCAGATCTGACTCGACATGGGTGCTCGTGTCTATCGGGTCAGCAGTACCCTTTTCTTCGCTAGCAACCTCGCTAACATTACAAGCGACGCACACGCGCGGTAACTGTGCCAATTTGTTCGCAGCTGGCCTAGCTGTCTCTACAGTCCTCTGTTGGCACAGCGCCTCGTCACTCTGACTCTGGCCTTTAACGGCGTCTGCTGCCACTAAGGCATTGTTAGCTGCTAGCACTTCGAGTTCACTTATGAACGTGCTGCTAATCTCGCAGGTACTGCTACTTCTCTCGGCTTTTGAGCAAAATCTGCTATCTACTTCCTCCCACTTTCGCTGCGTCCAGCCTACAGATTTCTCAAGCCGCTGTTGACTTTGCTCGATTAACTGCTCAAAACCTTCAATCTCTTTGTTCAGTGCATCAATTTACTGCCTCGTTACTTCTGTTAGGTCTTTTTCTTGTGAAATGCTTTTTAGTTTCTGCCTAGCTTCTTCCTGTTTTTGCCTAAATTCATCCTGTTCTTGCCTAATTGCTTCCTGTTCCCATTTCTTACTTAGAATTTGTTTGCCCATTTGTTCTATGAATTTCAAATCATTCTCACTTTCGAGAATTGTCTTATGAATTTCTGATTCCGTCAAGTCCTCCTCTACATTTACCATGAGCTCTTCACACAACCACAACAGGTCAACTCTCGTCAAACACGATAGGACCATGGTCGTTACTTTAAGCTTTGGCTCGTCTGGACACGTCTGGACACGCGAAGCGAGGTCTTTTTGGGTGGCGCGCTGACGTCCAACAAGCTTGCCAAACAAATCCTTGAGCTTCTGTTTACAAATGTCCCAGCTGGTAAGTTCCTCCTCGTGGGTCTGAAACCAGGCGCGTGCCATGCCCGCGAGGTAAAATATCAAATTAGTGAGTGTGATGGTCTGGTCCCAGTGGTTGCTGGCGCTCACCCGCTCATATAGTTGAAGACAGTCTTCAACATCAGTGTCGTTGATGGCAGAAAAGGTTCCTGGGTCATGGGGTTGTGCTAGAATAACGGTGGGCGTGGGTGCCGACGGGCCCGAAGCATCCTCGCCTTGAGCTGGCATTGTAGATGCAGCCAAGGAGCACCCGCTGCGTAAATACGTCTTGATAATGATCCTGCAACTTCCACCAAAAATGTTACGGGGTTAAAAACAGTCAGACATATATTTACAGGATATTTACAATAACTGTAGCAGCTGACAAGATGGTAGAGATCACGCAAAGTCCAGAGCATCGTCTTCTTCCGATCAAGCTGAAAACATCTTCTTCGTCAGCGTGTCACAATATTAGAATATTTTAGTTGAACGTCATTATGGTCCACTCCACTCCGAGTGGCCTCGCTAAGCCACAGTGGAGCGGCGGGAGATTTTCACGGTTTAGTTAAACGTGTAGCGTAGCGGAGCAGACCTTTCTAGACCTTTCGTAGTTGCAGCACCCTCTGGCCAACTTCAGGGTAATGAAAGAAAATAAAAACACCCATTGATCAGCTTTATAAAGTAAAATGCATATATATATATATGTCCAGCGCTGTTTATTCCAATAAAGGCAACGCCCCAGCTCACGCGCGAAGAAGTCGAAGAACAGGGAAGATGATGATGGCTATGTACAAATGAAAACGACGAAGTACATTAATAGTGCTTACACTAACTTCCTCCCGTCATGGAAGCAGCCAGCCTGGCCGCAGATTAGAGATTATCTAAACGGGGAGTGAAGGGCTTCATCTGCGAGACGTGAACAATTTCGGCATTCCGGCGGCGGCGGTCAGTGACGGAGTATACTGGGCGGACGAGATAGTTCACTGCAGATGTTTGCTGCACAACGGTGTATGGGCCAATGTAGCATGGAAGGAACTTCTCACAGAGGCCTGGGGTGCGGACTGGAGTCCAAAGCAGGACTTGGTCTCCAGGGTGAAAACATGGGTCACGGCATTTGTTGTCGCAGTAACGCTTGCGCTCAGCTTGGGTAGCTTCTGTGCTTTGCCGGGCGATTTGACGGCAATGTGCAACTCGGGCAGCAAAATCTTCTGGAAGCGACGCGTTAGGCGTAGAAGGTGCGAAAAAGAGTTCTCTGTCGAATATGGTGGAAGAAGATCATCCATACACAAGGAAGAAAGGGCTGTAGCCAGTAGTCCGTTGAATAGCAGTATTATATGCGAATGTCACAAAAGGAAGAATTTTATCCCAGGCAGTGTGGTCAGGACGGATGTACATAGAAATCATGTCAGACAGCGTACGGTGGAAGTGCTCAGTAAGGCCATTGGTTTGCAGATGATAGGTAGAAGTAGGTTTGTGGGCGGTATAGTGGCCCGAAGAACTTCCTCGAGAACTTGTGAGATGAACGCCTTGCCACGGTCACTGAGAAGAACGCGAGGAGCCCCGTAGCGCAAGACGATGGAGCGCAAGAAAAAGTCGGCGACCTCAGAAGCGGTGCCGGATCGCGGAGGGGCAGTCTCGACATATCTTGTTAAATGGTCGACCAAAGTGACAATCCAACGGTGACCGGAGGGTGTCAACGGTAAGGGACCATATAAATCAATACCAACAAATTCAAAAGGTGCGTCTGGGCAAGGGAGAGAGAGAGAGAGAGAGAGAGAGATAGAGAGGGGGCTCTTTATTAGAAAAACAGAGAATTTTGCCGGCGCGTATATATCCACTGGCATGCTACTCTGTATAGGGATGGGGAATGGGATTAAAAGATTCCAGGAAAGAGTTGGGGAAAAAAAGGATAGAAGTAAATATGAAATGTCCGAGTGGACCTGATACTAATATTTACAGGTGACATGGCGGGTAAATTTAGGCTTTTGTATAGGAAGGATGCAATTTTTAATGCTTTCCTATTTGACCAATTTCTGTCAGGTATCTGAACAATAAATCCAAAACCCGTCGCTGTTTTGAAGGGCCGGGCATTGGACCTAAGATGCTCGGTAACGTTAACGGTTCGTGGCAAATCATGTCCATTTGGTGCTCAAAAAATTGTCTCTCGTCGCGGTACGCGGAGCATTCTAGTAATATTATGCTCAATTGTCTCTAAGTTGCGACAGTTATCACAGTATGGGTTAGTGGTAAGTCCTATGCGGTACAGATAATTGTTCGTGTATGCCACGTTCAGTCGAAGACGATGGTACAATGTCTCTAAGTGTCGAGGAAGTGGTCGTGGAATTTTCGGTCTTAGCCCTGTGGTGAAGATAAGCAATGTCAAATGCTGCTGGTTGATTATTGCAATGCTTGTGCCTGTTCCAGATACTTTGTAGGGCTGCTTTTGAGTCTGTGAAAATCACCCATGTCTTTGGCGGCTGCTGTCGAAGTACATACACAAGGGCCTCCTTAATGCCATATAGCTCCGCTGAAGTAGATGATGTCGCTCGCTCAAGACGAAACGAGAATCGTTGCCCTGTAGAGGGAACAAAAAGTCCGCATGATGAACGATGTGGAGTTGTAGAGCCATCTGTGAAAATGTGCGTTGCCGCTGCGTATTCTTTGTGCATATATTCTAAAGCTACCTGATAAGTCGCTGCTTGAGGCATTTTCTTTTTCGCAAGGGAGAGGTTGTAGTAAACCGGCAGGAGGGGATGTCGAGCAGCAGAAGCTTGATGTGGGCGAGTTGGTTTTGCATACTTGATGAAAAGAGCGCTACGAAGACGTGGACTAAAAGACGGGAGATATTTGTGATAGGAGGATGTGGGCCCAGGCCTCAAGCACACAGGGATGGCACAATGAACACAGAGAGGCTTTAATGACACGGGGACGGGACTAGGATAACGTACACGATAACACACACACAGTTCCTTTCATAAATGTCTGTCGCGTAAGTATCGTCACGCTCAGCGTCAATGTAGGAAGGCGTCCGATAGCGCGTCGGTATCACACACTCACGGCACGAAGAGGCGCAGAGATGAATCTCGAGCGGCGAGTGGCGCAGGGGCTGGAGGCCGGGGCGGATGCCTGGCACACGACGAGCCACTCGCGCGACAGCAGGGTCGGGATGTCTGCCCGCCACAGGGTAGACCGTTCGGAAGGCTTAGCTGCACCGGAACATGCCGGTGTCGGATGCTCGCCCAGCAGTGGAGCAGGCCGGTTGACGACCAAGGACAGCCCGGCCTGTTCTGCCAGCACACCCAGGAACACCGGCCTTGGGTAGATGACTGCTCGGCTCGTTCGGAAGGCCAGCCCAGGCAGCTCAGGCAGATCGCACGGCTGCCGTCTCCGCCCAGACACCGGCTCTTCTCTTCCTCTTCGTCCGTCGCCGCCGCACAGCAGTCACGCGCATTCGGCCGCGACATTCAAACAGTCCAAACTCCTATCACATTTCCCCCCAAGTTCAAGAAGTCGAGGTGGGTAGCACTACGGAGTATCACAAGTCACACAGTTCAAATTATTACTCTCATGACACATTAGTCCGTGTCCGTAGCTATTCTACTTAGATAGTCTGCACCAACGTTATCACATCCACGAATATACTCCACATGAAAGTCATAATCCATAAGGAGTAAACTGCAACGTAGTACGCGCCTGTTCACGTGCTGCGCCGAATTGCGGTATGGCACTTGTTGGTGGTCGGACTGCACGATAAACAGTTTACCGTAAAGGTACACACGAAATTTCTGTACAGCACACACTATAGCGAGGCACTCCCTCTCAATTGTGAAGTAGGCAGCTTCACGTGGCAAAAGCCTCCGGCTAGCGTAGGGCACGGGATGCAAACGCCCGTCGTGTTCTGCTCCGAGACTTCTCGACTTCAACTTGGAGTCGCTGATCCATAGTCAGTTGGTTCGAAATGGCGATGTCCTTTGATGTCTGCGTTCCGACGAGTGATGGGTAAAGCGGCGTTGTCTCTCCAAGCTCTACACCTGTCACGTCATCTGTACCCAGTGGGGCGCGTCCGACTAAATGGCGCGGTACCGTTCGTTGACAGACGTCGCACGATTTAACAAACCGTTTCGTCTCCGACTGGACCCCTGGCCAGTAAAATTCAGCAACAATTCGATCCACCGTTCTCGTCACACCCTGGTGACCGGCGAGGATCCCTTCATGAGCGAACTTCATCACCATCTCCCTGAGGTTTTTTGGCACCACTAGCTGATCTAGTATTTTCCCACCTGACACTGTGTGCTTTCTGTATAAAATGTCATCCTTTAAGTAATATTCGCTTGCGCAGCCATCCGCGATCATCATTTTGCCGACTTTTTCGAAGCATCTCCTCAGAGACCCATCGTCCCTCTGTAAAGCTTTCAATTTGCCTTGCTCTATTCCAGTGACTGCGGGCTGCGGGACAGGCAGTGTAGGCAGGGACCGTATCTTCGTTCTTTTTGTCACAGCAACGAGCTCGGTACCAAATTCGTAGTCTTCTTTATGTCTCGAGGATGCGGCTGCGTTTTTAGCTGTGGACAACGTTTGGCCCTCTACGTCTGGTAGCTCTGCTTGAACGATGGATGACATCCTCTTGGCAGGGTAATTCGTCTTGTCGCTGTTGTGTTTCAGCGTAGACCATGAATTGGCCGGGTCATCAGGTGCACGGGCACCTTCAATGTTTCCCAATACCACATCATCTCGCATACATTTAACTCTTGCAACGCCGGTAAAGAATGGACTCTCTAAGTATACTATCGCTTCCGGTAAGTAGTGGATTGTGCGGTCCAGCAACATTACTGGACTTTTTGTTCCTATCATTTTGTCCACAGGTACCAAAGAGAGTCGCACGACCACGGTATTGCAGCCAGTGTCTCGTAAGACAGACACCGGTTGTGATTCGAGGAAGCCTCTTCCCACTGGTAGATTTCCACTGTCACATTTGGGCCCTTGTCGCATTAACGTCATGTTGACTATAGGAATCGTTTCGCCACCTTGAAGCATTACGTAGCCGCCACCCTCTTCTGTCGGCTTTTCGGTTTGCGACGGAGCCAGAATACATGAAGCTTGTCCTTGATTTTCCATTATTGAGGCTTCACCTCCTTGTCCCTTTCTGCCGGACCATCCGCGACTTGTAGAGTTCTCTTTAGTCCGGGACCAGCACTCCGAAGCTCGATGTCCTGCTTTATCACAAAGGAAGCACCGATTAGTTGCACGTGGCATAGCTGTTGGAGGTTCATTCTTGCGAGCAGAGTCTAACACGACCTCCTTGGAGAACTTTTCTCTACCTAGATTGGTTAGGTTTTGTGCCTCTATAAAACAATCGGCATTCTTTGACAACATAGCGAGGGTCTTACAGTTCCTTTCTTTCAGGAACACTCGCAGCGACGCAGAACATCTTCTCAAAAACTGTTCAGCAATCATGGTGTCCCTGAGGGAGTCGAAGGTCCTCTCAATATGGGACATTTCAAGCCAGTGGTCAAAGTAGCCCGATATTCTACCTGCATATTGTAGGCCAGTCTCATTGTCTTCGGGCCTTGCGTTTCGAAACTTTTCTCGGTATCCCTCAGCAGTGCACCGAAAGCGCTGAAGGAGAGTAGCCTTCAGCTGGTCGTAGTCTAGGGCTGCATTAGAATCAAGCCGTCCTATGACCGTCAACGCTTCTCCTGTCAGGCAGAGGCTGAGGGAGAGCGCCCATTTTGCGCGGGGCCATTCTTGACTTGTTGCCACTCGCTCAAAACGTTGCAAGTAAGCGTCTAAATCATCCCGGGCTTCGTTAAAGGGCGGGATCAACTTATGAGGACTGAATAGCTCAGGAGCCGCCCTGGTAACCGACTGTTCCGTAGTGCTGTCACTCTGTGCGCTTTGTACGCCAGCAGTCTTTTCCTGGAGCTCGATCTTGAGCTTTAGCACTCGTTCTTCCGCTTCTAGTCGTAGACGCTCTTGTTCTGCCTGCGCTTCGGCCTCCAGCGCCTGCGCTTTCGCGTCTTCCCGATGTTGGGCGCGCTGGTCGCGTTCCCTCACGATTTCTGTATCAATCCAACGCTTTAACTCCGCTCCTGTCATTCCTAGCTCTTTCCCTATGGCGTACAACCTCTCGATCTCCATCGCTCCTCCTGTGCGTTTGAATATCCTGGCAGGCTCGCCAAAATTTGTGATAGGAGGATGTGGGCCCAGGCCTCAAGCACACAGGGATGGCACAATGAACACAGAGAGGCTTTAATGACACGGGGACGGGACTAGGATAACGTACACGATAACACACACACAGTTCCTTTCATAAATGTCTGTCGCGTAAGTATCGTCACGCTCAGCGTCAATGTAGGAAGGCGTCCGATAGCGCGTCGGTATCACACACTCACGGCACGAAGAGGCGCAGAGATGAATCTCGAGCGGCGAGTGGCGCAGGGGCTGGAGGCCGGGGCGGATGCCTGGCACACGACGAGCCACTCGCGCGACAGCAGGGTCGGGACGTCTGCCCGCCACAGGGTAGACCGTTCGGAAGGCTTAGCTGCACCGGAACATGCCGGTGTCGGATGCTCGCCCAGCAGTGGAGCAGGCCGGTTGACGACCAAGGACAGCCCGGCCTGTTCTGCCAGCACACCCAGGAACACCGGCCTTGGGTAGATGACTGCTCGGCTCGTTCGGAAGGCCAGCCCAGGCAGCTCAGGCAGATCGCACGGCTGCCGTCTCCGCCCAGACACCGGCTCTTCTCTTCCTCTTCGTCCGTCGCCGCCGCACAGCAGTCACGCGCATTCGGCCGCGACATTCAAACAGTCCAAACTCCTATCACAATATTATAAGCTTTTTACATTGCAAAGGCCAAGGGCACGTGTATTAGTTGCCCTTCAGTGACGCTTACCGAAAAGGAGATAGCTTTTCTAATGAGATAGGGAGGTTGTGATGTCACGATGGGCCATTCTTGGTTGCATCTATTTAAAGTCCTGTTTCTTCAAAAAAACATTTAGTTGGAAGTTAGCGCCTTGTCCGTCGTACATGTTGTTCTTTTAGTCCTCGTCTTCGTAGCGCTCTTTTCATCAAGGATGTCGAGCATTTGCGGTGCTGACATGACGCACAAGAGGCAATGTATTTGGCCACCGTTGTGGATAGGCCAGGCCAGAAGCACCGGGTCTTTATGCGGTCGTAAGTCTTGTGGAAGCCTAAGTGGCCAGCCGATACGTCGTCGTGAAGTGCCTCTAATACTCGCAGGCGAAGGCAGCGAGGTAGCACTGGGACCCACCGGTGACCTGTTGGGTGGTAAACGTAGCGGTGTAGCACATCACCTTGAAGGCGGAATTGTCGAAGTTGGCGTCGCAAGCGGCTGTTGGGTGGTTTGGCGAACCCACTAAGGCGATCCATGAGAGCTCGACAGTAGGAGTCGGCCCGCTGAAGCGAGACGAAATGAGAGCGTGATGAAAGCGTAACTTGGTCCAGGGGCATTATCGAGAGCTGGTGTGAGGCAGGCGTAGCATTGGAATGACTTGGTGGGGAAGACGACAGCGCCTTACTGGGAGAGAGCGAGATTGGGCAGCGAGACAATGCGTCTGCATCATGATGACTTTTTCCAGACTTGTACGTTATAGTAAGGTCATATTCCTGCAAGCGGAGTATCCAGCGTCTTAAGCGCCCTGACATGTTTTTCATGGATGACAGCCAACACAGAGCATGATGGTCGATGACGATGGTGAAGTGGCGGCAGTAAAGGTATGGGCGAAATTTCTGAATCGGCCAAACGATAGCCAGGCACTCTTGCTCTGTAATGGTGTAGTTCCGTTCAGCTGGAGAAAGTGTTCGGCTGGCATATGCTATGACTTGCTCTTTAGAGGCTGTATTACGTTGCAGAAGTACTGCGCCAATACCTTGTGCGCTTGCGTCAGTATGGAGTATGGTGGGGGTTCGATTATCGAAGTGGCGAAGCACTGGTCCGGAAGTAAGATGCCGCTTAAGAGCTTGAAAAGCAGACTCGCAGTCGCTAGTCCACGTGAAAGAGGCACCGGTAACCAGTAGCTTGTGTAAAGGAGCTGCTATTGCTGCGAAGTTGCGTATAAATCTACGGAAATATGACGCCAAGCCGAGGAAACTACGTAGATCTTTCTGTTGCTGGGGGCGAGGAAACTGGAGAACGGCACTAATCTTTTCGGGGTCTGGCTGGATGCCATCTTTTGAGACGACGTGACCCAATACTTTTATCGTCTTGCTTGCAAATTTGCATTTTTTTGTATTGATCTGGAGACCAGCATTTGCAAGGCACTTGAGAACTTCGTCTAATTGATGAAGATGTTTGCTGAAGTCAGACGAAAAGATGACAATATCGTCCAGATAACAGAGGCATGTCTTCCATTTTAGACCACGAAGTACGTTGTCTATTATGCGCTCAAATGTCGCAGGAGCATTACAAAGGCCAAAAGGCATCACGTTAAATTCATAAAGTCCATCTGGTGTAGCGAATGCGGTCTTTTCTTTGTCAGTCTCGTTCATCGGAATTTGCCAATATCCTGATCGAAGATCAAGGCTGGAAAAATACTCTGCCCCTTGTAGTGTGTCCAAGGTGTCGTCAATTCGAGGTATTGGATATACGTCCTTGCGTGTGATTTTATTGAGCGCTCGATAATCGACGCAAAAGCGAACGGAGCCATCTTTTTTCTTTACCAGGACCACGGGAGAAGCCCATGGGCTAGATGAAGGTCGTATTATCTTCCGTGCAAGCATGTCGGCAACCTGTTGTTCAATGACCTTTCGTTCGGACGATGATACACGATAGGGGCGTCGTCATATTATAGGGGAACCATCGGTCTCGATGCGGTGTGTAGCCGCAGGAGTTTGGCTCAACACAGGGGAACAGCTATCGAAACAGGCTTTGTGCTTTGCCAAGACCACCATTAAGGCTTCGGACTGCGCGGCTGTTAGGTCAGAACCAAGAACGGCTGGAGGAGGGAAAGAATCATCCAAACCTGAGGTTGGTGCTGGCGATGAAGAAGGGCAAAGCGTGACTATATAGATAGGTTGAGTGTCGGCGAGGGTTGCCACAGTCATCCCTTCGGGCAGCATCACAGGATCCGGGGTCGTGTTGCAAGCAGACAGAAGGGCGCGGCCACGTGAAAACCGGACGAGACAGGTGGCAATGAGAATTCCGCGAGAAGTACAGCGGGAAGAAGGGGCAACTAGGTCATCTCCGTCGGCGATCTGACTGGATGTTACGGCTACAACGTCTTCAGGACCAGGATGCAGAACGCAGTCTGCAGCGATGGCCAAGTTCACGCATGGAAGTGAAGAGTCCGTAACAGGTGCAAGCTCTGTGTCGGTGATGTGGACAACTTCCTCTCTACATGAAATGACGGCTGAAGCAGAATGTAGGAAGTCCCAACCCAGTATAAGTTCACGGATACAAGTTGGAAGGATGATAAACTCAATGTGGTGGCGTATGCCGTCGATGAGAACACTAGCAGTACACTGTCCGTCGGGGTTAATGAATGCATTATTAGCACCACGCAAAATAGGTCTAAGATAAGGCGTTTTGACTTTACGGAGCCGGGTACACAGATCACTACGAAGAACAGAAACGGCGGCACCGGTATCGATGAGAGCTGATGCGGAAACACCTTCGACAGTTACAGAAAGCATGTTAGCCGGGCGAACAGGAGGAATTTTTGAAGACCGATAAGAAGCAGTTTCCCCTCCAAAAACTGCAACAGTTAGTTTTCCGAGTGCTGGTCGACAAGATGGGAAATTAAGTGGGGCGAAGCGGTGATGTAGAGCGCCGGTAAGGCGATGGAGAACGACGTCTGGCCGAACGGGAACTATGAGGCAGATTTGGAGCAGCTGGAGGAGACGGAGAACGCTGTCGAGGGAACGAATACGATCCGGGATAGTAGGCGTCTGATCGGCGAGTGCGGTCTCTCTCGTTCTCAGCATAGCCTCATCTTTCATCCTGCTGGCAACGGCGGCAGAAGCGAGATATATGGCTGCATATACCACAGTAAAAACAAACTGGACGAGGTGGACACTACTGAGGATACGATGGCGCAGCAAGTGCTCTGGTTCCCATCGAAGCCAAATGGTCATAGGAAACACCAGTAGGTACGGAGAGATCACGGTAGGGGTGGGTAGCGAAGCAACATCCGCGTAGGTAGGTGCGGGACGCGCTACCGGAGCAAGGTGCGTCGTGGGTGTAGTCATCGCTGTCAACTCTTGCTTTACGACCTCGCGCAAGTCGGAGGTGGGGGTTGGGGCGCAGGCAGCAGGTGGACGCCTTAGGTCTTGTAGTTGAAGCTCTTCACGGATGATGGTGCAGATAAGAGCACGTAGATCTGGAGAATGGGGAATCTGAGGATCGCTGCTGTCATGTGGAAGACGAATAGACTGCAGCTCGTCTAGGCGTTGACACGTTAAAGTGATGTCTTGGACAGAAGCCGGATTTTGCACGATTAAGGCGTTGAACGCGACAGACCCAATGCATTTTAAGATGTGGCGAACGCGTTCGGCTTCCGTCATGCTAGGATTCGCACGGCGGCACAGAGCCAATACATCCTCTATGTATGAGGTGTAAGACTCTTGCGGAAGTTGGCGGCGCGTTCCAAGCTTCTTTTTGGCTACTTCTGCACGGCCAGACGAGGAAGCGAAGATTTGCCGCAGCTTGGAGGTAAACGTGGACCAATCTGCGATGTCGGATTCGTGGTTGAAATACCACGTCTTTGCAACACCGGTCAAGTAAAAGGCGACGTGCCTCAATTTCTGGGTGTCGTTCCACTTATTGCAAGAACTCACGCGGTCGTAGTGGTCGATCCAGTCGTCAACGTCATCACCACGGAGTCCCGCAAAGACAGGGGGATCGCGCTGAGGGCTCGTCACACAGACGACACAGACGGGGTCGTCTGTGTGGTAGGGTTAGAGGCACTGGAAGGGCCAGGGTTGGACGTGTCCATTGTTGTAGGGGTAGCTGGGCGCAGGCGGCGACCGGAACGGAGCTCCAGGGAGGACGGGAACGCGAGAGGACGTCGGGGTCTTGACGTACCTCCACCACTTTATAATACCGAGACCGATCAAGTTGTCCAGCGCTGTTTATTCCAAAAATGGCAACGCCCCTGCCCACGCGTGAAGAAGTCGAAGAACAGGGAAGATGATGATGGCTATGTACAACTGAAAACGACAAAGTACGTTAATAGCGCTTACAATATATATATATATATAACTTATTTGTCCATGAAGTACCTAGACGTGCGCTTTTAATGCGTTACTGGTCCATTTTATCCACTGGAAAATAAAGCCCCGTCTTGGGGAACGCCACGTACAGCCAGCGAGCTTGCTTTTGCACCCAATCCAATCCTTCCTGACGCCAACGCTAGCCAACACGCTGCGCAGCACACTCCGTCCAGGCAGCTTGTAAGTGGACTGTGTCTGTCGCTCCGCTAGCCCGCTTGCGGCTAAGCGGAGGGCGCATTCGCGCTTCCACTCCTCCTCAGCTGCTGAGCGGAGCGTAAAAACACCAAACTAAAACATTCCATTTTAGCTATGGACGGGTTGCCAGTTGACGATGAGATGTTTAGCAGTAGCAGGGCATACGACCTGGCTGGTGGTGCTTCAGCCAAGTTGCGTGGAAAACGGTGCTGATAATGCTCAAGGAGCGCAGCCTGGCGGGTCGTGCTTCAGTCGGGCTACCTTTGCCTCGAATGATGCATACTCAGCTTGTTAGGGGTATTACGCATGGACCTCTGGCGTAGTGGCATACGACTATGCTGCACTGAGGACTGGTTGCGCCGTCTCTTGTAGGATTGTCTGGTGTATTGTGCCTCGACTGCCCTCGCAAAAGCAGCCAGTGATTCCTTTTTAAATTGTTTCCCTATGGGGATAATTGGATACCAAGAAAATGAAGGGCATCTTGTATGGCGGTCAATGCCTACCTCCTCACCATCATTTGTGTTGATGATTATAATCACTGTACGCCACTAGTTCAACCTTTCGAGAGTCCGTGCAGTTATTTTTTTAACATAACACCATCTAAGGCTGTTTCTCAAAAAAAACTTACGTCTACCGACTACACGTCTACCTTGTATGCGGTTTCTCTCCACAACCAAGGACGAAGGGAAGTGCAACGGATTTCAGAGAAGTATTCTGAAACATTCCTGTCATCGTAGTGCCCCCACACCTGACACCTGGCCACCAGGAAGTAAGGTATTGTTGCTGTTCAATAGCCTTTACTACGACCCAACCCTTGCAATGTAGAAGGGTGGGAACAGTCAGGCTAGGTCTGGGAACAAAGAATAAAGGGAACACATTGAATGGGAACGATGCTTTATTCTGCTAGTCTGTGGCCGAAAGTATTTTCATCTCAATATATGTTTCCTGCGCGTGTGCAGTGATTAAACAATTAAAAAAAATTCTTAGCAATAGCTCTTCACGCTACCGTTCAATGGTTTGAATGCCAAAAGTTTTGCCGTTCAAGCTGTTGAACACTTCTGTAAAAGTGGAGTGCAAAGTTATTGCTAAGAAATTATACTGACCAGCATTGAACAGCATGCAGAAGCAATTGCTAGAACAAGAACCTGCAGAGTCCCTATACAGGGCTTCTGTATACAACCTTTGCAAGCATAAGCATGTACTCATGCACACACGAAACTATGTGAACGAGCGCTCAGTTGTTGCAGATGAAAATTAAAATTGTTTTCTTTATGTGCTTGCTAATACACTGATGTCCAGAGTGATCTGCTCGTAGAGACTAGTGCATTGCCTGAGTATTCCCACCACTCCTGTCAGTGCTTTCTCACGAGCTCAGCTTGTTCTAAATGAGGGGCCTAGCTGAATGTTAGCCACAATATCTTGAACACTCTTTATTGCTTTCCTTTAGCCTTCCTTTAGCCTTTCTTTAGCCACGCAGTGGGATTACCTCCACAGTAAAAAATGCTCAGTTGGTCCAATTGAACAATTTGCCAAATACTTGAACCTCGACTGCTTTAAAAACTGCTTCCTCGCAAAATGTTTTCATTTTGTTTTATTCACCGATGATTATCATACCCCTGATGCGAAATTTCAGCACCGCTCTATAGGTCTTTTCATTTTGCTTGTCAATATTTTTATTATGATTATATATAGGTTTATATTAGGAAGAGGATGCTTTGAGTAGCGCGCTTTGTTTCTATACAGACGACGCGCTACTCTGGCGCCGCATCGTATCCATCGTCGCAAAGCCCGTCTTGGGGGCACTACGCTTTTCTTCTCACACATCTGTTCCACTAACGATGAGAGCAGCCCTTCATAATGGGAAAATTGTGCCACCAGTGTCAGTGGTGGCAGCACCCAAGGAAGCATCACATAGAGCCTTATTCGTAGATGCTCCCCATTGGCCTTTACAGTGATACATGTCACACATGCTGGTACCACAAACTGACCTCAGCAGCTGATGCCACGGACAAACTTAGCCCTCCCCACTTCACTAGTGTCCCTGTATATTCTCCTGCAGGGAGCAGCGTTGTGCATAGGTTCGCCATTATGTTCCAGCTATGCAGTAAAGCCACTCCTCATGTGTGCAGGAGGCAAGTGCCTCACGGTGTTCCATTTGCTTTTTCTGTCTGCTGGTCGTGAGCTACGTGCGCCAATTGTTTTTAAGTGCTGAACAAGATGGCACTATTTAATATAGGCTCCACTCGAACCATTGGCGTAGTCTGAAAGGGGTAGGGTTCCAACACCCCGAAAATTTGTTTGTATGTATGTACCTGTACATACACATATACGAACACAAACACGGACATACATATAGGGGGTAGGACCCTCCTCGATCCCCCGAAATAAAATCCTGACTACGCTCATGGCACGAACAGCTCAAAAGTTCGCATGCAAACGTGCTGTACGTTGCAACAAAAAGCGGTGCAGTTTTTTCAGCATGCACATGAAGTTTTCTCCATGAGGCCGAAAGGCAAAAAAATGCTTTAAATGGTGTTTAAAGAAAACTTCGCCCACGTAAGGTGGACAATTATGTCAGCCCATTTAGGCTGCCGAAACGAGCCAATTAATGATCGTTGCCAAGAGAACTATCGTGCCAGCAGTTATGTCAGGGACCGTTAACAGAGTATCATTTATCACTAACCGTCATTCACAGCAGCTACACGTTTTCAATATATGCAGTGCCGACACGTAGATTGAAATGCATTTCAAATGTTCACATGCACACACTTTATGCAAAGCTTATTTTTATGATTCATTCATACCGCAGACTAACCAGCTGCTTTGTAGCATCAAATCTTCAAATGGAAAAATATTCAAGATGGACGAGCATCTAGATCAAATTTATTTGTACATTGGAATGGATGACCAATGGCTGTTGGCAGATGGGCAAGAGTGATGGTTCTTGGAGCCTTGGGGGTTGGGGGCAGAATTCAAAGCAACTGCAAAGGCGACAAACCACTAAGAGTAACAGCAGGTTATATTTATTGCACTAGTAATCAAGTCAGGATGGCAAACTTGCAAAGTAATTATTCACACATTTCAAGTTGTAGTAGGACAATACGTTTGTCTTGATCTTTTCATACTACTCGGGCCAATTTACTGTAGCACACTGCCTATTAAACATTGTGGGGTTCTCAACCCATACTCTTGGGACAAAGGAACGACAACACAGTCACAAGGGCATTTATTGCACCTTTCATAGATCAATGCCTGCTAGCCGAGTTGCTATCCACAAAACATGCCGATGGGCGCGCAACAAATCTAGAAGTCCGACTCACCGCGACCGGATAACGAGCGATTATGTTCGCCCCATGCTGGATCCCAACTCCTGGTCGTTCGCGCGTACGGTCACGCAAACGGTGGCGCGTTCGAAGGTGGCCACGCGAGACGGTCTCGCAGAAGCATGGATCGGCACCCGCGCAGGACGTCCGCGGCACTCGCTGGCCCGCCGCCAAAGAGAGCTTTCTCGTTTTCGCTCCCAAGTAACCCCACCGGAGTTCGGCGTTCGTGTTGTCCACTTCTCTACTCTTGTGTCCTGTCTGCACGCCTCACTTCTTTTTTGCATAATGAACCCCACCGTAGGCGGCGTTAGCAGTGCAACACTCGCGCCATCTCTCGTACTGCGCCTCAACCAGACCGACTGCCGCGGGCATCACGCAGTCCACGCGCCGAAGCCGCATTGCAGGGAAAGGGAGCTATGCGGGAAAAACATATCAGGGGACGCGTCAGAGTCGCGCATCCCCACATCCCCCCAACCTTAAATCCCTACTTATTCCGGCGAAACATGTTACACGGTCTAACGTCAACCCGTGCTTCACGAACAAGATGGTACATGCAACAGTGGCCGCGCCGAGGAAATGTCTACACGGTGTCCATAGCATGCGAGCCGACATTGTCCTTGGGTACACCGCTAGCGTCCACTGGTCACAGCAACAGCTCTGCAGACTCGACGGCACGATTCCAGGCCGGGACTCCGGAAACGGCGACGCATTAGTCGGAACAAGCAAGCGTCGCTCGCGCCAACGTGCCCTGCTGGCGAGCCATGGTAGCTGCCGGTGATCGCCGGCTCTTTTCTCCGCTGCCGACGGTTGTGAGCTGGATACATGCGGCCGCCGAAGTCGCTGCACCGAACTCGCCACAGCATCACCATTGCCCGGTGGCTCGATTGTAGTCCGGGACAGCAGCGCAGACGATGTGCAGGTGACGGCAAACCAGGGGTGATTCCAATGACGCTGCGTACACTCAATACACACGGCAAACACTACAGTAGTGCAAGGGAGAGAAATTCTGCATGCGCATCGCCCACATGGTACGATGCTCAACTCGGCTAGCAAAAGATCGGGCAGCTACTCGGATGCTAAGTTCACGTGAACGAAGCTCGCTTCCTTGAGTCAAACGAGTAATTTCAATTCGTGCGAGGCTAACTAGAATGAGGGAAGCAAAGTGCAACACCTCAACGCCACGGTCCACCAGGTTGTGTCTTTCCACGTGCGACAGGCAGCTCCGTAAAGCCTTAGGCCTAAAGCGTCGCTACCCTGACAACAACCGGCATCCAAAAAACAACACCCAAAATGGGCGCAAAACAGGCAGCCGCGAGGAGACGTCAGCTTTGTTAGGTGGTCCTACCACGCTCGGTGCACACGGCATCCGAGTTGACGGCGCCCACCGTCCCAGACGGTGTCGGAGCGCCCGGTGCCAGGCCGCAGTACCAGTCAGCCCGTAGCGGCACCCATGGCCCGCGGCCACCCGGCTCCCAAAGCCGCGACTTCATCAGAGTCAGAGATAGAAGAAGCTATTTACATAAAAAATTCGGACCAACCCCGAGCCTTCCGTACTCACTCGCTCTCCCAGGATGTAAACCACTTGGCTCTTGTACTGACGAATGTCATTAAAAAAGATCATTTGCGAAAAGGCTTAGCATGTTGAAAAGTTCAAACACACTACAGCCACCATCGCCTCCCTCAAGAAAATCCATGCTAGGCCTACGCTTCGGTTCAAACAAAGGTTTCGAACGAAGCTAAACTGTTAAAACTATTCAGTCATTCCAGTTACTATAGGCGGCGCGACAGTAGGGCAAAATGGCTGCCGAGATGGTGATAAGGCGATCTCGCAAGTGTGTACATCTCGAGCAGCAAAACACGTCAGGCCCTCTAGTTTCGCTGCAAACCATACTTTTTTTCTTGCTAAAGAGACTCAAAGGTGTGTAAATGAAGGCGGAGCTATGTTCAACGCCGGTCACATCATATGCTGCGGCATCAAGTCCATTACAGACGATTTTTGCAAAGAGGAGCGCAGAAACGTTGCGGAAAAAGGAGACGTTAACAGGAAAGACGCTCACTGGTGTCTAAGTATATGTTCAGAGACAAAGCACCAGGAACGTTATTGCGCATGGAACAGTGGCTGGCGGTTATGAGGGCGTGGGCAGGGCTTCACTGCAAACTTAAGTTGTGTCCGACTATAGTATTTACTCTGTTTGGAAACACTGTTCTAGAGCCGCATAGTAAGAACAATCATATGAGAAACACAGCGAAGTGGGCTATTTGGTAAGTTAACATTCATGGCGTATATGTGCAGCGCGACACAGATGTTTCATTCATTCTTTGTCCCACGTCTGTGTTGGGCTTCACATATGCTCCAAAAATCGTATAAGTGAACAACCTTTCATGCCACCCATACGTATCTCAGCGTTAACAGGGGTGTTAGTCGAGATGAATGTTGCTTTAGTGTAAACAAAGCAAGCTCACTTCTGTAATCAAGGCGAACATATCTCATATATCCTGGTAACTTTAGGAGCCTGCCAGTCTCGGCTTATACGCAGTAGCCATACCAGTTTCCGGTTCGCACGGCACCATGTAAGAAACTTTGCCAACTTCCATGTGGTGTGTGCAGTTTGGTGCGCTGCACTGCGTCATTCTGTAATATCATCGAATAGCCTACCTGCAAGCTGGAGCTGATGAATGCAATGCACGCTCGACGGTTCACTGATTGCAACGTCGATGGCACTGACGAAAACGAGTCGGCATCGCGCCTGTAAAGTTGGCTTCACAGCAGCACAGTTGAACTTTGATACCACGTGATAGCACTCAGTGAATAGCAGTGCAAGCAGCACTGGAAAAGTTATGTGCAACTCTGCTCCCTGCAGGAGCATATACAGGAACACTACACTTCACTCCACCCTGGTGCCCCCTTGGAAGTGCAGATGAAACACCCACATGGTGGCGGATGCTGTGGCCGCCGGCAGCTCAGTGCGTGCACATGCCGTTTCCTCTCTGCTACTCCTCCACTTGCCGTCTCATGCTTTCCCTGTTAACTCCTCCTTCACATTCCTCCTCACGCGCTCTTCTTTACCACTGCGCTCCATATTCACTTTTATCTTCCGCCTGTGCTCGTTCGCTTGGTTACAAAGTGTAACGCCATTGCTGAGGCACGCCAACGTTCAATGCAGGAACGGGCGCTTAAGAGCTGCGCTCTAAAATGAAAATTGTTCGCAGGCCATAAGATTATTTAATAAATTAGAGGGGAATGATTCCTCTTTTCACCGGCTAGAATTTGGAAGGGCACTGACAACCTGCCTTGGTTGCTTAGTGGCTATGGTGTTCGGCTGCTAACTATGAGGTCGCCGGATCAAATCCTGGCCACGGCGGCCGCATTTAGGTAGGGGCAAAATGCGAAAACACCTATGTACTTAGATTTAGGCGCACGTTAAAGAACCCCAGGTGGTCCAAATTTCCCGAGTCCCTCACTACAGTATGCCTCATCATTAGATCGTGGTTTTGGCATGTAAAACACCACCATTTAATTTTTTTAAGGGCGCTGACACGGATTTCTTGAAAAGGACAAAAAATTAAAACATTAGTGTTTCTCCACTACAGCTGAGTTATTTGCGAAGCCCACAAGACACAATCTGCATTTGCGAGCACTGTCCATGAAACCATGCTCATGGCTGAATAAAAAAAAAATATCACCAACTGATGTCATAAAGGCCAACTGCCCTTGCCTTCGATGCATCAAGAAAAACTCTCCAACTCCTAAATTCTTTTCTTTTCAAATGACGAAGAAAATCAGAACTACCAAGGCAATCACCACGAAATAGCCGGAGCTGCATGTACATGTGGCATCTACGTCTGCACGCATCAGACTGTGAAAAAGGGGACTTGTTTGTAGACAAAAGCGTCTGAAACTGAACTACTCCATGCAATAAAGTTTTAGAGCAGACCGGATGATAAAAGAGCGAACGCAGTTCACAGGGGGGGATGAATGATGCGAGGGGAAAAGCAGAGGAGGTTCATGCAGTGGAACCATGAGGCGGGAAGCGAAGGAGGAGAGTAGGGCGAAAGTGTGAGAAGAAAAGCGTTGTGTGGCGATGATGGCTGCAAGATGGCGCCAAAGTAGTGCACCAGAGTAGTTTGTCTGGAAGGTCTGTCTGCGACGGCTGCTGTGAATGTTGCCTACACATCACCCACGTGCTGACGCTCACAATCTCCAGATTAGCGAGGCAGTCATGCCATACTTCGCTCCATTTGCAACGTGCAGCATGAGACAGATTGTCTGCGCCAGCCAATACACAGCGAAATGAAAACACATATAGAGCTGCATTAAGATTTCCCATCGGGGAGCGTCATAATCATCGGTGCATTCTTTTTCTTCTCTCTCTTGCCTGCCAATGCTTCTCGTAAGGGGAGAAGCACTGGGAGAAGCATGAGTAGCGGCCATACCTGCACTTTGCAGGTATCAACATACAAACCTGGGAGCTAGGAGGAAGTGATGTCAAGATTGGGCACTTCAAAAACGTTTCCCCAGTCACCTGTGAACAAAAGTGGCCACCCAGCAAATTTCTGGAATTTTTATCCGCCATAGCTCCTGGCCACGATGACACAATAGCTTAACCTGCTGGCTAGCGGCATGCGCTCATGATATACCATGAAAAGGAAGCAAAATTACCCAAGGAAATTGGGGGCGCTATTAGTCGTTATAATGAACAGTAGATCAAATGGTCCTTCTTATGTCATTCTTATCGTACTTTCCCTGTGTTTACTTTGCCCTAGCCTCTGCCCTTTTGACTGCATCCTACTTCCAGCATGTGTTCACGTGTCAGCCGTACCTGGCACTTCCATTCTTTCTTCCAGCAGCTCCGATAGGACTATGGTGAAGGTGTGGTTACAAACATGTGCTTGAAGGACTGTCAGGTAGGCAAGGTGACTCGACTAACCAAACACTCAAACCTGGAGAAAGAATCCATTTGCATTTTGCCCATTTTGTAATGTTTAATGGCGAGGCAGCCACAATTGAGAAATGCTGAAAGTGGTGTGAAACAGCTCGATATATTTTTGCACAAATGGCACCACTGCCAAAAAACGGTTGTGGTATTTGTTATTCATTGGAAAGCTTGTCTCAAGCACTGCTTGAAACGAGCAAGGACACTGTATGGCTGTATACCAATGGGCGACATTCTTAGTGAATCGGCATATTATGGGAAAGAACGTCAATTTGCACAGACCTGGCTAGCAAAAAAATAGCTAAATTCACTGTTTCAACGTAGATTTCCTAAAAAGGATCAGACAATTTTTGCTCCATGAAATGGGAGAGGAGAGCTTGCTGCTTGATTATTGAAGTTGTCAGAGTTTCAGCTTGAATAGTTTTGTCCAAACTTCGAGAATGCATGACCAAGTATAGCCGTAAATTGCCATTTTGAAGTAATAATAACTCAACTAATTATCAGAATAAACACACAAAAAGAACTTCTCACAAATGATGATTAGATTGTAGCTTAGAATATCACTCAAATGGTCGTTCTGCATTGAAAATGAACAAAGTGTAGCAAAGAAGACAGGCGTGTGCTTCAGATGCATCGTCAACGCCTCGCTCAAGAACAGAGCTCGCGCGCTTGGTGCCCGACGCTTGATCAATAGACCTGCCTGTGTATCGTGCAACGTTCTGGCTAGTTAATTAAACTGTGGTACATATCTGGTGGAGGTTGATAGGTTTTCCCCAACCCTGGAACTGCACAGTCGGAAGTTGTCACCCATTATGCCTGAAGACACAAGCCAAACACCACCACCGGCCTCACCCACCCTCCTCTGTTCCAGCTCGCTGCGTCCACGGGATCCCGCCATCTTCAGCCGCCTCAATGAAAACGCCGTCAAAGACTGGTCCTCATCCTATGAACTCGTGAGTGCCCACAACAAACGGGATGATGCTCACAAGTTGAACAACGCGGTCTTCTACCTCACGGGCGTTGCAAATGTGTGGTTCTGCAACCACGAATCTGACCTTTGCAGCTAGTCAGACTTAAAGACTAGCTTCACGCAAGTTTTTAGTCGGCCCACAGTGCGAAAGCTTCGTGCCGAAGAGGGCTTGCGCAGCCATTCTCAGCAGCCTGGTGAGAACTTCACCGGACTACATACAAAGCGTTGTGGACCTTTGCAAGCACGTCAATGCTTCAGAGACCGAATCCGATAAGATCCGGCATATTTTGAAGGGCATCGAAGACGATGCCTTTCAAATGCTCTTATCGAAAAATCTGTGGACGTTCGTCGAAGTCGCGGATCTTTGTCAGAGTTACGATGAACTCCACAGACAACGTCTCCTGACCCGGCGTTCTTCCACGCAGGATGTCTCTTTTTTGAGCTTGACTGCAGTTCCCGACCATGGCCCCCTGCTCTGTGAGACGAAAGTGTTCATCCGTGCCGAAGTCGCTCGGCAGCTCTTTCTACTCACTGCCTTTCCAAGCTCTACGCCATCTTTGACTCCAAAGCTG
Organism: Dermacentor andersoni; assembly: GCF_023375885.2. Taxonomy (NCBI): domain Eukaryota; kingdom Metazoa; phylum Arthropoda; class Arachnida; order Ixodida; family Ixodidae; genus Dermacentor; species Dermacentor andersoni. Next base: position 304,403 of record NC_092817.1, on the reverse strand, counting down.
CGACAAATGATACAGGAGCAAGTATCTGAGGCTATTCCGTCCCTGCGTGCACCACCACCGTTACCTGCACCTATGATATACGCTGAACTTTAGCGCGGACCGTGCCATCGCCGTTCTCACCACCACAGCTCGCTCTACTATCACATCCGCCCATGTTTCCCACCAGGATACCAGCCAACACTGGACCATGGTGCATGCCCGACAACCATCCAATATGCTTCTATTGCGGCATCCCTGGTCATGTGGCATGGTTCTGTCGCCGACGTTCATGGATTCCCAAAGCTGACCAACCTGCGCCATCATACGCCCCTCCAGTTCTGTTCTTCTCGTCACCTTGTGAATTATGTCAGACTTCTCTACGCATCGGCAACACTGCCCATGAGTGCTGCTCGCCATCTCCCTGATGCCGTTCGATTTCGCCAATGCGTCGTCGTTCGCCTCCTACCGAACAGGAAAACTAGTCGCCGCAGTTCTCTAGGCAAGAACTGTGTCTGTGTCGATCAGCACAAGGCCTCGCTATTCTCCGAAGAACGTTATTGAAGTATCTGTAGATGGAATCGTTGAATTTGCACTAGTAGACACAGGAGCCACCGTTTCTGTCATTACTAAATAACTTTGTCTCTCACTCAGAAAAGTAATGACACCCTTGTCTGCCTTGTCGCTCCGTACAGCAAGCGCAGAGCACATTACCCCTGTTGCTGCATGCACTACCTGCATCACCACTCAAGGACTCATGTACCCAATCAAATTTGTTTTTCTGTCTTCATGCTCATATGACATCATCTTGAGGTGAGACTTCCTTTCCGATTACAAGGCCATCGTTGACTGTTCTCGCGCCAAAGTTGAATTTCCACCGCTTCCGGACGCCCAACTTGATGATGCTGATGATTCCGGCGCCAAGCTGCTCATTGTTGATGACACTACGATCCCTCCGCACTCATCTGTGATTGCAACTGCCTGCTACAACAGTTTTACAGATACCACTGGTCTTTTTACACCGTCGCATATTTTTGTTCATCGTCAATGTTCTCTTCCCTTCGTTGTCCTCACTGTCAACAGGAGCTTCACTCATATGCTTGTATCCAACAATTGTGCCTCGCCCCTATGCGTCGCAGTGATTGCTTTGGACGTCTTGAGCGTAACGATTCTACGACCATCTTCGATGCCCCTCTTGATGGCACTTGCTCCGAGATCAGTACATTGGCTTGTTGCCCTGTTTGCCCCTTGTTTCCCCCAGATGTCTTCAACAGTTCTATAGATCCCAACCTGAGCATCACACAATGTTCCCAGCTTTTCAACCTGCTTCGCAAGTACTCCTCTACATTTGATTGTCAACAAGCGACTTTGGGCTGCACATCGAGGGTGTATCACGAGATAGATACGGGCGTCCATACTCCGCTGCGCCAGCGACCTTATCGCGTGTCACCCACAGAGTGCCGTGCTATTGAAGACCAAGTCAGCGATATGCTTCAGTGCGGAGTTGTTCAACTTTCTAACAGTCCCTTGTCGTCCGCTGTAGTCCTTGTGAAGAAAATGGATGGGCCATCCGGTTTTACGTGGACTGTCACCGTCTTAATAAGATAACGCGCAGAGATGTATATCCTTTGCCGCGCATTGATGACACCTTCGATTCTTTGCAAGGCACAGAGTACTTCTTCCCACTCGACTTACGTTCTGGCTATCGGCAAGTGCCCATGGCACTGGCCAATCACCCAAAAACAGCTTTTGTAACAACAGATGGCCTGTATGAATTTAACGTTATGCCGTTTGGTCTTTGCAATGCTCCTTCTACTTTTGAATGGATGATGGACAATCTCCTCCGTGGTCTAAAATGGAAGACGTGCTTATGTTACCTTGATGATGTGGTCGTCTTTTCTCCTGACTTCACCTCTCATCTGTGCTGTCTCAAGCATGTCTTGCAGTGCCTAACTAATGCGGGCCTCCAACTCAATATGAAGAAATGTTGCTTTGGAGCCAAGTAACTAACGATACTCGGACACGTGGTTTCCAAAGACGCCATTTTACCCGATGCTTCTAAACATTGCTCTGTCACCGATTTTCTGAAACCAATGACCCTGAAGGAACTTCGAAGGCTCATCGGGCTCTGCTCATACTTTCGTCGTTTTATCCCGGAATTTTGCTTCTATTATTGCTCCATTAACCCAACTTCTGCAAGCTGACACCGGCCTTTCTGCCTGGTCCCCAGCTTGTGAGGACGCATTTACAATGTTGCGCTGTCTGCTCACATCGCCGCCCGCATGGCACCATTTTGACCCCTAGCTCCCACAGAAGTTAACACGGACGCCAGCGGTGTAGGACTTGGCGCTGTCCTCGCTCAGCTCAAAAGTAGATACAGCATATACATAGTAGCCTATGCCAGCAGGACACTAACCAAGGCCAAGTCTAATTACTCCGTAACTGAAAAGGAGTGCTTAGCTATCATTTGGGCCCTTGGAAACTTTCGACCATACCTGCACGGCCGTCCCTTCAATGTCGTTACCGACCATCACGCCTTATGTTGGCTGTCAACATGTGAAGACCCATCAGGTCGCCTCGCTCGCTGGGCCCTCCGGTTACAAGACTTCGACACAGGCGCTCTCTCTCGCTCCCCAACGTCAGGTGACAAAACTTGCCTTTCTGCCATCGACTCTGTGTTTTCATCACCAGCGCTCATCGATATAGCTGCGGAGCAGCGCAAGAATCTGTGGATTGCAGCTCATTTGGATTGCCTATCTGACTTCCTGGCTACTCGTCCTTCCCGTGCTCTCTGCCATCAAGCTTCTCACTTTACGGTACGGGATGGACTGCTCTATTGCCGCAACTACGCTTCAAACAGTCGCAAGTGGTTGTTCGTCGTCCATCGCCACCTCCACACAGATGTGTGCTCTGCTTTCCATGCAAATGCACAATGCGCCCGCACTGGCCTCTTCAAAACACACCAGGCTCCGCTTGCGCTTTTATTGGTGTGGGATGTACAGTGTTCTGCAGACGTACATCAGCTCATGTTCAGAATGCCAGCGCCACAAGTGTCCTGCTCGCCATCCTTGTGGTCCCTTGCAGCCAATCCCGTGCCCCTCTTGGCCATTCGAACGCGTTAGCATCAACCTCTACGACCCTCTACCGTACACGCCTTCTGGGAATCGCTGGATTGTTGTTGCCGTAGATCACCTCACGCGTTATGCAGACACAGCTGCCCTACCAACCGCCACTGCCCGCGATGTTTCATCCTTCCTCTTGCAACACTTTATACTTCACCATAGTGCACCCCAGGCACTTCTCAGTGACAGAGGATGGGTCTTCCTTTCTGAGGTAGTTAACGCACTCCTTACTGCATGCCGTACTGTCTATCGCACCACTACTGCCTATCACCCACAGACTAACGGCATAACTGAGCGATTCAGTTGCACTTTGGGCGATATGCTATCCATGTACATTGCGTCCGACAACCTAAGTGGGATCTCGTTTTACCATATGTGACCTAAGCCTATAACATCGCCTCACAGGACACGACAGGGAGTGGCCGTTTAATTGCTATCGCAATAAAAAAAATGTGAGGCTTTGTCGTAGCAGTGCCCAGCTCAAGGCCATTGTTGCTCAATCTGCGATCAGTATAGTCAACGTCAATATACTCAATGAGTATATTGACATTCGTATAAATTGTTTATATATTCAGTGAACATTCTCTACAACCCAACTATGTTGCAGTATTATCACTCAGCACAAGACGTGCCTTTCTGTGGCTGAAGTTTCTCAAATGTTATCAATGGTTTTATCCGTTGTCTGTTGTCACCGAACCTTGTGTAATCTGATTGTATGTGCAACACGAAATGTGTAGTACTTTCAGGAAGGCATGCGGACACCAGCAATTACGCTGGAACCTTCGACAAGTCATATATACAAGCCGACGCGCTTCACCAGGAGATCAAATTTTCGGCATTTGCCGCCTGTGCTTTCCGCTATTGTTGTGATTTCAGTACAACCTGTTTTTCTGAGCGCAGGTGTGCCCATCTTTATTTATTTATCCATCTCTATTTTGTCTGAACAAGTGTTCAAGGAGAATTTTCTAAGCCTTTTGCTCCTACCTGCGCCATGCATTTCCCTGCTTGTTTATTCTAAGCGAGCAATCCAGAAGTTAATGGCAAGGTTTATTACACGCTGTTCTGGTGTACATTCTACACAGACGCCGTCATTGTTTTCGGGAATAGTGCACAAAAGCACCTCCTGAACTTGAAAGCTGTCCTTTAAATGATCAAGGAAGCAGGCTTGAAGCTGTACAACAAATGCCTTTCCGACATTCAAGAACTGACATTTCGAGCACACAAGGTCACTGCTAATGGTATTGCACTGCTTCCAAAGTAAGTAAACTCTATTGAAACACGCCATTACCAACAAATGTAGCCACCCTCCGTTTGTAGGTGGTACACAGGTGGTAGAACCTATGAAACTTACAGCGTCAAAATCGACCATTAATTTGGTCATAAGCAGACAGCAGTTTCAGGAGAGTCAAACAACTTCTTTCATCACCTACAGTGCTTCGACCCAGCACTACCAATGGTTGTGTCAACTGACGAATCTGACTGCAGGCTTGGAGCAGTCTTGCAACAGCAAGATGGGCGTAAAATGGGCACAATAGCTTTCGCATAGTGTATACCATCAACAGCTGAATGAAACTACTCGGTCAGAGAACACAAAGCATTTGCTTACAGCTAGGCATGTGAACGATAACATACCTACCTTTGGGGTCACCGGTTCCAACTCTGAACAGATTGTCAGGGGTTGGCGTCTTTGCTACCATCACAAGAATCTGGGAAGCACCCCCTTCATATTGCATACTGGAGCGGAAGGCTGCTTTGCTACAGTTTTGCGGTTGCATACGAAAATGGGTCTATGAAAACAGTAGCAGATGCTCTTTCTTGTCTGCCAGTTCCTAGTTCAGAAACTGAGCTTGCCATGGAAGAATATATTCTCGCTTGTTGTGCGCGCTTGTGTGACAAAAGAATAATTCAAGAAAGCTGTCTTTGTTGATGCCCGTCTACAACCGGCGATGTCCTTTATAATGGCTTCTTGGCCACTGCACAAGTCCATTCCTCAAGAGATTAACCCATTCTCAACATTCTTGAAGAACTTTCAGTGGGGGATGAATTATTACTGTGTGCACAGTGACTGGTTCCATCATCCTTTTCTGTTCAGATCATCCCATCTACACATGAGATGCACCAGGGCATCAATGCACAAAGGCACGACTTTGCAAGCAATTCTGGTGGCCTCAGACAAACAAGCAGAGTAGAATTGGCCATAAGGAACTGTAGGATGTGCCTGCAGGGCACATCCTAACATCCTACAAGGGGCAGACAAGTCTGCCAGTACCAGTACCCTTAGAGCTTGCAGAATGGCCCAAGCGGCCATAGCAAAAGTTTGGCGCTGACATTGTTGGGCCCCTGAAGCATGCACCACACAACAGGTTTGTCATCACTGTTGTGGATTACCACTCCAAATGGCCACAGGTATATTTCTGTAGCAATGTATCCACAAGCACGGTCAAGGAGTTTCTAGCAAGCACTTTTTCTTGAGAGGGCTATCCTGAAGAAATAGTCGGTGACAGCGGGCCACAATTCACTTCTCGTGAATTCACTGAATTTATTCAAGAACAAGCCATCCACCAGTCTCACTCATCAGTCTGTTATCGACAGGCTAACATGCAAATAGAATGGTTTAATCAAGTGCTTAGAGGGGCCCTGAGTCACCCCTCGGGCTTCGTGAAATAACATAGTCTGCGGGCAGCATACGCTGCTGTGAACATCTCAGCCAAGTTTTGCTGTCGTACGCGGTGCATGGAACTCTCAAGTGGAGCACAGAGTCACCCTTCTCTCAAACGCTCTCTTTTCAATAGAAGCCTGCTCCTAATTCTCTTCTGGACACTTGATTTCATAATAACACACATTCTCATATGCAGCTGCTACTGGTAGCTGTGGTCAGCTACGTAGTGTAGATACTGCAACTGCCACAGGGCACCACCATGAGTCCACTGGCAAAGCGCGTTGTGGCTCACTGAGGAGAAACGCATTTCGCTTACATTTAGCATGCCATAGGCACCAAAATCGAAAGTCGTGGCATCTACGTTAACATCCAAAATCAAATTTGAACTGCGCGCCACAGTGACATTTAGAAGAGGGAGCGTTGTGGGCACACCCGACTCCGCCGTGGCCTTCGCAGTGCAAGGCACTGAAGAAGGAACGGCAGCACAGCGGAGGCCGTGTTTGATTGCCAATAACTCCGCTTCTGCTCAACACATTGAAGTACCTTTTACGGCAAAGTATTTCTCAAATAGCCTATTTTTACTTCAAATGCCTTTCTCCGTTTCAATAAAAAGTCGTTCAGGGCCCCTTTAAGAACATGTGCTGGTGTCACTTCCTGAGCAGCAACTACTCCGCCAATCAGTCACAGAATATCTCAGCATCTACAGATGCACTCTACAGGAAATGACTGATGTTGTTCCAACAGTTTAATTGCTTGGTAGAATGCCCTGAGCCAGGTTGGATGTGGTGTGTTTTTCAGCGCCAGCCTTTACTGAAGATCTGGCTAAGGTGCTCTCCCAATTACACCAAAGAGTCGAGTACCAATAGCAACACAGCAAACAGTATGCAAACAAGAGAAGAGCTACCAAGAAAAGAACAGTAGCAGTAGCAGGTTTTGTTCTCATCAAGAAGGCCATTCGTTGACTTCAAAGAAGACTCCTCCTTTTCACCACAAGCTGAAGTCATGAAGAGGCAAGGGTGTTCAGGCTACAAGATGGCAGGAACTAGAGTGCATCAAAACTCTCCAAGGTTCCGCAGAGGTGCAGGCTTCATCTTCATGAGCTTTTGACCAAGATGCCGCAACCTCCTTCTGTTGCGGTACAGACACCACCACCTGCTGCTGCCATGGTGCACCTTTTTTCATCTGGCGCACCACAGTCCCAGCTTTTGGCGGTGCAGTCTGCTGCCAGCTGAGCAGCCGGTACAAGAACACCGACCACCTGCTTGGTTCAAAGACATTATGTACGAAAGTGGTCGCTTACTGTATATGGTGTAAAGTATGTGTATTGAGCAGAACCAGGCACCATCAGTGCCAAAACCACTAACAGCCCAAGACTCGGCGTATGCACAGATGCTGAGCATCCTAAGGCAGGAAAGACACACTGAGACCCAGCGCCTCGAAAAGAACCTACGGCAGGAATTTCAGACAGTAACGAATGCAATACAAACTCAGATGCAGGCGATATTCACGGAAATTCAGAGAAATATTCAGAAGCAACATGACGAACCTAAAAGGCGCAAGCCAGCAGATGAAAGATGACGGCACGGCCTATATGCATCCAATGGAACTGTCGAAGTTTTACGCAGAATGGATCCACACTAAGACAGCAAATAAAAAAATTCAAACCCCTTGTCGTGCTTCTACAGGAGACAAGGGGACAATGCACTATTCGAGGTTACCGAACCTTTCAGCAGGCTACGATACGACACCAGGGCAAAGGAAACCAACAAGCACAAGGCCAAGCTGCTCTTTTAGTAAGACATGACTGCACCAAAACCCAACTGCAGATACCAGATTTGTGTAATGATTTTAGAGAAATTGTGGCAGTAAAGCTATGTCCACGCGGCCACCAGCCAATGGTTGGAGTCTCCACGTACTACAGACCCCTAACAGGCAAGCACCGGAATGACTCCTACCAATGGCTCAGTAAGGTGCAGGCACAAGCCGGAGGCCTTCCCATTCTAGTGGGGGGAGATTTTAACGCCAAGCACCAAACATGGGGCTACGCCAAAGCTGACCCGAGACCACGCATACTGCACGATGCAATAGAAATGTCAACTCTGGACATATGCAACACACCAGAAACACCAACCCGCATAGGGCTACACGCGTGACAACAGGACACAACGCCCGATCTGACACTAGCCACTCCAGGGCTCATAAGGCAATGGAACGTGGAATCGACGACATGGGATAGCGACCATTTACCAATAATTATCACGCTCAATCGCAAAAGGATCCGAGAGAGGAGAGAAACGGTGCTTTTTGACTGGGAAAAATTTAGAATGGCTTCCGGGGACTCTTTTGCGGACTTTGAACAATTCAGCGCTATGATAGCGGAGGCACAGCCGGAGGCCAGGGAAACTATCCCATGCGATGACACTGCAACTCACATGGATATGCACCTTGCAAATCTATGGCGGAAGGTCAACTGCCTCACACAGCAATACCGGTATAAAGGAAAGCGTCACAAAGATCTAATGCGCCTTAAACATCAATACCGACTCATCAAGGAATACCAACAACCACTCGAAGCAGACACGTGGCACAATACGTGCGCGAAGCTTGGCCGGGAACCCGGCCTAAAAAGGCTATGGCAGATTTTAAGGAGCCTGCTTGGGAGCGAATAAGGCGCACCTCCTCTCGCGGAGCTCTTTTTGCAAGATGAGCCTGCCGTGCTGGAGGACGGCGTCATCCACACTTTCTTCCCACATGCTGCCGAGGCACCTCCTGAACTGCTGCCTTCTGCAACGATAGACAACGCGAAAGAGGAGCTAGACACGCCCTTTACGCTGGGTGAACTCGTAGCAGCCCTTTCACAAGGCAAAACGAAATCAGCTCCCGGGCACGATGGAGTGACTTGGCAAGAACTTCGAAACCTCAGCAATGAAGCTCAAGAACAGCTCTTAACAATTATCAATGAATCCTGGGAATCCGGACTAGTGCCAGATTCACTAAAACTATCTCTCATCTACCCCATACCGAAGCCGGGCAAAGACCACACGAAACCAGCTAACCTACGCCCCATAGCTCTAACGTCAACTGTCTGCAAATTGATAGAAAGAATGCTACACACAAGAATGCAGCACTACATCGAATATGTACAACCGGGTTTGCATCCTGCGCAGGCAGGTTTTCGGCCAAACATGGGCACACATGACTGCCTCTGGTTACTCCGCAGAGTGATCAACCGTAAGTCTCGCAAACAGATGCCTGACTATATTCTTGCAGTCGATATGCATAAAGCATTCGATAACGTGAAACAAGAGGCCATCTTACAGGAACTGGCAACCAGGTACCCTAGCCAAAGAACATACAATTGGATACGTAGCTTCCTCCAAAGCAGACCAATTCAGCTCCATGGCAAGGCACCGGGATGGAGTCCGAAGACCTATTACTTGGATAGGGGAGTGCCCCAGGGCTCCATCCTCGGACCTATGCTATTCAATCTGGCCATGACACGTGTGGCAGAAAGTCTTGAGCGAGACACTTCAGCCCGTTTTACTATTTACACCGACGATATAACAATATGGACGGAAGCGGTGGATTATTCCGACATACAGAGCATGCAAACTGAGCTGCAAGTAGCGATCCTGAGCGTTAGCAACACTTTAGATAACCTCGGACTGCAACTCTCGCCAGAGAAGACAGAATTGATCAGCGTAGACGGAAAGAAAGCAACCAATGTAAACAAGCAGATCACTTTACACATCGGCCAAAGCGATATTGCGTCGGCCAATGGACAAATTAGGATTCTTGGAGCACAGATTGCTAGCTGCAACAGCCCCCAGCTATGGATTCGCACACTAAAGCAAAAATGGAGACCGCTGTTGCACATGGTTAGACAAATATCGAGCAAGTATGGCGGATATTCTCTGAACGAGACCTCGGCGACATCGAAAAGTTACACAGGGCCACCCTCCGTACGATCACTGGGCTACCAAAGCACACGAGGAACGAGGACCTGCTCAAGCTCGTAGCGATTCCACCCATACGGGACATAATCAGTGAAGCACGAATTCGAATGCGATCCCGGTTGGAAAACACGACCCAAGGAAAACAGATCATGGCATGGGATAAACAAGTCCATGCGAAGCCAGAGCCTGCGGAAGCGACCAAAACGCCACCATGGGAAGCACCACTGGGCATACGGAGGCAACAACGCCCTATCGCCAGACGAAACGCGGAAGCTAGAAAAATATTTGAAAAGAGATTGGGATTAAGCACGCCGCAGCACACCACTGACATCTACACGAACGCTGCAATCACAAACGACATAGCAAGCATGGCCTGGGTTAGCACATCTGCACCCCAACACAATGGCTATCACACATGTCAGCTTCCTGGGGGTGCAACCTTGCACGCTGAGCTCTTAGCTATATAGGGAGCGGTCAACGCCATTCCCATTGACATGGGAGACATTGTAGAGCAGAGTGTGCGAAATAATTATCGGATCCTTACTGATTCGTACGAAGCAGTGGCCGAATTAACGGGGCCTACGACAGATGATGCGGTGGCCAACGACACCAGAAAAAAGCTAAAGAGAATACAGGACAATGGGACAAATGTTGAAATCCTATGGACATCGGGGCACACCGGCATGGATGGGGGAAACGCAGCCGCTCACGCAGCTGCCGCGCAAGCAGGTGGGCTTGATTACGCGTACAGCTCCCCACACTCCATTTCCTCGCCAAACCCCGTGGACCAAAATCCATACCTAAAGATATTGGCCGCAGGCTTTCCTAGCAGAGCACTGATGCATTACATTCGTACTAAAATAAAAGGAGACAGTAAACGGAGATTATTAGAAGCTACACCAGTACATGTGTTTGACGACAAGGGAGGGCTTACCCGCACGGAAGAGGTTTTCTTGAATAAGGTTATGGCCAACGCTGCATACACACCACACATACTTGAGAAATGGCACCAACCCAGACAAGCTACGATTGCGAAGACTTACACCCAATGTACACATTGCCAGGAGTCATGCAGAGCAGACTTGCAACACCTCATTTGGAGCTGTGCAGCTTTTTCACAAGGGAGATCCAACATTCAGCATCTACTACACGGAGACATTAGAACACTAGGAATTGCAATACAAACTAATCCTGAAACACAGAAAGCCATTGCGATATATGGCAGACAAAGTGGCCTGTTTCGAGTAGTGTAGAAGGGGTCGATCAGCCCATGTGAGAGCGGCGGAACTGAACATGCACCTGAGCCTGCATAATGCGGAAGATCCCAGACTGAGATGAAGAAGTGTTTCAGCCAACAGTCTGGGTACCCACATTCCCTTCCCTCCTAATCCCCATCAGCAGCCTAGAGCCGTCCCCTTCCTTAAAATAAAGGCTTTATTCATTCATTCAATACTAACTTCTACTAATATTACCAACATGTTAAAATAAAGAAGGGAGTATGTTGTGATTTTGGCACCTATGATGCACTAAGCTCAGAGGCTATCCCTCAGCTTATGGGTGATTTCATGGTGTCTCATCCCTTTGCTATGCTGTAGTGTACTTGACGACTATGCACGACTATTCTTGCACCGAGTGACATGAGTAGCATATTTCCTTTCGCACTTATGTCGGCAACAATAACACAATTTCCTAGAAGTCGAACAAACTTTAGCTTCATGTTCTCCCATGCAAGTATGTCATGCAGCGTGCATATCAGCTATGCGATAAATGCCGCATTCCAGGCTTGCATTGAAAAGATTCCTAACGTAACGTGCTTCAACCATGATGGCGACACACCTTGAGGGTGTGCAACTTGGGAAGCAGACGTTCGTCAGAGGTTGGTGCTCAGGTCAATGCTGCTCGGGTCAAGCTGCACCAAATTTTTAAAAATCGCCTGTGGCAAGTAGCGCAAGTGTAACCCTTGATCTAAATTACTTGATAAGGCAGCCATTACCTATATTAGAAATCAAAATGCTTGAATAAATAATTAGCATAATTATGCTAATGAACTGTTTTATTGATTATTTTATGGCATCTGAGTTCACAAGGCATATCCTTTTGGAATGAAATCTCTGGACTTGACCAATTCCAAGATATTAATTTTCAAAGTGCCTGATAAAATGCATTGGCGTTCCATTTACCTTCTTAAATAAAATGCTGTTTTGCGAATTAAAGCACGAAAGTAACTGGAACACCAATGCATTTCATCTGACAGTTTGAAAATTAATATCTTGAAACTGGTGCAGCGCAGATAATTCATTCCAAGGGGACACGCGTTGTGAACACACAGGCTATCATTTGTAGGTTGAAATACGTGTTGTAAAATAATTAATTAAGGAGTTAATGTAATTAAGTTAATTATTCAAGTAAGCATTTCGATTTCTATTAGAAGTAATGGCCGCCTCATTGAGTAATTTTGATCAAAGGTTAGAATTGTGCTATCTGCCACAGGCAATTTTTTAAAATTTGGTACAGCAAAAAAGAACGCCCTGTATATCTGTGTACATTTGAAATAAAGGCATGCGTTTCAGCACAGGCTGAGGTCTGTGTACCTGGGTGCATCAGTTATTGCATCCACGGGCATTGTTGTCTGTTCTCTGTTTGCAGCCACCAAGCAAGCCTTCAACTATGACCCATCAAAAGTAGATCTCGCACGCTATTTACTGCTGTGCACTGAGAAGGTGACAGCATTCATTCACTGCAGCAGTGTTGTTGTTACAAGAATACATGCTGTTGCACTCACCGGTGTTCCTATTGCTGTGCAGCAATCCCCGACAAAGATAACATTTATATGTTCTGCGCATAGCATTGAGTTGTCACATTGTGCCAGAAGGATAGAAAAAGAACAAATACTAAATAAGCACATTCTTTCTTTTGTTATTGAATTGGCATGTGGTTTGTGATCTGTCACTATTGCCCTCCTTGAGCACACCATTTTGACATGTTTCATTGTCACCCGGCGTAACCTAATATGATTTCCACTGGTTAAAAAAGCTTTAGGAAGAAATTAGGGAAGAGAGGCACTGGTTAGTACCAGCGGAAATTTATCAAGTGCATGTTTTACAGGCCTTTTAGTTTAGGGGCTTTTTTCTTACTGCTAGCTTTGTCTGACCTAACGGTTTGCGTAATTGACAAACAGAAACAATAATTCTGCGTAGCCCTAAGGCAATGTTTCAGCCATGGAGCACAACTGGCATGACCAAGTGTAAACATGCAAGTGTCTCTGCTGAGATGGCCACAGTTACCTATCATAAACTTTCATCTGTGCCCATTGTCACATAAAACACAACTCAAGAGTTCTAACAATTTTCTACTCAGGTATTGGTGCTGCCCTCTTGTTCGAACCATTTCGTTCCACACAATAACCATTACTATTAATTTCCTGGGTTTGTGTTCAGTTCACGCTCAGGCAAATTCCAAGAATATCAGTTTGTATTCAGATCCAGCCGCAATTGCAGTTCGGGTGCATTTTTATGGTTCTGGTTCAGTCTGGTACTTTGGTTTTGTTTGCATGTAATATCTCTGTTATGAATATATAAACATATTTTTAAATCTTTGTGGTAGAGTGCTCCCTAGAAAGTGCTTTTGCAGCTGTTTCCAATGGGTCTCGCAGGTGCACTGGGATCAACTGCAGTTGCTTATCTCCAAGTCAACCACACCCGACCTGGCTAAGATGGGTGCCAAGCTGGAGGAGTTCTTCTCCCAGCAGTTCCACAGTAGTAGACGTGTGTTCTCGTCCATGCGGCTGGCTGGGCCTCGACCACGTCGTGCCGACCGCATGGGTGGAGGAGGAGAGGAGAGCCGGCATGCCAATCAGCGACACTGGCAAGGGGCCCTAGCACTGGTCTCAGGCCTGCAGCTGGGCTGGGGTCTACGCCTGCCCCTGCACGGCACCTTGGTGGGCGGGAGCATGGACCTGCGAGGTGGGAACGTCTCACTCGCCTGTTTTCACGGCGTCAGCTTTCGATCCAAGGCCTGGGCCCTGTTCAGCCTTCGGCAGCCCAGCATACACTTTGCCACTGAGGCCCAGGATGTGCTTGGCCCGCAGGTGGGCTGTCTTGCATGTTTATACACTTTCATGAAAGGGTTTCCTTTTTGCAGTTGATGCCAGGAGCTGCTGTTCAGGTTGACTCAAATTATTTTTTTTTACCGCAAATACGATAGAATATTGTTGATATTGTTACGTGAAACTGAAGCCGAATACTATTTACAATTTATTTACAGGTAAGCTCACGGAGGCCAAAATGGCGACGCTATATCAAACCGGCACACACGTCGTCTTCATCTTCCTCAGTGCAACCACACTGTGGCGGCTGTTCTGTAGCATCACCCCCGGCTGTAGAAGCACCGTCCCGGTGCTTAATCTACACATCCGCGGTGAAAGGTGTGTGGTAGGGTTTTAGTCTTGCCACGTGAACGATGTCACTTGCAGCTGACGATGACGCTGAGAGATCGGCGGGGATGATTTCATACGTGACATCGGTCACTTGTCGTACCACATGGTAAGGGCCAGTGTAGCACAACAGGAGCTTTTCGGAAAGGCCCACACGGCGAACGGGTGACCAGAGAAGCACCAGAGAATCCGGAGAAAAGTGCACGTCACGATGGTGGCAATCATAGAGGCATCTCTGATGCTCCTGTAAGGCCTCGAGACGGGAGCGGGCGAGCTGGCGCACGTGGTCAGCGTGTGCGATCGCGTCGCGCGCGTATTCAGTGGCGGAACGTGTGGCCGAGGGCAGCAAACTGTCCAAGGGCAACACGGGTTCTTGGCCATATAGGAGATAGAATGGTGAATAGCCGGCGGTGTCGTGACGCGATGAATTATACGCGAACGTCACATATGGTAAGTGAAGATCCCAGTCGGGGTGGTCAGTCGCAACGTACTTGGAAAGCATGTTGGTGATGGTCCGGTTGAGGCGCTCCGTGAGGCCGTTGGTCTGGGGGTGGTAGGACATGCTGAACTTGTGCTTTGTCGAGCAGGAGCGGAGGATGTCCTCGACGACTGCCGACAGAAAGCTGCGGCCACGGTCAGTGAGTAATTGGCGCGGAGCACTATGCACTAAAATGATGTCATAGAGCAGAAAGTCAGCAACGTCAGTCGCGCAACTTGTCGGGAGGGCTCTGGTGATTGCGTACCGCGTAGCATAATCGGTAGCGACGGCGACCCATCTATTTCCGGAGCCCGAGAGAGGAAATGGTCCAAGAAGGTCTAGACCAACACGGAAAAAGGGTTCAGGTGGGATGTCGATCGGCTGGAGACATCCAGCTGGAGGTGTGGAGAGCTTCTTCCAGCACTGACAGGGCTCACAAGTGGCAACGCAGTGTGAAGTTGCTGGAGGACAGTCGAACGCAGGTGCGATGGAATGACGAGCAGAAGTTCAAGGCTATGTGGATCGAGAGTGCGGTGGTATAATGTCCCCTCCTTAAGGAGAAACATCCGGAGAGAGGCGTCGCCAAGAGTTGACTCCAGACGGTCGATGAGGGCGCGTAATGAAGGATCGCGCTGTTGCTCGTTGCCGATTGGAAGCAACTGGGACACAGAGAAAACGCAAGCGATGGCGTCAGCATCAGCCGGTTTGTCAACAGGGTAGCGGGACAAACAATCGGCATCCTGGTGCAAGCGTCCCGTCTTATACACCACGGAGAAGGTATATTCTTGCAGGCATAACGCCCAGCGAGCGAGTAGTCCCGTGGGGTCCTTGAGCGAGGATTGCCAGCAGAGCGCGTGGTGATCAGTGATGACACAGAAGAGTACGGACGAAATTTCGCAACAGCCCACACAAGAGCGAGGCACTCGCTGCCATGACCACTGGCCATGACCACTGACCACTGGCCATGCCATGACCACTGGCATCAGTTCGAACTTCCGTTGAAGCAGACGGGTCAAAATGGGCCAGAATTGGAGGCGTCGTAAGGAGAGTAGTGAGCTGCGAAAAAGATGCGGCATGGTCAGGTCCCCAAGAAAATAGGGCGTCTTTCTTCAAGAGGTCGGTAAGGGGACGGGCGATGGTCGCATAATCCTTCACAAAGCATCGGAAATAAGAGCACAGCCCTACGAAACTACGAACGTCCTCGGTAGACTTCGGAACAGGAAAATTCATAACGGCGCGAATTTTGTCCGGATCGGGTCGCACGCCTCTGGCGTCTACGAGGTGTCCAAGGACGGCGATTTGGCGGCGAGCGAAATGCCATTTTGACGAGTTCAACTGAAGACCGGCGCAGAGGAACATGTCAAGAATCGCTGAAAGACGGTCTAGATGCATGTCGAATGTGGGCGAATAAACGATGACGTCGTCCAGATAGCACAAACAGGTGGACCACTTGAACCCCTGAAGCAAAGAGTCCATCATTCGTTCGAAGGTGGCGGGCGCATTAGAGAGACCGAAAGGCATCACCTTGAACTGATAAAGGCCGTCAGGGGTAACAAATGCAGTCTTCTCTCGGTCCATGTCATCGACGGATATCTGCCAGTAGCCGGACCGTAAGTCGATAGAAGAAAAATAGGTGGCACTGTACCGGCAGTCTAGAGCGTCATCAATACGTGGCAAAGGGTACACGTCCTTTTTGTGATTTCGTTCAGGTGGCGAATCTACACAAAAGCGCCACGTTCCATCCTTCTTTTTGACAAGTATGACGGGAGATGCCCAGGGACTACAGGAAGGCTCGATAAGGCCCTTTGCAAGCATCTTTGTGACTTCCTGTTGGATAGCAGCTCGTTCTTGACACAAAAACACGGTATGGACGTCGGTGAATAGGGTTCGCATCGCCAGTATTTATGCGATGGGTCACGATGGACGTTTGACCTAAGGGTCTATTGTCAAAGTCAAAAATGTCGCGATAGCCTTCAAGAACGCGTCAAAGAGCTTCAGCTTGAGCAGGTGTAATGTCAGAGGAGACCATCTTCTTAATGTCGACGTCAGTACCGTGCGATGACATCACGGTATGGGCTGAGCTGTAACGATCTTCCACTGTGAATGGCTCGACCTCATCATCCTGCAAAGCGCGAATTATAGCCAAGGAGATCCCCTGAGGCAGAACTTGCCCGGTTAGCACGAAATTGACAAGTGGAAGGCAGGTGCGGTTGCCAGTAATTGTCAGCACAGTGTGCGGCAGGGTAACACCATGTGTAAGCATAACGGCCGGAATTGGTGCGGCCACGTAATTGCTGTCAGGTACAGCTGGAGAGGACAACAAGTCGACGTGTGTCACAGAGTGAGGTGGTAGGCGAATAAAATCTGTGCAGCTCAGATGGCTCAGAAGGCGGGTCCACAGAGTCGGCAAGGAGATGCAAGTCAAGGCGAAGTGAGCCGCCCGAACAGTCAATGAGGGCAGAATGATGGGCAAGAAAATCCAGACCGAGAATGAGTTCGTGAGGGCAATGCTCGATGACGGTGAAGAGAACGACGGTGTGTCTCTCAGCAGTGGTGAGTCGGGCAGAACACATGCCAACAATAGCGACAGTCCCTCCATCGGCGACTTGTACAACTCGGTTCGGGGCACGTGTCAGAACTTTCTTGAGCCGACGGCGAAGAGCAGCACTCATAATGGACACATGCGCCCCGGTGTCAATCAACGCACACACAGGAACATTGTCGACGAGAACGGCCAAAAGATTCTTGTTTGTGGGTAAGGTGAAGCGAGGATTTCGTGCCAATGTCGTCAATGCAGCTTCACCTCCAGAAGCTTCACTGTCTAGTTTTCCGGTCGGGGGTGTGGCGAGTAGGTCGGAGAAGGAGCACAGCGTGACGGGGGCGAGCGAGATTGGCGGCGGGAGGGAGAAGGCAAGCGGGAGTAGCGGGGTCGTGTCAAAGGTGTCGCATTGTCAGATGATGGAGCGGGCATAGAAGGGGCGAAGGAAAAGGATGTGCTAGAGGGGCAAGGGGGGTTCTCAGGATAATAGCGCATCGAAGAAGTCCAGCGGCTGCGGCAGTGGCGAGCGACATGTCCAATGCGTCGGCAGTTAAAACAAATCGGCTTGTCGTCCACGGTTCGCCATTCGGAGGGGTTGCGCTGTCCATAAGAGGAGTAAGGAGAGCACGGTAGGGATGTGCATGGAGACAAAGGTTCCGAGCGTACGGAACAAAGGGATTGCACGCCGACGTTGGACAACTCTTGACGGATGACTGCCTGGATCAAGGAGATTGTCACCGGAGAATGATCAGGTAACGGGAATGAAGGGGCCGCCGGTTGTGCCGCTTCGACCTCACGACGAATGATACAGGTCAAGTTGTCACATCGCGATGGCTGGTGCAAGAGGTCGTCACAGGATGACGTAGCAGCTGTGTTAAGTAGCAGCTGTGTTGGGTAGCAGCTGTGCTGGGATACCCGGCGGCTTTTAGCATGCTCGAGACGGCGGCACTCCTTGAGGATGGTATCGATGCTGGTGACGTTCGTAAACACCAGTAAATTAAAGGCGTCGTCAGCAATGCTTTTGAGGACGTGATTAACCTTATCGTCCTCAGTCATGTTCAGGTCAGCCTTGGCACAAAGGGCCAACACGTCGAGAATGTACGACACGTAGGACTCGGTCGACGTCTGTACACGTGTGGCAAGGGCTTTCTTGGCGTTGACTTGTCGACCAAATGGATTGCCAAAAAGGTCGCGTAGCTTGTCTTTGAAGAGATCCCAGCTCGAGATCTCCTCTTCGTGAGTCTGGAACCACGCCAATGGAGCTCCGTCGAGGTAGAAAAGTACGTTGGCAAGCATAATAGTCGGATCCCACCTGTGACTGGTGCTGACACTTTCATATAAGCGGAGCCAGTCGTCAACATCAGGACTGCCGACTCCGTTGAAAACACCTGGATCCCGAGGTGGGGAAACGGCGACGTAGGTCGGGGCTGCAGGCGGAGACGCTTGCGTAGATGAAGTGTCGCCAGCAGGAGCCGAAGTTGCATTGTCGCCGTTGCGACCGCTGTGAAGCTCCATGATGGGTACGGGGAACGTCCACCTCCACCAAATTAATGTTACGTGAAACTGAAGCCGAATACGTTGTCTTCGTCCTCCTCAGTGCAGCCACACTGTGGCGGCTGTTTCGTAGCAATATTGTTGCGGTGGGTAAAGAGAACAAGGTCGTCGACGGTGAAGAGGACGAAGTGGCAAGAGCCTCTCGGGATTCTTGGCAGCTGTGTATATACTATCAGGGTGTCTACCAACTGGGAAAGCCGGGAAAACCGGGAATTCTCAGGGAACTTGAGTAGTCTGGAAAAACTCAGGGAATTTGTGCCTCTATCAGGGAAGATTAGCTGTAATTTTATTGAAAGGGTCGAAAGTCGTGGTAATGCTGGCTCGAGCAACAGACACGAATCATAATGAATCGTCTTTGACATCCTGTCGTCGGCTGGAGGAGTTGCCAGTGTACAGTCAACGACTGACTTTCCGGGTTCCCGATAATTTGGACGGCTTCGCGGCACCACCACGTACCCCATAGAGTCAATGTATCAGAGCGTCTGAAATTTCGGACACAAAAACCCTTCTCCGTCCGATTTTCCAGGCGTTTTGCCCTGACCGCAGGTCCGAAACGGCATTAATCAAAGCCACCACTGCTGCCATTTTGATTACCTCGCCGCCTGAAACCGGCGCTCTCGCACGCAGATCCGCTGGCAGCCGTCTATACCCACTGCTGCGGCAACGCTAGGCCTTGCTGCTTCGACGTTCGCTATGAAGCTTCTTGCCGTTGGGTGCTGTGTTTTTTATTGAAAAAAATTCGCTGCTATCAGCAATGGCACGGACTCGATCTTTGCGGTCCTCGCGATTGGCTTAGAAGCTTGAAAAGCACGGTGCGTTGCATAATGCCGGTTCCTGAAAGTCAGCTTCGCCTCCATACAGAAATGTTACTTGGTGAAGCATACGCAAAAGTATTGCAGTTAAGCGTAACAAGCGTGGGAAGGGGCTATTGCCTCGGACACAGCATGTATTCCTTGATTATACACGCGTGCACCCCGTATTTCCTGTCACAGTACGAGCATCGATATGCCTAATACGTGTACCGACAGGCCTTCAGAGCGTTTTCGAATGTGCCTGTGGCCGTTCGAGCCCTTATGGGCAGTAAATGACATGCATTTATTTTTTTCCAACTGGCCGATTTTTCGGACGTTTTCACGGCCCCTAAGGAGTTCGAAAACTAGGACGTTGACTGTGCAACTGACCAAGAAGATGCTTCAAATGGTCCGTGGGGCGAACGAGTGACGGAAGGAGTACAATAACAGAAAGGAGCTACGCATTCAGGAATTAACGGGAAAGGAAGCGTGGTGCCGCTGTTTTGAAGGAGCTTGAGCTCAAAAAACAAAGTGTAGGCTGATGCCGAGATGCAAGTGTCCCTCATCTAAACAAAAATAAACTCTTTGAAGCAGACTGTGAAACATGTCAATGAGGCGTCGTGCGCGGGCTGAGAGTATGTCAGGACGGTTGAGATTGACTTACGAGCTGTTGAGAGAGAATCTCAATTGTGACAAAGTTCGGGCCTCATACCACTGAGCTTGCTATCAGTTGATAGAAATAGCTTATTCGAAAATATTTGCTTTTGTAAGCATTTCCTTTTTTATTCGTATTTGAGAATGTTCGACTCAATTTGCAATTTTTTTCGAAGACATTTTATTTGCTGTGCATTTTACTAACCCCTCCCTTTTATTCTCTTCTTGAATAACATGAACACTACTCCTTAGTATTCAAATTGGAATAAGTCGTTTTTTTTTTATATATTGTAAGCATTTATGCGGACTTCATCTTCATCTGTACAAAGTCATCATCAATCACCGGCTCGTGTTCGTTTTGC
The DNA here is from genome assembly GCF_023375885.2 of Dermacentor andersoni. Classification (NCBI taxonomy): domain Eukaryota; kingdom Metazoa; phylum Arthropoda; class Arachnida; order Ixodida; family Ixodidae; genus Dermacentor; species Dermacentor andersoni. Next base: position 283,880 of record NC_092817.1, on the reverse strand, counting down.
ATCGGCGCCATTTTTCCTTATTGGAATAAAGCGTCATCTCGACCATGGTATTTCAAGTGGTGGAGGCGCTTTAAGATCCCTTCGACCTCAATCCACTTCAAGATCTCTCCTGGAGCTACGTTCGGGACGCCGCTTACGCCAAGAGGCCGCCATGTCGCAAGACCAAACCGCAGCGTCCACCATCTCGGTTCAAGTGCCAGCCACCCCCAATCCCAGCCCTGCCAACAACCGGTATCGCGATCCTGAAATCTTCTCTGGCTTGCCTGGTGAGGACGTTGAAGACTGGCTCGACAACTACGATCGTGTCAGCGAATACAACTGGAACGAGACATCGAGGTTGAACAACGTGCCATTTTACGTCTCTCAAGTAGCCAAGACATGGTTCCTGAATCATGAGAGAGACTTCCGTGACTGGTCGTCTTTCAGGGAGCAGCTACGGCGGATTTTCAGCACACCCACGGTTCGTTGGGAAGTTGCGAAAAAGAGGCTGTCTGAGCGCGTCCAGCATTATGGCGAGTCGTATACCTCGTACATTGAGGACATCCTCGCGCTTTGCCGCCATGTCGACAGTGCCATGCCAGAACCTGATCGCGTGCGACACCTTCTTAAGGGTATCGGATCTACTACCTTCAACGCACTTGCCGCTCAAAACCCTTCGACGGTGTCGGACGTCGTCTCTGTCTGTCAGCGCCTCGACGCCCCTGCAATCAATCCGCTTGCAACCAGACTTTTCCGACAACCCCCTGGCAAACAGTATTGAGCTCCAGTCTGTCATTCGAGCCATAATTCGTGAGGAATTGCAAGCGCATGGCTCACCCCCTTGCAGCAGCGCTCACGTCCAACCTGCTTCTACTGACCTGCGCGGTATTATTAAGGAGGAATTGGCCTCCCTGCATAACGCCCAGCATACCAACGCTTCTCCCTGCCCGCAACCGGCTTCTTACGCCCAGATTGCTGCAATGCCAGCCGCACCGTCTCCAATCACACTACCTGCGCCTGTTCACGATCACCTGGCACCTTTAGTCACCCGAGCTCCGAACCCACCTTACTACTCTGCCTGGCGTTCGTCGAGGCCTATCTGCTACTACTGCGGCTTTCGAGGACATATCTCCCGGTTTTGCCGACGCCGCCAGCAAGACGAACGTCGTGGTTACGCGGCCTTTGAACGCGATGAGCCACCTCCTCGCGATTACCGCACTTATGACGATAATCCTCCCGTTCGCCTATCTCCATCTCCGACCGACTTCTCCAACACCGCACTCAACACACGTGCCTCGAGACGCCGCTCCCCATCGCCGCTCCGACGTTCTGTTTCGCCACTTCGACCTGTCTCCCAACATGGAGTTCAGCGACCGGAAAACTAACCAGTGCAGTTTTTGGAGGGAAAACTGCATCACCGCGAAGTGCTCCAAGTCCTCCTGAACGTCCTTCGAACATGTTATTGGTGTCTGTGGAGGGTGTGCCTTTGTTAGCTCTGATTGACACGGGAGCTACTATATCTGTTATGCGTGCGGACCTGTGCTCTCGTCTGCGGAAAGTGGAGACGCCTTATATTGGATCATCCCTAATTGGGGCTAATGGAGCAATCATTCGACCATCAGCCCAATGTACAGCATGCGTCTTCATTGATGGTATGTGTCATCACATTAAGTTCGCGATTTTATTCCCGTGCGCTCATGAACTAATTTTAGGTTGGGACTTTCTCTCGTCAGCGTCCACTTTAATCTCTTGCCGTCAACATGTAGTCGATATGACCGAGCGGGAGTGCTATATGATTGCAGCGGGAGTGCCGATGAGCCACGACTGCGTTTTCTCACTGTTGCCGATTCTGTACTGCCTCCCGGCCACGAGCAAGTTATAAGTCTCTCTTCTACGGACATCACCAATGGCGACGTGTTCATCATTCCTTACGGTCGCTGTCTTGCCTGTGGGATTGTCTTCGCTTCCTGCCTGGTGCAGTTCAAAGAAAGCTCTGCGTTAATCATCGCTTTAAACGCGACCACTGAGACAATCCTCCTACCTCAAGGCTCCGGAGTGACCTATTATGTGGATACCCAACCAGTCTCCCTGCTTCCTCTTGCCGCCTCGCAAGCTCTTCCTCAACTGGACAAATCTGCTTCATCTGCCCTTGCTTCCGTGATAAGTCCTGACCTTACTGCTGCTCAACATGAAGCGTTGCTAAAATTGCTTACGGAGCACCAGGCCTCCTTTGACATGGATACTTCGTCACTCGGACAGACTTCCGTTGCCTTCCATCGTATCGACACCGATGGCCAGACTATTGTACGTCGTCCCTACCGAGTCTCTTTGGCCGAACGCAAAATCATCGAGGAGAACGTCGCCGATATGCTGAAAAGAAACGTCATACGTCCCTCCGCCAGTGCTTGGTCATCACCCGTCGTTTTAGTGCAGAAAAAGGATGGATCGGTACGATTTTGTGTTGACTACCATGCGCTAAACAAGATCACCCGTAAGGATGTATATCCGATGCCCCGTATCGATGACGCCCTTGATTCGTTGCAAGGCGCGCAATATTTTTCCAGCCTTGATCTTCGCTCCGGATATTGGCAAATTCCAATGCACGAAGCGGACAAAGAAAAGACCGCCTTTTCTACTCCGGATGGTCTTTATTATGAGTTTAATGTAATGCCTTTCGGTCTATGCAATGCTCCCGCCACATTTGAAAGAATGATCGACACGGTTCTTCGCGGCCTCAAGTGGAAAACTTGTCTATGTTACCTCGACAACATCGTCGTGTTTTCCTCGACTTTCACTGACCATCTGCAACGCTTAGATGAAGTGCTCACATGCCTTTCTAATGCCTTGAAATATCACGGTCGAGACGACGCTTTATTCCAATAAGGAAAAATGGCGCCGATGCAAAACGAACACGAGCCAGTGATTGATGATGACTTTGTACAGGTGAAGATGAAGTCCGCATAAATGCTTACACTAATTTCCCCCGTGGACGGAAGCGGCCAGCCTGGCCGCACATTAGACAGTGGAACGGAGATGAAAGGGCTTCAGGTGAGAAACGTGCACGATCTCTGTTCCGCAGCAGCGTCGGTCGGTTGGGGCCTCAACAGGTGTAACGCGATAGTTCACCGGCGAGGTCTGCTCTATGACTTTGTAGGGGCCAAGATATCGAGACTCAAGCTTCTCACATAAACCGGGTGTTCGTGCAGGGGTCCATAGGAGCACATCGTCACCAGGGCGGTAGGAAACGACGCGATGAGAGGCATCGTACCGATGTTTGCGATCGTCTTGGCTGGCTGCAGTGTTCATACGGGCGCGACGACGACATTGGGCAAGACGAGACACAAACTGATCGCAAATGAATGGTGAAGCGTTGACGGGGCCAGAGAATAAAGAAACGTCGAGTGATGAGGTTGGGTGGCGGCCGTATACTAAGAAAAACGGAGAGTATCCGGTGGTCCGTTGAACAGACGTGTTGTACGCAAATGTTACAAATGGGAGAATCGCATCCCAGTTACGATGATCAGGTTGAATATACATGGATAGCATGTCACACAGCGTGCGATGAAATCGCTCGCTCAAAAGAATGTGAGGCGCCCCGTGACGTAAGTAGACAGCCTGCAAGAAGAAGGCCGCTACTTCTGAGGCAGCTCCTGAGCGTATTGAGGCTGTTTCAGCGTACCGGGTCAAATGGTCAACAGCAGTGACGATCCATCGGTTGCCGTCTGGAGTAGGTGGGAGTGGCCCGAAAAGGTCAATGCCGACGACAGAGAAGGGTTGTGCTGGACAAGGAAGTGGTTGTAGGGTCCCGACCGGAGCAGTAGTAGGTCGCTTACAGTGTTGGCAAAGCGTGCACGAGGCAACATATCTAGCTATGCTCATGGAAAGGCCTGGCCAATAGAATCGGCTGCGTATGCGCTCATGTGTTTTGTGGTAACCCAAGTGGCCTGACGTAGGGTCATCGTGTGAGGCCTGCAGAACTGCAGCGCGGTAGAACGGGAACCTATCGATGGCCTTCCGGGTGAAAAATGTACCGGTAGAGCATGTCGTCTTCAAACTTGAACAGTTTGAACTGTTTCCGTAGCCTGGCATTGGGTGGAGATGAAACACCGCTAAGGCGATCGATGATACCATGGCAATAGGAATCGGCGCGCTGGTGAGTGGAAAGCACTGAAAGGCAGTTTGATGAAGTCAAGGAAGAAATCGGTGTAATAGACGAAGCGTCCTCCGTGCGGCCAATTTGACAAGGTGATGTGATGTGCTCCTATGATGGTGGTAATGGGCATCGTGAAAGAGCATCGGCATCTTGGTGCTTCCGTCCGGACTTATATATGACATTGAAATCATATGCTTGTAAGGCGCCCAGACAAGTTTGGCACCCGGACAAACTTGTCCAAGGCGCCCGGACAAACTTGACAAGGCGCCCGGACAAGTTTTTGATCGTCGACAACCAACATAGGGCATGGTGGTCGGTCACAACCGTGAAATGTCTACCGTGGAGATATGGACGAAATTTCTGAATGGACCAGACAACAGCCAAACACTCTTGTTCGGTTATCGAGTACTTCTTTTCCGCGGAAGTGAAAGTGCGGCTTGCATATGCAACAACCTTTTCGCAAAATTCGTGGTCGCGCTGCAGCAGTACGGCACCAATTCCATGACCGCTGGCGTCAGTATGAACTAATGTGGGCGCCTTGTCATCAAAATGACAAAGAACAGGTGGGGATGTTAGTGCGCGCTTGAGTTCTTGGAACGCGGCTTCACACTGATTGTTCCAATCGAAGGAACTGGAACTAGCAAGGAGCTTGTGAAGGGGCGAGGCAATGCTGGCAAAGTTCCGGATAAAACGTCGAAAGTATGAGGCGAGTCCAATGAAGCTGCGCAGTTCTTTTGCACGAAGTGGGCGTGGAAAGTTGAGCACCGCGGAAATTTTATCCGGATTGGGCTGGATGCCGTCTTTGCTAACTAGATGACCCAGGACTTTAATCGTTGTGCTAGCGAAATGGCACTTCCTCGTGTTTAGTTGAAGTCCGGCATTAGAATATATATGCTTACTAGAGAGTGACCGCATCGGGTGATATGGTTTCAGCTCGTCTTGACATAAAACAGTTCTGCATCACTCAGGAGATTTTGCAAAGGCACTCAGGGAAAACCTAGTACGCGTCTTCGCCACGGAGCTCCGCAGCGGACGTCTCACCCAGCCTGGGACCATGCAGTGTTTCCTGCCTCGCCTCAACAGACATCTTGGAACAACACTGCTGAGATGATATCACTGATCCAGTCCGTGGTTCGTCAGGAAATCGCTAATATGGGTCTTCCAAGCGCCTGCTCCTTGAGTCGCCCTGACACCCGCCCTGCTCCTATGCCTTGGTCCTATCACAGTCCACTTCACAGTGTCCATTATCCCTCCATTACCAGGAATCCCTCGGACTGGTGTACACCTGACGACAGGCAGATCTGTTTCTGCTGCGGCTGAATCGGTCACGTTTCCCATCACTGCTGGAGCCATTGGCTGTCCCCCCCTCGAAACACCTTCCGGAATTCAAGTTCGCCCCGAAGTTCTTCCCCCCCCCGTCGCTTCTACGACACTTCCGACGCCACTACCTCGACTCGCCACTATGCTCACTCGCCCTCGCTCAATGTCGCCAGCCACGTCCGCCCCAGCTTCACCGCTCGCCGTCGCCGACCTATCCAGGACCGTCCCAGCAGGAAAACTAGGCAATTCAGCAGCTCGAGGTGGTGCTGTAATGTCGGATTTGCCCCAAAATCCTCCTTTGACGCTGCTTACAAGACATAACCTTCTTGACATCCAAGTTGATGGCACACCCGTCACAGCCCTTATAGATACCGGCGCACACATATCGATTATGACCAGCTGCCTACGCCGCCATTTAAAGAAAATTGTTATGCCTGCCGTTACTCGGTTCTTACGAATTGCCGACGATAGCCCGGTGACCGTGGTCGGAATGTGTACTGCCCGTATGAGCATTTCCGGCCGCCATACTGTCATTCTTTTCACTGTGCTTGACCAATGCCCCCATGACCTCATCCTAGGCCTAGACTTCCTTTCCGCCCATTCAGCGCTCATCGATTGTTCTTCAAGTACTGTGCGTTTTGACCTACCTTGTGGGAGATACGGGGTTCTCCTCCGTACTCTTGGGACAAAGGAACGACAACACAGTAGTGCAAACAGTCACAAGGGCATTTATTGCACCTTTCATGGATCAATGCCTGCTAGCCGAGTTCATATCCCCAAAACATGCCGATGGGCGCGCGACAAATCTAGAAGTCCGACTTACCGCGACCGCATTGCGAGCGAATATGTTCGCCCCATGCTGGATCCCAACGCCTGGTCGTTCGCGTGTACAGTCACGCCAACGGTGTCCAAGGCGGCCACGCGAGACGGTCTCGCAGAAGCATGGTCGGCGCGGCACGTCCGTCGCGCTCGCTTCCCGAACCCAAAGAGACCAGGCGCCTTCCCTTTCGGCGCCCAAGTAACCCCGCAGCAGCGCGACAGTCGCGCCATCTCTCACACCGCGCTTGTACCACTCCAACCGCCAGGCCACGCGAGCCGTGCGGGAAAACAGCATATCAGGGGATGCGCTATGCGGGAAAAACATCAGGGGACGCGCGAGAGTCGCGCATCCCCACATCCCCCCAACCTTAAATCACTTCTTATTCCGGCGAAACATGTCACACGGTCTAACATTAACCCGTGCTTCGCGAACAAGGTGGTACATGCAACAGTGGCCGCGCCGGGGAAATGTCCACACGCTGTCCGTAACATGCGAGCCGACTGTCCTTGGGGTACACCGCGGGCATCCGCCGGTCACAGCAGCAGCCTTGCAGACTCGACGGCATCGTTCCAGGCCAGGACTCCGGAAACGACGACGCAGTAGTCGGTACGAGCAAGTGTCGCTCGCGCCGACGCGCCCTGCTGGCAAGAGCCGCCGTAGCTGTCGGTGACCGCTGGCTCCTTTGTCCGCCGCCGAGGGTTGTGAGCTGGATGCAGGAGGCCGCCGAAGTCGCTGCGCCGAACTGGCCACAGCATCACCATCGCCCGGGGTGACTCGATCGTAGTCCGGGGCAGCAGCGCAGACGATGTGCAGGTGACAGCAAGCCAGGGGTGACTCCAATCACGCTGCGTAAACTCAACACACTCGGCAAACACTACAGTAGTGCAAGGGAGAGGAATTCTGCATGCGCATCGCCCACGTGGTACGATGTTCAACTCAGCTAGCAAACGATCGGGCAGCTACTCAGATGCTAAGTTCACGTGAACGAAGCTCGCTTCCTTGAGCCGAACGAGTAATTTCAATTCGTGCGAGGCTAAATAGAATGAGGTAAGCAAATTGCAATGCCTCAACGCCACGGTCCACCAGGTTGTGTCCCTCCACGTGCGACAGGCAGCTTCGTAAAGCCTTAGGCCTAAATCGTCGCTACCCTGACAACAACCGGCATCCAAAAACAACACCCAAAATGGGCGCAAAACAGGCAGCCGTGAGGAGACGTTAGCTCTGTGAGGTGGTCCTACTCCGCTCGGTGCACACAGCATCCGAGTTGACGGCGCCCACCGTCCCAGACGGTGTCGGAGCGCCCGGTGCCAGGCCGCAATACCAGTCAGCCCGTCGTGGCACCCGTGGCCTGCGGCCACCCGGCTCCCAGAGCCGCGACTTCATCCGAGATAGAAGAAGCTATTTACATAAGAAATTCGGACCACCCACGAGGCTTCCGTACTCACTCGCTTCAGGCTTGCCACTGCTCCGCGGGCGCTCAGCCTCGCTCTCCCAGGATGCAGACCACGTGGCTCTCGTACTGACGAATGTCATTAAAAAAAACACTTGCGAAAAGGCTTAGCATGTTGACAAGTCCAAACACACTACAGCCACCGTCGCCTCTCTCAAGAAAGCACGCCGCCGACGCTAGCGATCAAAATCCACGCTAGGCCTACGCTTCGGTTCAAACAAAGCTCTCGAACGAAGCAAAACTGTTTAACTCTATCGTCCGATGCCCCAAGAGGTCCACGTTGGGCAGCCAGATGTGGGAGATACGGGGTTCTCCTCCGTACTCTTGGGACAAAGGAACGACAACACAGTAGTGCAAACAGTCACAAGGGCATTTATTGCACCTTTCATGGATCAATGCCTGCTAGCCGAGTTCATATCCCCAAAACATGCCGATGGGCGCGCGACAAATCTAGAAGTCCGACTTACCGCGACCGCATTGCGAGCGAATATGTTCGCCCCATGCTGGATCCCAACGCCTGGTCGTTCGCGTGTACAGTCACGCCAACGGTGTCCAAGGCGGCCACGCGAGACGGTCTCGCAGAAGCATGGTCGGCGCGGCACGTTCGTCGCGCTCGCTTCCCGAACCCAAAGAGACCAAGCGCCTTCCCTTTCGGCGCCCAAGTAACCCCGCAGCAGCGTGACAGTCGCGCCATCTCTCGCACCGCGCTTGTACCACTCCGACCGCCAGGCACACGCGAGCCGTGCGGGAAAACAGCATATCAGGGGATGCGCTATGCGGGAAAAACATCAGGGGACGCGCGAGAGTCGCGCATCCCCACAACCTCTACTGAATGTTCCTCCAACACCACACGAAATTTGCCTAAGACCGACTGATTTTGTTCACGTTCCACCGCAGGTCTTGACATACATCAAAATGTTGCCTTCCACGCCAGTTCTCGATGGTGATTACATCTCCACTCCCATAACTGCCATCAGCGTTACTGTCCCACATACAATACTGAGGGTCACAGACAATCGCACGTACCTCCCTGTAGGGAATTTGAGGCTCGCTAAGCAGATTCTGCCTAAAGATATCACCCTGGCTACAATCACTGCTTTAGAAGTTAGTTGCGTTGAAACTTTCGCCGTCAACGTTTCCTGTGAGCCTTTCCGGTCTGCCAAATGTACTGACAACGACATTAAGAAAATGATCGCCCCGAATCTCACACCTGCGGAGACTGAACAGCTCTGCAGTCTCTTGCTTTCCTACAAGGATATATCCGACCTGAACAACCGACCCTTAGGCCAGACGTCACTTGTCAAACATTGTATACATACAGGAGATAATCCCCCCATCCATCGGCGACCCTACCGAGTTTCAGCTTCAGAGCGGCACGTCATTAAAACGGAAGTAGACAAGATGCTAGCGAAAGACATCATTGAACCATCGTCGAGTCCCTGGGCATCTCCTATCGTGCTTGTCAAAAAGAAGGATGGCTCATGGAGATTCTGCGTTAATTACCGCCACCTAAACTGCATCATGAAGAAGGACGTCTGCCCACTACCTCATATCGATGAAGCCCTCGATTGCCTATACAGGGCACAGTATTTTTCGTCCATCGACCTATGGTCCGGATATTGGCAAATCGCTGTCGATGATCTAGATCGTGAAAAGACTGCCTTTATAACGTCTGAGGGTCTTTACCACTTCAATGTAATGCCTTTTGGGCTATGCAACGCTCCGGCTACCTTTGAGCGTATGATGGACTCATTACTCCAAGGATTCAAGTGGTCGACTTGGCTCTGCTACCTAGATGATGTTATTGTGTTCTCGCCCTCATTCAGCACACACATTGAGCGCCTTTCAGCTGTACTTGCCGTTTTTCGCAAGGCCGGTCTACAGCTCAACTCCGAAAAATGTAACTTCGGCCATCGTGAGATTACTGTTTTTGGACATGTCGTCAATGTGACTGGCATCTGACCGGACCCCGAGAAAATTCACGCAGTGAGAGTTTCCAGTTTCTTGTTCCACGGTCCACAAAAGATGTCCGAAGTTTCGTGGGCCTCTGCTCTTACTTCTGGCACTTTGTTAAAGATTTTGCCACCATAGCACCCCCTCTCACAGATCTCCTGAAGAAAAGTGGGCCGTTTTCATGCGGATCCTCTCAGGCCACCGCCTTTTCACTCCTTACCACCATGCTCACCACCCAACCGATTCTAGGACACTTCGCTACTTCACCCCTACAGAGGCGCGCACCAATGCCAGTAGCCACGGAATCAGCGCCGTCTTGGCACAAGTTCAACACGGCCATGAACGTGTCATTGGGTATGCTAGCTGTCTTTTGTCACCTGCGGAGCGGAACTACTCTATTACCGAGTGCGAATGTTTGGCTGTTGTGTTGGCAGTGGTGAAATTTCGCCCCTATTTATATGACAGGCCCTTTTCTATTGTAACGGACCACCACGCCTTCTGTTGGCTTCCGTCCTTAAAAGATCCCACAGAGAGGCTTGGACGATGGGCTTTGCGGCTACAAGAGTATTCCTATTCGGCGGTGTATAGGTATGGTCGCCTACACAAGGACGCCGACTGCCATTGTTCTGATTCGAAGGACTTCAAGAAAGGGTCACATTTTAGTGGGGGGGGGGGAGAAAGACGAACAAGAGAATGTGACCGGCAAGTGACAGGAGGTTTGTCTCTTAGGTTTTCCTACAAGTTTTCTCTACAAATTTGAAGCACTGCTGACAAAGTAGTCACTAGCCACCTGGAAAGAAGGAACTGGCTGAGAAGATGTTTATTGGTGGCTCCTAATGCAAAGGCACAGCAACCGGGAACGGCGATACAGACCGAAGCTCTGTCCAAAAAGACGCCAGCAATCAACAGCGCGAGCCGAGCCAAGCAGCGCGTTGGTGATGTGGCTGTGCCGCATGACGCGTCTTCTTCACAATCTCCCCCCCCGGACAAAAAGAGCCATCCTGGCGCCTTAAGAATCGGGAGGCAGAGGGTCGTGGTAGGGCTTGAGACGCGAGACGTGGACAATATCACGTCCACGCCGACGCAATTCTTCAGGTGGTGACAGTGGCTCAAGGAGAAAATTCACCGGAGATGTTTGCTCCAAGACTCGATAAGGCCCTTCAAATTTTGGGATAAGTTTCGAGGAAAGCCCTGGCGTTTGGAAAGGGACAGACAGCCACACAAGAACGCCTGGAGCGTAGGTGATGTTTGGCAGTGTGTCAGTGCGGTTTTCTTTCTGGCGCTGCTGTTGCTCTGCTTTAAAGGAGCGTGCTAGCTGGCGGCATTCTTCAGCTTGTCGGGCGACGTCGGACACAGATAGACACTCGGAGGCGTCAGCACGGTATGGAAGGAGCATGTCAATGGTATGCGTAGGCTCGCGGCCATACAGGAGGAAGAAAGGTGAAAATCCTGTTGTGGCCTGGATCGCGGTGTTGTACGCGAACGTAATGAATGGAAGGATGCGGTCCCAGTTACCATGATCAGATGCCATGTACATCGAGAGCATATCACCAAGTGTGTGGTTAAATCGCTCTGTGAGCCCGTTAGACTGGGGATGGTATGCCGTGCTTATCTGATGAATAATATGGCATTCCGAAAGCAAACTTTTGACGACTTCGGAGAGGAAGGCACAACCTCGATCGCTGAGGAGTTCTGGAGGTGCACCGTGTCGAAGCATGAAGCGATGTAGGACGAAAGAGGCTACATCTCGCACTGTAGCGATTAGGAAGGCAGCAGTTTCAGCGTAGCGTGTCAAATGGTCAACAGCAACTACAATCCACTGATTGCCATCTGGCGTCATGGGAAGTGGGCCGTATAGGTCAATGCCAACGCGATCGAAGGGTGTGGCAAGGCACGGAAGTGGCTGCAAGGCACCTGACAGGCGTAAAGGTGGCGATTTGCGGCGTTGACAGTCAAGACAGCACCGAACAAACTTTTGTACAAAATTGTACATGCCGCGCCAGTAGTAGCGGTGGCGAATTCGTTCGTACGCCTTTGAAGCCTCCGGCGTGGCCACACTGTGGGTTGTTGTGAAAGAGGCACATATTTGTGACCTTAAGCTGCGGGGAATCTCCAGAAGCCACCGACGGCCTTCAGGATTGTAATTGCGTCGGTGGAGCAGCTGGTCACAAATGGTGAAATGAACTGCTTGGCGTTGGAGGGTTTGGGATACAGGGATGGTCGATGATCCAGATAGTCGAAAGGAGAAGCGATCCACGGGTCACAACATTGTGCGGTGGCAAAGGAGTCCATGGCGAGAGATGACACAGAGTGCGCGGAAGTTGTTCCGCAGGCCGAGTCTGGAGGTAAAGGTGAACGAGACAGGGCTTCTGCATCTGAGTGTGTGCATCCGCTGCAGTAAAAGACGCGAATATCATACTCCTTAATGCGCAGTGCCCAACGGGCTATAGGTGGCCAGTGGGATCTTTCAAGTTGGCGAGCCAACAAAGCGCGTGGTGATCTGTGACCAAATCGAATGGGCGCCCGTACAGGTATGGTCGGAACTTGCCAAGTGCCCATACTAAGGCCAAATCACATTAAATTCATATAAGCTGTCAGGCGTAATGAATGCGGTTTTCTGGCGATCTGCCACAGCCATCGGGACCTGCCAGTACCCTGAACGCAAGTCGAGGGACGAGAAGAATTCTGCTCCCTGAAGACTGTCGAGGGCGTTGTCGATGCGCGGCAAAGGATAGACGTCTTTGTGCGTTACCTTATTTAACCGACGGTAGTCGACGCAAAAGCAAATAGGCCCGTCCTTCTTGCGAACGAGAATGACAGTAGATGCCCAGGGACTGTGCAAAGGTTGAATAACGTCACGGCACGCAGCATATCTTCGACTTGGGTGGTAATGACATGACGCTCTTCGGCAGAGACGCCGTACGGTTGTTGATGTAACGGCTCATGTGAACCGATGTCAATGTAGTGCTGCACTTCCGACGTGCGGCCCAGGTGAGGTTGTGAAACGTCGAATGAACTTCTAAAGTGGTGCAGGAGATCAAGAATTCGGCGCGCTCGGCAGGTGTGAGGGTATCGGCGATGGCACTCGAGAACGCATCCCTGGACGTCTCCTCAAGTGCGGAAATCGAAGATGGTTGGCCGAAGTCGACATCAAAAGAGTCTCCGGGGACGTCAACCAAAGACGAACAGTCGAGGAGTTCCACAAAGCCAAGGCATTCACCAACGAGCAACGTAATAGGCGCACAGAGGGGGTTGTAAAAGTATATATTGCTGCAGCTGCCAGCCATGTCAAGCATTGCGAAGGGTAGTAGGAGAGATTTATGGCTCATGAAGACGTCGGACGGTGTGAAGAGGACCGTTGCATCAAGGATGGCATCGCAAGAGACGGGTACGATGGCGAAGGAGCGAGGTGGAATATCTTTGTCCTCGCGCACAGTGAGTTTAGAAGGGCGGTCACAACTTCGTCCTAGGGTGAGTCACAAGGGAAAAATTCAACTTTGGCGTGTGTGTAGTCGATCACGGCTTTACAACGGGATAAGAAGTCCCATCCGAGGATGACGTCATGCGAACAGGTGGGAAGAACAATACACTCGACGATGTAAACAATGCTGTGAATAAGCGCACGTGAAGGGGACTAAAGGGACTGAGTGAAGGGTACTAAAGAAAGTTGGCGGGCAACTTCCTCGCGCACGAAGTCCTTGATCCACTGAAAGAATGAGGATGGGTCGTACATCCTGTCAAGACTCGCCAACGAGTCATCACTTCTCAGAGCATGCCGAGTCGAAGCACGTTGCTTCCTTAACTAATCGTAACTTTGGCATAGGCTGATGACTTCGGACACAGTGCGCGGATTCCTGGCTAGGAGCATCTGGAATGCGCCGTCGTCGATGCCTTTCAGTATATGGTGAATTCGCTCAGCTTCGGGCATTGCGACATTGACTCGTTTACAAAGGTCCACGACATCTTCAATGTAGCTCGTGAACATTTCTGCCGTCTGCTGTGATCGGGCGCGCAAACGTTGTTCAGCGCGCAGCTTGCAAACAGCGGGTCGGCCGAACACTTCCGTAAAGATTGTCTTTAAGATTGACCATATGGGTACACCACTTTCGTGGTTGTGAAACCAGAGTTGGGCAACACCAGCCAGATAAAAGATGACGTGGGTTAACTTCGCTGGATCATCCCACTTGTGCGCGCTCACCCATTCGTATGACGCGAGCCAGTCTTCTACGTCTTCATCGTTGGCACCGCTGAAGATCTTGGGGTCCCATTGTCGTGGAACGCCGGTGCAGGTGACGGACTGTGGCGTTGGTGCCGTTTGGGATGAGCTGTCGGTCATGGCGGGTGGTAGCGTTCTTGATCATAGCTCCAGGGTTTCAAGCGACGGGGTTCTAGTCCCAGCACCTCCACCAGTTGAGAAGATGTTTATTGGCGGCTCCTAATGCAAAGACACAGCGACCGGGAATGGCGAGACAGACCGAAGCACTGTCCAAAAATACGGCAGCAATCAACAGCGCGAGCCAAGCTGAGCAGCGCGTTGGCGATGCGGCTGTGCCGCGAGACGCGTCGTCTTCTTCACATGGCGATGAAGTGAATCATGCATCTGATTGGTTTAGAGTACGAACTCTAACCGATGAGATGCATGATCGCCATCGTCACTTTCCATTACCAGGGGCAACCGGTGGGGACAAAGCCACCGTCGCGAACTAAGGCTCTAGTACACAGCACAGGAAAATTCAGCATGGAGATGGGAAGAAAATGAAAGACATTGTATGACTGGGGTAAAGAGCATGAAGATCTCCAAATTGCAACGAAAAACAGCGAAGGCAGCCGTGCGTTCATGTGCAAATATTGCAACACCGAGATGGTCACCGATCTAGCGAAGAAGCCCTATGGCCGAATTCGCTAGCATCTAGCGTCAGCTCGTCATAAAAAGTTCAAGATGTCGACCCAGGAAGCTGAGAAGGTGGGAACATCTCAGCAGGCGATTTTTTATATGCCCTGTAGACAATGTGCAAAAGAAACTGAAGTGAACGGCATAATCCATGACTTCGTTTGTGCCCTAGCATACAGTGGAATCAGCATGCACCAGGTGGACGGACCTCTGGGGTACTTCGTATGCAGATACAGCAAGGCCATGAAGACCATGCCAACAGGACAAAGACTTCAGCTGAAATACCTGAAAGAAGCTTTTGATAAGGACATGGTGAAAAGCCCCAATGATGTGCGAGATGTGAAAGTGAGTGTCATCGTCGTCGAATCCTGAGACATCACTGGAGTCCTACCAGCAACACTCTTCTGTGCTACTATAGCAAAAAAAACGTGAAGGAGCAGATTGTGTTGGTCAACGTCGACAGAGTAAATGCTTCGAACAGCTACACGGTGGCCAGTGTAGACAGGAAGGCTCTCCTGACTGTAGGCGAGACGTGGACAGACGTTGTGGCTGTAGTCACAGACTCAGCAGAGTACATTTTAAAAATAGTACGAGAAATCTGTCAAGCTGAAGGGATTCAAATCTGCATGTGAAAAATTTAGCACACCTGATTCATGTGAGTCTTGACCATGCCATTTCTTTACCATTCATGTCAACAGTTGGATCCAAAGTGATCAAGTTTGGAACGTTAGTTAAGCATGCTAAAAAGCTGTACCAAAAGTACAGCACAATTTGTGCTTCTAATCACCTCTTTGGACCTGATGTTAAGAAGCCACCTTCTGTTGTCCCGAATAGATGGCAACGCTTCTACAAAGCACTTGTGGTTGCCATGGAAATGTGGAGCTTGGTAACGGAGCTTGCTGAAAGCTCACATGATAGCAGCAAAGCGGAAGTTATTCGAGTGATACTTTCTCAAAAAGTTGTTTATGCGAAGGTAATCCTGATGAGAGACACACTCGGCCCCTTTTAGAGGCCCAGAAAACCCTTGAAAAGAAAACTTTTGATGCCCAGCTTTGATCATCTGGTAAACGTCAAGCTGCAGGAGACTGTCAGCGAGCTTTCAACTATCATCGGTAAAAGCGATTAGGCCAGGCCTGTTTTGTCTATGTTACCCAAGAGCAGCACCACATTAGTAAAAACATGTGAAGAGTTCTGCATGAAACTCGCTATAAAATGGCACTGCACTGTTGAACGGAATGTCTCAGACAAAGAGGAAAACCAGCTAACTTTGTGGAAGTTGGGAGCTGTCCTGGATCCATTTAAAAAGCGTCTGTTGGGGCAGTCATTTGATGACTACAGACCTCTGTTCATGTCTGTAACCGATGGTGTATGTTCACTTCACGACGATTTCAACCAGTACTTGCTGGAAGCAAGCGCCACAAGCACAGCTGTCGAACTCATTGAGTATTGGCATGACTGTACCCCTCTCTACCCCAGGATAGTAAACACTGCACTGACATTGTGCCTAGCTAATGGAAGCTGTGATGCCGAGAGAACTTTCTCCCAGCTGAGAAACGTTCAACGACTGGACAGGTCACGAATGGAGACCTACATGTTGCACATGCAGATGATAGTGTATGTAAACAAAGGTGTGTAAAGAATTGATGACCAGCTTTTCGTGAATAAAATGTTTCATTTTTTAGAAGTTATCAATGCTCTTTGCTGTCACCATTACTGATTCATTTCCAAACAAATGCCAAATTTCGGAAAGTATTTGCTAGAAAACTGTGATGTCCCCCCAGATTACCAGCTTGAAACAAACACCAATTTTAATGCATTAGTGTTAAGAAGCCTGTCATACCTTCTGATGAAATAAACTGAGTGCATTACTTAGCACATCTGTAGATTTAACGCGAAAAACCCCGTATTTCAGCTTGGTTTCACAAAAACTGATTTCTCCCCAATTATCATTTGAGAAATACCACCCGATTTTTACCCCCCTTAAAAAAATATATAAAACCCGAAAATGAACAACCCTATGTATACTGTGCCAAGGAAACTGTATGTCGCCTGAAGAAAGATTACTTGTCGAAACGTTGGCTCCGACTTTCACCTTGTTCTTGTTTTGCTTATCATCTTGAATTACCATCTCCCGCCTTCCGTGTTTTCCCTAGGTAAACATAAGTAACACGTAGTTGTTTTGTTCTTTTCACTGCATCTGCTAAAATCAGCCTGAGATAATTGCATGTTCATGTTTACATATTTGTGACAGGTTGCAGCTCGAGTCAGCTTGGTTTCAACAGTGGGTATACTGATTTTCTGCTCGCGACCTGTTGCACAATTTGTTATGGTACTGGGGGGCCCGCACAAAATTCTCTTAATAGCGGTATGTTGCACTGCTTCCTTTCTCAGGCACAATGGCCGCTTAAGAAGACTTCTTAATCTTTCTTTTTTTTCATGTGCTGGACGATGTGTACCTGTCTGTGGTGCTACAGTGTAATGTAATGAATTTAAACACACTTAATTCAAACTTCCACTTCATTTAAATTGTTGTTGTGGTCCTGTCAAAATAAAGTGTATTTCAATGTGTGAAAGCACCCAGTAATTTGAATCTGTAAGCGTTTGCGACGGTTCATTTGAACATCTCATCCCACCATGCCTTCAGCAACACGCCAACTCATGCAGCGGCGCTTCCGACCATGCATTGCGGCCATGCGCTCGCTGCTGCTTCCATCTTTTGTTGCAAGTACCATATTTTGGCGTGTATAACTAGCAGCAAAAGTTCACAAAGTATAAAAATAAAGTTGGGGTGCGGGTTATGTGTGAATTCTGCCGTGAGGTGCAGCTTTAGAGCAGCAAATATTTAGTCTGGAAGTGGGGATTCACGGCAGCACATGCCGCACTGCTATGAAGCCGCACTCTTGAAACCCCTCACTCGTGTGTTAGCTCAGTACACATGCACCGCAAACGCGGAGCAACACGTAACATCTCCATTCAGTGCACTTCCTTTAATTACAACTCTGTTTAATCTGAATAATTTGTTCTGCCCATTCAACTTTAAATTATGTAGATACGATTGTATAACTATTTGTCCATCACAGCAATAAGTCAGTTCCAATTGGCACTGTGCCTGCCTTTGCTGTATCCCCATTGCGCTGCTTCGGTATGGGTAACAAACTAGACCTTGTCCCGGCATAATGTTGTGACAAAATGTTGGTACATTCCCACAGGCGGCTGTGGACACACATGTCGTGCAGCACCTGACTTTTCGTCTGGGTCATGCGGCCGGATCTTCGGGCAGCACTGGCAGTATGGCCACCGTGTGCCGCATCAGTCGCAATGTCCTCTTCCCACCGCAGTTCAAGAGTGTGAGCGAGTGGTTCCAGTATGCATTTGCCAGTAGTGAGCTGGATGACGTGGGTCGCTTCCCTGTGTTTGAAGGACGACCCACACCACCACGCCCACCCGAGGCTGGCCACACAATGGAGATGATCTTTGCCTTCCCCAGCCTTGAGCTGCACATGAAGACAGAGCAGCTGCAGGGCGAGCACAGTCCGGGACCTGACGGTCAGTTGGTGTGGCCCTCCTGTTTTTATTGCCTCCTTTTTAAAGCGTTGTCATTTTCAGGAGGTATTTGTGAAGTTTGCATTGCACAGTAAAACATCACTCCACTTCTCTTTTCAGATTCCAGACCAGTGGTGGAGTGCAGCTTTGTCACTGAGTTTGACGACCATATCTTTGTGGCTGTGGATGCAGAAGCTTTCTTTTTCCTGCACAACCTGATCGTGTCGTACATCCGAGAAAAAGACGGTGGTTAGTTTCTTACTTACTTGCCCTGCTCACTGTCTCAGACATCACGGTCAGAATCAGAATCAAATTTTCTTACTGCATACAAAGTTATTACAACATGTAATATACAGGAGGAGGTCCCGGAGTCGGAGACTGAATTGGGACCTCCTGTACATGATATAAATGAAAGGAAAAGTAAACTTAATGCAGCAACAGTAATAAATACAACTATAAGACAAATTAGAAAGGCAGCAATTATATATACAGTAGAACACAAATTAAATCAATTAAGCAACATATGGAAACATGAACAAATTGAACAGAAAATGGGCTTGTTTAAACAGTTTCATATGTGATTAATAAGCATGGTATAAACTTCAGTATTAACCAATGAAAATGCAAACGCATGCATTATGTGGCATATAAAAAAAATGTTAAGTAAGGCTCGGTTGGTTCAAAAGGAACTTTTTGTGCTTCTAAATCTGTTAAATGCAGCATTTTAAGTAATAATAGCATGGCTTTAACAGAAATGTTACAATGATATGCTAAGTATGAATAAATATGCTAATTTTAAATTGCGAACTGAAATTTTTTGGCAACACATATTATTTACTATATGGCACGAAAAGGTGAACAAAATGGAACATTCTTCCTTTCTCGGTCTCTTCATACTTTCTGTTTGTGCCTGTTTTTCTGTAGGACATGGGTTCTCAAACTGGGTTACACAATTGGCATCTTAGGATTCCGCATCCAGCCCCATCCCGTTTTTCCCAATTGACTTCCACAATTTATCGATTTAAAAGGGCCCTGAAACATTTTCCTAACTAATTATAGAATGGCCTCGCTATTAAAGGAATTCGTCTTACAAATATCATGCTGCAAAATCTTTTCGAATCCTTCAACTACAAGTGGAGTTATACCGCAGTTATACCCGGCTCTCTTACTTTACGTCTCCGGGCGCTGAAAGCTAAACAGGGGAGGAGCCAAGAGGGCAGAGCCCCACCCAAAATTAAGTGTCTCGGCAGCAAAAGGGCTCTTCGTGACATCCCGTGGCCACCAAGGTAGGCCACACTACACAGCACACCACTGGTATCTTGGAGGCCACGCGCAGCAGAAGCAGCTGCGTGCAGCTGTCATCTGTAAAGCGGCAGTGCAAAGATGAAATAATTTTTTCCCATTTTGAGATCGCAGACATATGCAGCCCATGACGTACGATTTCCTGTCAGAGCAGTCGGCACTCTTTGTCGGCATCGCAGATCACTTTCAAGGTTTGGCCAGCATGGCAGTGCCATACGAAGCCGCCCCCAGAGTACATTTGGCCACGGTTCATAAGGGTTCGATGCAGATGAATAAGGCGCTAAAGACCGATAATGGCTTATGCAGATTGGAATGTCATCAGCAGACCTGGCGCCGCCACCTGCAGTACTTTGCTTGCGTCATAAATGCTCTTTGCGCCGCTGTCCGCACCAGTTTATATCGCTGCAGCACAGTCATTTGTACTGGCCCGATCAAGTTTCATAATACTAATAATGACACCAGGCTGCATGGAGATGAACAAGTTGCACAATGCTTACGAATGCTTAGATAACTCGCAGAGGACTTTCTGCATGTTTTTTTTATAGGTTCATATGTTCCCAGAAAACGCAATCTTTCGGTACCAGCGTTCAGTATGTCGCCAAACTGCGATCATATGATACATCTTCCGGCCGCTAGATCCCATGCAAATAAGAAGAGGTGCGAAGCACGCCCTATCGAAAATAGTAAGCCACCCACCACAGTGCTTCTCCGGAATACTCGCCCGCCCGTCTCACATGAAAATGCAGGTTTTCTTGTTCTGGTATCTGTAAATAACCATTCAGGTCGTAGCACACCTCATTCATAGATATCGCCGCCAACCCTATTGCAATACGCATCTTCACTTATCTGTTTCATAGCGCATGGGCCGTAGTGCTGTTAGAAGTGTATTGCACGCTTTTAGTGGGCGATAACCCAAATGTGCCGCCGTTCCCTTGTGCATGCGGTGCAAAGGGAGCGTCATCGTCTGGCGGCATCGTAGACATCATATTCCTGTGTTGCCCACCAGCTCGATTTCGTTTATATTTCCAGTCGCAGCCTCAAAACACTAACCAATAGGAAAATGACAATGTCCGTCTCGGGTCACTTAGGCCCTACCAGCTCGGCGCGCAGACATCTATGTCTTTTACCGCTACGATTCGCGCTGAGTAGGCACATCAAAAATTTTCCACCATAATGCCCCACTTGAAGAAGCTGCTGACCCAGGCTGAATTCGATAAGCGCAAATGTAATCTTGCCAAAGCCATAAAAACGACAATGCGTGTTTCGGGGCTGCTTGAACCCCACTAGCTCAGCTCGCATCGGCGTCTCATGCTACAAGGATACACGCAGCACTTCGCATTATGTAGATGCCAACTATAGTTTAGTCTGCCAATTTTAGGGGCTTCTGGTCGTACATTTTCTCGGGTAGTATGTTTTTCTCACGTTTCTTTCCAATACGATGTGGGGATGCGCGACTCTCACGCGTCCCCTGATATGTTGTTTCCCCACATAGCTCCCATCTCCTGCAATCCGGTTTTGCCGCGTAGCCTGCGTGGTGCTGTGATACTCGCAGCAGTCGGTCTGGTTGAAGCGCAGTACAAGAGGCAAGTGTTGCGCTGCTAATGCCGCCTAACGGTGGGGTTACTTGGACACTGAAAGGAGAAGGCTCTTCCTCTTTGGTTCAGGATCGGCAAGCTGCACAGATGTTCCATGCTTCTGCGAGACCATCTCGTGAGGCCTCGTTCAAACGTGCCACCATTCGCGTGACCGTACACGCGAACGACCAAGCGTTGATGTCCAACATGGGGCGAACATATTCGCTCGTTATCCGGTCGCGGTGAGTCGGACTTCCGCGATTTGTCATGCGCCCATCGGCATGTTTTGTGGATAGCAACTCTGCTAGCAGGCATTAGTCTATGAAAGGTGCAATAAGTGCCCTTGTGATTGTTTGCCCTAGTGTGTTGTCAATCCTTTGTCCCAAGAGCACGGGTGAGAATGCCACAACGTAATTACAGTTGAACCCACTTATAACGATACCGGTCGTAACGATATATTAGTTGTTATCATGACAATGGTAGCAGACAATGCCTTGGTCCGATTGAGGGGGCCTGGGCGCATCTAGAGTGCTAGGTAGCTTCCGTTTGCCAGCCAAAGGGGCACCGCGATTGGATTTCCCCTCGTGCGCAAGGGCGTGGGTTTCGTGTTCTCGTTGGCCGTGCGGAGCAGAACAGCGTGCCCAGCCATGTGAGTACGGGTCGAGAAAAACTCATGCGGTGAAAAAACTCATGCACATCTCTATGTTCTCTCGTGGCCGAGGCCGCCTCGTATTTCGGGGAGTTACAGGGTGACGTGTCATCACCAGCCCATGCACAACGAGGTTCGAGAGAGGTGGCAGGCGGTAGGCTTTCACTGCCAGTATGTTGCCCTGAATCTGCTTCGCATCAGAGGCCAACTCGTTTGGGTCACGATAACGGGTGCTCTGAAGGTAAGCAGCCAAGGTTGGATGGGCTTGAAGAATGGCCCGCTCTACCTTAATGGCGTCAGATGCCAAAGGGTCAGCAAGAAGATAGAGCTTCTGCATAGCCCTGACATACTCGATCAGAGATTCGTCGGGGTGTTGGGTGTGAAGCTCTAGCTCGCGATGCATGCGGCACTCATAGTCAGGAGGGAGGAATTCGCTGCGGATGAGCATCCTAAACTCCTCCATCGAACAAGCTTGGTGGCCGACAAGTCGGTACCACCATGCCGCATAGGCTCTTAGCGAGACAGGCAATACAGTGCCTAGCATCAACATGCCGATGGCGCGCGACAAATCGCGGAACTCGAACTCACCGCGACCAGATAACGAGCGAATATGTTCGCCAACTTCGTTGGTCTGCGAGCAGCGAGAGGCCAACATGGCACTAGCATGCAAGACTTGTTACGTGTGACTTACGTGCCCACGGTGGCTGCACCGAGCACTCCTAATTCATGCTCTCAAGCGCAGTTTAATTCACCACACACCTCCTTTGACATAGCCAAGATGGTAGACCTCAGGCTAGAATCGTATCGTTCTCCTTGCTGGCTATACTGTTATGCGAAGGGAAAGAAAGAGATAGACACACATGTGTGCAATGTAACGTAGAATGCACAATGTAGAATTGTAATTGAAGTGTCAACATGCGGGATGGTGACATCATTCCTGCCATCATCCATTCCCCATACAAGCCAAGCTTTCAGAGCTCGTATCTCAGCTTTCACAGCGTTACTAGCGAGAATGCGGCCATATTGAGTAGGGCAACTTGCTGTGCAACTTGCCTACATAAGCTAGCCTAAGCTAAGCTTATGGACTTTTACATAAAGTCTACTGTAGCACGTGAGCGGGAATCAATTGGGAAGGTCTGCAAGCTAAGAGCCTGAGTTTAGCGCCATCAGCCTGATCAACTCTTGTTGTCCATGGACAGCGCTGTCCATATAAACGTCATTATGTAACAGCCACACGGGAACTTCACATGTTATTTGTGGTTCAGACGTGTTAGTGTCAGCACGGCATAGTTGTGATACAAGCCGGCTTGCTACCGCACTGTGTTGGTTCCGTAATAAGAATGTGCGACAATGATTTCGGTGCGCCCGAAGGGTACCACTGCATACCAGCTCAAGCAGGCATTTAGGTTTAGCGTTGTGATCAGTATATCGAAGATGTTTTCGCAGTGTAAGTGACTTATGACATTTTTTTAAAACATGAAAGAAGCCTTCGTGCGTACGACACTTTGTTTGCTTGACAACGTCATTTATGGCATGTGATGCTTAGGGCGGTAGCTGTATGGTCGATTCTGCATAAAAAAAAAGAGAATGAAACTGCTTGCCCTTGTGTTATCGTCCGTTTCTCATCAAGTGCGATGGTGGTGTTACTTCAATTAGGCAGATCCAGAGTGCCATAACATCCTCTCCCAATTCCATTCTTTAATGAGGCCTTATGGCATTGGTGGAAGGAGGGAGAGGGGAGGGGTTCCGCTGCACTTTGGGCAAGCTGGTAGGGTTCCCCAATGCCAGAAAGTTTGAGAACCCCTGCACTGGGAAATACTGCAAATACGGGAAACAGAGAAAGACCGGATGACCAGCTTTAACGAGGTCACCAAACACTAAATTGGGAAGGGCCTGTTTCTCCCCCACACACTCCTCACTAAGTAGATGGCAAATGACGGCAAGGCGCACGTTACACACAGCCACATATCTGAACCCAGTGGCCTACCACTGCTACTACCCAAACCCTCACCTGCCGCGGTTGCTTAGTGGCTATGGTGTTGGGCTGCTAAGCACGAGGTCGTGCGATCAAATCCCGGCCACAGTGGCCACATTTCGATGGGCACGAAATGCAAAAACACCCGTGTACTTTGACTTAGGTGCACGTTAAAGAACCCCAGGTGGTCCAAATTTCCCCGAGTCCTCTACTACGGCATGCCTCATAATCAGATGGTGGTTTTGACACGTAAAACCCCATAATTTTAATTTTTACTCAGACCCTTACACAGATAGATGTAGATTCTGTCAAGAATGGGCGGACCTACAACAAATTGGTTGGGCTTGTCCTCAGACACCCACACAGACTAATACACACAAGACCAGAGAGTAATGGGAGACCACATTGCTCAGCTCTGCACCGGAAGACCAACTTGAGGCAATCCAGCTGGCCGAAGATGTCTTCAGAACCCAAGGGCTCGAGGCAGTTATCTAGGTAGAGAGGCCTAGGTCTCATAAATCTGCTTCACTAAAATAATGTTTATTCCTCCTCCTCCTCCCCTGGTATAGGAAGTAGCTGTGTCACATAGGCACTCATGAGCTCCTTGTAACTGCTTCGTCTTTTTCGAGAGAGGTGTGCTTGGTGTCACATGGTTGCCCTTCTGCTAAGGTACTTAATCTGAGCTTATGTGGGATATATGCCTTGATGGCTAAGCAATGACTGCATACTTGCCTGTCAATGTATTGTTCGCACAAGTATAGTGCTTTCTTGATCTCTTTGCTTAGGTAAATACTAGCATTACAAAACACCTCTCCTTGCATTTGGAACTGTACTTTAAATAAAACAAAGACTTTTGACCTTAGTATTTGGTGTGTAAACAGCCACGTGGCTTAGTGTTGCAGGAAAGTGAGCGTGGAGAGGTCGTGGGTCAGTTGGGGGGTGGGTCTGCAGTACAGGAAGGGTGCTCCACTAACACACTCTGATTGGTGCCAGTGTATAGCTGCTTTTCGAGCGGACGCTTGATTTGAATTAATTTTATCGCTGTGTGTTAATTGTTAGAGAGGGTTGTAGAAGGTTTGGCAAGAGCATTGCTTCAAAGTGTGCAATTTTTATGCCCTAGATTGTGTCGCAAGGGCCATATATAGTCAGGCATGTTGTTGGGCTAGTCGCACACACACTGAGACACGCACACAAAGACACATTGACACACTTTGTGTGTTTGTGTATGTTTCTGTTCATGTCCTGTCTTCCTCGCACAGTTTATAAAATTTTGCTGAAGCCATATATAGGCTACTGTGGAGTTTCGTTTGTATAGCTGTATTCAGTAAAAGGAAACCATCCTTCAATTGAGATGACCAATTGTGCAGTTGCACCTTACCAGTTAAAACTTGCAAATTTTAAGTTGATGGAAGTTCTAATTTTGGACGTGTATTTGAACTGCTCAAGCGTTGCAGCTGTCCATTTAAATACTGTTAGAAACATAAAATAGTTCAGCTCTCATGCACACAGCAGGAAAGGAAGAGGGATGTGTTAAAATTGGACGCTGGCTGATGTGATAACGGGTCGCGAGCCATCGCGGAATTCTTGCCGTTAATATGTTCATACGGGTGGCTCATCAGTGATCAGTTCAGAGATTAAGTGTGCGGGTTAGACTGACTGCTCTCGAAGTGGCGTGAAGTTTGGTGGTACGCGTATCCAACGCGATCTACGTGCCTATCGGTGGCTAATCGGCCCAGCTTCGCAAATGCTTTTGCACTTTACAAAAATACACACTGCTTTTCTTGCCATTCGCTCTGTCCGCGTCGCGTTATCATCTAGATCGCTCATGTCGACCTCGACGAACCTTGTGCTGACAGAGGCGGGCCCGGCAGACGCGGTGCCATTCCGTGAATTGTGACGTTCGGGCACTGTCAAGCCGACGTCGGGGAACACTCGCAGTGACAAAGTCCGCCACTGTGCCCCGTTCGAGGCGCCCTCGGCGCTCCTTTTGCGTCGAAAATGAAGTGAAACACTCGCTTGTGCAGCATCGAGCACAAGGGCCTCCGCGGCACGCGACATGTGGCTTAGAAGAGTGTGGGAGTAGGCCAGTTGGTGAATCCCGATTTGGGAAGTTACCGCAAAGAACACAGGAGACAATGTCTTTTCCTTCGTCCCGTGTGTTTTTTGCGATAACTTCCCAACTCAGGAGATGCGGCACTGTACAGATTTCTACATCAAATATATCGAGCATTCGAAAAATCGAACAGTAGATCAGTTGAAGTCATTGGGGGTGAGCTCCACCACTGGAAAAGCTGGCGCCACCGTTGGCGTGGTATGGCGTGCATGTGGCATGAGGGATCACGTGGACACAGCGGCCGCATTGGCTGCTTCACAAGCGCCGAAGAGAGCTGAAAATGAAAGTTTAAAGTCCCACTTGCGCCGCGGTTCTGATTAAGTGGTGAGGCTTTACCGCCTTGGGTGTCTGCTTGACAACATTTGAAAGTACTATAATAGGTAGTGGCTGCCTTTGTAGGCGTGCAGCATGGTAAGCTACTGCTCGGTGCCGCAGTGCCGGACGTACGCGACGGAGGTGGTGTCAACCTTATTCACACATAGCCACAGGGCAAGGAGCTGCGTGAATCTTGGCTGGCGAAGCTTGGCTGGCGAAGCTTGGCTGGCGAAGCTTGGCTGGCGAAGCTTAGAACCGGCAGACAGCCATCGGCTACAACTCGGGGTATGGAGCAAGCACAGACGTGAGGAAGATTTCTGCTATGGTGCCGGGACTGCGGGATGTTCAGCGAGTAGCAGAAAATGCGCACAGAGACGCTCGCCTGCGCCCGCTGCCTGGCTAATGTCATGTCAGTTTGGTCTATGAACTTGTTGATGCTAGATGCTGGCAAGTTCACTAGAACGGAAAGGGAGCAGTAAGACGCACATTTAAAAAGGCATGGCATATGGTCATGTTTGTGTTATGAATTAATACACTGGATTACGAAAAAGAAAGAGAAATCGCATGCTGGGAAGACCGATAAACATACAGTGCGACGCAACTTGAGAAATAATATTGAAATGTGCAAGAATTCAAAAGACAAAAAAAGATTGAATCATCGCAACGGCACATCACAGTCGCCGTAGGCGTCGAATTCTCTATAACGAAATTATTTTTGAACAGTTCTTATAGCGTCCACGCCAAATGGTTGCTAGTGTACTGACAAATGCTCATATGCTGCAGCCTAAAGCTCACGGCACGGTGCGAAAACGCACTCACAGCGAAAGCAAAACATTGTGCGCGGACATGCACGCAGACGTGCAGTCGGTCGCTGCGAACCCATGCGATCGCTGCATTGAGGCTTCATTCTATTGTGCCCCATTTGGTTATACAAACAAGCCCACTATAAGAACATATTTCACATAGTTTACTCTCAGCTTTTGCCTAGCTTTCACGCAAGAAGCCGGTTCGGGAGACTCCATCGCAGCGACCGCGCGTTCACTGTACATATTCGGTAAAGAGATAGCATCTGTAAACGATTCTGTGCTTTCAGTTTGCCCAACATTGTTATATCGACAGTCAAAAACTTCCCTCGTTTTGAGAGTACCTACATAAATGTCCAGGAGGGCTGCCGTGTGGTGTTTTTATTGAGCGCCGTAAGCGAAACCTATGAGTAGCGTGCCACGTAATCCCTCATACTACGCAAGAGAGGCGCTTTCGACAGATGGCGACTCCGTAACTCCTCACCCCCTATAGTGCTGGATTGACATAGAAAAGAAAGACGACAGGACGTGCGCTAGATATCGGCTGTTGATAGCTAGCATACATCCTGTCGTCTTTTTTGTCCCTGTCAATCCAGCGCTACGACTTCAATTTATGCTAGGAACCAACTAGCCCAAAAGTCTGCACTCCTTAATAGTAGATATTCGATTCGGTGATATTCGATATTGCACAACTGTAGTCTGTACATCTCGGTTTTGTGAAGAGCTTACTATCCATGCTTAAGTATTTTTTTAGGATCGCGAACCTCCATGTGTTTGTGCTGTAGATCACACTGTGCACTGGATAAAGACCCACAGCGCTTTTTAATGCGCTATTAGTTTTACAAAGCCCTCATGAAGGAAGTTACGGTTAGACAATCATGAATAATGAACTTATACCGGGAGAATTTAATATCAGTTTTCTGGCCAAAATTGACAACTGGCAGCATGGCACGGCTTCCCCAACATGCAGTTATATCTGTTCCTTCATGGCAAATGTTCATGGTAGTGCAGCATCATGCCAAAAGAAGCATCAAGCCATTTGGCCACTGACATGCACACTGGTCAGTGCGATGTAATAGTGCCGAAAGCCCTGCAGCCATGCACTGCATCCCCTTTTCTTTGCAGCTTCGTCCTACTTGCTTCATGCGACTAGTGTGCTTTTAGTTATTGGTAGGAAGTGAGCTCACTGGGGCCTATGTTGTGCCTTAAAATCAGCCGTGATGTGTTTTTTGACATGAATCCATTATGCGCATGATGTGTATTCCGAAGTGGTGAATTTTCAGTATGCTGTAATTACTTCTTGAGGGCAGGATTAAGTGAGGCTTCATACTCTCAATGATGGGTCAACAGTTGCCAATGTCGGGAAACTTATAGTCAGTACTCATTTATTACGAAATAGAGAAGTGTACGTAATAATTATATTACCTAAGTTAATAAGAATTAGCTGCGCATCAACTCACGTAATATCATACACTTTGCTATCATATCTTTATCCACAGAAGCACTGTATAAATTTTATTTCACACTCAAAGAGTGCTCCCTCTAAGACAGAGTGTCCCTTTCTAGGTGGGGCAGCCAAAAGCCAGTCACCAGAAAGTGAGCGGCGAAAGCGAAGTGTAGCAGAGTCGTTGGAGTCCCTGCATCGAGACTTCCGCGACTACCAGTGCTACACCTGGCACCTTGAGCCCACTGTGCGCCTTCTATCATGGGCGGGCAAGGGCATTGAACCTTATGGCGTGGACTACATTTTGCACAAGCTGGGATTTTCACATGCTCGTGTTACTATACCAAAGTGGCTGCAGCGAGGATGCATGGACCCCCTGGACCTGTTCCTGTCGCTCATGCTAGAGCGCATGCTTAAGGCTGTGCGACAGCACTGATATACTGTCCAGTGGATATTGCTGCAGCTTAGGCTAATGAGCAATGATTGTGATTTATTGAGTCATGGTTGTGCAGCAACTTTAAGTTAAACTTGGCTTTTTGCATAAATGAAACATGCAAGAAGCAAATTTATCTAGAATTTGTTGTATATTGTTAGACTTTCAGTGATTGTTTGGTTTGCATTGTGCTCGGTATGCACACTGATTTGTTGATATTATTTACAGTATAATGAATGAACTGAAATAGATGGCAAAATGACAAATGTGTCAGTGTTTGTTATAATCAAGCAGTGAGCAGTTAAGTTTGCCTTGCTCACTTAGACACCACACCTAAGATTTGTGCACCATAAAGGCAATCTTAGTATTGTATAAAGTACCTTGTGGCATCCTGCTCTACAGCAGTGAAAAATTCTTGGTATGTTGCATGTATGGAAGCAAGCATGGAATGCTTTTTCATATTTCATCATAAGGATACAAGTTTTGTTCTACTACTAGTGCTCCCATATGTCGAACAGCATAAGGCATGCGTCACAGGTTGCCTCACAGAACAATTGCCCGTGCCCTTGTACAGCAGTCCTGTAGTGTCTTCTTCAGAGCATCCAGTCTACGCACCGGACGGGCCCCTTGGATCACAAGCCAACAGATCGCCAACAGCATCAAGCGAAGATGATAAAAGGTGCGGTGCGCTCGAACTGCTCTTCAGTGGGCTCGGAAACGCAACTGCGATGGGCTTCGCTCTAACTCATCGCCTTTTTGCCGTGCAGGTAACGAATTGCTTTTCTTTATACGCCCCCCGTACTCGCTACCTTGCGCGCTTAGCGTTGCCGAGCCCACATTTTTGTTTATCCATTGCATATGACTGTGCCGAGGTTGTTCTATCGCTGTTAGTTCTGTCGGGCGATGTCGAACTAAACCCAGCACCTACTCTTCGTTCCGCATCCAGTCAAACAATTGGTAATGAAGCAGTTGGCGAAATAATGACTGCACTTGAAGAACTGAAGTCAGGACAGTCATCGTTACTTAATGAAATAAAACATATCCACACAAAGTTGTCACAAAATGACAAAGCGTTTGAAGAAATTCGGAACCACCTCCTAAAAATTGAGCAGGATTGTTCATCCGTTCCCGCACTGAAAGAAAAGTTAGATGACGTTGAAGCTGTCGCAAACGAAAACGCAGATAAGCTTTCCCAATTTTCGTCAAAAATGGATGCCTACGAAGATAATGCCCGCAGATCAAACCTTCTATTTTATGGCATAACCGACAACCCGGATGAAACTTGGAACAAAGCCGAGGGTTTGGTGATTGAACTCTGCAAAACGAAGCTCAACATTGATTTGCAGCCAGTTGATATTGAACGCGCTCACAGGATTGGCTCTTTTGATGTAAACAAAATAAGACCTATAATTGCCAAGTTCGCGCACTTCAAAATTAAAGAGCGCATTCTGGCTAACTTGGGTAAATTGAAAGATACTGATTTCAGTGTATCACCAGACTATTCACCAAAGACGCGGCTCGCACGCGAAAAACTTGTTGCATTTGCAAAACCTCAAGGCAAACATTATAAGCTTCGTCACAACAGGTTAATAATGGACAGCTCCACCTATGTATATGATAATTCTACGGACAAAGTAATCCACCGACCATCATAGCTAAGAAATGATCGTGGTGAACAACAAAGAAAATGCCTTCTTTCGATTTTATATACCAACATTAGAAGCTTTCTGCCAAAGCTCGACTCGGTTTCTAACCTTATTTCCACCACAGATAGCAACGTTCTTATTCTAACTGAAACTTGGTTAAACACAACCATTGACAACACCGAAATTCAGATTGCCTTAACCGATTTCGACATATTCCGTTGCGATCGTGATGTGAGGCGAGGAGGAGGAGTGTTAATAGCCACTAACCGCAACCTTCATTGTTTCAAAATTGATATCTCCTCTCCGTTGGAAATACTGTTTGTGTGCACTAAAAATTCTCACCCACCCTTAATATTCGGACCTTGCTACCGTCCTCCTGATGCCGATCCAAGCTTTGTTGCATGCTTCCATGAGGCACTTTGCACTCTGGCACATTCTTTTCCTAACGCGCCAATCATTCTGTTCGGCGATTTCAACTTTCCAACAATAGTATGGTCTGACGTAGCGCAAACATTATCGAAGCGCAATGCAGAAAGTGAATTTCTTGACACGTGTCTTACGTTTGGCTTATCTCACCTCATCTTCAATCCAACAAGGCATATAAATCAATCGTCCAGCTTGCTCGACCTCTTGTTTGCCACGCATCCTGACAACTTTTCTGAGATAACATTTTTGCCCGGGCTTAGTGATCATGCTGTAATTCACGCTACTTATCAATTTCATATAGCATATCCCCCAAAAATAAGAAAGATCATAACGCTCTACGACAGAGGGGATTATGTCGCGTTCAATGAAAAGTTAACTCAGTTCAGTTACTCCTTTCTTGAAATGTTCACTTGTCATTCCGTTGAAGATAACTGGTTAATGTTGAAATCCAAAATGCAAGAACTAGCGAAAGCCCATATTCCTGCCATCACTGTAACTGAACGGCCCTCATCCCCTTGGTTTAATAACACATTAAAACGCCTGAACAATAAAAAGAAAAGGCTTTATCGTATCGCCAAGCATTCTAACATGTCACACGCATGGGAAAAGTATCGCTGCATTGACAAAATGTTTCAGTCACAAGCTAACAAAACTAAGCAATCATTCTTTTCAACCTCACTTCCTGATATGCTACGTAATAACCCTCGTCAATTCTGGAAGGTTGTCAATCCATGCCCAAAAAAACCAATAAAAATACTTGACCAAAATGGCGTCCCTATTCCTGATACTGAACTTGCAACAACACTTAATTCAACATTCTGTTCATTTTTTACAAAAGAATCTGAAGGCAGTCTTCCTTATTTCCCTAACCCTCAATATCCTCTCGTGCCAGCCATCACGTTTGAACCTCATGGCATTTGCAGACTAATAGAATCTTTGAAGCTAACTTCATCGGCTGGCATTGATGAAATTAACGCGAAAGTGCTTAAGAATACAAAAGATGTCACTAGTGTCATCTTATCACACATTTTTCAACAGTCACTCTCGTCTGGAGTGGTGCCGCAGAACTGGAAGACAGGTAAAATCATTCCAGTCCCCAAAAAAGCTTCTTCAACGTCATGTCTTGTCTACCAGCCAATTTCCATTACCAGCATTTGTTCCAAACTGATGGAGCATGTCATCTTTTCCCACCATCATGAGATTTCTAATTTCTAACAACTTTTTTCATCATAGTCAGCACAGATTTCTTAAGAATTTATCTTGCGATACTCAACTTGCACTCTTTATAAATGACATCAGTTCCCAATTAGACCTTAATGTACTCATTGTTTTTAGACTTCGAGAAAGCTTTTGATAAGGTACCCCACAACCGTCTTTTCTTGAAACTTTCAGTCCTGAATCTCAATCCCCTAATTTATAATTGGTTGCGCAGCTTTCTGACCGGCCGGCAACAGTTTGTTTTTGCAAATAACTTTTCATCCCCTCTGTCTCCTGTGCTTTCTGGGGTTCCTCAAGGTTCTGTTCTTGGCCCCCTCCTCTTTTTAATCTACATTAATGACCTTCCTAATGACATATCTTCTAACATACGCCTATTTGCGGACGACTTTGTTATTTACCGACCCATTAGCTCAGATATCCCTGTCCTGCAGCGTGACTTACAAACAGTTGAAAAATGGTGTAAGACATGGTTAATGTCATTAAATGTAAATAAAACCTCATTAATCTATTTCAATCGTCGGCATTCTTATGTAGCACCCTCGTATCTCTTAGGTAATTCAATAATATCATCTGTGACCTGTTATACATACTTGGGGCTTATCTTAACGCAAGATCTTTCATGGTCCTCTCACATCGCTAAAATAACTAACAAGGCTAACCGCACCTTAGGCTTTCTCCGGCGACATCTGAAATTTGCCCCTCCTCCGGTAAAAACTCTTGCCTGCAAATCTGTGCACGGTAAGGCCCAAACTTGAATACGCATGCTCAATTTGGGACCCTCATCATACTGATTTTTCTAACATGCTTGAATCCCCAAAACTGCGCAGCCCGATTTATCTTCCCTGACTATTCTTCATATACAAGTGTCACAGCACTAAAATCTAATGCGAATCTTCCTAGACTCAAAGCGAGACGTCAAGTGTCCAGGCTCATTCTATATCACAAGTTTTATGGTGCCCCGATTGGTAACAGCGTCATATCGCCAGCTCACCGCCATTCATCCCGGACCAATCATTCAAAGTCTGTACCCCTCGCATGCGCGCACGTCATCCCATCTTCATTCGTTTTTTTCCACGTACAGCGAGAGACTGGAATGATCTGCCTGAAGAAGCGGCGGACCACTCCAGTGCGAGTGCGTTCAGGACTGCCATCGAACGCATTTTCCTTGAAGCAGCCCACCCCTCATGTAAAACCCCTCTCCAGGGGCATTTGAGGAATAAATAAACAAATAAATAAATAAATGCCCAAAACAAATGGGATCCGACGATTATGTTAGCTAACTTGATCTTCTACCTACAAGGCGTCCCAGTGACCTACCGTCCCAGTGAGCCAAACTTGCCTGCAGCACCATTTGTACAGGCAATAGTCCGCAAAGAACTCGTTAATCTTTGAGTTCATTCTGTATGTCTCATTGCCACTTCACAGCTGTGTCATGCTCAGGGCCGGATTAAGAAAAATGGGGGCCCTGGGCTAATGCGCATGCAGGCCCCCTTTCCTTATACTGACCCCCCCCCCCCCCTCCCTGTCGCCTGCTACGCTACTGGAAATATGCCATGTTTTCTTTTAATCCACCAAATTAAAAAGAATGAAGTGCGATCAACGGGATTATTATTATATGGAAAACAACAAAACTGCTTGAAACGCGTGCTGTTGTAAACACCTACACATATGTTCACTTTGTGATTAATCTGCATTCTGTTTTCAGCAAAAGCTAGTGTCACGATCCTCCTGGGTTCATGAACAAGGGAGGGCTCGAGGCACCCTCCGTTAGATGGACGCTCCGCAGTGTGGTGGTGCTGAACAATGACTGACCGCCGAGCAGCTGTGCTCGCCAGTGTTTATTGGTGCGGTGACCAATGTTGCCTAACTGAGCCTGGCAGGCCACCGAGCCTGGCGGGCCAACGAAGATTATGCCCGAGGTGGCGTCGCATGCTTGTTACAGCTAGGCTTTAAGGAAAAGTTTAGTGCACTCAAGACGAACAAGAACGTAGAAAAGACAACACAGCTCAGATGTCGATCCTTCTGAAGCTAGGATTTTTTTGCATCACTAAGTTTAATCCCATGAGGAGACGCATGGTTGTATCCAAAACATTTTTTATTAAAATTCAAGCATCAGACTGCAGTAATCATTATACACGTTACTCTGTAAACATGCAATATATATATACAATACTTAAGGCAATACAAACACCATAAAGGTGCACTAGAATACAGATGAACATTACCAACTGTAATTACAAAACATTATTTGAAAATATTTTCGTCAAAGGTAAGACAAGCAAGGACAACACCAAATAAATGTGGCACTATCAAAAACAACAAAAATACAGTTCTTTATAAGCACACTAAATATCGCAAGACAAACAACGAAGATTTGCATATCTTGAATTACACTGCTCAGCGTTTCATTGGCAACGTGGAGGCTGGGAGGCGACACAACGAACTTATTGGAACAATTCATGTATAGCGCAAACAGTCCTCTTTTAAAATGGCATCTTTCGCGGAGGAGGTCACTTTCAATGGACATGATAGCAAGCGAGTTCACCTTGTCGTCAAGGAGGCTCGAACGAAGTCGATTTTTTATCAGTGACAACTTGGAAAACGATCGTTCAGTCTCACAGTTTGCCACGGGTATGTGCAAGTACATTCGCAAAGCAATAGAAAGGTTCGGAAACACTTCAATAAGCTTTCTTTCATGCAGCAACTTCATTATTCCCAGGGGACTCATGTCCTGGCACACAGAGTTATGCAGAAAGTTCGCAAACTGAACGATTTCAACGGAAAATGCTGGCTCCAAATCATTTTTGTAGGTTTTCACCAACTTCTCAGCCTGCTGTGCCAGAGAGGCCTCGCTCCTAACTTTAAGAATCCGAATCTCTTGCAGAGTTCAGTGTAGGCAACCTCTCGCACTCGCAAAGCAGAGCCTCTGCTTCGACTGTCAAGTACAACATTGTAGGTCTCTACGATAAATTTTTTTTCTACCTTGTAGCGCACTATCGCTTTTTCTGTCCGGGTGCTTACTCAAAACGATGCGTTTGTTCTCATCCTGATAACATTGATTGGTACTTAGCGTGTGTGCTCTCTCTTCGAAGGTATCATAGAGAGGTCGCAAAGAATTAACAAAGCCTTTTAGAGAGCTCAGCAGGTCTACAACAGTTGAAATGTCTAGGCCTGGTTTCTGAAGTGCTACGCTCGTTTTTTCAAAGCGCTCCAATATTTCACTCCAGAAAATCGCCATGAATGCAGTCTCTAGTTTTTCCATTTTCTTGAAGAGAGAGTGCGCTTCGTTCCTAGTGTCACCGTTTTCTTCCTCGTTCTTTGATATAGCTTCAAGGCAACACAAGACTGCATTGAAATTTCTCAGAATGGCCTTACATGATTCAGCGTGTATTGACCACCTGGTCTCAGAGAGACTTTTCAAAACAAGCTGCTGGCCAGTTCCACCCATGCTGTCCAAAAGATACCTTCATCGCTTAGGTGAGGCAGCAAAGAACACATACAGTTTCCGAATTACAGTGAAAATTTTGACGGCCTCAAGGCAACTGTCAACGCTACACGCGCCAACTAAGTTCAGTGAATGACCAGCACACGGGGCATAGACTGCCAATTCGTTCAGGTGTTCGATTTGAGCTTGCAGTCCTTTGTATTTTTCGGACATATTACTCGCATTATCATAAGCCTGGCCCCTACAATCATCAACTGAGATGCCATTGGTCGTCAAGAGGGACATCACGGTATCGAAAAGATACAAGCCGGTATGCGATTAAATTGGAACAAATCCAAGAAAGCGTTCGTACACTTTCCCATTAATTTAAATAGTATTGTAAAACAACTGACAGCTGATCAACGTGAGTAAAGTTTGGAGTCGAATCAACAATTAAAGAGAAGTATTTTGCGCGTTTCACTTCGTCAACGAGACGTTCCTTGACAGCCTTTGCCATATGCTCGATAAATTCATCACAAATGGTTTTTGACAGATATGATGGGTGACTTTTTCTTTTGTTCCCGTAGCGTTTGATGTGCTCCTCTAGAAAGGGATCAAACTTGGCAATGGCCTCAAGCACTCCCATATAATTGACATTTCTCAGTGAACCAAAAATCTCCTCACTGCCTCTAAACGCTACGTTGCGCCCAGCTACGCACTTCAACACCTCTCTCCAGTAAGCGGTCTCAATGACAAGATGCTTAACCAGCTCCTTGTCAATTGTGCTGCTCGAGTTAGAGCGGGCGAGCCATGCTGCCACGTAGTTCCGGTGCTTGACGCTATTTTCATGTGCGCAAACCTTTTTTTCAGCTCTTTTCCAATCAGAAAAGCTGTGCATGGTGAAAGCACTGGGGTTGCTTGAAATCGAAAATAGTTTGCACATGAAACAGTAAACGGAACCTTTGGACTCGGAGTACATTAACCAGTGTCGCTCGTACGCCTCCCCATTTACAGCCTTTCGCACGAAAAGATGAGGTTACATATAGCATTTCTGAGTTTTGTATTGCCTTTCGGGAGATGGAAAATTTTCTGCCCGATTTTGAAAATACAATGGCCCTTTCTCAAGGCATACACTCCGAAAGCTGTCAGTAATAACGTCCGGCCACTTAGCAGGGTCGCTTCGGAGAATCTCGCAACGTACCTCTTGCTGCGGGGGTGTCTGTACTTTTCAGTTGCTGCAACGAGAAGCCGTCTCATTCGTCCTCTCGAGGCACACTTTGTGGGTGGGAACATGATTATTTGAAGCCAAACTAACACGAAAGAAGTGAGTCGGCTCCTGGAGTGTTGTTTCCTGGCGCTCGTCAGTAGAAGGAAGCTCATAGGGGAGGTTTGGCACCTGTTGATCAGCAGTAGAATGGTGATCAGTGGCGTCACCACTGTTGATCAGTGGTGACGCAGCAGAGGGTGCTAAGAATACCTGGGTCCGAACAGGCCACCATTGGAATCTGAACCTGGCAACATTTAACGCTAGAATGTCGTTATCTATTGAGGCAAGTCTAGCAGTGCTATCGGAGGAATTAGAGGGCAGCAAATGGGATATAATAGGAAGTTAGGGGGACAAAAGAAGCGTATACAGTGCTAAAAAGCGGGCACCGTCCTGTGCTACCGGGGCTTAGCGGAGACGAGAACTAGGAATCGGATTCCTGATTAATAAGGATATAGCATGGTAACATACAGGAATTCTATAGCATTAACGAGAGGGTGGCAGGTCTTGTTGTGAAACTTAAAAAGAGGTACAAATGAAAGGTCGCACAGGTCTATGCCCCTACATCCAGTCATGATGACCAGGAAGTCGAAAGCTTCCATGAAGACGTAGAATCGGCGATGGGTAAAGTCAAAACAAAATACACCATACTGATGGGCGACTTCAATGCCAGGGTAGGCAAGAAGCAGGCTGGAGACAAGTCGGCGGGGGAATATGGCATAAGCTCTAGGAATAGCAGGGGAGAGTTATAATATTAGTAGAAATTTGCAGAACAGAATAATATGCGGATAATGAATTAAACCTTCTTCCGCAAGCGGATTTAGCTGAAAGTGGACGTGGAGGAGCCCGAATGGCGAGACTAGAAATGAAATAGACTTTATACTCTGCGCTAACCCTGGCATCATACAAGATGTAGACGTGCTCGGCAAGGTGCGCTGCAGTGACCATAGGATGGTAAGAACTCGAATTAGCCTAGACTTGATGAGGGAACGGAAGAAATTGGTACATAAGAAGCCGATCAATGAGCAGGATGTCTACCAACCGGGAAAACCGGGAATTCTCGGGGATTTTCAATAGTCTGGAAAAACTCAGGGAACTTGCGCTTCTATCAGGGAAAATTAGCTGTAATTTTATTGAAAGGGAAAGAAAGTCGCGGTAAAGATGGCTCGAGTAGGAGAATTTACCAGTGTTTAGTCAACTACAGACTTTCCGGACGGCCCGATAATTCGGGCGGCTTCGCGGCACCACCACGTACCTCATAGAGCCTATGTATAATAACGTCTGAAATTTTGGATGCACGAACCCTTCGCCATCCGATTTTCCGGACTTTTTGCCGTCATGGCAGGTCCGAAACGGCATTAATAAAACCACTGCCGCCGCCGTTTTGATTACCTCGTCGCTCCTCGATCCGGCGCACACGCACGCAGATTCGCTGGCGGCCGTAGCCACCACCGCAGCAACGCTAGGCCTAGCTGCTTCTGCGTTCGCTATTAAGCTTCTTGCCGTTCTGTGCCGTGTGTTTCATTGAAAAATTCGCCGCTGTCAGCAATGGCACCGACTCCGCCTTTGTGGTCCTCGCGATTGGCTTCGAAGCTCGGAAAGCACGACGCGTTGCATAATGCGGGCTGCCGAAAGTCAGCTTCGCCTCACAACAGCAATATTACGCGGTGAAGCGTGCGCAAATTATTGCGGTGAAGGTCAACAAGCGTGGGAAGGGGCAATTGTCACGGGACCTAGTATGTATCCCTTAATTAAACACGCGTGCACCCGCTGCCTCCTGTCACAGGATGAGCACCGATATGCATAATAATAAGGCAGGCCTTCAGAGCATTTTCTGACGTGCTGCGGCAGTAAAAGACATTGCAGTGGCGCACACACACACACTCTATAGAGTGTGTGTGTGTGGGGAGGGGGGGCAAACCGCAGACGGTCTGATCTCTCTCTCTCTCTCTCTCTCTCTCTCTATATATATATATATATATATATATATATATATATATATATATATATATATATATATATATATATATATATATATATATATAGTGGGTTTAGCGCTCCTGCTCAGCAACGGCTCTCGTGCTTGGAAGCTGTGACTGCCCTGCCAGTCGACATTGCGCTGCTCCGAGCTCTGCCAAATAAGCACCTTTAGAATATATATATATCTGCCAAATAAGCACCTTTAGAATATATATATATATATATATATATATATATTCTAAAGGTGCTTATTTGGCAGAGCTCGGAGCAGCGCAATGTCGACTGGCAGGGCAGTCACAGCTTCCAAGCACGAGAGCCGTTGCTGAGCAGGAGCGCTAAACCCACTAGCGTTTAGAGCCAGTAGCGCTGAACCCACTAGCGTCTCTCTTCGCTACAATCACCCCCCGGGAGCGAGAAGGGAGCCGTCCGGCGACCTAACAGCTCGTCACGATGAGCGGGTCGTAGTAACGCTTTAAACGGTCGACATGGACAATGTCTCGTCCACGGCGGCGCATGTCTGCAGATGGCTCAACTGGTTCGATGACATAGTTCACAGGAGATGCGCGTTCGAGAACACGATAAGGGCCTTCATACTTAGGGATCAGTTTTGATGAGAGGCCAGGGGCAGTTAAAGGGACTGAGAGCCACACGAGCGCTCCCGGATCGAAGGTGACCGTGGCAGTGGCGTCACCGCGAGTGCTCCTCTGGCGCTCTTGATCATCGGAAGTATAAGGCCCGTGCGAGATTGCGGCACCCTTCTGCATGTCTGACCGTGGCAGAAATTGGGACGCACTCGGATGCATCCGGCCGGTACGGAAGAATGGTGTCGATGGTGTGCGAAGGGTGTCGACCATACAGCAAGAAATAGG
Organism: Dermacentor andersoni; assembly: GCF_023375885.2. Classification (NCBI taxonomy): domain Eukaryota; kingdom Metazoa; phylum Arthropoda; class Arachnida; order Ixodida; family Ixodidae; genus Dermacentor; species Dermacentor andersoni. The sequence goes on along the minus strand of NC_092817.1, from coordinate 244,336 downwards.
GTGAAAATCCAGTGGTGCTCTGCGTAGCGGTATTATACGCGTAGGTGACGAATGGCAGAATGGCGTCCCAGTTCGTGTGGTCGGAGGCAACGTACATAGAAAGCATGTCGCCGAGCGTACGGTTGAAGCGTTCTGTGAGGCCATTCGTTTGAGGGTGGTACGCCGTAGTCGTACGATGAACAACGTGGCACTCTGAGAATCGCTTCAACTACTTCCGACAGGAAGACGCGTCCGCGATCGCTGAGCAATTCTTGAGGTGGACCATGCCGCAGGATGAATCGGCGAAGCAGGAATGATGCAACATCGCGCGCTGTAGCTGCTGGGAGAGCGGCGGTTTCAGCGTATCGTGTAAGGTGATCTACTGCCACAATGGCCCAGCGGTTACCAGCCGACGTCAGGGGAAGTGGCCCATACAAATCGATGCCAACGCGCCCGAACGGCCGGTTAGGGCAGGGCAGAGGCTGCAGACCAGCTGGCGAGAGGCGGGGTGAAGATTTTCGGCGCTGGCAGTCGGGGCATGAACGAATGAACTTTTGAATGTAGTTGTACGTTCCTCGCCTGTAGTAGCGTCGTCGGAGGCGCTGGTAGGTTTTGAAAAGTCCCGAGTGAGCACACTGTGGATCAGTGGAACGATGCGCAGATTTCAGAACGCAGGCTTCGAGGTACAACTAATAACCACTGGCGGCCGTCAGAGGTGTAATTGCGTCGGTGAAGCAGGTCGTCGCGAATGGCGAAATGGCGAGCTTGACGGCGCAATGCACGAGTGGTTGGCTGCGATGACGGATTAGCAAGGCAGTCTATGATGAAGGCAATCCAGGGGTCCTTGCGCTGCTCAGAAGAGATGGTCCCAATGTCGACGGAAGAAATGTCAAGCTGGGATATTGCGCAGCAGGCATTGTCGTCTGGCAAGGGAGAACGTGAGAGGGCGTCAGCATCAGCATGCTGGCGTCCGTTGCGGTACAGTACGCGGATATCGTAATCCTGTAAGCGAAGCGCCCAGCGGGCGAGACGGCCGGAGGGATCCTTTAATGATGACAGCCAGCATAGTGCATGGTGGTCCGTGACGACATCAAATTGGCGACCATACAAATAGGGCCGGAACTTGGTAAGCGCCCAGATGATCGCCAGGCATTCTTTTTCCGTGACGGTGTAATTGGTCTCGGCTTTAGTAAGCATACGGCTTGCGTATGCCACAACATATTCAGGAAACCCTTCTTTGCGCTGCGCTAGGAAAGCGCCGAGGCCAACACCGCTGGCATCTGTGTGTACCTCAATAGGTGCCGTTGGATCGTAGTGGCGCAAAATAGGAGGAGACGTCAGCAAACGACGGAGCTTAGTGAACGCCTCGTCGCACTCGGACGACCACGAATGGAGAGGTCCATTGCTGCCAAGGAGCTTCGTCAGGGGTGATATGACGGCGGCGAAATTGCGAATGAAGCGCCTGAAGTCGGAACACAAACCTACAAAACTGCGCAGTTCTTTGACGGACGTCGATTTAGGAAATTCAGCTACGGCACGAAGTTTGGCTGGATCGGGGAGGATTCCATCCTTCGAGACGACATAACCTAGTATCGTGAGCTGCCGCGCTGCAAGTCGGCACTTCTTTAGGTTCAGTTGAAGGCCAGCGTTCGCTAAGCACGTCAAAACACGCCGTAGGCGTTGAAGGTGCGTGGTGAAGTCAGAGGCAAAAACAACAACGTCGTCGAGATAACATAAGCACGTGTGCCACTTCAGACCGCGGAGAACTGTGTCCATCATGCGTTCAAAGGTTGCTGGCGCATTACAAAGTCCAAACGGCATGACCTTAAATTCGTATAAGCCGTCGGGTGTGACAAAGGCTGTCTTCGGCCTGTCGACGTCAGCATGGGTACTTGCCAATAGCCGGAGCGTAAATCTAGAGATGAAAAGAATTCTGCTCCTTGTAGGCTATCGATGGCGTCATCGATTCGCAGCAGCGGGTATACATCTTTGCAAGTGATCTTGTTCAGGCGCCGATAGTCTACACAGAACCGTACCGAGCCGTCTTTTTTCGTAACAAGGACGACGGGATGCCCATGGACTGTTCGAGGGCCGGATCACTTCGCGGCGAAGCATATCGTCCACTTGCTCATTAATCACACGACGTTCTGTGGCAGAGACGCGATATGGTCGTTGCCGCAATGGCGGTTGGGAGCCAGTGTCAAGATGGTGCGTAACAGCAGACACCCGGCCCAAGGAAGGTTGCCCGACATCAAAAGAAGAACGAAATTCTTCTAAGATGCGCAAAAGCTGCGAACGCTGAGGTAGGGTGAGGCCATCGGCAATAGATGAATCGAACACACCTGTGGGCAAAGGGTCGGACGTAGAGAGTGAACCGAGCGTGTTGTAACTGGCGCAGGACGTGTCTTCGGGAGCATCCGTAATTTGTACGGCGTCGATCACTTCCACGTGGCCAAGACATTCGCCTTGAAGCAGCATCACAGGGTATGAGAAGGGGTTACAGACAAAAATAGCTGTGGAGCCCTGTTTTACGTTCACAGTCGCAAAAGGCAGCAGCAGACGTTTTCGAGCGTAAAAGCGGCCCGACGGAGAAAGTAGTGCGATGGCGTCAGAGAGGCTGCTGCAATGCATTGATACAATCACTGACGAGTTGGGAGGAACGTTGGTGTCGTGCCTAACGAGTAGTTTGTTTGCAAAAGAAGCATTATCGGCAAGCGTCATATCTGAGGTCGGCGGCAGTTCTAGTTCGACCCGTGCGCAATGAATGACGGCATCGTGGTGGGCGAGAAAGTCCCACCCCAGGATAACTTCGTGGGAGCACGAGGAAATCACAATAAATTCGACGGCGTATACAACGTCCTCGATGAGAACACAAGCGGTGTGCACGCCGCAATCGGGTGAATACGCTGTGCGCCTGCTGTGCGGAGGGCGAATCCAGCAATGGGCGTCGTAACCTTTCGAAGGAAGCGACAAAGCTTTGCGTCCATAACTGATACAGCGGCTCCGGTATCCACGAGGGCATATGTGCGCACACCGTCAACTAACACGTCTATCACATTGGTCGGGCTACGTTGAGGACTTAATTCCGCGTTTCGATGGGGTCGCAGCCCTTGCCTCATGGACTGCGACGATTAGTTTTCCTCATCCCGAGCTTCGGGACGAGGCCGCATCGGTGATGGGGAGCGTCGGCGTGGAGAAGCTGAGCGGCGGATGTTGGCGGACCGGCGGAATAGTGGTGACGCAGCCTGAGGTTCGTCGTCGTAATAAGGGCGCGGAGAACCCGCCATAGAACTTGGCCCATATGGTGTAGCGCTAGGCGACTGCACGCGACTACAGTGGCATGCGACGTGGCCTGCATAGCCGCACGCAAAACATATCGGTCGATTGTCCGCTGTACGCCACCGAGTCGTTGCGGCAGGTCCCATCCATGTGGAAGGACGCGTTGGACGTGGCGGCTGGTGAAGTGATTGCATAGCAGGCTGTTGTCGGGGCATAGCGAGCACTTCGGCGTACGTGAGAGGTCCCCGTTGAGGGAGTTGTTGAGGCTGGGTGACGACTTCCGCGTAGCTGAGTGGCACAGCCGTCGGGATCTGTTGGGGTCTGGCCATGACTTCGACGTAGCTGTGAGGCGCAGCCGCAGGAACACGCTGGTGGTGCTCAGGCAAAACCTCGTGCAGTTCTTGCGCTATGACGCAGCGAAGCGGAGGCGCAAAACTTGGCGTAGGCGCATGTACCGACTGCGGCTGTGCAAAATCCATCAACGAGAGTTGCCGAGCAACTTCCTCGCGGACGAACGCCTTCATTTCTGCGAGCAACGTTGCCTGGTTGGACATGGCAGCCAAACCAGCAAGGTGTTCGTCACGCAGTAGAGATCGACGGGTCAGTGACCGCTGCTTGCGGAGTTCTTCATAGCTCTGGCACAGTGTGACAATTTCAGCCACAGAGCGTGGACTTTTGGCCAGCAACATGTTAAAGGCGTCGTCTTCTATGGCCTTCAGTATGTTTCGGATTCGATCAGACTCCGCCATGGTCGAATCGACTTTCCTGCATAGGTCCAGGATATCCTCGACATAACTGGTGAATGTTTCGCCTAGCTGTTGAGCTCGTTCTCGCAAACGTTGCTCGGCACGCAGCTTGCGAAGAGCAGGGCGACCAAATACAGCGGCGAGGGAAGTCTTAAATTCCGACCATGTCTAGAACTCTGCTTGATGGTTGTTATACCACAGGCTGGCCACTCCAGCGAGGTAGAACTGAACATGGCTCAGTTTGGCCGCTTCGTCCCACTTGTTATGGTCGCCTACCCTGTCGTACGCCGTGAGCCATTCGTCCACGTCAGTGTCGTCCGCTCCAGTGTAGATAGGAGGGTCGCGATGACGAGGCACCCCGGGACACGCAGTGGGTGCAGGAGGAGGCGTTTGCTGGGAGGCGTCTTGGGGCATGGTAGATGGTAGGGTACGGGACTGGAGTTCCAGGATGATCGTCTGAGGGTACCCCGCACCTCCACCAATTCAAGCACGAGAGCCGTTGCTGAGCAGGAGCGCTCGACCCACTAGCGTTTAGAGCCAGTAGCGCTGAACCCACTAGCGTCTCTCTTCGCTACAATATATATATATATATATATATATTGCCAATTACTATTACAATAAGTGAAATAGCCTGGAAATGCTTCTGTTATATTTAACCGACAGGGACCTATTTATCAATCACACATGGTGAACCATGAGGGCCCGAAAAATGAGCTGAATTTGCATTTATATCTTGCAACTATATAACATCTCAAGATGATTCAGGGGCAAAAGGCAATGAGTGCACCCACAGCGGTCTCGTACCGCACCCAGTAGCAGCAGTACAGCGCACATAAAAAGGCACATTTGCTACAAAAAATTTAAATAATTCAACAAAGAATTGTACTTGCTGTTTAAGTCTACAACATAAATGTATTGCTAGTTTAGGTAATAGTACTGTCGAGGTTATACGCAATGACGTACAATCAACATAAATTACTTGTAATATTCACACACAGCCAAAAAAATGGACTCACCATCCCGGCCCTGCAACAGTGGACGTCCAGCGAAGCTGTTAAAAACCACCACTACAACTGCTGAGGAGGGTATGCAATGCTTTAGTGCTTTATAATGCCCCCCCCCCAACCCTTCCCACCACTCAATTTCCACTAGATTTGATATCTGTTGAGTTCACAGTTATTCCAGGGCAATTGGATAAATTCTTTGTTCGCAAAACACATTCATAAAGCTATGGATAGCTTACATGCGTAATATACTAAAAATATCATAATTATCATATCTTTGAAGTTTGCCTACATCTTTGAAGTTTGCCTTTATTTTCGCCAAATATAAACAAAATGTATTGTTTAGTTCATGGAGGACATCGCTGAAACAAGCACGGTAGGTGTTATGACGCATGAAAATAAGGAAAGAGAAACGATGGCTCATTATTATTTACGCTTTTAACCGGACCAGGAAAGTAACAATTTTGTCACACATTGCAGTTACAATGGCTACCCTCCACTTTCCACAATATATGAACCTGTTGTAAACTACAGCTATGTCGAGACACTGGGAAGCATAGTTGATAGTGGCCATATCACACGCTCTAATGTTTGAATAAGAAAATTTTACAAAAGCTGTATTTGATCCAACCACTTCGCACAGGAAGTTTCCATTGGGCACCACCAATTTTCGCTAAATTTGGTCTTGGCGGCTTTTATAGTGCTGCCAGAACAGCGGGCTCAATTCTTCCGCTCTCGTTAGACATGCTCAAACACGCTGGAGTGCTTGCATACGTAATTTATTACGAAAGCCATCTATTTTGAACTTCACCTCCAGACCACCCATTAATTTGTCCTGTCAGTCACCAAACCTAACGAAGCTGCCTTCTTTAGTTCAGTGAGGACACCAGCCGAAATTAATATGTCACGCATGACAAAGTAAGAACAAAAAAATGAGGATTCAATAAATTTTCGTAACCCTTCACAATAACCCAGAAATATTAAAACTATGTGACACATTCCACTTGAATTGCTGTCTATTCCTTCAAAGTATGAAGTATCGTAAACTCTCTTGGGACAATAGCAGTAGCGTGATAATTTCGAACACTTGTTCACAATTTTTTCATGCTGTATTTCATCAACACGTATTTACCATCCCACATAAACTTGGCATATCGTTCCCCTTATGTTCGCACAATTTTATCTCAGTTATTGTAATTATGCAAGCGCAGCCGTCTAAGTACGGCTCGTAAAACAGACTAATAAAGCTATGGACCACTTGCATGCCTATTCTACTTGAAAATGCACATTTAACCCATCCATTTGAAGCATTGCCTAGACCTTATCCATACCATGCCCCCAATTTCCCCTAGAAATAAACAAGATGCCTTGTTTAGCTCACCGAGAAAACCGGAGAAACAAACTACGAATCTCGTAATGTCCCCTTCAGTCACGACATAACATTTGCGAACGCAATTATTTTTGTTGTTGCTGTGTAGTGGTTACAAGAAATAGACAGTGAACATTAGGCTTTGAGTAAATTGCACATTCTGCTTTCTTAAGGTAAACCCATTCCACTTCTTTCACTTCTCAGTGAAATTTATTGCTTCAAACGACCGCTTTCACGAAGGCATTGCCCTCTTTGACGTTTCTTCAAAGAGGGTAATGCCTTCGTGAAAGCGAAGTTGGGGGTTTGGGTAGTAATCGCAAAAGATTATTTCTCCCTTGTTGTAACGCTTGGGCCCAATAATTAACCTGTGTAAGTAATTTGAGTGGGTGATTCAATATATTTATTGAAGAAACGTAGCACGACTGACTGTACAATTAATGAATATTAGTTACTATGTATTTACGATGGGTCACTATAAAATTCAGAGGCATTCTCCCGCCTTGACTTCTATAGGAGTCTCCAGCACCTTGGGATAAAATTGATAGAAATAGCTCATCTTCGAAAATGTTTGCTTCTGTATGCATATCCTTTATATTCGTATTTGAGAATGTCTCACTATGGGTTTTACTCATTTTTTACAATATATCTTTTTTTTTGCTGTGCATTTTACTAACTCCTCCCTTCTGTTTTCTTTTTGAATAAAATAAACACTACCCCTTACTATTCGAGCTGGATTAAGTCATTCTTTTTAAATTTTTTAGCATGCTTACTAGAGAGTGACACCATCGGATGACATGGTGTCAGCCCGTCTCTTGACATAAAACAAAGTTCTGTGTCGCTCAGGGAATTTGGCAAAGGCACTCAGGGAAAACCTGAAAAACTCAGAGAATTTGGAAATGTCAACTTGGCAGACATCCTGATGAGTTAGCGGTAAGAGGGAAAATAGAGGAATTCCGGATCAAGCTACAGAACAGGCATTCGGCTTTAACTCAGGAAGAGGCCCTTAGTGTTGAAGCAATGAACAACAATCTTATGGACATCATTAAGGAGTGCGCAATAGAAGGCGGTAGTAACTCTGTTAGACAGGATACCAGTAAGCTGTGTGGGGATGCGTGACTCTCACGCCTCCCCTGAGATCTAGTTTTCCCGCATAGCTCGTCTCCTGCAGGGCGGCTTCGCCCGCCGCGTGGCCTGGCGCCCGCGGCGGTCGGAGTGGTTGAAGCGCAGTGCGAGAGATGGCGCTAGTGTTGCGCTGCGGCGGGGTTACTTAGGCGCGGAAAAGAAAGCCTCCGAGTCTTGAGCGGCGTACGGGCGAACGCGCCGGACGTCCCGCGCGCGCGCGCCAATCCACGCTTCTGCGAGACCGTCTCGCGTCGCCGCCTTCGAACGCGCCACAATTCGCGTGACCGTACACGCGAACGACCAGGCGTTGGGATCCAGCATGGGGCGAACATATTCGCTCGCTATGCGGTCGCGGTGAGTCGGACTTCTAGATTTGTCGCGCGCCCATCGGCATGTTTTGGGGATAGCAACTCGGCTAGCAGGCATTGATCTATGAAAGGTGCAATAAATGCCCATGTGATTGTTTGCACTACTGTGTTGTCGTTCCTTTGTACCAAGAGCACGGTGTGAGAATCCCACAGCTGTCGCAAGAGACGAAAGATCTGATCAAGAAACGCCAATGTATGAAAGCATCTAACCCTACAGGCTACAGCTAGAATAGAACTGGCAGAACTTTCCAAGTTAATCAACAAGCGTAAGACAGTTGACATAAGAAAGTATAATATGGATAAAATTGAACATGCTCTCAGGAATGGAGGAAGCCTAAAAGCAGTGAAGAAGAAACTAGGAATAGGCAAGAATCAGATATATGTGCGTTAAGAGACAAAGCCGACAATATCATTACTAATATGGATCAGAGAGTTCAAGTGGCTAAGGAGTTCTATAGAAATTTATACAGAACCAGTGGCACCCACGACGATAATGGAAGAGAGTAGCCTAGACGAATTTGAAATCCCACAAGTAACGCCGGAAAAAGTAAATTAGAAAGCCCTGGGAGCTATGCAAAGGGGGAAGGCAGCTGGGGAGGATCAGGTAATAGTAGATTTGTTGAAGGATGGTGGGCAGATTGTTCTAGAAAAACTGGCCAACCTGTATACGCAATGCCTCATGACCTCGAGCGTACCGGAATCTTGAAAGAACGCTAACATAATCCTAATCCATAAGAAAGGGGACGCCAAAGACTTAAAAAATCCTAATCCATAAGAAAGGGGACGCCAAAGACTTAAAAAATTATAGACCGATCAGCTTACTGTCCATTGCCTACAAAGTATTTACTAAGGTAATCGAACAGAGAATCAGGAACACCTTAGACTTCTGTCTACCAAAGGACCAGGCAGGATTCCGTAACGGGTTCTCAACAATAGACCATATTCACACTATCAATAAGGTGATAGAGAAATGTGCGGAATATAACCAACCTTTATATATAGCTTTCATTGATTACTAGAAAGCGTTTGATTCAGTCGAAATCTCAGCAGACATGGAGGCATTACGGAATCGGGGTGTAGACGAGCCGTATATGAAAATACTGAAATATATTTATAGCAGCTCCACAGCCACCGTAGTCCTCTATAAAGAAAGCAACAAAATCCCAATAAAGAAAGGCGTTAGGCAGGGAGATACGATCTCTCCAATGCTTTTCACAGCGTGTTTACAGGAGGTATTCAGAGACCTAGAATTGGGAAGAATTGGGGATAAGAGTTAATGGAGAATACCTTAGTAACTTGCGATTCGCTGATGATATTACCTTGCTTAGTAACTCAGGGGACCAATTGCAATGCATGCTCACTGACCTGGAGAGGCAAAGCAGAAGGGTTGGTCTAAAAATTAATCTGCAGAAAACTAAAGTAGTGTTTAACAGTCTCGGAAGAGAACAGCAGCTTACGATAGGTAACGAGGCACTGGAAGTGGTAAGGGAATACATAGCCATGGCGTGGCAGACGGACGAGAGATGTATCAGCTTTAACGTAGCCATCAAAAAATAAAGGGAAAAGGAAAAAAAATGAGGATTACAGGCTACATGCAGAGGCAGAAACATGTGAATGTATAATTTTTATTCTCCCCATTTTTGTGCTAACAGCAGTAACGAAGGAACTCTTAAGCAAAGACTATGCACTTTTGGAAAGGGTGCTTGGGTGGCAAGACATACTTTGTAATTAAGGAATGCTAGCAGCATAGCAGTGGCGGATTTCGCATAATTTCAGCGACTTGAGGTAACCAGCGCCACTTCTCGCCTTTTGCGTGCACGACATCGTTTCCGGTCTGGCTATTGTGTCCTTCAGACACCAGATGGCACGCCACTCAGTCACCACTTAGGGTGCCTCGATGTCCTCCTCGCCCGCGGCTCCGTTCAGGGTGGAGACAAGTGCGTCGTCTGCTACGGCGTCCGCCATGTTCTTGCCCGCTGCGAGCGGCGCGTTGTTGGCGCGCGTGTGGATGGGCTTTTTGACGGAAGCAATGCGCTTTTTTGATTACTTCGATGACGAATTGCTCTACTATTAAGAAATATTTTTGCACCGAAAAAATATGCGCGCATTCCATAAGGCCCCTCTTTTATGCCTTCGTGTTTCTACTTAGTGTCGTTTTAATGCTGTCGTCTGGAAGTACCCTCGTAAAACGCGTTGCAACCACTGATCAGCGGCCTGGCGTGTTTTGTTTACGAACTGTAAATACAGAAATTAAGTTGCGCGGCAATCACTTTGTTTCACAGTGGGAAATGATGCGTTTAACACAAGCGTTCACAGAGGAATGCAAAAATTGCTACGCTGCCAGCATTTCTGTTCTTCGCGAAGAGTTACGCCGTGAACCTGTGTTGCTTGTGAGCATGTTGGTATGCAGCCCTGGAAATTCCTATTGCATAAGAAGATACCGGTGGTAAAGAAAGAGGTCAATACGACGTGATTTCGGTCACGACGTATGGGTCGCCATGCAGGTTTTTATTATGTCAGCTGTCAGGAGGTGTGAATTGCCACAGGTCTTTCGTAGATCTCAGACCAACGACCAGAAACTACAAAGAAGCCTTGAATTAACTTGAACAAAATAAATTAGAATGTCAGCTTGCAGCTCAGCTCGATAAGTTGGAAAAAAAAGCGGATAACTTGTACAGACACAAGGTGAAAAATCAGCACGCACAGCAAAGTAAGAATAAACACATAAATGAAAACTATATTAAAAGAGTAAGACATGCAAATGAAACGAAAGTTTTTGAATTCTGCCGATATGCATTAAAATTTAATTTCAGTGTTCACTATAGGCGCACTCCTGCACACGTCTTGCTTGCATGCCCGTCAAGTCCCGTTGCCGCGGCTTGACGCAGGTGCACACGCAGCCTCAGTCTCGCGTAGTTTGACACAAGGAGCTTTTCCACTGTTTCTTTGTGTTCCTGACAGGCGCCCGTTACGCCGCATCGCAACATCTTTGTCAAGTATGCGGTTACAGCCTTCAAAGGAGATTTCATGGTGAAAACGATTTCTGTCCAGGTGGTGATACCATTAAAATGTTCCTCGCAAGATTTGAGAACTCGCATGACTGCATCGCTTGGGTAATGAAGGTTGCTGCCTTCAGAGACGTATTCCTTGAGGGACGTCAAGTATGCATGCTCACTGCTGCTTGAGCCTAACAATGCAGGCTTGCACTGCTCGCAGTGGCCAATAGATTTGAGGATCCCTTTTATAAGAAACCCACCGATATGAAACAAAACGTCGCACTCAGCTGATGTTAGCTCTTCGACAAACGGGATCTCCGCGTCGTCGATTGCTTCAATCTCGGCTGCCGCTTCTTCTTGCATACCTGCCGACAGCAGGTCGATCAGGTACTGTGCGTTATCGACATCGTAGCTAGTCGTTGACGGTGTGTGGAAGAATTGGCTGACACAAACACCTTGAGTGATTACTGCACAACGGCACGTAGCAGCCGGGCATTTTGTGCCGACGACACCCAGCGAACTCGTCGCAGCAACGTCCTACCACCTGCACCGTGCAGCGCGCGCGGCGGGCATGAACATGGCGGCGGTGGCTAGAACGAACCGGTTCTGGCGGCACCGGCGCCGTCAAAGAATGTCTCCACCCTGAACGGAGCGGCGGGCGAGGAGGACATCGAGGCACCCTATCACCACTGGCCTTCTTGAAGCCCTTGGGTTCAGCGGGAGCAGTGGTAAAGCAAACAGGTCCGCAATAGACATTAGTAAGAGGCGATTGGAGGATTGGTGGAAGTAAAGTAGGGAAACGACAAAAGACGGAGACGTACAAAAGCACAGTTCGCAATAGGGGATCAGAAAATTTGGACGTGGTAGTTCATAGTGTTTGTTTGTTTGTTTGTTTGTTTGTTTGTTTGTTTGTTTGTTTTTCATTGGTTAATCTAGGTAGGATATTAGGCAGCATAGTAGCAAGAGCTTGGTGGCGCAACCCACCGCCCCGTTGCAAAGGGGACGCTCATAACATCCATCCATCCAGCAATTGGATGACATTGTGTTGCTAGCTAACAAGCAAAGTGTTTTGCAACGTCTGGCTAATATCTGTGGACAGGAAGGCAACAATTTAAGTTTGAAATTTAGTGTTAGAAAATCAGGTGTTATGGTATTCAATGAAAACAGTGAACAGGCAGTGGAGATACAGGGCCAAGAAATACCTCGGGTAACAGAATATAAATACCTTGGTATATGGATAAACGAAGGCAATGGATGTATGGAAACACAGGAAAAAAAACATAACAGTAAAGGGGAAGAGAAATGAAGCCATAATGAAGCACAGAGCGCTATGGGGATACAATAGATACGAGGTCCTCCGAGGTATGTGGAAAGGTGTAATGGTTCCAGGACTTACTTTTGGAAATGCGGTTGTTTGCTATAAATCAGGGGTACAATCAGGACTCGACGGGAACCAAAGGTCAGTGGGTCGCCTCGCATTGGGCGCTCACGGGAAGTCTACAAATGAAGCTGTGCAGGGTGATATGGGCTGGACTAGTATTGAAGTGAGGGAAGCTCGCAGTAAAATTGAGTATGAAGAACGGCTGAGGAATATGGAAGAAAGTAAATGGGCTGGGAGAGTGTTCAGGTATCTGTACAGGAAAAAACATTGATTCACAGTGGAGGAAAAGAACTAGGAAGCTTACCAGCAAGTATGCGGCCTGTAGGGTGGACAACACAGCAACAAAGAAGGTCAAGCGGAAAGTCAAAGAGGCTGAATTAATCTCATGGGTGGTGGCAATGGAAAAGAAACCTGCCATGAGTAACTACTTAAGAGGAAAAAACGAAATCAGGAAAGAAACCATTTATGATAACTCAAAGGGAAGCTCATTACTTTTCGAAGCGAGATCGGGATGCTTTAGAACACGCACCTATAAAGCGAGATATAAGAAGGAAGAAGAAGCATGTGCTTGCTGCGGTAAAGCCAGGGAAACTACGGAGCGTGTTTTATTAGAATGTCAAGACGTCTACCCAGTGGTCGATTTAGGCACCACTGGCCTCCTTGAAGCCCTTGGGTTCAGAGGGAGCAGTGGTAAAGCAAACATGTCCGCAATAGACATTAGTAAGAGGCGACTGAGGATTGGTGGAAGAAAAGTAGGGAAATCACAAAAGACGGAGACGTACAAAAACACAGTTCGCAATAGGGGATCAGAAAATTTGGGCGTGTTAGTTCAGAGTGGTTTTTTTTTTCTTTTTTCATTGTTTAACCTAGGTAGGATATTAGGCAGTATAGTAGCAAGAGCTTGGTGGCGCAACCCACCGCCCCGTTCCAAAGGGGACGCTCATAATATCCATCCAGCCAGCCAGTTCTCGCCAGTACGAGGGAAGTGCAATTACCATAAGGATTTTTAATACAGCGACATGGCGACTCGGCAGGAAACTTTCAAAAACAGTACAGGCCTTAGCCGCTCATTGATGCAGACGACTCCAGCGTGTGACAACACACGGTAAACTGAGGCCGCCAACGCACATGCCTGGCATATATGTGCCCCCTGGCTCTGCCCCACGATGAGCGAGCGGCAGAAATTCATGTGCCCTGTTTACTCAGAAAAAAAAAAAGAGATAAGGGCAAGATTAACCTGCAATTATTTTACAGGAGATAGCCATGACAGGGCAGACGGACGAGAGATGAATCTGCTTTAACGTAGCCATCAAAGAAGGGAAAAGAAAAAAATGAAAATTACGCGCTACATGCAGAGGCAGAAACACGTGAATGTTTAATTTTTATTCTCCCCTTTTTTTGTGCCAACAGCAGTAACGATGAAACTTTCTTTAAGTTAGTACTATGTGCTTTTGGAAAAATTGCTTGGGTAGCAAGACATACTTTGTAATAAAGGAATGCTAGCAGCATAGCAGTGCCGGATTTCGCATCATTTCAGCGACTTGACGTCACCAGCGCCACTTCTCGCCTTTTCCGTGCACTGCATCGTTTCTGGTCTGGCTATTGTGTCCTTCAGACACCAGATGGCACGCCACTCAGTCAGTAGCTCAGTCAAGAGCTTGGTGGCGCAACCCACCGCCTTGTTCCAATGGGGACGCTCATAATATCCATCCATCCAGCCTTCCAGGACATAAGTGGTGCATACGACAACGTGAACAGGGAACTCCTGTGGAACATATTAAAAGCAGAAGGTATCGGTCATGAGGTAATTGATTTTCTACAGGAACTATATCGAGAAAATATTGTTGAAATAACATGGGAAGGAATTAAGAGTACGACAACTGTCGAGGTTCACAAAGGATTAAGGCAAGGTTGTCCGTTATCACCGCTGCTGTTCATGCTTTATACGATAAGCATGGAAAGAAGGTTACAACGAAGCAATCTAGGGTATAATCTGTCGTACAGATTAGGCGAAAAGGTTGTCGCGGATGTATGCGGGCGAAAAGGATGTATGCGGGCGATATTGTACTGTTAGCAGATAGCCAGGAAGATATAAACTGGTTAATTACTGTGGAGACGAAGGAGACAGTTTAGGTTTCAGTTTTAATGCAGCTAAGTCCGCTGGGATGTTTTTCAACGATACCACTGATCAGGAGCTTACAATACAAGGCCATGAAATACCCCGAGTGGCCGAATACAAATATCTCGGGGTATGGATAAACAAAGGGCAGATGTACACGGAAAAGCACGAACAGTCTCTCATAGCAAAAGGGCGAAGAGATGCCGGGATAATGAGACATAATGAAACATAGGGCATTGAGGGGGTACAACAGGTATGAGGTACTGAGAGGTATTTGGAAGGGAGTAATGTTGCCGGGGCTTACTTTCGGGAATGCAGTCCTGTGTTTAAGGGCAGAGGTTCAGTCGAGACTAGAAGTAAATCAAAGAGCTGTGGGAAGGTTAGCACTAGGTGCCCACGGGAAAACCACAAACGAAGCAGTACAGGGAGATATGGGCTGGGCATCGTTCGAAGCACGGGAAGCTCAGAGTAAAATCCTATACGAAAAACATCTGAGGAAATTGGACCATAACAGGTGGGCAGCTAAGGTGTTTAAATACCTATACAGAAAGAGCATTGACTCACAATGGCGGGAAAGAACTAGTAAGCTAACCAGTAAGTATGCCAGACACGAGGACGAAGAAAGACAGAGCATTAAACGAGAGGTTAAAAACGCGGAAGGTAAAAATTGGATAATTTCAATGGAAAAGAAGCATAGTGTGGAACTATATCGATACTGGAGACAGCAGGTCAGGAAGGAAGCGTTTTATGATAACTCAAGAGGCAGTGCCCTACTCTTTGAAGCTAGATCAGGATGTCTTAGAACGCGGAGCTATAAAAAGAAATTCAACGAAGAAGAAGACATGTACTGTGTGTGGTAAATATTGACACGTGTACTTATCTTTATCGGGCAACCACGTTTCGCCACCTAACAAATGTAATCGCACAGCGTGGGACGCGCCTGCATGTATCCGAAGTTTCTGGAAAGTTATCGATGCTTCTATCCGCTGTCTGTTGTCGCCGAACCTTATGTTATCTGATTTCATCACCTGACCCGAATGGTGTAGAACTTTGTGGAAGGCACGCGGGTCCGAACGATTAGTCTGGAACATTCGACGACTGTTCTTTAAAAGCCGACGCGCTTGACCCGCTGAGCAGATTTCCGCCGATCGCCGACCGTGTTCGCCGCTATCGTTGTGCTATAAGTGTAGCCTGTTTTTGTGGACACAGGTTCGCCCAATAAAAGCTAGTTTTGCCTTTCACAGTATTGCTACTGTGTTCTTTGACGTCACGACCACGTGATAATATGTAGAAACAATGGAACACCTCATACTAAAATGTGATGGTATCAATCCCTATGTCGATGCGGCCACAGTCACCCTTCCTGAGGCCCTAGGGGTTCAGAGATAATAATAATCATGTAAATAAATATGCGGTGGAAATTAGCAAAAGGCGATTGGAGGATTGGTGGCTCAAAAGCAGAGAGGTGACATAAGGTTAAAAGGGTAGGAAAACGTATTTAAAGAAAATCGCGAAATTCAATAACACACGACACAGATAAAAATAAAAATAAAAGGCAAAATAAAAATCTGAGCATGGTGGCAACTGCCATCACCCCGTTTCAAAGGGGACGCTCCTACCTTCCATCCATCCATCCATCCAGGTCGTGTTTGTACGTGCTGGGTGGATGCCGCGGATGCTCCTGTGTCGAGGCTTCAGCGACTTCGTTCGTAGCTAAGTACTATTTTCTTTTTATTAGCTGGTGTTTTTGAAGTGTTTTCTTTTGCATGGAGCAGGAGCGCAAATTTTGAATTCGTGGTAAGAGTAGTTAACGTACCGGCTTTGTCTAGGTCTGGCGGTTTCCCCCGTTAGGCCTAGGTGCCAAGCGGGACCTATTTGATAGGCTTATTTAACTATCTCAGCTAGCCCTTCGAAGTGATTTGGCGGAATCGCTCGTTGAGCCTTGGTTGAGCTAGAACCTAGGCCTAGCGATGAAACCAAAGAAAGGGAAGGCCGCGGAGGACGCGGAGCAAGTGCAGTGCGACGAGTGCCTGCGGTGGTGCTCCCTCGACGAGACCAGTTTCCAGAGCTTAGCAGACGCGGAGGGGGCTAGCTTTACGTGCAGGCTGTGCGAAGGGGTCAGGGAAGCAGTCCAAAAACTGGAAGGAAAGTGGGCAGCCAAGTTCGAAGGGCTGAAAGCAGACCTGAGAGAGGAGCGGGAGAAGCGGGTAGCACTGCAGGCGAAAGTCGCCGAGTTGGTCAAGGTGGAAGCGGTCCAGGCCGCGCAATTAGTAAGGACCGTGGCCGAGCTTGGAGAAGAGAGGGAAAGGAGAGCAGAACTGGATAGGCGGCTCGATGCGCTTGAGACGCGGGCAGCGGAGAATGATGGGTCGGGACACCAAGCCGGTGGCAAAAGCATAGAAAGTAGGGTAGACCCTACAGGCGAAGTGGGAGGCGGGGAGCCAGAGCAAGCGGTCGTCGGCTCGCCGCCGGTGCATCGGCATAGTTATAGTGAAGCAGCGCAACACGGCCAGAGTGAGGCGACGCTGCAGCCACAGGGGCGCCAGCGAGCGCAAAGAGAGGAGGGGAACAAGCTAACCCCAAGGAATGAGCTCATAGCCAATGATAAGAGGCAGCATAACCTGGCAGTTAGGAGGGAAGGAGGGAATGCCCTAGTACTTTTAGGTGGTGATTCATATATGAGGAGGTGCAAAAGAGCTATAATGGAGCGTGCAAAGGGTGATAAGCGGGTAGCAGTCGGGACGTTCCCAGGCAGGACAATGGACGCTGTACTGAGAGAAACAAAAAGCGAGCTTTCTGAGAATGTTGCAGAGCGCAATTTGGTAGTGGTAGCGGCGGGGCTAAATGATGTCTGCAATGGTGAAGCTGCAAAAGTAGTGGAAAGATTAGCGGAGGGAGTTGACGATTTAAGGGCGATAGCACAGCAAGTCCAGATCGTGGTATGCACAGTGCCGGAGGTACAAGGACGGACGGAAGAAATTGCCAAGGACGTTGTGGCTGTTAATCGTGAGATAAGAAAGCTAAGCCAGGCGAAAGGATTTGAAGTGGCAGACATAAACAGAGAAGTGCATAGAGCAGGCTTTGGCGGATGCTTTACACGAGATGGCATACACTTTAATGGAAGGCTAGGAGCCGAGATCGGCTGGCGCCTGGCAGGTCGGGCAGTAGCTTTTTTAGGAGGTCCACTGCGCCTCAGGGCGTAGGGGTAGGTAGAAACAGTGTAGAAAGTGTAACAATAGAGGCTGACGCCAATAAAATGGCCACTAGGAGGTCCAGGAAGAAAACTACAAAGAAATTTAACACCAGGATCAGGTACATAAACATGCAAGGCGGTAGAAAGAGAGCGAAGTGGTTGGAAATAGAACAGCAGTTAAAGGACGAAGAAGTAGGTGTATACGCGCTATGCGAAACACATTTAAGGGATCTAGAAGACCCACCGTTTATTGAAGGCTACGTTTGGGAAGGGAGCAATAGAACAACAACGGAGAGGAAGGGAGGAGGAGTAGGTATGCTGATACATCAAGGAACAAATTGGCAAAGAATAAAGTTAACTTGCAAAGAACATGTCAGGGTATCAGGTACAATTGCCGGTAAAAAGGCATGGCTAGGAATAGTTTATTTAGGGACAGGGGACAAATGCAGGCAAGAGAATAAGGATCTAGTAAAGTGTCTCGATGACGATATAAAGCAGTTTGGAGAAGGTGCCGATATTTGTCTGCTGGATGACATGAATGGCCACATCGAGGATCTGGATGGATACAGATTGTAAGGGAAGTTGATGCTAGACTTCTGTGAGCGACACAACCTAGTTGTAGTAAATAGGGAAACTAAGTGCGAGGGACAAATCACGTGGGAGTCCCGTAACAGACAAACGACCATTGGCTACTGCTTAATGTCGCAGGGGTTGTATAGCAAGCTCGCAATAATGGAAATAGACGAAGAGGGGAAGTACGGCCTCGGAAGTGATCATAAGCGTATTAGTCTGCAGTTGGGAGCCCTGCTCAAAAGAGAAATGCAGGGAAGTCAAAAAGAGTACGCAAAATTAAATGACGAACAAATAACACAAATAGCGGCCGGCATAGAGGAAGCAATAGAGAAACATCCCATGGAAATGTGCGATTATAATCAGTTAGAACTACTCATTAGTACAAAAATAAAAGAAGTAAAAGGAGTAAACCGCTGGAGAGGAAAGAGGAAGCCATGAAGTTGGTGGAATAAGAAAATTAGGGACAGTGGGCATCTCGGGAACACAGAGAAGCAAAGAGGGCGCAGTTATCTAAAGAGGAAATAGGCCAAAAATGGGAATATTATCGACAAAAGAAACAACAAGTGCAGGTCCTCGTCCAGGCTAAAATAAAGCAGTCCTCTGATCGCTGGCTGGCTGAAGTTCGCGATGCAACTAAAGGGGGGTCAAGAAAATTCTGGAACCATATAAGCTGGCTGGGTAAAGCGAATCACAGAAAGCAGGAACAGATTCACGATGCCGAAGGAAATTGTTTAGAGGGAGATGACACTGTGAACTACATTGATTCAGTTATAGCAGAGTCATTTAGGAAAGACGACAGGGTAATCGCCCCAAATGAGGGAGCAACACAGGATAGCATAATAGAAAACAGCTTAGAACTCACCAATATTAACTGGAAAAAGACGGAAGCAAATGTTCCAAAACGCACGTCCGCGGGGATAGACGAAATTCCAATCAAGTTAATTAATGAACTTGGCCCAAGAAGCAAGGAAACGCTGATAAAAGCATTGGAGGCAGTCATAACAAATAAGCAAATTCCGCACAGCTGGAAACAGAGTAAAATGAATTTGATTTATAAAGGGAAAGGTGATAAGAAGCACATAAAATTATTCCGGCCAATTACGATAACATCAATTATATATAGGCTGGCGATGCAGGCGGTGAAATTAAAAATGCAGTCATGGGTAGAATGTAATAGAATACTCGGAGAACTTCAGAACTGGTTCAGAAGTGGTAGGCGCTTAGATGATAGCCTGTTTGTGCTTACCCATTGCATAGAAATAGCTAAGGCGGAAAATAGACATCTGTATTTAGCCTTCCTGGACATAAGCGGTGCATACGACAACGTGAACAGGGAACTCCTGTGGAACATATTAAAAGATGAAGGTATCGGTCATGAGGTAATTGATTTTGTACAGCAAATATATCGAGAAAGTAATGTTGAAATAACGTGGGAAGAAATTAAGAGTACGACAACTGTCGAGGTACACAAAGGATTAAGGCAAGGTTGTCCGCTATCACCGCTGCTGTTCATGCTTTATATTATAAGCATGGAAAGAAGGTTACAACGAAGCAATCTAGGGTTTAATCTGTCGTACAGATTAGGCGAAAAGGTTGTTGAGCAACGACTACCGGGTTTAATGTATGCGGACGATATTGTACTGTTAGCAGATAGCCAGGAAGATTTAAACTCTGGTTCATTACTGTGGAGACGAAGGAGACAGTTTAGGTTTCAGTTTTAATGCAGCTAAGTCCGGTGGGATGTTTTTCAACAATACCACTGATCAGGAGCTTACAATACAAGGCCATGAAATACCCCGAGTGGCCGAATACAAATATCTCGGGGTATGGATAAACAAAGGGCAGATGTACACGGAAAAGCACGAACAGTCTCACATAGCAAAAGGGCGAAGAGATGCCGGGATAATGAGACATAATGAAACATAGGGCATTGTGGGGGTACAACAGGTATGAGGTGCTGAGAGGTATTTGGAAGGGAGTAATGGTACCGAGGCTTACTTTCGGGAATGCGGTCCTATGTTTAAGGGCAGAGGTTCAGTCGAGTCTAGAAGTAAATCAGAGAGCTGTGGGAAGGTTAGCAATAGGTGCCCACGGGAAAACCACAAACGAAGCTGTACAGGGAGATATGGGCTGGGCATCGTTCGAAGCACGGGAAGCTCAGAGTAAAATCCTATACGAAAAACGCCTGAGGAAATTCGTCGATAACAGGTGGGCAGCTAAGGTATTTAAATACCTATACGTAAAGAGCGTTGACTCACAATGGCGTGAAAGAACTAGGAAGCTAACCAGTAAGTATGCCAGACACGAGGCCGAAGAAAGACAGAGCATTAAACGAGAGGTTAAAAACGCGGAAGGTAAAAATTGGATAAATTCAATGGAAAAGAAGCTTAGTGTGGAACTATATCGATACTGGAGACAGCAGGTCAGGAAGGAAGCGTTTTATGATAACTCAAGAGGCAGTGCCCTACTCTTTGAAGCTAGATCAGGATGTCTTAGAACGCGGAGCTATAAAAAGAAATTTAACGAAGAAGAAGACACATGTACTGTGTGTGGTAAATATGTAGAAACAATGGAACACCTCATTCTAAAATGTGATGGTATCAAGCCCGATGTCGATGCGGCCACAGTCACGCTTCCTGAGGCCCTAGGGTTCAGAGATAATAATAGTTATGTAAATAAATATGCGGTGGAAATTAGCAAAAGGGGATTGGAGGATTGGTGGCTCAAAAGCAGAGAGGTGACATAAGGTTAAAAGGGTAGGAAGACGTATTTAAAGAAAATCGAGACTTTCAATAACACACAACACAGATAAACATAAATATAAAAAGCAAAATAAAAATCTGAGCATGGTGGCAACTGCCATCACCCCGTTTCAAAGGGGACGCACCTACCTTCCATCCATCCATCCAGCCAGTTCTCGCAAGTACGAGGGAAGTGCAATTACCATAAGTATGTTTATTACAGCGACATGGCGACTCAGCAGGAAAAGTTCAAAAACACTAGTACAGGCCTTAGCCGCTCATGGATGCAGACGACTCCAGCGTGTGGCAACACACAGTAAACTACGACCGCCAACGCACATGCCTGGCATATATGTGCCCCCTGGCTCCGCCCCACGATCCGCGAGCGGCAGAAATTCCTGTGCCCTGTTAACTACTCAGAAAAAAAAAGAGATAAGGGCAGGATTAACCTGCAATTATTTTACAGAAGATAGCCATGGCAGGGCAGACGGACGAGAGATGAATCTGCTTTAACGTAGCCATCAAAAAATGAAGGGAAAAGAAAAAAAATGAAAATTACGCGCTACATGCAGAGGCAGAAACACGTGAATGTTTAATTTTTATTCTCTCTTTTTTTGTGCTAACAGCAGTAACGATGAAACTTTCTTTAAGTTAGGACTGTGCACTTTTGGAAAAGATGCTTGGGTTGGAAGACATACTTTGTAATAAAGGAATGCTAGCAGCATAGCAGTGCCGGATTTCGCATCATTTCAGCGAAATGAGGTCACCAGCGCCACTTCTCGCTTTTTGCGTGCACTACATCGTTTCTGGTCTGGCTATTGGGTCATTCAGACAGCAGATGGCACGCCACTCAGTAAGCAACCAGTTCTCGCAAGTACGAGGGAAGCGCAATTACCATAAGTATGTTTATTACAGCGACATCACGACTCGGCAGGAAACTTTCAAAAACAGTACAGGCCTTAGCCGCTCATTGATGCAGACGACTCCAGCGTGTGGCAACACACAGTAAACTGAGGCCGCCAACGCACATGCCTGGCATATATGTGCCTCCTGGCTCCGCCCCACGATGCACGAGTGGCAGAAATTCCTATGCCCTGTTAACTACTAAGAAAAAAAAAGAGATAAGGGCAAGTTTAACCTGCATTTATTTTACGGGAAATAACCATGGCATGGCAGACGGACGAGAGATGAATCTGCTTTAACGTAGCCATCAAAAAATGAAGGGAGAATAAAAAATATGAAGATTACAGGATACATGCAGAGGCAGAAACACGTGAATGTTCAATTTTTATTCTCCCCTTTTTTGTGCTAACAGCAGTAACGAAGAAACTTTCTTTAAGTTCGGACTATGCGCTTTTGGAAAAGGTGCTTGGGTTGCAAGACATACTTTGCAATAAAGGAATGCCAGCAGCTGTTGCGTACTTCAGGGTAGCGTATCGTACTGCTGCCGAGTTGTAGCCACGCCTGCCTATCAAAGCTCGACCGACGTTACTATTGTGTAGCGTGGCGTTGTCGGCGGGCTGCAGGCATCCGGTAGACCATGGCGACCGGGCAAGGACGAGACGATTTCTAGCGCGAAACATGCACGGTTTATTCAAAGGTTGATGAGAAGAGAGTGAAGTGATCTAAAAAAGTAGATTTCGGAGCCCCTTAGACAGGCTCTCTACAATCGTGGGAGGGATCTTGCTTCCGCCGACGTCACGTGACCGGCACAGAGTCTGATTCGCGGAAAGAGGGCTATCCTCATCCGGTTATAACGAGCCTCTGGTTATACCGAGCCTGCTGCAAGGAGGATGGCGTCCCGCCTCCGGTTATGCCAAGCCGCAGCTCCGGGAATTGCAGATGCTTGTCCTTCCCTTTTGGGCGTTGCTGGTTCGCGGAAGTTCCCCTGTAGACCTTGACAGTTCGATAAAAGGGTCCCTATAAAGTCGCACACACACACACAAAAGAGGCCTGTAAACACTGCGGGCCTTCCGTCAGACCGGCAGACACTCGAGGTCTCGCAACTTTTCGTCTCTTGCGTGGGCAAGCAATCACCCCAGAACAGTGCCGGACCCACAACCACAAAGCAGCGAGCACAAGGCCACCCTCCTCCAAGACACACCAGGCTTAAAAAAAACAAAAAAAAAAAACACGCTACACCTTTCCCATTCCTTACGCGCGTCCTCCCCCCCCCCCCCCCCCCCTGAACACTAAAAATAGCAATTTCTTGAAAGCGTTAAGACGTGGTTATTAAAATCAGTTAACAATCGACTACACTGCGGAAAAAAAAGAAACGTATGAACGAACGTAAAAATGCCACGGAAACCCGGGTTAGCATGAGGCTTTCGTTACTCTAGGGGCAAAGACTCAAACCGACGGCCTTGCCGTTAAGCTTACCCTTCTTTAGCGAATATCGAGGGTGTACTGTTGAAGAGCCAAGCTCCAGCGCAAAAGACGGCCGTTTTTCGTAGACATGAACTGCAGCAAGGTGAGGGGCCAGTGGTTAGTCTCTATTGTGAACCTTGAAACCGTGATATAACAAGCTAGCTTCTGCAATGCCCATATTAAGCAGGCGCATCCTTTTTCTAATGCACTGGATGCTTCCTCACGAACTGAAAGCTTTCTACTGGCGCACAGTACAGGGTTTTCGTTCTCGTCATTTCTCTTTTGACAAAGCACCGCCCCCATACCCCTGTCGCTGGCATCACACTGAAGAATGAATGGCCAAGAGTAGTCGGGCGCGTTCAACACTGGCTGAGTCGTTAGTGCTTTCTTCAGCATACTAAAAGCCTTTTCTTTGGCGTCATCCCACTTTACCGTTTGTGGTTCGGTTTTTCTGAGAGCGCCCGTTAAATAAATCGCAATCTCGGAATAACGAGGGATATATCTTTGATAATAACCCGCCAACCATGGAATGACCTAATGTCCCACTTGGTGTGTGGTTGTGGGAAGTTGTCTATTGCGGTCAGTTTAACCTCGGAAGGCCGACGATGGCCTTGCCCTATTACGTGACCTAGATAAGCTACCTCCGCGCGCCCTAATTGGCATTTGGGAGCCTTAACAGTTAAGTTGGCCTCTCGTAGACGACACAGCACGGTTCGCAGGTGTTGCATATGGTCCGCCCATGATGAAGAAAAGATTGCTATGTCATCGAGATAGGGAAGTGCAAAGTCCTCCATTCCTCGTAGCACCTGGTCCATAAGGCTAAGGAAGCAATATGGCGCATTCTTCAATCCAAAGCTTAGGACTTTCGGCCGAAAAGTTCCCATCGGGGAAATAAACATCGCAAGCCTGCTTGCCCTCTCGGTCAACGGAACCTGCCAGTACCCTCTGACTAAATCGAGCGTAGAGATGAAATTAGCACTGCTCACTTTCTCAAGCCTTTCCTCGATGTGCAGTATTGGATAAGTCTGGCCCTTCGTGATTAAACTGAGACTGCGGTAGTCGATACATGGTCGCGGCTCCTTTCCTTGGACTTCAACTGAGATAAGAGGCGAGGTATTTTTATTTTTATTTTATTTATTTTCAAATACTGTTTGCCGTCTTGGCCGTAACAGGGTGGGTACAGCAGGTTTGCACAAAGCGTAAAAAATGTAAACACTTTACAAACGTAAATAGGACATGAAGCAATGAATGTTGGAAATACAATGCAAAACAAATAACGAAATACAAATACAATAGTTTGGCTAAGAAATACATGTTTCTAACATTGGGACAGTGATATTGGAAGCAGCATAAAAGAAAGACTATTGTATGTATTTGTAGAATAGTGTGGCAATGTTTGCACGGCACCACTAAGATTCAAGTTCATAAAAGGTTTTTAACGCGTTCCTCAAAGATTTTAATGCTACTCGACTGCAAAACAGACGCCGGCAAACTGTTCCATTCCTTAATCGTTCGCGGAAAAAATGAATAAGCGTACATGTCCAGATATGCTTTTGGAATTGAGAACATGCAATGATTGCTTGATCTGACGTTTCTAGCCTGCCTGGGAGCAAGATAGGGTGTGGTTGCAATATTGAAGTATCCTTTCGACAACAAAAATAGAAATTTAAGTCTAGCCAACTTCCGCCGTTGAGCCAGTGGAGGCAAATCAAGCAACCGAAGCATTTCGGAAACACGAGTCAGTACGATAATACCGGGAAAGAATGAACCTTGCAGATTTTCTCTGTATCTTCTCAATGCGGTTTATTAATCCTGATTGAAACGGATCCCAAATGACACTGGCATACTCTAACGTTGGTCTAATGCAAGTTAAATATGCAAGTAGTTTGACGGGTGTCGTTGCTAGCTTTAATTTTCGGCGAAGGAATCATAACTTTTTTTCTGCAGCTCCACAAATTTTGTCTATGTGTGATTTCCAACTTAAGTCTTTCGAAATTGTTAAACCTAGGTATTTTATCGTTTCAGCTTCGGTTAGAATTGTTGAGTTCATCTCATAATTACACTCAATAACATGCTTTGTTTTGTTTGTAACTCTGAGCATGACTGATTTAGATTCGTTAATTTTCATTTTACTTTTTGCGGCCCAGACTTCTACAGCTTTAAGGGCTTGACTAAGTGACGCCTGATCGTTTTGGTTATTGATTTCGCGATATAATAAAGAATCGTCTGCAAATAACCGTATGGTTATGCTGTTACTTATGTTATGAGCAATATCATTTATGTAAACTAGAAAAAGAAGTGGTCCTAAAACGGATCCCTGTGGAACGCCTGAGTTTATTTTTAATTGGTTAGATTTGTTACCATTTATTTCAACGTATTGTGGCCGATCTGTAAGATATGCGCGGATCCACATAACAACATCATAATTTATATTCATTTCCATCAGTTCTTTAATTAATTCATTATGTACGACCAGATCGAAAGCCTTCGAGTAATCTAAATATACAGCGTAGACCTGCTTTCTATTGTTCAAGGAAGCTGAAAAATCGTTGATCGTTTCTGTCAACTGTGTGACAGTCGAAAGGTGCTGTCGAAACCCGTGCTGGTTGGGAAAAAAAGCTTTCTTGTCTTCAAGGTAGGTGTAGATTGACTTTGAAACTATGTGTTCAAGTAGCTTGCAGCATACACACGTGAGTGAAATTGGCCGATAGTTTCCAATATGTTGCCTTTCACCAGACTTGTGAACCGGAACCACTTTTGCGACCAGCCAGTCATCTGGGACCCGTTTTTGTTTCAGCGAAGAATTAAAAATGATCTCTAGATAGTGAGCTACCCATTCCGCATATCTGCGCATAAAGGCATTTGGTATGCCGTCTGGACCTACAGATTTCTTATCGTTAATTTTAAGCAAAAGAGCTACAATGCCTTCATGCGAAACCTGAATATTAGGCATTGGTGATGTGTACGGGGATTCTAGAGAGGGGAGAAAGACCATCTGCAGAAGTGTCAGTAAAGACAGATTGAAAAAAATCATTAAAACATACTGCCATACGCGAGTTGTCCGACACAAGTTCGCCATTAGCGACAATGACACTTGGACCTTCGTTATTATGCGACAAATGGCGCCAAAAACGGTGCGGATCGTGCTTCATAAAATCAGTTAATGTCACGTCATAGTAATTTGTTTTAGCAGCAGCTATATTTCTGCGCAATATAGAGCTTAGCGCCGAAATTTTATTATGATCTTTGCTTGACTTCTGTCTCTCACGGTTAATTTTCCGCTTTAAATGTATAATTTCGCGGGTTATCCACGGGTTCCGTTTATTTATTTTCTTCTTCCGAGTCGGCACAAATCTGTTTACGCAGTAAAAAACAATATCTTTAAACGTAATCCACATCGCATTGACGTCATCCGTCGGAGTGAATTCATCAAAACACAGCGAAAGATGATCAATAATGCTTGTGTCATCGGCTCTATCGAAGCACAGAACATGCGTAGTACTACCAGCCTTCGGGTATACAGCGGTAGGCTTTATCTCCACATAAACTAGCTTATGATCCGAGAGGCCGGTTTCAACCGATACGTCGTAGCCTTCAAATCGCCCGTCTAGGAACACCAAGTCTAATACAGATCTTGATTTCCCAACTACGCGTGTGCACTCATGAACTACCTGTTGTAAATCCTTACTGAAAGCTATTTCTAGAAGTAGTTCACAATGGGCATCTTCGCGAGGCTGAACGCTAAGCGTGGACCAATCGATCCCTGGCAAGTTGAAATCCCCAGCAATGAATAAGCGACAGCTGCGCTCTTTAAAGCTTTGGAAATGGGCGATTTAGGCGGTCTATACACAGTTCCAAGAATTATCCTTGTTTTATCTAGCTTAATTTCACACCAGATGCTTTCATGTGTTGGGATGCCAGTAATTTGCACACAGTCAATGTCGGCTTTGAATACAATAGCGACTCCGCCCCCACGAGCATCGCGGTCTCTTCGTATGATTTTATAATTAGGTGGCGCGAGCTCTGCGTCTTGTATTTCGGGCCGCAGCCACGTTTCGGTTATTGTAAGCACATGGGAATCGTAATTAGCCAGGATATATTCTAAGTCTCCAATTTTGTTTACTAAACTTCTAGCGTTCAAATTGATCAAGCGGAAGGGATTCGAATCACATTTTTTGTTCCGTCATTCACCCGTACCAGCAGTAGGGCGTCTGTTAGGATACGGAACCTTCACGCACGCGATGCCCGTCCTCCCTTTCTTGTTTCGCGGAATCCCAGAGCATTTTACGCTTCGCCAGCGTTTCTTTTGAAAAATCATCAGAAATGGAGACGCCGCTGCCCTTCATCTTGCAGCTTTCTGCATTGTTTGTAAATTTTAGCTTTTTTCCTATAGTCATACAACCTGAGAATTACAGGTCGAGGCCGGGCTCTCTTTTTTCCCATCCGATGTATTCGTTCCACGGTACTCAAGTTGACGCCAAGTTTTTCTTCGAATACACCTACTAACACTTTCGCTTCAAGGTCAGTTAAGGATTCCTTCTCGCCTTCTGGTATTCCTCTCAATCACTCTCTCCTGGCTCGATTACACCTAGCTCTAACATCTTGTTTATTTCAGCGGCCATGACTTGACGCTGACGAGGTGAAACGCGATAAGCTTTCGAACGAACTGGGTCCGATGAGGTTAACTCAATATCGTGAACGATCACAGTGGTCCTGCCCGGTGTGTCTGAAAATACGTCTTTAAATTCAAACACGAGTTCCCTCAGTTCGGCCCTTTGATTGGGGTTCAACTCCGCCTGTTCTACTAACTTGTCAATGGTCTCGTGAATGTCTTTTGCCTCCGTCACTGCTGTTAACTCCGGAAAGTCGACAGGCATCTCCTCAGGGTGGTTAAGGGACATGTTCACGATGACCTCCCTCTGCCGGCAGGGTTTAAGTAGATTGCTATGGTACATTTGTGGTGTCCTCCGTTTTCCCGGTACCGTGATTACGTAGTTTGTTTCGGATAATTTCTGAATTATGTCAACCGGTCCTTCCCATTGAACCTCTAGCTTGTTTTTCAATGAGGGTTTCAGGATCATTACCTTTTCCCCAACTTCAAAGCGTCGCGTGCGAGCCGTCCTGTCATAGTAATGCTCAGCATTGCTTTGTACATTACGCATTTCCTGCTCAACAATCATTGTGGCAGGGCTTAGGTTCAATAAATTTCTCCTGCATTCTGCCTCTCGAGACCATTCAGGCTCCGGTGCTTGCCTGACCTCTTCATTAGATGGTGTACTTTCCGCATTATCCCCTATAGGGCAGTCATGTTTGGACTGCTTGACGAATCCTCCGTCAAACCTGTTTCCTTCACCACTGGACATTTGTACACTGCCTTGGCCGCGAGCTCCCTTGCCTTGGAAGGAGTTAGGGCTTGCACTGTTCCCTCACTAAGCCCGATTCCCTTGCGTCGTAGCAAGTCGTCTGATTTGTTAGAAAACAAATACGGATACTGTGGCGGGAGGTGTGCCGAGACTGCGGCTTCAATATCCGGTACTGCAATTATTAATTATAACCCTGCAATTATTTTACAGGAGATAGCCATGGCGTGGCAGACGGACGAGAGATGAATCTGCTTTAACGTACGTAGCCATCAAAAAAAGGAAGGGAAAAGAAAAAAATGGAGGTTACAGGCTACATGCAGAGGCAGAAACAAGTGAATGTTTAAATTTTATTCTCCCATTTTTTGTGCTAACAGCAGTAACGAAGAAACTACTTTAAGTTAGGACTATGCACTTTTGGAAAAGGTGCTTGGGTTGCAAGACATACTTTGTAATAAAGGAATGTTAGCAGCATAGCAGTGCCGGATTTCGCATCATTTCTGAGACTTGGTCACCAGCGCCACTTCTCGCCTTTTGCGTGCACTACATCGTTTCTGGTCTGGCTATTGTGTCCTTGAGACACCAGATGTCACGCCACTCAGTCAGCAACCAGTTCTCGCAAGTACGAGGGAAGTGCCAGCACTTCCCTCATAAAGATATTTAACATAAAGATATCTAACATAAGGATATTTAATACAGCGACATGGCGACCCGGCAGGAAACGTTCAAAAACAGTACAGGCCTTAGCTGCTCATGGATGCAGACGACTCCAGCGTGTGGCGACACACAGTAAACTGAGGCCGCCAACGCACATGCCTGGCATATATGTGGATCCTGGCTCCGCCCCACGATGCGCGAGCGGCAGAAATTCCTATGCCCTGTTAACCACTCAGAAAAAAAAAAAAAGAGATAAGGGCAAGATTAACCTGCACTTATTTTACGGGAGATAGACATGGCGTGGCAGACGGATGAGAGATGAATCTGCTTTGACGTGGCCATCAAAAAATGAAGGGAAAAGAAAGAAATGAAGATTACAGGCAACTGACTGACTGAACACCATCGCCAATTGCTTTCAAGATAGGTCCCACGCTGCCGCGCCATACGCAGCCGCCGCCGCAGCAGCAGAAAGGACCTCTTGCAATTTCTTCTTGCCTGTTTTCATTGATATCATGCCTTTTTCTTCCTCTTTCTTAACTTGCACTTGTCACTCCTGACACCATCGCCGATTGCTTTCAAGATAGGGCACGCGCAGCCGCGCCATACGTAGCCGCCACCGCAGTAGAAAGCACGTCCCAACCGCCGT
Organism: Dermacentor andersoni; assembly: GCF_023375885.2. Taxonomy (NCBI): domain Eukaryota; kingdom Metazoa; phylum Arthropoda; class Arachnida; order Ixodida; family Ixodidae; genus Dermacentor; species Dermacentor andersoni. The sequence goes on along the minus strand of NC_092817.1, from coordinate 214,436 downwards.
TGCCTTGCGCGCGATGGAAGACAGCGCGCTGCCTCTCGGCTTTCCTCTCTTGCGCGCGCTAGATAGAGCCACCATAATCGGCTCACCCTGGAACGTTTTCGCTCGCATCCGCCATAGAGTTACTATACTGACTCTAGAGGACAAACTACCCATAGGGCCCATGCATTGAAATCGGGAACCGCAAGAGCGCCGCCATGTTGCTACGCGCCGTGGTTGCCAGGTCCTGAGACGCTTGCTAGACTTGGTGACAGTAGTCAGTTTTAATCCGGCAACAGTAGAAGCGTAGCAGCATGGCGTCTCGCTTGTAGTGTCGTGATGTGTGCGTGCAGCTGTGTGTTTGGGCTTTATAAGTTGGTTCTTTATTCTATGTTGCGGGACGGTGTGGGCGTGGTCCATGTTGGCTGTACAGGTGGCAGTTATGCAACCGAGGGATGATCCTGTTGAAGTTTCCGGCGGTATGCGGTTTTCAGCGGTCACGCCTGTTGCAGGAGTGTCACGTACGTACTCGACGAGGTTACGAGCTCGAAGCTGTGGTCAGATTCTTCGTTGGCGTTCCGTAATTCTCTTCGCACGGGCGCGGTATGTTGCAAAAGCCGCTTTCGCGATCTATCGTAGCGACGATAGATCGGGTTTCTTTACTATTATAAGTACTGATCCAACTGTAGGGCACATGTAACCGACAAACGGAAGTCTCAGGAGAGCACCTGAGATTATAATAAAGCAGGCGGCACAGGAACTCCAGGGCACCCAAGGGACAGTGGGGGGATCAAAGCTCGAAGCAGAACGGTACGTAGGTTGGGGCCGCCGAGGCAGGTGTGTGCCAGGGAGTGTTCGCACGGACAGCTCCCCTGGCACGCGCAGCAGTGCCTCGCAAGGTCGAGATGCTTTAAAGGCACCTGCGCCCATGATCTTTCTTTTGCCTCGGTGCAGTTAGCACGATTAATGAGAATAATATGGAGGGCATCCGGTGCAGTCGCGAATGCGTCATGGCAAATGTAGCTCGCGTCGCCTGGCGTGTGTAGTAATATCAGAGTTGGTTGTATGAACTTCATCATATTAATGCGCTTTGTTACGGTACCTTAACGGAATGGGTCTAGAGGACGGTGTTGGTACATTTTTTCGTACCGCCCTAATCCTATACCCCCACTACAAACACACACACATACCCCCCCCCCCCCCTTTTTTTTTATGTATAAATACAATTCCTTGCCATGACGGATCATAGCCTCCTTTATTTTTGAAAAATAGAGGAGGCTATGGACGGATTGACCAGTTCAAGTTGTCAACTTGTCAGTAACTGCCATAGGAATCACTGTAATAAACACAATTCCACGATCGGATTGTTTACTTTCATTTTTTGTTGTAACACTGAGGACTACATAGAACTTTATTTTGTATATGTGAGAGAAGTATGTGGATTTCACGAGCTTAAGCCAATGTGCGATACACAGACAAAGCAGCTGCTACAACATGGACTGCATTGAGGGCCACACAACACATATGTAATTAAAGGTGCAAAATATAGGGGGAAGCTTCAAAATACGCTCTGTAGCACTGCAAAGTATAACATATATTGTATGTGTACAATAAATGTTCAAAAAAACAATGCATCAATGTCCCATTTGCCTTCAAGTTAATATCAAGTTCAAGTTTACTGAAGTTTATTATGAGCATATGTACAACAGGAATCTGACACACCCGCAGTGAAGGTGGCTGTTCGAGGTGTGCTGGCTGCCTCAGTGTAAGAAAAAGAAAGTGGGTGAACATACCCGCCGCCCGGATGCTATCCTACTTCAAGAAACCAATAACGCCCCGACCACGCTCCCCGGTTATCAAACCTTCCATACCACCCACCCTCTTCGCCGGGTCTCCACCCTAGTACGGCGTCGTATTCCTGTTATTGAACATGATCTCAATAGTCCTCACATCGAACATCTATTCCTCGAATTAATTCCCAATCGTAAACGGAAAGAATGCATCTTCCTTCTGAACATTTACAATAGCCCCAAGGATAAAGCAAGGTGTCGCTTCCTCACCCTCTTTAAGAAGGCTCTTCACGTAGCTGGAACGCACCCCCTACTCATTGGCGGTGATTTCAACCTCGCCCATACAGGCTGGGGCTACGTTCGCACGGAAGCTGCAGCTCGCAACCTCTGGCAAGATTACCACGACTTAGGCCTTACGCTCATCACGGATCCCTCCTTTCCTACACGCCTCGGTACTTCCACTACCCGGGACTCTACCCCCGACCTCACCTTCATCAAACATATCAACAATGCACACTGGACCAATACCCAGCAAGACCTGGGCAGCGACCATTATATCCTTGCTCTCTCTTTACCCCAACTCGCTGCCGCCCCTGCCCCCACTAAAGAATTCACCATTACCGACTGGGATGTTTTTCGAAAAATACGCATAGGTTCTACCTCAGCAGAAGGCATTACCGACATTAACACCTGGATGCAAGCGCTACGCACTGATGTTCAAACGGCCACTCGGGTGGTAACTACAGCTGCCTCAGTTGAACGCATGGATAGCCGCCTCGCCCATCTTCTGGAGGCTAAAACCTCCATCCTAGCTCGATGGAAGGGGCAGCGCCTAAACCGTCGCCTCAGAAGTAAGATTTCCAAACTGAACACAGCCATCGAGGAGCATTGTCAAACCCTCAGCCGGCAACAATGGACTGAGCTGTGTAACACGGTGGACGGACAACTTCATCGCCCTTCCTCGTGGAAACTCCTCAAACATCTGCTTGATAATACCACCACCCGCACCACCCAACAGGATCGGCTGCAGAAGCTCCTTTATACGGAGACCCTTAAGCAAGGTCCACAACAGGTGCTTGACTACCTCTGCACCAGATATATCTCCAGGGGACAAGTCAGTCCACACAGCAATTACATCGGTAGCCCCAACCCTACACTAGACGCCGATTTCAGCGTATCTGAAATACATGCCGCTCTACGCAAGCTTAACGGTCGTTCTGCTCCAGGGCCAGACGGGGTCTCTAACAAAAGCCTTCGCAATCTCGATGACGAGTCCGTGTCCCATCTGACTGACTACATCAACGATTGCTGGCGCAGTGGTGCCCTTCCAGCCGCCTGGAAGACTGCCAACGTTATCCTAATCCCAAAGCCTGGCAAACCATCTAGCCTCAATAACTTAAGGCCCATCTCCCTCACTTCATGCGTAGGCAAGGTGATGGAACACGCCTTCTTAGCACGCATCAACAGTCACCTCGAGGACAACTCTCTCTATCCCCACACCATCATTGGATTTCGCCCTCACCTTTCTACTCAAGACGCTATGTTGCAGCTCAAACATCAAGTGCTAAACGATCATTCCCGTAACATGAAAGCCATTCTCGGACTCGACCTCACTCAAGCTTTTGATAACATTTCCCATGCAGCTATCCTTGACCAGGTCTCCAACCTCCACCTGGGAGAGCGAGCCTACAATTACATCCGTGACTTTCTCTCCAATCGCACGGCTACCCTCTCGGCCGGGGATTTACGATCAGACCAGCTTCCCCTTGGCAGCAAAGGCACCCCGCAAGGTTCAGTTATCTCTCCCATGCTCTTTAACTTAGTCATGATTGGCCTTGCCAAGCAACTACAGCAAGTCGACAATATCAACCATACCATCTACGCCGACGACATCACCATCTGGTCGTACCGAGGCAGTGATGGTCAAGTGGAATCAGCCCTCCAAACGGCGATTGACACGGTTGAAGACTATCTCCAAGGGACCGGACTGCGCTGTTCGCCGGCTAAATTGGAGCTTCTGCTATACAAGCCCATTCAGCGGGGTCGCCCTCCCAAACACCAATCTGATCACCGACCCTGTGACGCCATCACCCTACGCCTTCAAGATGGCAGTCCTATCCCACACGTCCCTAGTATCCGGGTTCTCGGTCTCACCATCTCTACCAACGGCTCCAACGCCTTGGCTCTCAACAAGATCTGTGCCCAATCTCAAAACACCCTACGACTTCTTAAACGTATATCTAACCGACGCGGAGGACTCAAAGAAGAAAGCCTTCTCCGACTCATCCAATCATTTGTCATATGCCACATTACCTACGTTGCTGCGTACCTCAACTGGTACCGGGCTGAGCAAAACAAGCTCGACACCCTCATACGAGGGGTCTACAAGCAAGCACTTGGTCTCCCACATTGCACCAGCACTGAACTCTTCAACCAACTGGGAGTTCACAACAACCTTTCCGAACTCATTGAAGCTCAACAACGCTCTCAGCTTGAACGGCTCACCCTTACTGAAACGGGGCGCTTTATTCTGTCCACGCTTGGCTTCACCTACCATCAGCAACAGGGCCCCAAACAACCGATCCCGAACGACATCCGTAGCTGGATCTACATAGACCCGATTCCTAGAAATATGCACCCTGAATATAACAGGGCCCGGCGCCAAGCTCGGGCCGGAGCTATCATAAAAGCCCTTGCCCACGTACCTGGCGTCACATTTGTTGATGCTGCCCAATACTCCCATGGCACACGATTTGTGGCCGTCGCCACACGCGATGGAGTCCTACACCACGCCTGCAGCGTCACTACCCCCGCTGCGGAGACGGCTGAAGAAGTGGCCATCGCCCTGGCCACTTTAGATCCCACATGTCACACCATAGTTTGTGACTCTCGCTCAGCCGTTACTAACTTCAGCAAAGGCCGTATTTCTCCCCAAGCTCTTCGCATCCTCTGCCAGGCACCACACTCTAAAGACAGCATAATCTCCCTAACATGGATACCAGCCCATGCCGGCCCTGTCCACCCACACCTCCCCAATCTCAACGAGGTCACCCACTCCATTGCGCGAGGCCTAGTCAACCGCGCCGGAGTCACTGGAGATGAGTTGGGCACCAGGGACAGTCTGACAACTTATAACGATCTCGTTAAGGCATTTTACCTCAGTCGCCGAATCTTCCCCCCGCCTCACCCAAAGTTCAGCCGGGCGCAGGCTACCACCCTGCGTCTACTACAAACAAACACGTACCCTTCACCCGCCCGCCTCAACCTTATATTTCCGGACGTCTACACTACCCCCAACTGCCGGTGCTGTAGAATTCACCCGGCTACACTTCCGCATATGCTATGGGAGTGCCCAGCACAGTACACCCAGACTAACACCACGACTCTCTCGTCGAGGTTGCATGAGGCTCTGCGGAGCTCCGCCCTCGACGACCAAACCTGGGCGACCCAGCACGCCCGCGAGGCGGCGGCGAGGCAAGCCCTCGACGTCCCTTCGTGGGAGGCTTAGGCCCGGCCATCATAAAGTGCTGGTTCCACAATAAAAGTTTATTCCTCCTCCTCGACACCAGTACCACTGCTTCTTGCCTCTGACCTGCACGTGCCTCCGCAGCATCTTTGTGCACAAGTGTGCTGGCGTGGCGAGGCGTAGAAGTCATCCGAGAGAAATAGTATTGTTTACAAGGAGACGTGGCTGTTCACATTGCCTGTCGCTTTCCCTCAAATGTTTCCTTGGCGACTAGGGTGACACACCCACATTCAAGGTGGCTGTTCTGGGTGTGCAGGCTGCCTAAAAAGAAAAAGAAAGAAATTAGATGAATGTCGATACCAGTGCTATTGCTTGCCTCTTACCTGCATTTGCCTCCACGGCCTCTTGGCTTGCGGAGTCTGTATGAGGGAGCTGCTGTGGCTAGGCGTAGGCATTGTCTAAGCAAAAAGAAAAGGCCATTCAAATGGGGAATTATGGAAATAAATGCAGTTGTTATGTCTGCTTCTTGCACTCTTCTTGCCTAAAGTTTTCAAACATAGTGTCCAGTACACACCAGCACTTTGACTGCTTCTGCTTTTTACCTCCAGGTGTTGCTGCGAGATCCTTAGTATGGCTGCGTGCAGCATTGTAACACTTGGTGGAGGCATTTGAAGTGGTAGCCAAAAATATAAAGAATCATCCTTGTCTGCATGAATGCTTTCAATTTCTAAATGCAGTGGTAACTATCACTATTAGTGCAAGGCACCCCACATCTATGCGGCAAGTGCCATAGCTCGAAACTGAATTTTTTCCTTTAGTGTTTCACAAGGCGTCTGATATGTCCACATTAGATGTGATGTGTTTGTTTTTATTTATCCCAGTGTGGAGAGAGCTTGTGAAGACCAGTGTTGAGTGGGCAAGAGAGCAGAGTGGGCAAGAGAGCAACGTAGGCAGCATGGTTCACGCTTGGCCCGTTGCGCTTCGCAGGTTTTCCTGTCATCCGTCCTTATGCTGTGCCTGCCTCCTGCTCAGACGGCAATCACCGTTCCTACAACTCTGGAACGCCTGGATTACATCGTAGAATGCCACGCTTTTCCGGGTGTTATCTCGGATGTTTTCCCAGCACCGCAGCTCGCTGTCTGCAGGGAATACTCATCGACACTGGCATCAGTTCCTGAGACTGCCTATATCTACTGGCGGAACGTTCGTCACTTCAGTGGGCAAGAGAGCAACGTAGGCAGCATGGTTCACGCTTGGCCCGTTTGCGCTTCGCAGGTGTGTAAACGATATTCTTTATATGTTAAAAAAAGCGACAACCCGTACTTGCTGTTGCTCCCTTGCCCACAAGTGTTTTATGAAATTGCCTGTGACTGTTTTTCGTTAGTGTTTCTACTACTACGCTCCGGTGATGTGGAAACAAATCCCGGGCCTGACACTCGTTCGGCATCATTGCTTTCCTTGGAAGACTTGCCCGATGATCTCGCAGAACAAATGCGGGTTCTTTTTCATTTATTGAAAGATTTGCATACTCGTTCTGTGCAATCAGCAAGAAGTCAGGCCGAACTGTCCGCTGACATAAAAGCCATAAAAAGCAGTCAAAAAAGTATCGAAACGAAGATTGGCAACATTCACGATAGATTGGATAAACTCGAAGAAAAAAATAAATCGTTCGACAATATGTCTGGAGAACTTAACGGATTACGCCAGACAGTGGAAGGCGCTACCGCCAGGCATGACTCTTTGGAAGCTCGTGTAGACGATTTAGAAGATAGGTCGCGTCGCGACAACTTAATTTTTCGAGGTATACCTGACTCTCCTGAATCGTGGGACCAGTCTGAAGCACGTGTCAAATCTGCCCTTCTTTGTGTTGCGGATAATTGGCCCGATAATGCTATCGATCGTGCGCATCGTATCGGACCTTTCGTCGCCAATAAGTGCCGCCCCATTATTGTGAAGTTTTCAAACTATAAGGTCAAACAAAAAGTTCTGAGTGCACGTAAAAAGCTAAAAGAAAATAGCATCACTATGAGCGAAGATTTTTCACCCGCAACGCGTCGTATACGCTCGAAACTTGCTGATTTTGCCAAAAGTCAATCGGAAACTGAGCCCTATCAGCTTAGGTACAAAACACTTGTCATGAATAAAAAGCATTACGTGTACACTGCTGAAACAGACAGCGTCGCTGAACGTAAGAAATATGCTTCATCTGATAACCGCCGTACAAATGCCAACGCAACTAAAGGTGCATCAAGCTAGAGGTGCGCGAGGGGCTGTGGGCAAGATCAGTTACACACATCTGTACTCTTTACTAATATTCGAAGTCTGTCTAATAAGCGTGACCGTTTAAACTCTGCTATTGATACTTGCAATGCACGCATTCTCGTATTAACAGAAACCTGGCTTCGGCCAGAGGTAATGGATCATGAACTTTTTTCATCAGTTAACAAATTTTCTGTATATCGCTGTGATCGAGGGTCGCGGACAGGCGGTGGTGTATTGCTCGCTATCTCAAACGAACTCCCATTGTACCGCATCCACATTCAAAGTGAGTTGGAAACCGTTTGGGTTGTCGCAGAATTTCCCAAGCAAAAAATAATTATTGGTGTCTGTTACCGCCCCCCTTCTCACAATTCCATTTTCGTTAACGAACTACATGATGTGATTAATTCTGTGGTGTGTCAATTCCCGAGGTTACCGCTTTTCTTAATGGGGGATTTTAACATCCCTAATGTATCGTGTGACTGTGAGCCACCTGCGCTAAATCCGCCTTCTTCACTCGCAAGAGATTTTTTAGATATGTGCGCTGTATTTTCTTTAACACAATTGATAACGAAACCAACTCGAATAGCTGAATCAACAGCAAACATTCTTGATCTCGTACTAGCAACACACCCTGAATACATTTCTAACGTCACTCACCTGCCCGGTAGCGCATTTACATTCGCTCGCCTGTGCAGCCGGTCGATTGCAGCGCCACCCCCGCGGCGCCAACGGGAACTATATATCTAGGTAACTTTTCGCCCTAGGGGAGTCTAGTTCCCTAGTCGTCGTGTAAAAAACGCGCCTAGCTCCTGAAATGCCCTAGTCCCCATGCGCGCGCGCAGGGTTTGTGCCAACTCGCCGGAGCGCCAGGGTGGGAGGTTCATTGCGCGTGCACGCAAGCAGCACGACCACGAACGAAGCGATACAAGGTGGAACAGCGGGTTTTACGGCAATCGAAGCTGTGTGTGTGTGTGTGTGACGCGCTTGGTGTGTGCAAAGAGCAATTAAGTAGCGTGTGTGACGAATGTGTATGCGCAAAATAGCACGAGCACGAACGAAGGTGGAACATCGCGTTTTGGCGTTTGGTGTGCGCAGAGCAATCGAGTTGCGTGTGTGACGCGTTTGTTCGCGCAAACAGCACGACCACGAACGAAGCGATGCAAGGTGGAACAGCGCGTGTTGCACAATCGAGTTGTGTGTGTGCGTGTGTGTGACGCGTTTGTGATGCGCAAACAGCACGACGACGATCGTCTTCTAAAACTGCGCCAGAGCAAACCGATTGTTGAGTACTACATACGTATTGCGCGGGCGTTAAACTAGAGAAACACGGGATTGCGACGCGACCAGCCGCAGTGTATAGGACTGTACGTACGTAGTACGTACGTTTTTGTAATGTGGTCAATCTTAAAAGGACGATGGCATTTCTGCACCAGCGGAGAAGTGGGAAATCGTGATTAAATTTGGCCGATCATTGTCAAAAGCAAAGGCTTACCCTTAATTAGGGGTTATCCCCTACCTTCTACTGAAACTGCAGCCTCTAGTAGTCTTCATGCACTATTGTAATCATGACACCATCCGACGATACCCTCTGACGTGGGGCCCAGACTACTGGAGAGCTGGTTGATCAAGCTTGCTCAATAAACTTGACCTTTTATTCTTTGATTATGCTACAGTGCTAGAGCGTAGTTTCTTGCTATTAGTAAACAGGCAAGACAACAAAGCATTGCAGGCAAGACAACAAAGCATTGCTACTATACTCCTGTTGTGGCTCTTCAGTCAATGACACTAGAGGGGAAAGGAATCGAGATCCAAGCCAAGGGGCAAATAGTGTTTAGTCAGTCTTAAACACCCTTAACTCAATGTTTTAAATGCCTGTGTGGTTGATACCTTGTCTAGTGGAACTTCTTGCCATATCCCCAAAATGTGCATAGCACCAGAGGTATAGTTTGACAGCTGTAAGCAGTGCAATTAAGGGAGTGCAGTACCTGTATTGCAGCTTTGCACCGGCTAAGATATTGAAGCTTGGGAGTATGTTCATATTTCTCATCTATAGTGTGGCAAGAACTTGTAATCCGCCTTCAAGTTCTGCTGGAGCACAAGCTACTGTTGCTCTTTTGTGCAGCTAGTGTCAGCAGACAAGCTTGCAGTATTGCTAGGTAGAAAAGCACTTAGGCTTCACGACCATCCAAGTCATAAATGAATAAGTGCATGGCTAGAAGTTGTAAATTGCAAGAAACAGTTCAAATGCCATTGAGCATAGTTGCGCTATTGCAATGTATCCTTCGGAGCATTGTACGAGCCATGGTAGTTCCCACATTGTGTTGAAGTGCCACACCAGTGACATATGATAATGATGCTAGTGCGATCCAGTGTGGCTGTACTTTGTTCTATAAAAACTTTTCATGTGTTTTAGATTATATTTAGTGCAGTATCTGAAAGGTTATGCACAGAAGATGATAGTTGACCTTACAGCCATTTTTTCTATACAGTCCTCCACTTTCCATCAAGTTCAGCAAATCATTGAAGCCCCAAAATAACACATTTAATATTGGTACTCAGATTGAACAGTTTCAGTTCTATGTGTATGTTTCAGAGAACTCGACCAAACATAAAGAATGAAAATTTAGCTACCTATTGATGCTGTAGCTTTAGGCTCTGCAGGAACCATTTATCTGCAGCACCCAACTTATCCCGTATTTGACGGATCATGATAGATGTGTGAAGAAGCACGAGTGTTATGCAGAACAGTTTTCAAGAGGTAATGAACCTCTACCATATAATTCATAAATAACTGGAAGGCTTCTCCTAAGGAAATGTTCGTGCTTTGCACTGTAACATTGACAAGTCCCTCCCTAAGATAAGGTGATAAAGAGAGCTGGTTTTATGAATCTGTTGTATTTCCACAATTTTAACATGGTATAAGTGAGGCCCAAAGCATAAATGGGACTGCGTGCTGTTCTGTATGCGTGCTGCGCTTATTGTACAGATCAATAGTAGCCAATCAATAGCCATTTCATTGAAGATGCAAACTGGATCATATCCTAGGGCCAACTCACTGTCAATGAAAACTGTTATACTGGCTTCCTGCACTTTTATTGATCATGGACTTCTTTTTGAGGTGCGATTGAAGTCCCTCAATACCTTAAACTATGAATTGCAACTGGGAGAACGTGTCCATTCATTAGGACCACACTTTTTGTATTTAGCTCTCATCAATGTAAACAGGTTCATAATGAGAGGAACCTCAGACGAAATGCTTATTTTTTCCCGGCATCCTTCTTCTGCCTTCTTTGTAAGCACTAACTATGGACATGTAAACAAGGTAATCTTGCATTTATCCTGCCTACAAGTGCCTCTTTTGACATTCATGCCTGTATTGCCTTTTCAGTGCCACTGAAAAGGCAATACTGGCCACTGAACCAATGAACAGTAATGAATCTGAACAGTAATGACGAAAGCATTGTGCGGAAATATGCAAGGTGATCAGGAAATGTAAAATGAGTCATACACCCGACTCTAGCAAACTGTTACAGAGAAAACCCATGCAGGTTTCTCGGAAAGTCTTCACAAACCTACCACATGCTTCAGACTGCTCCTGTGATTCAGATGTCTGCGATAAGACGTAAAAGTAGGTTCTCACGGGCCCATCTATTCTCTAGTTCATGAAGTCTTCATTCCAGAGAGCCTCACCATGCCGTAACACGAACCCCCGTATTCATAAATGCATCTTAACTTGAAGCCCATGCTTGACTCGATTTAAATGACGTCTGTCGTGAACACACCAAAAGAAACGCAATGAGCATTTTCGGCGCGTTCACACCATGCGTCATTTATATCAAGTCAAGCATGAGCTTCAAGATGTATTGCTGAATATGGCGGTAAGACTTGATAAAGGTTGCTATTAATTATTTGTCCAATGTTTCAGTTTTCGCATCAAGAATATCTAGCTTTTTCTGAATGCTACCAATTTTTGCTTCATTCTCCTTTTCACCACATGTGCTTCATGGCAATCTCTTTCATCTTTCCATCCCTTCTCCTTTCCCATGCTGTTGGCCAACGTGCAGGTGTCGTCTATGCGCTAGACAGTTACGATGTGGTCAGCAGGCTTTGGATTTCTCTGTCAACCAATTTCTCTCTTTGCTTTTGCGATCAAGTCCGCCTGACCCTTAGATTACTGTATACAATGAAAACAAAGCCTTTTTTTTTCATGAAATGGGCAAGCACTTGCATCTCTTGCAAAGGATCTTCCAGTAAAGTTTCTCGTTCCTGCAATCACACTGAACATGCACGTCCATCATAATTTTTATGTATAAAACGCACCGCCAGAAAGAGTAACAAAAAGCAGCTATATTTTCAGATAACACTTGTGGCTAAGAAAGCAAACCAAGACCAATTATGGATGGTCTCCATTTTTTTTTCAACATGCAAGGAGCATTGTGCACACACCTCTCAAGCATAAAGGCAGCACGTATGAGCCATGATGCCTCAATGGCTCCCATGTCTGATCACCCAAAAGAAGGCAGGCCAAACATAAAATTTGTTTTTTAGAAATTCCGTTTATTGTAGCTAAAATTTTATCTTGAAAACACAAAAGGTAGTCTTCATTTCAAGACCGTGCAACCTCTGGCTGTATTTTGCAGAGCATGAAAACATGAAAATATACTAAATTGAAATGGCAACAGCAAAGAAACACTGGCTTCCATCTTCTGGAATGCAGAAGAGAGTGACACTGTACACGGTAATCCAAAGTATGGACCCAACTTGGTCGTAGCATACATGCTCTGTGCTGATGTAACTTTAATTAGAACTGAAGTGTGGCATCCACTACTCGCCTGTGTCATCAAAGGCCATTTCATGTTGCCACACATTCTTTATCCGCTACCTGAAAAGATTACATTACACCATGAAGATGACAAAGCTCACATGCATTAAAGGAAAATTGGTTGGCTATCTTGTCTCCCATACAACTCCGCCAAATACCTGCAATTAGTGTAAGTATGCTAGTTCCTTGCACTGTTTCCCATAACATCTTTGTTGAAGGTACTGGGTAACAATATCTCAATCACTTCACAAACTGTGGAGATTATTGTTAATTTTTAAAGCGAACAGCTTTATTTGCCTCTTGACAGCACATGGCATAATTTGTCTAATGTAAAAGGTTGAAGCAATTCATCGGCGTGTGCTTCACAATGTGCCTTGCAAAGATTCCTCATTAACAAATATACTGTTTCGAGAGTTTTCATTTCAGTTTGCTGACACAATGACAAGAGACAGGAGGGAAGTTATGAAGCTGCTTGTCTCTCCACACCAAAAGCCAGCACCTATAGACTCTGCTAAAGATGTACTTCTCAAAATCTGGCTACTCCTTGACCAATCTGTGCAAAAATGTTAAATACGTGAGTCAGAAGTTATGTCAATCGGGCTGCTGCCACTCAAAGGGCAAAGCTCCTTGAAACAGCAAAGCTCAAAAAACAAGGAAAGAAGAGCACCTGTGAATGTTTCATGCTTTATAATGTAGAATAAAGATTTCACCAACGCCAGGAATGACACGCATTAGTGCCAGCGGGAACATCGTCTTGAGAATGGCTCCTTGATTTGGATTACATATTTCAACTAACAATTCTGCTGTATTGATTTACAGGTTGTATATACGAAATCAGCAGCAATTCTGCTCGTACAGTTTGAGAAATACGCCAAAATTGATGCATGGTTCTTTCACATAAGAATTTGAAGGATAAATTCTAGGAAGCGTTACAAAGGCAGAAACAGTGTTCGAAGGTGTCAGAATGAGGGCCATGAAATGAGGTCCTTCACTAACCGAACAGTGCCGCTGCTGCAGACATTTTAAGCATGAAATGCTTTTAGCTCCTGTTGTCAGCCACCTTCAATGAAACAAAAGCCAGAGCCATTATCCTGGCACTCAAACCAGCTCATCCGGGCAAACAGTCAAGACTGCAATACATATGCTAGTTACTTCCCAAACATGTTACAAAAAATATTGCTTCATGAGTTCTAAATATTTGCTCACAATATCACTCAAGCTGTAACTTCTAGTACGCTGAAGTTTTATTTGTCACTTCTAATAGCGACGTTCAGAGGCAGATACAAGGCACTGTACACTTGATTGTCATTTTTTGGCACTGAGACACAGTTGCTTGTGCTCTTTTCAATGCCAGCAGTCCGCGAGGTCCACGGCACATATGGTGGACCGAGACAGGACTTGCAATGGGGTTCTGTCTGACAGGAAACTTGCTTCAATATGGACCAGTGTACAGTTGCGTGATGCAGTGGGGTGTGCCGTTGCGAATGTGCGCTACATCTATTTTAAGATTGTGGCTAGTATCATCTACAATCAATCTGCTTTGTCGGCAGCCATTTCATGCTTACATCTACTCTCGATTACAGGAGAGCCAGTATATTTTAGTGTCACCAGAACAGCCCGAAAATGCTCATACAAAATTCTCCAAAGAGTGCAAGCGCTTCCGAGCTTTTTTAGTCTGTACATTCCAGCTATCTGAAATGAATCCAAGAAAGTAGTGGATGTTAAGGATATGATCATAGAGCTATGGCATATTACTTCGAGGTAGATGAAGTGGTACACGAAGGTGTCCTGTGTATTCTATTTCAGTGATAACATCATAGTGAACTGTTGGATAGTGTTCAGGAGAGATGCCGCGCTAGTGCGGCCAGCATCAAGTGCAATCAAAACGTGGCTTTGCTGTTGTTCAAAGCAGATATTGCATTCGCCCTACAGTAGAAAGGAAACGAAGCAACACCTTCAAGAAGGCAGTCCCCAAACAGCGAAAAAAAAAAAAAGGTTGGAGGACACTTAAGCTGCGCCTTTAAGAGTGGAACACGATAGCATTAAAAGATCCCTGGCTGCTTCTCACGCTTCCGGGCAGCTGCAGCTTATGCTTCTGTAATGTTTCCCTGGAAATGCTGGTGTCAAACGCTATGCACGAAGGCGAGCTTTCTGGGGCGTGCCACTCCTAAGACAGACCTGAAATGGCAGCTGGAAAAGGGGTTTGTGTTTGAGTTTCCGCGCAACAGAATTATGTTTTCTCGCATATTCAAATTACAATCCAACGCTATCATGTCTCAAAGTTGTGTGCAAGTCACACTTTATGAATTTTTGACACATCCTACTTTGAGAATTTTAATGAGTTCAGTAACGCCTATATGCCACGTGGAGGGCCTGCATGAATCGGGATGCATGGTTCGGGATTAATTTTCTCATATGGAAAAGGTCGCCAACACCACTGCTGGATTTTCAGCGACACGGGGCCCTGAACGCTATGGCTGTTAATACTATTGTGAATCAGTTCCAGGCCAACAGCACATGTGCCATGCACAAAAAAAAAATAAAAGAAGAGGCACGTGGGCACTTCCCAAACATTTTTTTACAAGAAAGGCAGAGGAAAAACCTTCGCTGCTAAGGCATCAGATGAGTAATGTGTAAAACATGCAATATAAAGTTTAATTGTACACCCGACAATGACTACATTGTAACGTAGATTGGAGACAGAGTCTTGAAAAATATAAGCTTCTCTTTAATGGCGGGCCAGAACAAGAGCGTGCAGCTTACGCACTTCATCGTCTTTAGTGGCACCGACCTTTGCGCGCGCCGTCCTGCGGTGTGGAAGCCCCACATCTTTGTGTCAATTGCCTCCCATGAGAAGAGCGACCGTCTCGGTTGCGTCAAAAAGTTCTTTCAGCTACATAAGAAATGGAGCTCCTCAGGTGCATCTCAGCATTCAGGTATGCGCATAGTATGTTTTCATGCGCACTACACGAACAACTTCAGCGGGAGGACGACGACGGAGTGAACTGGGGTCAGAACTGCAGGGGACCACTTCGTAGGTCACGTCACTGAGGCGGCGTGTAACCTTGTAGGGACCAAAATACCGGTGAATCAACTTTTCTGAGAGTCCATGGTGGCGGACGGGCGTCCAGACCCACACGCAGCCGCCGGTATTGTAATGGATGTCGCGTCGACCCTGGTTGTATCGAAGGGTGGCGGTATGCTGTTGGCTCCGGATACGATGCCGAGCAAGCTGGCGTGCCTCTTTGGCTCTTTGTACGAACTCTTCTACGTGTTCGCTGGTCGGGCTATTATCAGCCATAGGTAGCATGGCATCAAGTGTTGACCTGACGTGACGCCCATATACAAGTTCGAACAGCGTAAACTGTGTAGTCTCCTGTACAGCAGCGTTATACCCGAAAGTCACATAGGGTAAGATCGCGTCCCGCGTCTTGTGCTCTACGTCGACATACGTGGAGAGCATATCAGCCAGTGTTCTGTTCAGACGTTCCATTAATCCATTGGCTTGAGGGTGATATGCAGTGTTCTTGCAGTGAGAGCTATGCATCAGCTAGAGAACATCCTGCATAAGTTCCGCTGTAAATGCTGTACCGCGGTCAGTGATGAGAACAGACGGTGCGCCATGTCGTAGGACGATGTGGCGTACAAAGAACTTGGCCACTTCATATAAATTTACTTGTGAAATAGCTTCGGTTTCGGCGTACCAGGTTAAGTAGTCGGTAGCGACGACTATCCATCTGTTGCGCGAAGAGGTCACTGGGAATGGCCCAAGTAGATCCATTCCTATTTGTTGGAACGGTGCTTGAGGAAGGTCCACAGGATGGAGAAAGCCAGTCTGTTTAACTGGTGCTTTCTTGCGGCGCTGACAATCGTGGCAGGTCTTCATGTACCGTTGCACAGAACAATAAAGCCGGGGCCAGTAATACTTCTGTCGTATCCTTGCCTAAAGTCTTGGCGAATCCCAGGTGTCCCGCGCATGGCTCATGATGGCAGGCTCGCAAAATGTCGTGGCGTAGTGCCGATGGCACGATAAGGAGGTACGTATTGGGGCCGCTTCCGCCGTTTTTCCTGTAAAGGACGTTGTTGGGCAAGTAGTATGATGATAAGCTGCGCATGAGCAAGCAGGGTAAAACACCTTCAACTCCTTGGAGGTGTTCGATCCGCGGCAGCAGCTCAGCGTCAGTGCGCTGGTGCTCAGCCATCTTTATGGCGTCGATAACTAATGCGGCGACAAATGGCAAGTCATGGTCAGGGTCTAATGAGGTCGTAGGGAGTGGTGCACGTGACAGTCAGCGTCACTGTGCTTCCTGCCAGATCGGTAGACAACTGTAATATCATACTCTTGTAAGCGAAGGCTCCAATGGGCTAGTTTGCCTGAAGGATCCTTGAGGTTGGCAAGCCAGCACAGGGCGTGGTTGATCGCTGACAGCGTTAAAGGGTCTACCGTACAAGTAGGGTCGGAATTTACCAATTTCCCACACAACCGCTAAGCATTCTTTTTCAGTGGTTGAGTAGTTTTTCGCAGCCTTGGTGAGACTGCGGCTTGCATAAGCAACGGGGCGTTCCGCACCAGCTTGCCACTGCACAAGTGCCGAGACTCGCATTGCTGGCATCAGTATGGATTTCAGTGTCAGCGTCTTCGTTGAAATGAGCAAGTATCGGGGCCTCTTGCAAACACTTGCGCAATTCATTGAACGACTGCTGCTGCTCGTCCGCCCAAATGAAAGGCGCATCATCGCATGTAAGCCCTGTCAGAGGCTCAGCAATTCTCGAGAAGCCCTTGACGAAGCGCCCATAATATGCGCACAAACTAAGGAAGCATTGGACAGCCTTCTTGTCTGTGGGTGGTGAAAACTCAGCGACGGCAGCTAACTTGTCGGGCTCTGGTTGGACGCCTTGAGGACCATAGAGTTTCTCACTATAACACCTAAAGGGTAATCTGGCGCCACCGTCTATGGGAGTTTCTTAAGGGGGCACCGTGCCGTCATGGGAATGACGGTATATGTGTCTGCGAGGCTCGCGTTGGCTGGTGTTGTAAGAGGCTTCGTCTAAAACGTGGATATGGCTACGCAAATAACGCGTTCTCAAAGAAAAATCTTCATAAAATGTTTCCATTCATGCATATTACATTTTTACTCACCCACGATGCATGACCAAGCGAAGAAAAGCAAGAACAGACGACCAACTGTTTCAAAGCGAGCGCGAACCTTGTCGTCTGTCCTCCAACTTTAGCGGCCCGCTGATACTTTTTACGTAACATGTAGTCGTACACACAATAACAAGTTCTCATAGTTAAACAAAACATGTTTTCGAGTAATAATAAAGCTAAAACAGCTTTTCGCGTACTGTTCTAGTAGAAAATGAATCGTTGTGACAGACGGAACGGTACTTGCCAAGCGCGTCTTCAAGATGTCCTGTCTCTACGAGAACGATGCCAATCCGAATCCACAATATACCGGCATTCCCATGCATACCACAGCGCAGCAGCGCCAGATTTCCCTCTAGGTAATGTAGTGAGAAACTCTATGTTGAGGACCAACGACATGGCCAAAAAATTTGAGCTCTTGGAAGCCGAAGTAGCATTTTTCAGGCTTGATGGTGAGGCCGGCAGTATGGATCGCAGTGAGGACACCCTCGAGTCATGCGAAATGTTCGTCAAACGTGCTCGAGAACACAACGACATCGTCCAAGTATATGAGGCAGGTTTGCCATTTGAGTTCAGCAAGCACGGTATCCATCGTCCTCTGAAAGGTGGCAGGTGCGGAACAGAGACCGAAGGGGAGAACTTTGAACTCATAAAGCCCATCGGGTGTCACAAATGCTGTTTTTTCACGACCCTGTTCATCAACTTCGATTTGCCAATATCCTGATTTAAGA
The DNA here is from genome assembly GCF_023375885.2 of Dermacentor andersoni. Classification (NCBI taxonomy): domain Eukaryota; kingdom Metazoa; phylum Arthropoda; class Arachnida; order Ixodida; family Ixodidae; genus Dermacentor; species Dermacentor andersoni. The sequence continues at coordinate 196,243 of NC_092817.1, read as the reverse complement.
TCCAACGAAGAAAAAAACTTGGCATGTTGTAGATGATCCAATGCGTCGTCGATGCGTGGCAATGAATAAACATCACGCTTGGTGACACAGTTCAACTTTCTGTAATCTCCACAGAAGCATAGTGTGTTGTCTTTCTTTCTAACACTACAGGGGAGGCCCACGGGCAGGCGGATGGCTGGATCACGTCGTCTTGGAGCATCTCTTTCACCTGATGCTTGATCGCTTCCCTTTCCACTAGAGACCCTCTGTAAGGATGCTGACGGACAGGACGTGCAGACTCGTCCGTAATAATGTGGTGCTTTGTGATGGACTTGCGCCGCACTTTGGATGATGTTGAAAAACAGTCAACAAATTCATTCGCGAGACTCAGTAGATGGTCTTTCTGATGGTCTGGCAGAGCGGCGTTAATGTGAATCCGTTCTTTTAGGCTGGGGAACCCAGATTGCTGAGACGATGCGGTTTCCAATGTGGCAATGTCAGTAACGTTAGTGATTTCGTGAAGAAATGAGCTCAGTTCAGCCATGTCGTTCCTCGCGCTACATGCCGATACTCGTTGCTAAAGTTTGTTAGCAAAACAACTGAACATTTGTTTTGCACCTGAAGAAGCCCTCTGGCTATACAAATGTGGTGCTCAAGAAGCAGGGGCATGTTTGCCTCAGCAATTCCTTCGGCGGCGTCCTCCATGTCGCATTGGACAAGGGTAAGCACGCTGCTCTTGGGTGGCAACATGATGTGATCGTCAGTTACGCGAAGCACGATGTCACGGTCGTTGTCATTACTGTTCACTATGGCTTGCGTAGTAGTGAAGCTGACTCTAGACTCTTGCAGGTCGATGATGGCACCGTTCGCCTGAAGGAAATCCATACCGAGTATAAGGTCCTTTGAACATTCAGGAAGATTGACGAAGTCGCCGATGTACGTGAAGCCCCGAATGTTGACTCGTGCCGTGCACCGGCCCATTGGAGTTATGAGATGCCCTCCTGCAGTACGAATCTGAGTTTCGGTCCATTGCGTTGAAACTTTGTTCAGTATACGTGCGAGATTCTGGCTCATAACAGACAGGTCCGCACCCGTGTCGATTAACGCCACGACCTCGTGGTCATCTGTTGTAACTGGTACGTCGCAGGATACTGACACGGAACTACACTGCTTTCTCTGCGTCTAAATTACGTCATATAGCGGTCGCTGCAGTGGAGGATCTTCAGCGTTCGCAACATCAGCGACCTCGCCTCCGCAGGTCGCTGGACTCAGTTTTCCCGGGAGGCTGGGCTGAGTGAGTGACGTCTCGTTGCTCTCAGCTTGAATAGGGGCTGGAAGACCTGTTTCGGGCGGGTGACGGTGACCGGGGTTCACGGAATCGTGGGGCAAACGAGGTCCAGGCATCCGCGAGGTATGCTTCAATCTCCAGGGCGCATAAACCATTGCGCGGGCACAGCGCATTCAGTGAAAATTCACGGAGCCCAGCTCGAGCGTTGGCAGGGACATGCCCTGTAGAGGTGATCGGCTTCACCGCAATGAAGACACAAGGGCCTCCGGTCTGCGGAGCGCCATACGTCACTCTTGCGAGGTGGGTGTGTTTCAGCCATGAATGGCGTGCAATGAGGCGAGTGGCTTGTTCAACGGCGCGCACACCAAGAAGGTCCAGGACGTCACTCACATCGCGAAAAATAGGGGACAACGAACTTCGTGCAGCTTCCGTATACGACATGCGAGGTTGTGGCTGCCGTACCTTGTGCTGTGGTGTCTCGCTTCGCTCTGGGACTTGGACTGCCTGCCTGATTTCCTCCCTGATGACCTCAGCCAGAGCAGGTCGCTGTACCGATGCTGGAGCCACCTGAAGCTTTTGAAGCTCTTCTCGAACCATAAGTCTAATGAGCTCCCACAAGGCATTGATATTGTCCAGGGATATAGCGAGAGAGTAACGCGATAGGGTCGACACGTCGCGGTTCTACCTTGTTCGCTGCTGCAGTGCCTTTTCCATCGATACGGCTTCCGCGAGAAACTCTGCAACAATATTTGGTGGGTTGCATATTAGGGCACCGAATAACTCTTGCTCGACACTGCGCATCAAATTCCTTAGCTTCTTTTCTTCCGGCATGGACGGATCCGCGCGTCGGAAATGTCGGCACATATCTTTGAGAAACGTTGCGACGCTTTCGTTCGGCCTCTGTACTCTCGCCTGAATTGCAGATTCAGCTCGCACCTTGCGATCGAGGCTGGCGTATGTGCCGATTAGCTGCCGTCGGAATTCATCCCATGTCGATAGGGCCCTGCCTCACGGTTCTCAAACCAGGTCCGTGCATAGTCCTTGAGGGCAAAGTAGGCGTTGCGTAGCTTGCGCTCTGTAGTCCAGCCGTTGAATTCTGCGACACGCTCAAAGTGATCGAGCCAGTCCTCTACATCCTCAAAGGTGTCCCCATGGAAGGACGTGGGGATTCGCGGCTGGTTCAGGACGACCTCGGTCGGGGCGGCCGAGGAAGAAGGTGGAACCAATGTATTCATCCTTCTGACTTGATTGCGTAGATGCTCATGCTCAGGCGGCAGTCCTTGAAGTCGGCAGTTTTTCGTACTGGGCTTGTAGACGGTGTTCGATCTGGGAGTGGTAGCACGTACCCCACACCTCCACCAGAAAAATGTAACGTAGATTGGAGACGGAGTCTTGCAAAATGTATGCTTCTCTTTAATGGCGGGGCAGAACAAGAGCGTGCAGCTTACGCACTTCATCGTCTTTCGTGGCGCCGACCTTTGCGCGCGCTGTTCTGCAGTGCAGGAGCCCCACACCTTTGTGTCAATATGCACAAATTGCACGCAGAATTGACGTCGACTTGGGGTGAAGGTCGCTTTCCGAGTTCTGCCTGGTGTTGTCTACAGGCAACAAACACATTGGTGAAGAAGCTTACACAAACATTTTTCGTTGTCCTTCACTGTCTTTAGTCTCTGTGTATTTTCTACATATCCACCAAACCTAAATGTTTTCCTTAGGGTTTTTCATGTTTCATGCCTAACAGTTAGTGCCCATTACAGTGTTGAAGATGTTTGCATGCTTTTTTCTTCTACGCACAGCACTTAAAGAAGAGCCATCCTGTCAGCCACCTAGGTCTACTCCTTTTGCTCAACTACATTTTTTAGCCCAATGATGAGAAAGACTTCTCTAGCATACCTGAAGGTCATGAAGAAGTAGAACAGGATTACCGGCTGCGTGAGATATTTGAAGACATACTAATGATCTTTTTTTTCAGACAAGTTACGAAACATGAGTTCCAAATTTATTAGCTTTCTTTTACCATTTTTATAAGGCTATTGAGTAAAACCATCTTCATCCTCAATTACTGAATGAATTCATCTTTGATAGCAGCAACATTCTTGTATCATATAGCGTGTGTTGATGTTGGGCAGTGCTTCCACAATAACAGCCTTTAGGGAGTTTTTATCTATGTGTAGCTGTTCGTTAGTCTCCTTCCCAGTAACCCCCACCATACATAGTGGCATGCAGATTGAAGTATTTGGAATTAGGGACGCTACATCGAGGTTGATGTGGCTTCAGAAATTTACCACCGGACACTCGTAAGCCATGCAGATGTTGTGGAAGCAAATAAATTATATAGGGTGGTGCCTAATGACATTGTGCCCAAAAAGCTTTACTATGTCACCTGGGGCTGCTTGGCTAAGGCCATAATTGGCTTTTGAGGGTTCTCACTCGTATCACCCCCTACCTCCTGGAGGAACTCAACCACTTGAATGGCACCTTGCCACAGGCATCAGTTATTTCTTTTTGTCACAGATGATAATTAGACACAATTTCTTGTCTCACCCTGAAAACAATGTGGTTCGTGACAGTTCGAGAAGGTGGTGACCTCCAAGTTACTGTGGGCAGTGTGTAAGGCGACTAGCACAACATAAAGTTCCATCTCGTGCATCAGGCAGAATGCTGCTATTTCCAAATAAATTTGCTAAATAGGTCACAGAGGTGATTGTGAAGCTGAAGTCGAGTGCTTAGACAGATTGAGAATGTTAATGGTTGTGGAGATTCAAAGCTGCATCCTCAAATACTTTGCGCAGCTTGCATGACAATGTTGAAACTGGAACCTGTGTCCTGTGCACAAATATTTCACTGTTTTGTATGGCTACTTTTATAGAAGACGAAGGCCAAACTTCTCCAGGTTTAAGACTGGTTTTACGACAGCTATGACAGAGCCAACTCCTTGGTGCACGCTTATGGTAGTGGTGACGAAGCCATCAGGAGCACTCCACACATTTTATGGATTACACAAAAACTGAACGAGCAAGCCCTATGAGCATCATATCCAATTCCTGCAGTAGAGCATACCCTTCAGATACTACGAGTCACAGCTTGGTGTATGAAAAATTGATGCCCAAATTCAGGGTTTTGGCAAATCCCTCAGAAATTACACAAAGTTTTTGACCACCTTTACAGCACCGTTCCATTGGTTTCGCTTTAACTGCTCATGCGATTTGGTATCTGGTGTGCCCCAGATCAAACACAATGGATAGGATAGGATAGGATTAACTTTAATAAAGTGCCGGCAAACGACGATTTAACGAGTCGTGACGCTGGCCAAGCGTCGACCCGGGGTTATACCCTACTCTGCACTAGCCCAGTTGGGCCCGTTTGTAGTGGGTCATGAGGCTTGTGCTTTTCGAGCGCACCCCGGGCCTGCTGGACGGCACATAGTTGTGAGTCCTTGTCTGCAGACTGCAGTGCACTTTGAAGTTCTGGCGGGTAAGTCCTGGAGGTAGCTGCCGTCGGGAACCTGGCACAGTCCCACATGATGTGCCATTGGTCCGCCGGACCCGCTGCATAAACACCGCACAGCCCACTCGGATAGAGCTCTGGGTGAAGCACGTGTAGCATTGCGGGGGCGAGGAGTGACGCGGTCTGGGGAGGCGGCATTGTCCGTCGAGCTAAGCGGTAACACTTGGTTACTTCGGCATAACTAGTCAATCTGTCCTTGGTTTCGAAACACCACACGGAACGGTCACTCTCGGGGGCGCGGAAGGTAAGCGCTCGCGCCGCCGAATGGGCCGTCTCGTTGTGGTTCGGTGAGGATGCACACTCGCCGGCGTGCGCCGGGAACCACTTGATACGGACGGTGCTGCCGCGGTCTTGAAGTTGGAGCTTGCCGATGATGGCGGCCGCCGGCGCGCATATTAGCCCCTTGGCAAAGTTGCGCACGGCATTCCTCGAGTCGCGGAGCACGGTGCGACACTCGGCCTCGGTGATCGCCAGAGCGATGGCAACCTCCTCGGCGTCTGTGGCGTTTGTGCACCGCAAGCTCGCTGCCGTTGTCTTGGTGCCGGTAGCCGCCGCAACGACCACTGCCGCGAAGCCTTCCCGCTTGTATTCCGCGGCGTCCACGTACCGGGCGTGCGGGTGTTGGGCGTGTTGCTCGGTGAGGGCCTTGGCCCGCGCCTGCCGCCGTTCTTGGTTGTATTCTGGGTGCATGTTCTTCGGGATGGGGTCCACGTAAATGTGGGCCCGTGCCTCATCTGTGATCTCGCACGGTTGCCGGCTGGGAGCTTGGGGGTTGTAACCCAGGGACGTCAGTATACTGCGGCCCGTCTTGGTGGTAGAGAGGCGCTCGAATTGCGCGGTGAGCTGCGCCTCGGCTATTTCTTCTAGGGTGTTATGGACGCCGAGCTGCAAGAGCCGAGCCGTACTCGTGGTCTCCATTAAACCCAGCGCTGTCTTGTAAGCCCGTCTGATCAGCGTGTTGATCTTGGTCCTGTCAGTGACGTGCCAGTTAAGGTAGGGCGCAACGTAGGCGATGTGACTGATCACGAACGACTGGACAAGGCGCACGAGACTGTCTTCACGCATGCCCGCCCGTCATGTAGAGACTCGATGTATGAGCCGGATGGCGTCCGTTGCCTTGGTGGTAAGCTTGTTGATGGTCTCGTCGTTGCGGCCGCTCTTGTTGAGGAGCAGGCCCAGGACCCTGATCTTGGGAACTTCGGGGATGCGTTGCCCCGATGCAGTCATAATTTTGATGTGATCACACGCCCGAAGAGGAGCGTGCTTCCGTCCCGGTCGAAGCGGTGTGACGACGAACAGCTCGGATTTGGCGGGTGAGCACATTAGGCCTGTGCCATCAAGGTGCTGCTCGATGGCGGTAACCGTCGCTTGCAGCTGTTGCTCGATGCTGGCGACGGTGCCGCCGGCCGCCCACAGGGTAATATCGTCGGCGTAGATTGTATGCCGGACGCCGGTCCCCGTTACTGCCCTCGCTACCCCGATCATGACGAGGTTAAAGAGCAACGGCGATATGACCGAACCCTGTGGAGTACCCGTACTGCCGAGCTTGTGTTCGGGGAGCTTGAGGTCTCCGGCGTGCAGTTCTACCGTGCGGTTGGTCAAGAAGTCTTGAATATAATTGTAGCTCGTTACTCCCATGTTGAGTCTTGATACTTGTCCTAATATGGCTGAGTGTTTGACTTTGTCGAATGCACTTTGTAAATCGAGACCCAGAATTACTTTGCTGTCTTGTGTCTTGTTGTCGACGATTTCTTGTTTGAGTTGTAACATGGCATCTTGTGTGCTGAGTCTGCGCCGGAAGCCGATCATCGTGTCAGGATAGAGGCCTTCCTTCTCTAGGTATTCCTGCCACCGGTTGGCGACCACGTGCTCCAGCACCTTGCGCACGCAGGACATCAGCGAGATGGGACGCAGGTTGCCGATGTCCAGTGGTTTGCCCGGTTTCGGAATCAGGATCGTTCTTGCCGTTTTCCACTGTCGAGGGAGCTTGCCCGAATGCCAGCATTCATTGAAGTAATCGGTTAGGGCCTCTATCGAAGCGTCGTCCAGGTTGCGTAGCATCTTGTTTGTAACGAGATCTGGGCCGGCTGCTGAGCGGGTGTTGAGCTCGTGCAGCGCTACCCGTATCTCTGATATGGTAATGTCTCGGTCGAGCCACGCGTTGGGCAGCCCCCCGTACGGCGGGTGGGTTTCCGTTGGCGTGTCTGGCAGATACTTGGCTTCCAGGCTCCTGATAACAGCGTCCTTTCCTTGTTGTTGTGTGATGGTGTGCATGAGGCGGGCCAGGCGGTCGCGCTGGTTTGACTTGGTCTTTGTTTCGTCTAGGAGGTGCCGAAATAGATTCCATGTACAACTGCGATGCAATTCCCTGTCAGCTCGGTTGCAGATCTCGTTCCACTGTTAACAGCACAGGAGCCTGCAATGTTGTTCAATGGCCCTATTTAAGTCAGCCACCTTCTTCCTCAATTTGCGATTCAGCCGGTGCTGCTTCCAACGCGCCTGTATCGAACGTTTGGCCTCTATCAGATGGGCCAGGCGGCTGTCCACGATGATGACGTCCTCGTCTGTTTCTATCGTTTTTGTGGCTGAGCGCACTGCATCGCGGAGTTCCGCCGTCCAGGTTTCGATCTCTGTGATGTCTTGTGCTGTGGTGAGGCGCCCCTTACGGAATTCATCCCAGTCCGTCCACTTATGTATAATGGTATTTCTCCGTGATTGGTTGGGTATCGTAATTTCGAGGATGTAGTGGTCACTGCCCAGGTCGACGCCCGTGTTGTGCCATGTTACTTTGCCCGTGTGGTCATTTTTTATGAACGTAAGGTCTGGTGTGGTGTCTCGTGCTATGGAGTTGCCGATGCGGGTAGGATGCGTGGGGTCCGTGGTTAGGACACATTTGTGGTCCAGGGTATCCTGTAGTAAGTCCCGTCCCTTGGCCGTGTCCTTCACATAACCCCACGCTCGATGGGCGGCGTTGAAGTCCCCTCCGATCAGCAACGTGTTGTCTCTGGCTTGGGTGCTGGCTGTGTGTAGTAGGGTCTTGAATTTCTGTGTTTGGTGCTTGGGGTTACTGTAGATGTTGGCGATGAACAGGCTGCCTTTCCGTTGTTTGCTTGGGATGATTTCGGTGAAGGCGTATTCCACTCTGCTGCGGCCGTGTTTGAGTTGGTGCTAGATGAACGTGAGCCCTTTGCGGACGAACGTGCAGACGCCCCGTCCCTCCGCCTGGCTAACGTGAGCGCGATACCCAGGGAGGGTGGGGGTCACCGTCGCCGTTTCTTGCAGCAGGATAATGTCGGGTTTCTTGTTTACTGTGGTAATATGTTGTTGCAGCACTGCTTTCTTGTTGTTGTAACTGTGGCAGTTCCACTGCCAGACCGTAAGGCCCAGTAGCGATGCTATTGTGGATTGGTTTTGGGACATAGTTGTGGCGAGGGTGGGGCTTGCGTCTGTTCTTGGAGGTATGAGTGTTTGGCGAATTCCGCTGAAAAGATGGGGCTGCGGACTATGAGCTTGAGGGTGTGTTCAATGAATTTATATGAATGATATTCATCCAGAACTTATATGTGTTGCTTGTCATATGGTCGAGGTTATCGGTGCTCAACTAAACAGCAACACAACGAACTTTGCAGTACATTTGAGGGCACCCACTGTGCAAGAGCTGCCATCCACAAAGAGAAATGTAAGTTTGGCATCACAATAATATCCTACTTGGGGCACATGAACGAAAACAAGCTCAAAGCTGTCACAGACATGCCAAGACCATCCTCCAGAACTACAGCTGATAATGGGCATGACCACCTATCTAGGTTTATTCGCTCCTAACATGACAAACACTACACCCATTGTCCAGCATGCTGTTTTCAAAGCATGGTTTATCTAGAACCGACACAGGTTCAAGAATTCTCAAAATGGAAAGAAATACTTTCTTCAGATCCAGTGCTTGGCTGGTGCTCCTCAAAATGAGAGACCAGCTGCTAATCACAGCTGATGCTTTGTGCTGTGGTCTAGTTGCAGTGCTCAGCCAAAAGCAAGACGATGGGCAACATGTTACTAGATACGCCTCAAGATATTTTGCAGAGACAGAATGCCTGGCTATGCCCAGATATAGAAAGAAGTGCTTTCTTTCTTGCAAGCTCGAGATAAATTCTATAAATGTGGCAACAATCTGTTTCCCAATTTATAAAGTGTGCACATGATTGATGCATTATGAGGCATAATGTACATCTTAGGCAAAGACTTTCCCGCAGCTGATACACTGTGAAGTTCTCATGTGAAGGAGAATAACAGGCACCACAAGGGCCTACCAAGATTGAAGGCTATGCATGCTGCCTCTCCCCACCTTCTTTACAAGAACTGAAGAAAGAACAAGTGCTAGATTAATGCTGCTGCCAACTTTGTATTTTCACTCGAAAGAGCTGGACAAGGTGTTGCAAACTCTGAAAGAATTCTGGCTTTACAAGGACAATGTAGTCCAAGACATGTTGATATGTTGGCAATAAAACCATCGCGCCCAAGAAGCTACAGCAGCTTACCCACCCAGCACTTCTCACTTGAAGGCCACTTTGGAATCAATAAATGCCTAGCAAGACGACAAAGTACTGCATCATAAATACATACAAACAGCAAATGTCTTCAACTCATGTCGTACATGCTAGCATCACAGGGCTAAGAGAAGGGTGACACTCCTGCAATTGGGATTCTGAGAAAAGCTGTTACAGAAGTTCACTATGGACATATTTTCTATTGGAGGGGTGTGGTGGCTCATCGTCACAAAATACTAGTAAGGGTATCCTGAGCTAGTACTGGCTAGTTTGACAGGACCTGTGGTTGCGACTCAATGCCTCTTTGTTTTCACAAGGCGTGCAATAGTGTAGTGGTCGTGAACCGCAACAAACTGTAGCTTGCAAAAGGGCGCAGCTCGCTGTTTGCAGAATTCATAAGAATTCCAACAAATGGCGTGCAGTCCACGCTACCAACAGCGCAATGATCTCACAGAAGCCACCGTAAACTTATCCAAGAACTCCCTTGAGACGTCAGGTTATGCCTACAAGACACACAATTATAGACTGAGCCTTCTGAAAAATAGCTCCTCGCTAGTGCAAATGCTTACGAGCCAAAGGCTTAGGACTACACTTCCAGCTACTGCAGACAGCTTCTTTCCACAACTCCCGGACCGGAGGAAAATGAAAGTGCATGAGCAAAAGTGCTGGCAGAAACAGAAAACTTACTCTGATGTTGGGCATGGCATACAAGATCTACCCAATTTGTATCCAGACATTAATGTCCGAATAGTTGACCTGGAAAATGCAGGCACACTTCAGCAGCCAGGAGATAAGCCCAGGTGATAGTGGATAGACACGGACAAAAAGACCATTCATCTCAAACAGGACACGAGTGCCACTGCCTCTGGCTGCATAATCAAGGGTTCGATGAAAGTTCGGCTGGTCAGGCATGGAAACGAAAAGAAAGCGTGATCTAAGAAATAATAGTCAAACGACTATTATTTGCCGAGCATGCGCAGGAACATAGTCACAAGATTGACTGGGACAATGCCACTGTTGTTGCCAAAGAAAAGAACATATCATCCCGGCGGCTGCTAGAATCGCTAATCGTTCAATTGACGCCAGCTACGATGAACCGGACACCAGGGACTATGCCTGCCATTTACGCATGTTCATTACGTCACATGCTGGCATAAGTGACGACGATTTCCTGTCCAACTCAGTGAACGAGGAACCCGTGTGTAGTTCCGAAACGTCGGGTTATGCATCAGACTTGGTCAGTGACCATTGTTACGTTTCGCCTACAACGCGCGGTATAGCCGGCGCGGATGCAACGGACGCCGGAGCTTCGTTCAAAGCGGCGGACATTTTGGCCCGTTCGGAGCTCCCGCAGTCTCCCCGCCAAGCGCGTCCAGGCGTGTTTCAGTGCCACGTGTCTTCGTGTGTGCGTGTGTGTGTGTGTGCCCACGCTTGTCAAAGCGCGGCAGCCGGGGAGAGGAGCTCCCCAAGTGTGAAGCGAGGAGGTCTGATCGGCGCCCCACTGGCGGATGCGTCACTACACTCGTCTCAACATGTCTCTCAGCGTGTCCGTGCCCCGTCACGTGCGCCTCTATCGAGGCGTTCCCTCTTGCCCTCGACTCCGAGACTATAAAAGCAGCTGCCCCCGGACGCCGGGAGAGAGGCACCGATTTCTTCCGTTGAGTTACGTGCTCTCCCGTCTCTCACTTCGGTCGACCTGACCGCGCGCTCTTTTGCGATGTTAGAATAAACAAGTTGTTCTGTTACCAGTTGACTCATGCTTTGCCGGGACCTTCGGATGCTTCCAGTGCCCCAGGCCGCCAGGCCAACGCTACCCTTGGGGCTTGCGCTGAGTTTGCAACAACTCGTGCCAGCGGTGCGATACCTAACAGCTGGTTGCCAGCGGTGAGATCGCGACAACGGAGGCCAGCAGCGAAGAGATGCGGTTGACTGTATGCTGAGCAGCACAACGACCATCCGGGAGCAGTGCAACGAGCCCTGTGTGATGACTGGTTGCCTGCAGCGGAACGACGGCGCTGAATTCTTGGCTGCGAGGTTTGGTGAGTGCGGGACTTTCTTCTTCTGAGTTTTGCCAGGCTTTTGTTAGTGTCAGAAACAGAGCTGGTAATTGTGGTTGTCGTTGCTGCCGGGTTAGTTTGCGGCAAGACAATAGTAGGCAGTAGAGAAAGCAGCATTCAGAGCAGCCATGGATTTGAAGTCGTTGCGCAAACCGAAATTGCTGGAGCTTGCAAGAGAGTTGGGTCTGGATGTCTCAGACAAACTCAGAAAACCAGAACTGCTAAGGGCTATTCTTGAGTTAGAAGCTGAGGATGACGAGCTGTCGGAATGGCTTGAGACCATTGAGGAGCGGGCAAAACGACAGGAGCGTGAACTTAAAGAACAGAAAGAAAAAGAAGAGCGTGAACGTAAAGAACAGATAGAGCGAGAGCAACAAGAAAAAGAGCGCGACCGTCAACACGCTTTGGAAATGAAGCGTCTCGAGGTAGAGATGGAACGCGCTCGTAATGGAAGTCAGGCACACGGTGCAGGAGAACGAGTATTGTTCAAAATGACTGACCTGATGCGGCCGTTTAAGCTTGGAGAGGACATTGGTTTGTTCCTGGTTAACTTTGAGCGAACGTGCGAGAAGCAGGGGTTCTCTCGGGAAACGTGGCCACAGCGCTTGCTCACTTTGTTACCCGGCGAGGCGGCCGACGTAGTCGCTCGCTTGGAGAGAGAGGAGGCAGAGGATTTCGACAAAGTGAAATCGAGTCTGCTAAAAAAGTACAGACTGTCCGCGGAGGCGTTCCGTCGGAAGTTTCGGGAAAATGAGAAAGGCAAAAGTGAGTCATATACAGAGTTTGCGTACAGGCTTATGTCAAACATGCAGGAGTGGCTCAAAGAAGAGAGAGCGTTTGGTGACCACGAGAAAGTTCTGCAGTGTTTCGGGCTGGAACAGTTTTATAGTCGGTTACCTGAGAACGTGCGGTACTGGGTCTTGGATAGGCCAGACGTTAGTACGGTGGCTCGAGCCGCTGAGCTAGCCGAGGAGTTTGTGACGCGTCGGGCTCGCGGAGCTAAGGACGGTCAAAAGGGTGAATTTGGCTCCAAGTTTGAGAGGCCGAAGTTCACGCCCATGAGAGCAAAGGGGGAAACACGTAGTTCGGATGCGAGTGAAAGCAGTCCGACCGAACGTAAGGAGACGGCGGCAGCCGAAGCCGAACGCAGAAAGCGGTTCGAGACGAGGCAAGCGCGCGTTTGTTATACGTGCCAGAAGCCGGGTAACTTTTCGGCGCAGTGTCCAGAAACAAAAACAAAAGTCGTGTTTTTGTCCTTATGCAGCACTGACGAGAACATGAAGCTTCTCGAGCCTTACATGCGAGACCTCCTCGTGAACGGGAAAGAGTGCCGAGTGCTTCGCGATTCAGCAGCTACGATGGATGTAGTTCACCCCTCCTACGTAGAACCCGATATGTTCACGGGCGAGTGCGCATGGATCAAGCAAGCCGTGGAAGCTCACAGCGTGTGTCTGCCCGTAGCAAAAGTGCTGATTGAAGGACCTTTCGGAGCGCTTGAGACGGAGGCGGCAGTGTCATCTATGCTGCCCCCCCAGTACCCGTACCTATTTTCGAACAGGTCCGATCACCTCCTGCGCGAGAAGGGGCTTTTGTTTGGTGAGGCTAGCGTTCAGGCCTTAACCAGATCGAAGGTTCGGGAGCTCGCTGCAAAGGCGGTAGTTGCGGGACCGACGTTGTCAAACAATGAGAAAGGGTCAGAGGTGCAGCAAGCTGATATTCAGAGCACGCCCGAACTGAATAAAATTGCGCCTGTAGCGTTAAAGGCAGCAGATACTGGAGAGGAAATGCCCGACACGGGAAAGTTAGAAGAGCTATCTGCAGATTTGCTCATCGCGCCTACGTCAGATGGACTTAACAGGTTGCTAAAAGTCAGCCGGTCGGCTTTGATAGCCGAGCAAAAGAAGGATGGCAGCCTAGAAAACATACGCTGCATTGTCAAGGAAGGTATCGCCAAGAAAAATGCTCGCTTTGTGGAAAGAGGTGGGGTCCTGTACCGGAAGTATCTAGACCGCAGAGGAGTGGAGTTCGATCAGCTGATCGTGCCTCAGTGCTACCGTCAGGATCTGTTGCGCTTGTCGCATGGGGGTTCGTGGTCCGGACACCTAGGAGTTAAGAAAACTAAGGACCGTCTCTTGCAAGAGTACTATTGGCCAGGGTGTTTTCGGGACGCAGACCACTTCGTGAAGACATGTGACACCTGTCAGCGGGTGGGCAAACCAGGGGACAAATCGAGGGCGCCGTTGAAGTTGGTACCTATCATTACGGAGCCTTTTAGACGGCTCGTTATTGATACAGTGGGACCTCTGCCGGTAACAACCACGGGGTACAGACACATTTTGACTGTGATCTGCCCAGCGACAAAGTTCCCTGAAGCAGTACCGCTTAAGGAACTCAGCTCAGTTGAGATAGTCAATGCACTACTGTCCATATTTGCGCGAGTTGGTTTTCCTGCGGAAATCCAATCAGATCAGGGCACAGTGTTTACTAGCGCTTTGACGACAGCCTTTCTCGAAAGGTGCGGGGTAAAGCTGTTACACAGCTCAGTGCACCACCCCCAGTCGAATTCCGTTGAGAAGCTCCACTCCGTCATGAAGCGCGTGTTGAGAGCATTGTGTTTTGAACATCAAACTGACTGGGAGCTGTGTCTGCCTGGGGTGATGTTTGCATTGAGGACCGCGCCGCATGCGGCCACGGGGTTTTCGCCAGCTGAGCTGGTGTACGGTCGCTCGCTGCGGTCTCCGCTTCGCATGCTTCGAGAATCGTGGGAAGGCAGGGGCGACGACCCAGTCGTGGTGGAGTACGTGCTTAAGCTCCTCGAACGCTTAAGAAGGGCACAGGAGTTGTCAGGTGAAGCAATGGCAAAGGCCCAGCAGAGGGCCAAGGTTTATTATGATCGGACAGCCAGGGCCCGTCGTTTTGAGGTGGGCGATGAGGTCATGATATTGCGCACATCGCTAAAGAACAAACTCGACGTGCAGTGGGAGGGCCCAGCACGGATTGTTCAAAAACTGTCGGACGTTAACTACGTGGTCAGTCTGCCAGGAAAACGGAAAGCACAGCAAGTTTACCACTGTAATCTGCTCAAACCCTATAAGCAACGGGAAGCAGTAGTATGTATGATGGTAAACGCTCCCGAAGAGCTACCGGTCGAGCTTCCGGGACTAGGCTCAGTACCGAACAGGAAAGACACCGATCAAGTCATTAGTGACTTAATCAGTAAAGCATCGCTGTCGCCTGAGCAGAAAACCGAACTACACCAGCTCTTACAAGAGTTTCAAGGTCTGTTCTCTGAGAGGCCTGGTAGGACTTCTGTCCTTACTCATGACATAGAACTTACCTCCCCAGAGCCAGTACGATCCAAGGCGTACCGGGTGTCACCCCGCCAGAGCGATATTATGGAGGCTGAGGTAAAGAAAATGCTACAGCTCGGTGTTATTGAGGCGGGTGAGAGTGATTATACCTCCCCTTTGATTTTAGTTGAGGTACCGGGCAAGGAACCTCGTCCTTGCGTCGACTACCGCAGGCTTAATTCCATCACTAAGGATCAAATTTATCCGATCCCTAACATCGAGGAGCGCCTTGAGAGAGTGAGTAGCGCTCAGTTTATTTCCACCCTAGATCTTGTCAGGGGTTATTGGCAGGTTCCACTTACAGAAGAGGCTAGTAGGTATGCGGCGTTCATTTCACCAATGGGGACATTCCGTCCTAAAGTTTTGAGTTTTGGTTTGAAGAACGCGCCATACTGCTTTTCAAGCCTCATGGATAAAGTGTTGCGGGGACAGCAAGAATTCGCTTTACCGTATCTAGACGACGTAGCGATATTCTCCGCATCCTGGCCTGAGCATATGGCCCACTTGCGGGCAGTGCTAACCCGCCTGCGCGATGCGGGCTTGACAGTCAAGGCTCCCAAGTGCCAGTTAGCACAGGCCGAGGTTGTCTACCTCGGTCACGTGATTGGTCGGGGTCGTCGCCGCCCCTCTGAAATAAAGGTGGCCGCTGTGCGAGACTTCCCGCAACCGCGCACGAAGACCGATATTCGGTCGTTCTTAGGTGTCGCCGGCTACTATCAGAGGTACATCCCCAGGTACTCTGATATCGCGGCTCCCTTGACGGATGCTCTAAGAAAGACAGAGCCGCAAACAGTCGTCTGGGATGAGACGAAGGAAAGAGCTTTTAGCGCCCTAAAGAGCGCCCTAACAAGCCAGCCTGTGCTACGATCGCCCGACTACACAAAAGGGTTCGTTGTTCAGTGTGATGCTAGTGAGCGAGGCATGGGCGTTGTACTGTGCCAACGGGAAAATGGAGAAGTAGAACACCCCGTCCTGTATGCTAGTCGTAAGCTGACCAGTCGTGAGCAGGCGTACAGCGCCACCGAGAAGGAGTGTGCGTGTATCGTGTGGGCCGTTCAGAAATTGTCATGCTACCTAGCCGGCTCGAGGTTTATCATTGAGACGGATCACTGCCCTCTCCAATGGCTGCAGACCATCTCTCCCAAAAATGGCCGCCTCCTGCGCTGGAGCCTCGCTTTGCAACAATATTCCTTTGAGGTGCGTTACAAAAAGGGGAGTCTCAACGGTAACGCCGATGGCTTAAGTCGAAGCCCCTAACGTGGGAATCAGCCTCAAAATTGTTTGTTACTGATGTTTTTCTTCCTGAGGCAGGATTTTTTAACATATTGCTTTTGTGTAGTGTTTCAAAGTGATGATGTGCTTTCTAGTGCAATTTTCCGATTTGTGGACGCGTTCTGAGTGCTGCTAAACTACTGTAAGGAACTAGGCAGTAGTATAAAAAGGGAAAGAGCCTGGCAGGGCTTAGTGAGGGTTGTGCCGTGCTTGCTGACTGAGCGGTTGACTTTCGGCGTAGTTCTAACGCTTGCCGGGAACGAGAACAAAAATGTCAACTCTCCCGAAGTCACTTTGCAGTGTCCTGTGTGAACCTGAACGAGAGAACGAGGCCTTCTCTGCGCTGCGCTCAAGAAACGCCGAAGGACGACCGACTTCGGTTATGAGCATCATCAAGCGACATCCCTCCGGACAGCGGATGCAGTCCCCTGACCATCGGGATCTCCTTCCCCCGGCGGGGCGGTCTGTTACGTTTCGCCTACAACGCGCGGTATAGCCGGCGCGGATGCAACGGACGCCGGAGCTTCGTTCAAAGCGGCGGACATTTTGGCCCGTTCGGAGCTCCCGCAGTCTCCCCGCCAAGCGCGTCCAGGCGTGTTTCAGTGCCACGTGTCTTCGTGTGTGCGTGTGTGTGTGTGTGCCCACGCTTGTCAAAGCGCGGCAGCCGGGGAGAGGAGCTCCCCAAGTGTGAAGCGAGGAGGTCTGATCGGCGCCCCACTGGCGGATGCGTCACTACACTCGTCTCAACATGTCTCTCAGCGTGTCCGTGCCCCGTCACGTGCGCCTCTATCGAGGCGTTCCCTCTTGCCCTCGACTCCGAGACTATAAAAGCAGCTGCCCCCGGACGCCGGGAGAGAGGCTCCGATTTCTTCCGTTGAGTTACGTGCTCTCCCGTCTCTCACTTCGGTCGACCTGACCGCGCGCTCTTTTGCGATGTTAGAATAAACAAGTTGTTCTGTTACCAGTTGACTCATGCTTTGCCGGGACCTTCGGATGCTTCCAGTGCCCCAGGCCGCCAGGCCAACGCTACCCTTGGGGCTTGCGCTGAGTTTGCAACAACTCGTGCCAGCGGTGCGATTACCAACACCATGAACCCCCCTTCATGCCTCTGGCTAGGGGAGAAGAACACAAGCAGCCACACGACTGTACCAAAGAGGTTCCGTTTTGTAGAGATCCTGGGCATCAACACTATAGAAGTGGACAATGCATAACACCAGCTAAGCAGTAAGCAACATGACCCTTTTTATACAGGGAAGGATGTGCTACAAAGATGCTCGTACTACTGTAACGCTAATGTGCATGCTTGTAGAAAATGATCACAATAAAAAACTCACCTCTTGCCTTGTGCTCAATGTTGAGGCTACCATTCTGAATCACAATTACTTTCTCCCACCTAGCTAACAGTTCTTCAAATCTCAACGAGGTTTTAATAAGAATCTTGTCTCGACTACCCGAAACGCCAGTCTGTGTAGTAGTGTTACACAGTGTTGGGTTCAAATCTGCCATAATCATGAATCCGAATGAACTTGCCCACATTTCAGTTATTCTGCAAAAGTATTTGGGATCACTTCGTTGCTTCTATATGCACTGAGGCAATCACAGCTGTGAGATACATTTAGGTCGTACTGAAGATGTCAAAGACCATGTAACATATGTGCTGAAAGGAGCAATGACAACTTACGACATTGACAGATGCCCTTCAGATGAGCGTTGCTGTGCCAGTCGAAATTGCTGCTTTGACAATGGCTAAACTTGAGACAGAATACGATGAGGCAAAGTGAAAAGAGAACAAAGGTGCATTTTTCAGCTACATCACCTCATTGCTCCAATGCCCATGCATTTGATAATTCGTTCATACAATGCGACGGCCTAGGCAAAGCCACGTTTGGATGAACCAATGTCTGCTTTTAAACATCACAAAATTCCACTTTTTCACGCACTAACGAACGACTGGCAGGTTTGAGGATTTACGAGTGTCAAGAAATATTGAATCTGTCATTCATGTGTTTACACTTTGTCTCATTATCTTCGTATGATCAAGTGTATGCTTGAAAGCGCAGACACTACTGCTGGCTTGCTAGCTAAACGCACTTTCAAGTGGCAGCTGGTGATAGAAATCTTCGAGCATTTGTCTATAAAAACGCTCGCGTAGATTTCGCGGCATGCTCATGCGCTTTCAGTGCAACGCACTGCGTGACACCTGCCTGTCAGGCCGAGCAGGAGTGCGCCAAGGGCCGAAACACCAAATTGTTCATTTGGCACTGTAAATACGTATGTCTCCATTATAGTGTGCCTGTATATACACTTCGACGACGGCAATGATGCCACCGCTTGCAACAGTCGGCCAATTTAAAGAATGTGTCACAGCGTTCGCTTTCCATGTGTACAACCTAACACGGCGAGTCTCTTTTTTCATGCGGAAGCAGCCTTCTGGATCTAAAAACATTGATATCGCGAGCGCCACAGAACAAACGGGCGGTAGTGCGCATGAGGTTAAAATCGTAGTCCGCAATATACGGGCTATAAATAACGGCTCAAACAAGTTACAGATGGGTGTCAATTTAAGGCGTGCAGTGCATTTAAAGCGTACTTTTAGCAAGAACTTTAGGCGGCGTGAAAAATGATGCCTAAGCATGCATCAATAACACAATAACACAAAAAAATTATGTACGTCCCAGACGAGTTGAAAGTGGTCGCGAACAGCTACCTTACCTGTCTGTATGAATGACAGGTGCAGCCTCTGAGCTTCTGTACGATCCCTATTCGGTATTGTATTGGGTACAAGAAAGAGTTATTACGCGGAAATATAAGGAACAGCTGGGGATAACCAAGAAAGCTTAGATGCACCATTGAAGCTCCCATGCTACGCTCACATCCACGGAGGAAGGAAACTAAGGAGAGGCCCTGACGTCACTCTTTGTGGAGCAAAAGTGAAGCCGGAATTTGGCGTTGCTCATGGCGATGCTCCGCCTTTTGGGCCACCCTCCTCGCTTGTTTACATCTTTCGCGAAACCACGCCGCGCTGCGCGTGGTGTCGCGCGCGGAGCGCGCGCGTTCGCGCAACATCTGGCAGAGCACGGTGCAGGTAACACAGCGCAACAAGACACGGTGACTAACGCAAACCCGCCCACTCAGCGCCTTTGCCACGGCCCGAAACCTACCAGAGCAACACGTGTGAGCGCTCAAAACCATAACAACGCCGCCATTGTGGCCCAAAAGGCGTGGCCATACAACAGAAAAAATAAAAAAGCAGCACAAAAAATGAGAACCTACTACGTCATTTCCGCCACACTTTTCTCCTAGCGCGCGGAGGGGGTAGGGCCTCTCCTTAGTTTCCTTCCTCCGTGCTCACATCCAATTGACAGGAAGCCGCCATGACATATTTTGACTACCGGAAACAGATGGCGCTTAGAGCCCTAGAATGTTAGAGTTGCATTAAAGAATGTTGAAACAGTTTTTCGCTTAAAATATTCTACGTGTTGCTTATTTTAATTGCCAGTTTTCGTTTTTGTCCCTTGTCCAGAGAATCGCCAACAAAAAGCACAATTTACAAACTGTTTATTATCACGAATAGCAGCGAGAACCAAAACCGAAACCAGGACGACGCGCTCGTTGCGGGTACAGTTTTATTAAAGGGACACTAAAGGTTACCAGAAAGTCAAGTTAAAGTGATAAAGCAATGCTCTAGAACGTCTAAGGCGTCAATATAATCGCGAACAGAGCTTTAGTAACCGAGAAATTGAGGTAAATGCACGACACGATTTGAGACCCCCCAGCGACATTCCGGTACTAGCCCGATGACGAAAGCACTCCTCATAATTTATGTCACTAGTACTCAACTACTCGTAATAAAAAGATCATTTCATTATATTATAAGGCGGAAGAAAATGCTACTTGTCTACTTCTATTTGATTCTAAGAAAAAAATAACATTTTGAGGTTACCCTTGCGTAGTATGGGTGATCGAAAGGTTTCGTTTTCGCTAGACTCTGCGCGCTCGACTTTGCGCCGCGCGCGCTTTGGAGTATCAGTTGTTTCTTTATCGCGTCGTGATGCGGTGGTCCTGCTGGCTCGCGAAACTTACATTTGGAACAAGCAGCGAGGATGCCACGTCCATGTGATGTCGTGGGATGCGCAAACGGTCCGCGGAACTTGGCCAAGGGCAGTTGCAGCGGCGAATCCAACGTTACTTATCACTGTGTGCCAACGAGTGAACCTCTCCGTTCGAAGTGGTTAAGTGCCGTACTTCTGCCACAGCGCGCTGGCAAAGATCCGAAAAATCACGTAGTGTGTTCGCTGCACTTTAGTCCAGAGGATTACGAGTTCAACGCCGACTTACTGAAGTCGCGTGAAGTGCCTTTCAAAGCAGGCCGTCGTCGTAGTAGTACGCAACGACGCCGGCAGCGTGAGCCCTCAACAGCAAGTCACGTTCATCAGTGCTTAAATCGCCGAACTCGAGCCCAGCATCGCGAGCTAATGTGTCGTTGTCAGGGTCATCCATTGCAACGAGCGTCGAAGTTGGCGTCGTGAAATAAAAAGCCAGCTTATCGTCGTGCGCTTTCCCTTCCGCTAGCCACCATAGTTCCGCTTTCGCGCTGCTGTCGGCTCTGTCTTGGCTGTTTCAGGCCGCGCGTTTGCGTTTCGTGCAGAAAATCCGTAGCGCCGTCTGCGGGAGCTGTTTTACTCACCGACAGCGCAACGTCACTATGAGACCATGACGTCAATACTCCTCGATCGGAGGGCGGGTGATTTGAACTGCGCCAGAGGTACGCGGACTCTTCAGAACGCATTTTCTCTTAAAATAAGTCTCTTCTTCGCACGAAACAAGCGTTTCGAGGTTTCTGGGATGGTATTTCAACAGTCCACATTGATTTAATATTAACCTTTAGTGCCCCTTTAACCTTGATCAATGCCTCGATGATAGTGCGCCGAAGCCAGCACATGCGTACAAAGGCGATGGATGCTACATTCATGAGAACAATATCTCGGCATCGGTCAATGCTGCATAACATAAGCTTGCAGCTGTAGTTTTCACACACTTTTTACACATGGTACGCTTCGGTTCTTTTCGGATTTACTCTTCCGACACATTTTAAACTGTGCCACTACGCACATGCCAACATTTCGTCCCAATTTCTTCAAAGCGGCATTTAGTTTATCGAGTACACCGACAAAACATGCGTGGAAACGCTTCCGAGCACCTGTCTCAGCAATCCCCTGCGCACCCCCCCCCCCCCTTTTTTTTCTATACCGCCGCTAATTAATGCACGTATGAGTTAACCTCCACATACAAATCACTCGTCGCGTGTCCCTTATTCACTCCGAATAAGGGGTCGGTGCTGTAAACTTACGTACGTACAGTGCTATACATCGCGGCTAGTCGCGTCGCAATCCCGTGTTTCTCTAGGTTTAACGCCCGTTCAATACTTATGTAGAATCCCACAATCGGTTTGCTCTGGCGCACTTAGAAGACGATCGTCGTCGTGCTCTTTGCACACCACAAACGCGCCACGCACACAACTAGATTGCGCAAAATGCGCTGTTCCACCTTGCATCGCTTCGTTCGTGGTCGTGCTGTTTTCGCGAACGAACGCGTCACACACGCAACTCGATTGCTGTTTGCGCACGCCAAAACGCGATGTTCCACCTTCGTTCGTGGTCGTGCTATTTGCGCATACACATTCGTCACACGCGCAACTAAATTGCTCTTTGCACACACCGAGCGCGTCACACACACACAACTTCAATTACCGTAAAACGCGCTGTTCCACCTTGTATCGCTTCGTTCGTGGTCGTGCTGCTTGCGTGCACGCACAATGAACCGCCTACCCTGCTACTCCGGCGAGTTGGCACAAACAATACTACCACATCCTATCTGCGCTATGGTATATTTCTATGGGCCCCGCGCGCTCGCGCATGGGGTCTAGGGCGTTTCAGGATCTAGGTGCGTTTTTTACACAACACCTAGGGACCTACGCTCCCCTAGGGCGAAAAGTTACCTAGATATATAGTTCCCGTTGGTGCCGCGGGGGCGGCGCTGCAGTCGACCGGCTGCACAGGCGAGCGAATGTAAATGCGCTGCCCGGTATAAGTGACCACTCTATTCTATCATTTCGCATTAACCTTTCACGTCCAAAATGCAAAAACAGAAAGAAAGTTATAAAAGATTATAAAAATGCGAATTTCGAACTAATCAACCAGGAACTTTGCACTTTTCTTGACGGTTTTCTCGATGGTTTTGAAGAGCGAATGGTACAATCAAACTGGGATTTATTTTTATTTAAGGTTCAAGAATTAACAAATAAATACATACCTACTCGTACAATAATTGTAAACGCTGATGCACCATGGTACAACCGCCATATAAAACGTTTGTCGAATAAGAAAAAACGCACATACCGCTCAGCAATACGGTCCCCAGATGACGACCGCTGGGCAGCCTACGAACAAGCTTCCGCCGTGTACATAGCAGCCATAAAGAATGCTAAAGATACTTTTCTTAATGACACGTTACCGTCAATGCTCACATCCGATCCCAAAAAGTTCTGGCGGGTGTTTCATCCCAAAAGTGATAGCGCAATCAGCCTTGTTGATTCTGCAGGGAATGCTATACCTGATGCGCAATGTGCCCGTGTGTTAAATGAAGTCTTTGTCAGCAACTTCTCTACAACAACACAAACAATGCTACCTCATGTTAAGCCTTTAGGATTTATAGTAATGTCTCCCATTATAATTGACTACAATGGCGTGGTCAAAGCTATAAAAAATTTAGAAGCATCCTCCTCACCTGGGTACGATTCTATTAATCCTAGGTTTCTTATAAATACAGTCTGTTATTCATCAATTATATTAACAAAAATTTTTCAACAGTCTCTAGAGAACAGTTCCCTCCCCACTGACTGGAAGATAGGGAGGGTGGTTCCGCTTCACAAGTCTGGCAATAAACGCTCGCCTCTAAATTATCGCCCCATTTCGCTAACTAGCATTCCGTGTAAAATTTTCGAGCATATTCTATTTTCAAATCTTGTTTCTTTTCTTGAATCGAATTCATTTTTTTCGCCTTCACAACATGGTTTCCGCAAGACATTCTCGTGTGATACTCAACTCGTATGTTTCACTCACCGTCTTCATGCCATCCTCGATCGTTCTTCTTTAGCTGACTGCATATTTTTAGATTTTTCAAAAGCCTTCGATAAAGTATGCCATTATCTCCTTTTATATAAGTTGCAGTTACTAAATATGGATTCCAAACTGCTTGCATGGCTCGAATGTTTCTTACTAAATCGTTCCCAGTTTGTCTCTACTAATAACACTGACTCTCCTCCGAGTCCTGTTTCCTCAGGAGTACCACAAGGATCGGTGCTTGGCCCTCTCCTCTTTCTAATCTACATTAACGATTTACCTTCCTGCGTCTCTTCCCATATCAACTTGTTTGCAGATGACTGTGTAATATTTCGAGAAATAACTAGTCCTAACGATACTACTATTCTACAGTCTGATCTTGATTCTGTGTCCGCTTGGTGTAAGACTTGGTGCATGGAATTAAACACTAAAAAATGCAAAGTCATGCGTGTAACTAGATCTACTAATGCAAATGTTTCATATCATCTTGATAACTTTCCTTTAGAAGTAGTATGGTCATATAGATATCTTGGCGTCACTATATCCTCAAAACTAACCTGGAATGATCACATTGAAACCATGATCGCCAGCGCCAACAAAACACTTGCATATCTTCGCCGGAATTTCTCACGCGCTCCTCAGGCTCTTAAACTTTTACTTTATAAAACACTGATTCGTTCGAAGGTGGAATACGCCGCCTCTGTTTGGGACCCTTTCCATGACAATCTAATCTACTCACTCGAAATGGTTCAAAATAACTCTGCACGTTTTATTATGTCTAATTATGCTCGAACCGCAAGTGTGACTAATATGAAATCGAGCCTTGAACTACCATCACTAGCATCTCGCCGTAAGTTTTATCGCTTGTGTCTTTTTCACCGCATATTTCAGCATCGTTCTCTACACGATGATTTCATCTTTCCTCCCCAGTACGTATCACCACGCATTGACCACCGACATAAAGTAGCCGTTCCTTTTTGCAGGACTTCTACTTTTCAGTATTCATTTTTTCCCAGGACTTGTGAAGAGTGGAACCACCTACCTACCACTACTCCAGAAATTACAGACCATCAACATTTCAAAAATGCTTTAACAGTAACTAATTAGTTCTTTACCTCATGTTATTTCTCGTTTTTTCTCTTGTTTGCTTGTGCTTGCCTGTATCATCTACTCATTTTACATTGTTTTGTAGTTTGGTGATTTGTATTGATTTGATTTGTTAATTAGAGTATTTGTATTTGCATTGGTACATTATATAACTCCATGTATAAGTATCTTTTCACAGAAATGTTTTTTTTTGCCACTCCCCTCTGTAATGCTTCGGCCCTGAGGGTACAATAAATGAAATGAAATGAAATGAAATAAATGAAATGAAATTAAATTGTTTTTTTTTTATTTCTGCGTGTCTTGTGTTTTGGTTTATTTCTGAATTTATCAAGCAGCAGTCTCATGATGCTAAAGTGACTTATGTAATGGCAATCAACTTTTGTTTTGCAGAAAAACAACGCATTTCCTGACCAATTGTTTGACATCCCCTCACTCGCATAATTTTGCAGAGTATCTACCTATATCGACTTGCTTGACCTCCACTAAAGAGTCTTGCATTTTCAAATACGACTTTTTCCTTAAAATCATTCGACACTTCTCATAATTTCTGTACCTTGGGCTTCTGATACTCTGCATTCACCATTTTTGCTTGTTTCTGACTAAATATCTCTTCTTTAATTTACAGCTTAAATTTTACCTTTGGAACACACGGAAAGGCTTGCCATTGCATATCTGCATAAAAGGGAAACATGTTTCATTAAGCATTTGCAAAATCCAATTGAAGATTGATGAATGCAGCTTGCAGTGCGATATGGCTGAATGAGCCATAAAAGTAACTCATCTCACTTGGTAAATTAGAGCACATATTAGTGTGATGTACATGATATGTTACACTAATGTGGTGGATTCTCTTGCTTATACAGCAAAATAATCGGTGTGCGAGAAAAAAATTATTTTTTGCATACCCCTTGTACACACTGATTTAAGGAAAATGAGCTGGAGCTGTACACATGATCTACTTATTTTACCTGAGAGTATGGTCAACAAAAATGTGTCCCAGCTGCTTAGTGGTATTTGAGATTATGTCAGTATAGCATATGTGCCTGTTGTCTAAAATAATTGAATTTTGAAAATGCTCGCAGGGATTTGATGTGCATATCTGCAGTTTATGGATACATGTAAAAGACTCAGCATCAAGTGCAAGTGAACGGTCCCACAGGCCCGGAGTCGATCATGCAAATAGATTCGCTGCACAAATTTGTGACCAGAAAAGGTATTCCACATGAAATGGCATGCAAAAAGTGTTGAAAATATTGCACAGTTAATAAAACGCCTACGCTATTAATATGTGGGTTGATGCACTCGTTATGCAAAACGGAGGTGAGGCGTGCAGACAGGACACAAGAGTAGAGTATTTACAAGCAAACAACACGAGCGCCGCCCACTTCTCTACTCTTGTTTCCTGTCTGCACGCCTCACCTCTGTTTTGCATAATGAATCCTTACCAACTAGCTCAGCTTTCTGTCGTTTTAAGTCTCGATGCACTCGATTTCGTCCGCATTAGGCACTCGCCTCTTGATTACTTCGTGGCACAGGAATACTCGGCATCAGGCTGTTTTTCTGCTGTGGCCTTTGTAGAAGCGCGATTGTTCAAAGTGCAACAATTAAACAGATTCTTTGAGGTGCTTGTGGCTTCGCTAGTACAATTCCGGTGCGCTGGTCCGCCTGTCCAGCAATTTCCTACTGAAGGGAAACCTGCAAATAAAAACACCGCTCCGCATGTAGAAGATGCTCTACTGTGACGCTTCTCAAACGATTGTGATGCACCACAAGAGCTGCCTACTCGCGTGATATTCTCAACAAAGAGATACATTCGTTCACTTACATGTGAAGGTATATGCCAGAGCACTTCGGGGCTTCGGTGGCAAATAAGGCACGAGTGTGCCATAGCGTCCGATGTCGACGCGCGATCGCATGTCAAACCTAACTGTACGAAACTACTACGCTCCAAAAAAAAAAAAAAAAAAAACAGATTCGAAACCGAAATTCGCGTCATCCTTTATTGCATGAATGCGTACATCGTGATTTACATAAGTCACGGAGTTAGCGATCGCTTTCTGTAAACTTAATATTAACGCACCACCTTCATAAAGCCATCAGGTATGCGTTTTTAGATCACGAAGCATGAGGTGACCTGTACTTGTTTTCAGCTCTTTCAATAGCAATTGCGCTGGCCACATTGACCAGTAGCAACAGGGCGGCGCCCTAGAGTTTCCCACTTTTCCGGCCCAGCTTTTCCTCTAGAGTTGCTCTACTAACTCTATGGCATCCGCAGCATGCGGCACACGGACACAATGTTATCGCACTTGGACTTGATACGGAACATCAGGGCGACGCCGCCGGCGACGACGACGACGGCAGAAACGCCTCTGGAGTGTCCATTAAATTGCTATCGCAATAAAAAAAAAAACATCTCATAGCCATGAGATGTGCTGCCTACTGTAACTAGATTTTAACTTTTTTCATTTTATATGCAGGAAACCTAAAAATCGGTACAGTGGCTGATGGAAAAAGGATTTCTCTGTTCACATCTATTTAGGTAAAAACTTTCGAACTCAAGCTTCCTCTTTAAGTTGTCTGCGCATCGCAGCATTGCCGTTTCTTAGTAGCAAAAGGAATCATTAAGAAAAATGTTGAATGGTGCCAGTAATAACTTCAGGGCACGTCCGCAACGCTGTATAAGCGTTAGGCATAGCACCTTTAACGCGGATAAAAACTTTTTGTTCAGATATGTGGCTTCTATCAAATTGCCGCTCGGCAGAACTAACACTGTACGCCAGTAGTTTATCCGTAAAGTGTGATTGACTGAATGAAATGCTTTTGATAAAAGAAAAGGCAATCAATCAGCCCTTTGCTATCTGCAACTAGAGCTGTGTGAAGAAGGGACGCAACCCGATTAAATTTACCGGCCTTCGATGAAACCGTGTTAAACAACACATTTTTTTTTTTAATTTAAGAAGACAGAGGTACTGAAAAAGCCTCAATGCAATGAACGAGAAGGATAAGGGAATCCGTGGGGCTCTATTTTTAGTTAGTTACGAACATATGCTGAAACGGGCAATGAAGTGAGAGATACAGGAATGAACACACACACACGCGCTTGTGTGTGTACTTTAGTGTATCCTTGTAAAAAAACATCTTCCGCACTAATGCACTGCGTCAAAGATGTTTACAGACGTTTTAGCAGGGGATGGATTGACGTGAGACCGAGTAAACCTAAACAAAAGAACGTTAAGTACGCTGAGCACACGCTCGATCTATGAGCGATGTTATTTTCTGAGAAACGCACCTGTATAGAGACGGAATGTATATGCAAATTAGCATTTTGAACGTCATTCAAATAATAATAATCGAAAATCACATGTTGGCTACGTCTGCCTATGAAATTATAATTTTATCTGCCAGGAAACACAGATGGTGGAGCTCCTCTTAAGGTTAGGTCGCGTTCCCTATCGAGGCGTGCTTTGACGGTTCACCTAAGAGTTGGTATAGTTTGGGTTGTTCTAGAAAAAAATAAGCCGCAACAGTGCCAACCCTCAATTTTAAAGATCGATACAATGAATGCCAGATCCCTGCAGGATATTCACCGGTGAGCGGAAACCATCGATGTTTTTCGCTTGCCTACTTGGTGACCTTTGCATATAGTTCCCCAAGAATAGAATGCTTCTCAGCCTTATGATTGTGCGAATTTGAAGAAATGGCTCCTTCACATTTTACATGCTGAAATGACGTAAAGATTCTGCTCGTAGTGCGCGAAGTAATGCATTTTATGCCATTTCTTTCTTGCTCCAATATGATAAATTTTCTATACGCGCTAAACACGTAGAATGTGCGCACTAAGGTCCTTTAAGAGATCCTACTCGCGCGCTTAGAACTGGTTTGGGCAAACTGCTTTCGTCTGTTTCTGCATAAACAGTTAGATACCGCGACACAACTTTTTTTCGCAAAGGAAGATTGCGCATTACTAGTCATTCTCAATGAGTTTACCAACTGCGGTTCATCGCAAACAGATTCTCAGAACCAATATTCCTACGCGTACAATTTGTTTCCTCGCGACCAAGAGCCAAAGAAATGGACGAAGTGCTAGAAAAGGGCATATGGCGAAACGGAAGAATTACAGACGCGAACACTGCCCACCAGATAGCGTCTTGTCGGCTAAAGAACTTATAAATAAGTACACACGTGGAAACGTCAGCAGATCAACAACACCAGAAACAGACAAACTGGCAAAAAACAACATAAAAACGCTAACCTATATACTGACATATTCAAGGTCATGGTGCACATATTGGTTTGAAAAGCAGCCTCATTCTTGTACAAACCACTAAAGGTTGGCTGTCACCAGATCTGTCGCATCTGCGACATCTGATCCGTATTTGTAAGCGATGTTTCTGATATATAAAGCTCTTTAGATATCTAATCTCTTGGTTCTCATCAAGATGGCCATTTGATGCGGCGGTAGCGTGCAGAGTGCAAAACACGCTTATAACGCTTCCGATCGTTTGCATATGCAATTCATTGGAAAGGCCGTAATTAGTCCCCACCCATCACCTACGCATTACCCATACCCCCCCCCCCCCCCCCCCCCCCGAATTTAAACCAATCTAAACAAGCTGCAATTCACCGAGGGCAAAGGGTAAACATACCGCGGACCTCTTATAACGCATACAGATAGAGAAAAACAAACAAACAAAGGGTTCAGTAATTACTTACAAAGCTTCTATTTAAGTCAGGAACATTAATGTTTCGCAATATATTGCCTTTGACCATGACCTCCACTTCCACGAAATATAAACTTGATGTAACGTACAGATAATTTTCGCGGAGTAGCTTGCCCTAAACGAGCGAGATGGCGCTTTCGGCGGCGTGCCTCACGTTGCCTGAGCGTAAGCGCACGAATATGAAACCATTACGGTGTCTGTCGTGTTACCGTGCGACCGGCTGTCGGAAATGGAACTGCGCGTTCGCTAACGCTCTCTGTTCCATTAATACTGCAGAATGTGGAGCAGTAGAGGGAAGACGTGTGTAGTAGTAGTTGGCTGCAAAAATAGTGAATGGCATATTAAGGGATGGAATCAACCTGTTTGACCAAGTCCACTGACCGCGGCTACATACTGACTGCCTGTATTGCCGGCCGCCCTTTGTGATGCACGCTCTTCCTCGGGGACAAAATAAAAGAGAGAGAGAGAGAGAGTGTGTGAAAAGCCGCGCTTTGGTCCGAAGGGCGAAGCATCAGCACGGCAGCAGGAGCGAGCAAAGTTACCTTCGTGTTGTCTGTCGCTTCAACGCAAGAACGGCGAGAACACAGCACGCAAAGGTATGAGCCGTCTTAACGCTCCGGAGCACTTGCACACACAATTTATTGCAAAGGCCGCAATCAAACCACCCACTTTGAACTTTACCTACACATTACCCCATTACCTGGCCGTTTCTTTCACCAAACCTAAAGGAGGTGCCTCGTTCAGTTCGCCGAGGACACAGAGTGAATATCCAATAACGCATAAACAAAAAAATCTCAGTGCATTTCTATTCTGTTACGAAGGATGACCAGCGAAGCTGTGTATGTGGGCCCCTTAATGGTGAACTGCACCTCCGCCGCGGGTCTGCCCGGCATAGCACTGTCTTCGGGAGTTTTTCTACACGCGGACACGATGGCGGGGAAAGTAGTTCTCAACAGCTTTGCTATAAGAAAAAAAAAACACGGAAGAGAAAAAGTGAGAGAGTCAAATAATTATTTGTAACCCTTCTAACCAGGTCAGAATTGGGAAAAGTTAGCGACACAGTGCACAGATAATAATACCCCCCCCCCCCCCCTTTCCACTACACACAAACTTTTTGTAATGCAGATTGAGTTCTCTCGACCCATTAGTAAATGTACCTCATATTTCGCACACTTGCTTGAGAATGTTCTTCTTTTTTTTTCGAAATGCGGAATTGACCCTTACGTGTTACCTTTCCTACACAGATTTCCCATAGGGGTCAGTCTATGTTCGGTAAGTGAAATCTCTGCGCCATTTCTATTTACACAGCGGGCTAAATTTTGCGTCGCTCGTAAAACGCACTCAAACACTCCAAAGTACTGGCATACGTAAATTATTGCAAATGCCGTAATAAAATCACACACTTCAAACCTTTCCTAGATATTAGCCATAATCTTTCCTTCATTTACGCCACATATCGACAAGGTGTCTTGTTTAGTTAATCGAGGACACCGGAGAAACAAACTACGAACCCCGTATGACACATAAAATTAGGGAACGAACGAGAGTTCAGTAATTGTTTGGAACGCTTCCAACAAAGCCATGAACACGAATGTTTCGTCACACATTACACTTAACCTTCGCCCTATTTCCACCGATTTGGAAGTTAGTGTCTTCTATAGTTGCTGTAGGACTCAGGGAAAACATTGCGGATAAAGGCAGTGTATGAAACACCGGAACGCTTGAATAAGTAACTTTCTACAAAGACTGTGATTAATGTGCAAAGATAAAACAGTTATCGTTCGTCACGCACAACGTGCTTCCTACTTCAGCAAAATATAAACAACGTGCCTCGCATAGTTTTCCGAGAAGACCGGGAAACAGCAACTACATGCCTTGTATAACGCATAAAAAGATTGAAAAGACGAGTTTGCAGTAATTATTTTCAAAGCACATAATTAACCAACACATTTCAAGCTTTTGGTATGCGTTACCGCTAGATCGGGCCCCGTTTTCTTTATATTAGAAATATATATGCCCTTTTCGGTCTTTCAGTAGAAGCGGAGGAACCTCTTAAGCGTTTTATATGGCGCCTCTAAACGGGCAGGAAACGAGGGTTTGGCAATGTTTATTTAATCCCGAATTGACGCATACACTTCGACGTTTGCCTGCGTATTGCCCCGGACATTCTCAACATCAAATTGTAAACTTCGTGAGTTCTCATACTTCTTCAGAAAACTGTGAAAACGGACGTACAACGTTTTGAGCGTTTCTAGTCGCATTAACAACTTCGCTGTAAAAACGCCGTAGAGACACTCATAAAGGAACTGTGATCCTCCGGCTTGATCTATAATGAGCAACTTTATGAGACAATTAAAAGCGAGCTGCGGGGAATGACACCTGTTGTGAGTGACCCTTGCAGCGTGTCCGGCAGCATTTGGCAGCTGTTTTGGTTTCTTGGAGCAGATTAATCATCATAGCTTCCAAGTGAGATGGTATTGCATTTGACCCAACCTAGAAAAAAAAGAAGCTACAGAGAAAGTCAGATTGAAAATACAGTGGTTAATTTTGTATAGTTTTGTTGTTGCAGATAAGGTTTTTATGTTTACTCTTCGCCAGGTTAAGGTAAGGTGGATGACATTATAAGACTTCTTTCAGGAGCGCTATTGTCTGAGTGCACTTGGCCTCCGTAGCTTTCCCTTCCTCGTGACAGAATGTTGTCCCCGAGTATAAGCATCGCCATGACATTTAACGAAATACTTTGCCCCTCTTAATAAACTATTACTGAAAGCGTGATCCTATTTTGGTTGATCGACTTTGCTTACGCTCTGCTGCGCATTTACATAAAGTCACAATAATTACTGCATAAGAAGGTGGGGTAACACCCATTTAGCTCCACTACAACATTTACAGAAACAAGCCGTCCGAATTTTTCCTTTTAGCCCGTTCTGTAGTCATGGCTCTGTGCTTCATCATGATCATAGATTACTGCTAATTAATGATATCGTTAAATATAAACTTCAGTAACACTGTTCAAGACACTTAGGCTTCACCGTGAAATAATTATTGTGGGGCTTCTCTTACAAACACAAATCCCACCAGATTCGCCGCTGTTGCATTTGGAGGCGATCCCACCGCTGGCAACCACTTGTAAGAGTCGAGGAGAACTTTGGGATGAAAAACTTGGGATTTATTTACAGTATTTACAGTGAGAGTCAATTAACAGTCTTAAAGTCATTACGGGCCGGCATCAACTCGGACGCTGCGGCCCGTGGCAAGAAGCTCGAAAGAGATGAATCAATGAATGCTCTAGGAATGCTCTCTTGCTGCTCCCGGTCTGTGTCTTTTTAAGCCCTTCGGTGTCGAATACACGTCACGTTCGGCCAATGGGAGAGCCCGCTCAGGTGACGCCATCTTCGGCCAATCGGCGAGGGCTTACTTCTCCCTGCGGTCTTGCCTTGCTGACTTGCAATGCGCCGTCACAATAGATGGATGGGGGCGACGCTGCCAGGTTTTCACGGCGCATTACAGCCGTCTTGCTTCGGGACCCACTTTACCCGCAACAGTGCCAGGCTCTCGCTTCACTTTCGGGAAGAGTCAAGCAGTGAATAGCTCCACCTGCGGCACACGAAGTGGGGGCCGCCAACTTGTTTGCACGTGCCGCGCCTCAGGAATGTGGTATCCATGCTTCTGCGCTCCTTAATTAGCTGTGGTGCGATTCAATGTGGTCTGGTGAACTCGAAGTAGGCTCAGGAAACGGTCCCGTATCTAACACCGCCCAACAGAATTCAATTTTACCGATGATGCCAACTAAAGCACACACTCCGTACTTCTCAGCATTACCATCACTATATGTCATCACATTATCAGCACTATATATATATATATATATATATATATATATATATATATATATATATATATATATATATAGTGCTGATAGGCAGAGAGGGGGCAGAGAGATAGAGAGAGAATATCCCTCTTTCCAATTGCAATTGCTGCCACAGTGTAACCAGACCTGCGGCTTCTTTGGCCCTGTGTATCGAACGCGAACTGGAAGAAACATTAATGAAAAATTGAAGCGCCACTTTGTCCGAATCACTATTTCGTAGTTACTGTAAGGTACACGGTGACAGGTTGGGTAAAAGCAAACGAACATGACATCGGTATTCTTAGGCTCTAAATAGGAAGATCTGTTCAGCTAGAAGCTCATTAACCTTAATGCTGAAGATTTAAGGAACGTCCGTCCGAGAGCGCTGATTCCAGTTCCTGACGTAAAAGGGCGTACAAGTGCAATTTAAGCTGCTAAATGCTTTGTCAGCGCTTCGCAAGTCTAATGCCATCAACCTACCTCATTCCTTTAAATGCTCCGCTCTCGCCTTCTAGTCTGAAGTACGGCATTTACAAATGCTGACCAATTCGTTAGAGCACACAAGAAGCGTAACCTTCTCGCACGGGCAGCAGAATTAATAAATATCACCGGCGCAGGCCCTTTACCCCACCTTGCGGAATGTGTCCCGTAAAGTCTCCGCTCACATACCTCGAATGCAATTATCAACCTCTCACGCCACACTCCAAACACAGGTTGACTAGCGAACGGAATTTGGGTCGCAAAAGTCGCGGGTCGGAAACTCTTATCTCGTTTTTCGGAGGCCTGGAGCGTCGAGAGCTTCATGGGTGTGGTTGCTATGGAAACTAGGATGTTCGAATTCCCACAAAGTCGGGCCATGGGCTGGGTTTCCCCTAAGCTTACCCACCTCCATGTGCTTCTTGTTTCGTCATCCGGCTTCAGATTGCTTTTGGAGAGCGGCTGAACGTTAAAAGATAATGATAAATAACCTGGCAAGGGAACAAGATTTCGGGATCGCCAGTAAGCCTCTAGAGTATGTGAAGGATTGCGCTTAGCTAGGTCAATTAATCACAGGGAACCGCGATCATGAGACGGAAATTCATAGAAGAATAAAAATGGGTTGGATCGCTTACGGCAGACATGGTCAGCTCCTAACTAGAAGCTTACCATTATCATTGAAAACGCAGGCGTACAATCAGTGCATTTTACCGGTGCTGACATAGGCAGAAACTTGGAGACTGAGAAAGAAGCTTGAGAACAAGTTAAGGATCGCGCAAAAAGCGATGAAACAAAGAATGCTAGGCATAACGTCAAGAGACAAACAGAGAGCGGTTCGAATCGGAGAGGAAACGAGTATAGCCGATATTCTAATTGACATTAAGAGAAAGAAATGAGGCTGGGCATGTCATGTAATGCGTAGGTTAGGTAACTGGTGGACCATTAGGGTTACAGAACGGGTGCCGAAAGAAGGGAGGCACAGTCGAGGACGGCAGAAGATTAGGTGCGGCGATGAAATTAGGAAATTCGCGGGCGCTGGAATCGGTTTGCACAGGACAGGGGTAATTGGAGATTGCAGGGAGAGGCCTTCATCCTGCGGTGGGCATAAAACAGGCTGATGAGGATGATAATGATGATGATGATGATGATGAACGTTCGACTCACGCGCTTTCCGTGGCTCCGATCCTGAGCAGGCTAAGTATCGTTGCGATCCGAGCCCAGTAAGAGCAAACCAAATTCACCATTATATTAGGCGAAAGTTAAAAGCTACACGCTGTTGGTCAAAGCTAAGCCGAAGTCCCGGCCTCCACAACGACGTCTCATATACATACAAGTGTTGCTCCGGGGCGTCAAGCGCCGTCAGTCTGCGGATGCCTGCCGGAATGCTCGCAAATGCTAAGACAGCTTCGCGCCAACAGCACGCAGGATCGCCAGTATTTTCGTAGAAATTCCGCAGATGGCGCCACCACTCGGCTACAGCAGGATACCATCATCGGACGCCGAGCGCGGGTTTTCAAGCACTGACGCAACTAAACTCTGAGCGAGCTTCGAAGTATAACTGAATAAAACTCAGCTGGAAAGGTTATCACATACCCTATGAATAAAAGTTAAGCATTAGCGCTTGTCCGATTATTAGGATTTCGAAATCAGGGTACAGGAGAGAGGGTGCTTACGGTTTCAGCACTTTAATTCAGTGCTTTACTAACTCCAATTTTCTAATTTTTTTCGTTTTTTATTGTTTTCATTGTTTGTTTGTTTTTGAAGTACTACCGTGAAAATGGGAGGGGTGGTTGTGCTGAAGTGGCGTATAGAAGGGAGCGGTGCTTAGTTTCGCGTTAACATGGTGTCCATGCACAAACAACGGCGTGATTTAGTGGGCTATACTGCCGAGTGGCATACACGATACAGTACGGTTATACATCGGGTTTTTCAGAGAACACCTTAAAAAATTTTGTTTAAAGGTTGCCTGTGGCAGATAGCACAAGTCTAGTTCATAAGGTGGTCAATACTCGAAGAGGCGGACATTACTGGCACGAAAAATTGAAATGCATATTCAACGAATTAACAAAAATTCACAAATTAAGCTTTAATCTAATTACCTTGTGGTCCATATTGGGATTTACAAATTCTAGCCGTGCAGTTCGCAAGGCGAGTCCACTTGGAACGAATTTCGAGGTATGAATTCCAGAACTTTGCGGAGAAATGCATTGGCGTTCCAGTTACTTTTGTGCTTCAATGAATAAAGCGACGTTTTGTTAAGAAAGTAACTGGAACGTCAATGAATTTCTCCGCAACGTTCGGGAATTAATATCTAGAAACTGGTGTCATCCTGAGAATTAGCTCCAAGTGGATCCGCCTTGCGAACTCCACGGCTAGAATTTGTAAATTGTAATATGGGCCATGGGGTAATTAGTTAAAACAGATTTTGTGAATTTTTGTTTACTTAGTCGATTATACATTTAAGTTTTTTTGCAAGTAATGTCCGCCTCTTAGAGTATGTACCCAATCATGAACCAGAATTGTGCTATCTGCCACAGGCAACCTTTACAAATTTCCTAAAGTGTTCGCTGAAACACCCTGTATATGTAAGAATCTAAGACTGCCCATACTAACTCGGTGCCCTCCACTACGGCGCCTCTCATAGTGCTCTCAATGTTTTTGCGGGACGTAGAATATTGACACGTGTACTTATCTTTATCGGGCAACCACGTTTCGCCGCCTAACAAATGTAATCGCACAGCGTGGGAAGCGCCTGCATGTATTCGAAGTGTCTGGAAAGTTATCGATGCTTCTATCCACTGTCTGTTGTCGCCGAACCTTATGTTATCTGATTTCATCACCTGACGCGAATGGTGTAGAACTTTGTGGAAGGCACGCGGGTCCAAACGATTAGTCTGGAACATTCGACGACTGTTCTCTAAAAGCCGACGCGCTTGACCCGCTGATCAGATTTTCGACGATCGCCGACTGTGTTCGCCGCTCTCGTTGTGTTATAAGTGTAGCCTGTTTTGTGGGCACAGGTTCGCCCAATAAAATCTAGTTTTGCCTTTCACACTATTGCTACTGTGTTCTTTGACGTCACGACCACGTGACATCTGGTGGAGGTGCTTTACGTTCATGTACCGGACGCCCCCGACAAGCCGTAATCCAAGCCCGGACCGCAAAGAGAACACCAACGTCGTCCAAGAACACCGAGCAAGCCGCCGGCTACAGCAGCTGCCCCCGGAACACGGTCTTCTACCAGATACGACCAAGAAGACAGTCCAAGAAGATCGTCCAGAAACGACCAAGAAGACATCCCCAATGGCAGCCGCAGCAGCCCCAATTATTCTTCAGCAGCCCGGGGAACCACCGACATTCCGCGGTTCCACATTTGAGGACCCGGAAAGCTGGCTGGAAACCTATGAGAGGGTGGCTACGTTTAACGGCTGGGAAAGCGACGACAAGCTGCGACATGTCTATTTTGCATTGGAGGACGCCGCCAGGACGTGGTTCGAGAACCGAGAAGCCAACTTAACGACCTGGGACCTGTTCCGAAGCGCCTTCCTGCAGACATTCGCAAGCGTCGTACGCCGAGAACGAGCCTAAGCGCTATTAGAAACCCGGGTGCAGCTACCTAATGAGACAACCGCAATCATCGCGGAGGAAATGAGTCGTCTATTCCGCCACGCCGACCCTGAAATGCCCGAGGAGAAGGAAGTCTGCCTACTCATGCGTGGTGTGAAAGAGGAACTTTTTGCCGGAATGGTACGAAGCCCACCGAAGACCGTCGACGAGTTTCTTCGTGAGGCCACCAGCATCGAGAAGACACTCGAAATGCGAAACCGGCAATTCGACCGCCGCACCAACTCTACAAACTACGCCGGGGTTCGATCACTGGCTACCGACGATCTACGCGAGACTATCAGAGCGGTCGTACGGGAGGAGCTGCAGAAGTTCTACCCAAGGACGCAGTCCCAAATGGATCCAATCGCTGAAATCGTCAAAGAAGAGGTTCAGCGATCGCTTGGAGTCCCTGAGGTGCAACCACGATCACCGCAACCTCAGCCGGAAGCGATGACCTACGCCGCCGTCGCCCGCCGTCAAGGTCCCCCTCCGCGACAACGACAGGGCCCTGTAACGCCGCAATTCCGCCGTCCACCGCCACCGCCGCCAGCACGCCCACCCGTCGCCCAGCGCAGCTACGCGAGGAAGACGGACATTTGGTGAGCCCCCGACCACCGCCCACTCTGCTACCACTGCGGCGAAGCCGGCCATGTGTACCGCCGATGCCCATACCGCGACCTGGGATTGCGAGGGTTCGCCGTCGATGCACCGCGCCCTCGGGAAGGTGAACGCCCTCGTGACATCGCCGACTACCTCGCCGCTACTCAATGGAGCCCTCGACGACCCTCCCGTTCGCCGTCACCAGGCCGCTACCTGTCGCCGCAGCGCCGACCATACACTGGCCCAGCCCGGGGCCGGTCAGCGAGCCCATATCCGGAAAACTAAAAGCAGCAACCGATGGAGGTGCGGTTGCTGTTCGTCGAACTGACGAAGATCCTCCGCCGCCGACGAAGACGATGAAGAGACCATGTCGACGACATAATAACGACACGCCGCCGTCCCGACGAAGTCAGGAAGCCAAGACTACACCGACGAAAGACGACTTGACGACGCGACGTTCCAGCTTCAGTTCAACACGACGCAGCCGTGATCCGACGCCAAGACCTAATTGCAATGCCAGACAAAGAACCACCGACCTCGACGTGCTTCTCGACGGCCACGCAGTCACCGCTTTAAGGCTAAACCCCATTAGCGCGATTTTGTGCGCGACAGCGACGAGCGACGGGTTCGCGCGACGGATCGGGCCGTCGCTTGAACAGATCGCTCGGTCTTGTCGCGCGATCGCTCGGTTTTGCAAATCTAGAATTCGTCGCTCGTCGCCCGGAAGTGCTATGAGCGACTAGCCAATAGCGCAAAGCCGGAACTGGATGTACATAACTCCAGTACTTCCGATTGTCGCACGGAACGAGCAAACGATTGAATTTTTATACGTGCGAGGATAAGAACCTACTGCAAGACTTTCAGGAATAGTTATGCTGCTTTTTACAGTAAAATACATCAACTTAAGTTAATAAAGCACGCGTCACGCTAGTTTCGGCGTCTATATTGCTGCCCTCATACCGGCAACACAGGGGAGACGTCGCTCGAAGTCATCGCTCGCATGGGGTGCAACTTGTAGGCGACGAGCGAACGCGACAGCCCTCTCCATCGCGTCGCTTGTCGCTGTCGCGTGTAAGATCGCTTGCATGGGGTTTATACTTTAGTGGACACAGGAGCCGATTACTCCGTCATGAGTGGACCCATCGCCGCGCAGTTGAAAAAAGTTAAAACTGCATGGGAAGGCCCTCAAATTCGGACCGCTGGAGGACACCTCATCACGCCGACTGGAATCTGCACGGCAAGAATAACCATTCATGACCGGACTTACCCTGCCACCTTCTTTATCCTCCAAGACTGTTCACGAGACGTGATTCTCGGTATGGACTTCCTGGACCAACACGGCGCAATCATCGACCTGAAGTCGAAGTCAATAACGCTGTCGGAAGATAAAGCGATGCAGCCGGAGAGCCCTCGTAGTCACCACGCCTTGAGTGTGCTCGAAGATCAAGTGAGCATCCCGCCTCGCTCCAGCATTGTTATTTCGGTCGGAACCAAAACACCCGCTGACGTAGAAGGCGTCATCGAAGGCGACCGACGTCTACTGCTAGACCGTGAAATTTGCGTCGCAAGAGGGATCGCTCGACTGCATGGAGGGAAAACCGAAGTTTGCTGAAAAACTTCAGCCGGGAGTTCAAGCACATCAACAAGGGCACGACGCTCGCGTACATCGAGGAAATTCTGGAAACCAGTAACGCGTTTGTCCTCTCGGATTCCGCCGCATCTACCCCGACGACCATGGTTCCCGAACCAGACTACGACATTAATCCAAGTCTCCCCGTGATTAAGCAACAGCAGCTGAGAAGTCTGCTCCAACGATACAAAGGCTGCTTTTCGACGTCATCGAGGATTCGACAAACACCAGTCGCCAAGCATCGCATAATCACTGAGGAGTGCGCTCGACCACTCCGCCAGAGCCCTTACCGAGTTTCGACGCGAGAACGTGAAGCTATAAGGCACCAAGTCGACGAAATGCTGCGCGATGACATCATCCAGCCGTCGAAAAGCCCGTGGGCATCCCCTGTTGTCCTGGTGAAAAAAAAGGACGGAACCCTACGTTTCTGCGTCGATTATCGTCGTCTGAACAAGATCACGAAGAAGGACGTATACCCCCTCCCACGGATAGACGACGCATTCGATCGGCTCTGCAACGCTAAATACTTCTCGTCAATGGACCTCAAGTCTGGCTATTGGCAAATAGAAGTCGACGAAAGAGATCGCGAAAAGGCGGCCTTCATCACCCCAGACGGCCTGTACGAGTTCAAGGTTATGCCATTCGGACTGTGCTCGGCGCCTGCAACGTTCCAGCGCGTGATGGACACGGTTTTAGCAGGATTGAAGTGGCAGACCTGTCTCGTTTACTTGGATGACGTCGTCGTCGTCGCCGGAAATTTCGACGATCACCTGAGGCGGCTTGCGACAGTACTAGAGGCCATCAAGTCATCAGGGCTTACTCTGAAGCCAGAAAAGTGCCGCTTCGCTTACGATGAGCTTCTGTTCCTAGGCCACGTCATCAGCAAGTCTGGAGTCCGCCCCGACCCGCAGAAGACAGCTGCCATTGCAAAGTTCCCGCAGCCCATCGACAAGAAGGCAGTGCGTAGATTTCTTGGCATGTGTGCCTACTACAGGCGATTTGTCAAGGACTTTTCACGCATCGCTGAGCCACTGACAAAGCTAACTAAATGTGACGTCGAGTTCAAGTGGGAAACGCCGCAGGCCGACGCGTTTCAAGAACTCAAACGACGCATGCAGTCGCCGCCCGTACTTGCGCGCTTCGACGAGCACGCCGATACCGAAATACACACTGACGCCAGTAGCCTAGGCCTCGGTGCCGTCCTAGTCCAGAGAAAAGATGGACATGAACACGTGATAGCTTACGCTAGCCGGTCGTTGTCAAAAGCGGAAGGCAATTATTCTACAACCGAAAAGGAATGCCTCGCCATCGTTTGGGCTACAGCGACAAGTCATAGGAGCCATACAAGTCATAGGAGGACAACTGCCTACCATCCGCAGACGAATGGTCTCACGGAACGCCTGAACAAGACCCTCGCCGACATGCTAGCAGTGTACGTGTACAAGACGTGGGATGCGGTCCTGCCGTACGTAACATTCGCTTACAACACGGCTGTGCAAGAAACAACACAGATAACGCCATTTTAGCTGGTTTACGGCAGGAACCCGACGACGACGCTCGACGCCATGCTGCCGCACGTCACTGACGAGGAAAATCTTGACGTCGCTACCTATCTCCAGCGCGCCGAAGAAGCCCGACAGCTCGCCCGCCTGCGAATCAAGAACCAGCAGAGGACCGACAGCCGACACTACAACCTCCGACGACGCTTCGTCGAGTACCAGCCCGGCGACCGTGTTTGGGTTTGGACCCCTATACGCCGACGAGGACTGAGCGAGAAGCTTTTGCGTCGCTATTTCGGATCGTACAAGATCATCCGACGTATTGGCGCACTGGACTATGAGGTCGTGCCATACGGCATTTCGCTATCACAGCGGCGCCGCTCACGACCTGAAATAGTCCACGTTGTGCGACTCAAGCCGTACTACCAGCGTTAATGAACTTTGGGGCTTCGCGTTACTGACCTTTGGACTTTGTTTCTTTTCGTTGTTGTGTTACTTATGTTAAATAAGTGTCCTTTTGTGTTTCACTCTATTATATTTGTAGCATCGGAACGATGCTTTTTAAGAGGGGGGTATTGAAACGTGTACTTATCTTTATCGGGCAAACACGTTTCGCCGCCTAACAAATGTAATCGCACAGCGTGGGACGCGCCTGCATGTATCCGAAGTTTCTGGAAAGTTATCGATGCTTCTATCCACCGTCTGTTGTCGCCGAACCTTATGTTATCTGATTTCATCACCTGACGCGAATGGTGTAGAACTTTGTGGAAGGCACGCGGGTCCGAACGATTAGTCTGGAACATTCGACGACTGTTCTTTAAAAGCCGACGCGCTTGACCCGCTGATCAGATTTTCGACGATCGCCGACTGTGTTCGCCGCTCTCGTTGTGTTATAAGTGTAGCCTGTTTTGTGGGCACAGGTTCGCCCAATAAAATCTAGTTTTGCCTTTCACACTATTGCTACTGTGTTCTTTGACGTCACGACCACGCGACAATATAACCGAAAAAGCCAATTTATGGTACAGCGAGCGGCATGTATTAACACTGCTATGTCCCCTTATACTCTTCGTTTTGATCGCGCAAGTTGTTTCTCGCCTTCCGAATGTGGCAATTGCACGAGAATGCGGTTGTATTTAAAATAGAGTATTCAAATTATGCCATAAATGATGTATTAAAATAGCGACAAGTACGACTTTTGAATGCGTAAGCATTTCCACGTCTACCCAACGAAAAACCTGTCGTCATGTAAGACGAATGCAATGGCTCATAACCCCGTAAGCAGGAAAATCCATTTAATTCAACCATACAACACACAGAACAGCATGCGTTTGAATAAAGAACAAGTTCTAAACAAGCATCCGAACCATCAGTGAAGCATTGCACAATGTATGATGGTCGGATCGTGTTCGATAAGGTTGACAATGACACCGGGCTGCATGGACTTGAGCAAGTGTCGCGCCGCAGCAGTTCGCCTTGCCGCGGCGCTGTCGCATTTAGCGTAATAGTGCCAAGACGACCGCAGTCGCTTAGCGAAGAAGAACGGAAACACATAAATGAAGAGTGTCAGCGTCAGTGCAGAAAATTCCAGAAAGAACTCAGCGACCCTGCGCAGAGGGGGAACGACAGCAGTACGATCACGAGCACAACAAACACGTGACAACAAACAAGAGGAGAGACGCCGCTGCCACCCCTCAATGACGTTCCAAGTAAGGCCTCAACGCAGAACAAGCGCGGGAAATATAAGCGCGCAATGGGGCTCTTGCAGTGCCCAGGGGGGCCTGCGAAAATGGTGCTAAAAAGCGCCCTCTGTCCTGAACTGGGTCGTACCAAGCTCGGTCGTCTGCTTCGGAAAGCGCGTTTACAATACGGACCCGCCACTTTCGGTTTTGTTGTACCACGGCTTGAAGCGAATATCGGGCGCCGAAGATTTTTTCAGGGGTGGCACGCTGCGTAAAGGCAATATATTATGCAACGCCGAATACGTGCACGCCGTTCAAGAAATAAGCGGCGAAGTTTTCGCGCGGTGTCAATCGCAAGTGAAGCGAGACGCGTACGAAGTTGAACTTCAGGTAACGTTTGCACGCTGCTAGATTCAGGCGCACAGACGCGAGGAAATGCTTGCTGTAAATGAATTCACAGCAGCGATAAGCAGACATCATGTGTACGGAACTGCTAGAGCGCACGATCGTAGGCGCCGCGACGGCAGCGGTCTTTCGACATGCCGCGAAGCAGCGGGCCTCCTGCAA
Organism: Dermacentor andersoni; assembly: GCF_023375885.2. Taxonomy (NCBI): domain Eukaryota; kingdom Metazoa; phylum Arthropoda; class Arachnida; order Ixodida; family Ixodidae; genus Dermacentor; species Dermacentor andersoni. Next base: position 153,392 of record NC_092817.1, on the reverse strand, counting down.
TCTTTGTTGACTGCATGCCGCTAGACAAGTAGTTATGCCTGCACTGTAGTAGCGGCTAACTGTCCCTTTAGCAACTGATAAATAACTGATGCAATGCATATGAGCTCGCAGTAACGTACGTGCGAATCGCGCTGCAGCGCGAGCTCGTGCGCTGCTCGCTTGATGTAGCTTTTAATGATAGCGCTCGAACGTCGATGTGCTGCAATCAATACTACCTTGCTGCGCTGCCTCAACGTGCTGGCTTGAGGTCAAGGATGAGCACATTTAACTATCTAACCTGTGCTGCTCGTAGTGGGGTAGTGAATTGTCACCGAATCAGCCCGACCATTTGTGCACGGTCATTTGCACACACCTGGTCACTTCACCACTTCGCACCAGTCAAATTGTTAATTGTCGCTGTGGCCGGGTCTCGAATCGTTAATCACCAGCCATGCCTGCTGCTATATGTCGGTCTGCTGTCGGGATAGGTGCAGAAGACCGAACTTTAGAACGCAGATAATCGCGCAAGGTTCAAGACAGGCGAAGCAGTCAGCATGGCGCGAAGTTTCGCTTACCCAGCGCGCCCGACGTTCCGCTTCGTGAGGCCTTGAAGGAAAACAGTAGAATCTGATGTTGGGATTCAGGCCTTCTTGTTCATGGCAGCCGACGACGCAGAAGTAACGACGGTGACGCTTTTTCGAGGCTGAGCTAGGTCTCTCCGGATCGGCGTCGCCGATTCCTTCTGCTTCCAGCATTACGTCTCACGGAGAGTCCGTTTTCGTTAAACTATAGGCTGCGGCTAGCTCGCAGCGTGGTCGGCGTGGTCTGTGAGAAGTGACGAGCCTTTTCGCACTCGCAACAGGGCAGAAAAACAGTGCGAATCGACTCAAAACTCGGGCTAGAAACGTGCTTCGCCACAGCCAGGGCTCAATACTACCCAAGCCGGTACTACCCAGATAACGTTTCGCGCACCGCCACCAGGCGCCGCTACTATAGAGCGTTTTTTTCGAAGGCGCCGCCATATTGTGAACGCAGTGGCGCCGCCTATGAGCAGCGCCATACTACAGTGTACTAGTTAGTACACTGTAGCCATACTGGCTTGGGTGAAAGCGGTCTTTTGCATGGCAGGTATTGGCGGCGAGGAGTTACGGAGTCGCCATCTATCGGAAGCGCCTGGCTGGCGTAGTATGAGGGATCACGTGGCGCGCTCCTCATAGGTTTCGCTGTCAGCGCTCACTGAAAACACCACGCACGAGCTCTCCCGGACATTTCTGTAAGTGCTTTCGAAACGAGAGAAGTTTGTTACTGTCTAAATAATAATCAAGGGCAAACTGAAAGCACAGAATCGTTTGCAGACGCTATCTCTTTACCGAATACGTACAGTGAACGCCACTGCGCGCGGTCGCCGCGATGGAGTCTCCCGAACCGGCTTCTTGCGTGAAAGGTAGGTAAACGCTGAGAGCAAACTATGTGAAATATGTTCTTATAGTGTTTGTATAACTGAATGGAGCGTAATAGAATGAAGCCTCAATGCAGCGATCGCAGATTCGCAGCGACCGACTGCGCGTACGTCTGCATGCTTGTCCGCGCACTGTTTCGCTTTCGCCGCGTGCGCGTTTTCGCACCGTGCCATGAGCTTTAGGCCGCAGAATATGAGCATTTGACAGTATACAAGCAACCATTGTTGCGTGAGCGCTATCAGAGTTGTTCAAAAATAATTTCATTGTAGAGACTTCGACGGGGACTGTGATGTGCCGTCGCGACGATTCAATCTTTTTTTTTCTTCTTTTAAATTCTTGGACGTTTCAATATTATTTCTCGAGTTGCGTTGCACTGTATGTTTATCGGTGTTCTCAGCGTGCGATTTCCCGCTGCTTCTTTTTTGTAATCCAGTGCATTAATTCATAACACAAACATGACCATATGCCATGCTTTTTATTTAATGTGCTTCTTACCGCTCCCTTTCCACTCCAGTGAACTTGTCACTATATATAACATCGATAAGTTCATAGACCAAACCGTCATGACATTAGTCGGGCAGCGGACTCGGGCGAGCGTTTCAGTGCGCGTTTTCCGAACATCACAGACCCGGCGCCGTAGCAGAAATCAGCCTCAACAGGACCGCGCCCATCAACGGAGCTAGACATGAGTCGACCACCAAAAGAGTCGTCGAGTTCTTCGCCGACCAGAAGCTGCGACTCACCCAAGCGGACAAGCAGGGCGGATTCGTCATCATTCCGTCTGGTATGTTCAACGAGAAGGCTCATGAAGCTGTGCACAGGAATTTCCGGAAGACTGTGGTTAATCGGGGGAAGCTGAAATCTAATGCGGTTTCTCTGTGTGAAAGTATTGGCTTGGACAGAATTGCTAAAGGTATTCGGCTTTGTAAAGGAAATAGCTTGCACGTGTTTTTCACTGCAAAAACCCATAAGGAACGAATCCCGTTCAGATGTATCGTGAGTGAAAGAGGGGCTTGGCAGAGCCATGTTAGTGGTTTCCTGCTAAGGCAACTTAATGGGTTAGATGTCGAAGACCCATTCTCTTGCAGGAACTCTCTTGATGTTGTTAAATTTTTGAATGACAATAAGTCTCCAGGTTATATGTTTTCCATTGACGTTGTTGACCTGTTCTATTCTATCCCACAGACTGAGTTGTTAGCCGCTGTACAGTCGTGCATTGAAAAGAATGGGGCGATTTCCTTCCAGAACTCTGCCGGTGTTTCTGTTGCGAATTTCTTGGCATTGTTAGAGTATTACTTGGCTTGCACGGTGGTATTATTTGAAGACCAGCCGTTTGTTCAGAAAAAAGGAATTTGCATTGGTTCCTGCGTCGCTCCAGTGCTATGTAACATCTTTCTCGCGCAGATGGACAGGTCACTGGCAGATACTTTCGACGAAGCCAAAGTGCTGAAAACTTTTAGATACGTTGACGATTTTTTAATTATTTTAAAGAAACAGGTTTCCTCATCTTACCCACAAATAGTGGAAGAAGTTTTATCTGGTTTTAAACTACTTGGAAAAGGTTTAGACTTCACCCATGAGCTTGCCCAAGGCAACAGATTGCAGTTTTTAGACATTGACATCACCCTTAATGACCAAAGCTTTTGCTGGATGTATCGCCCTCGCGCACAAAAAGAACTAATGCCTTATGATTCATCCCATTCAAAGACAGTAAAGCGCGCCATTGCTCAGATGTGCCTGGAAGCGTCGCTGAAGAAATCTTGTTGCCATAAGGCAGAGGAAAGCTTTAACACCCAGATTCGGAAGTTGGAAAAAGCAGGCTTTCCAACCTCGATCTTAACCGGAGTAGCGGAAGCCTTGCTGAGAAAATTGAAAAAAGAAAGTACAAAGAGGGGCGACCAAGATGACGTCCCCAAAAGCAAAAATAGACCGGTTGTCATCCCGTACACCCATAAGGTAGCGCACAATTTGAAGCATGTAGCGACAAAATATAAGGTTCCTGTGGTTTTTTCTGCCCCAAAGAAACTGGCTGGCTTGTGCGTGAAAACTGATCCCAACAAGGTAAAAAAAACTGACTGTAAAAAGAGACATGCAGCCCCACTTGTTAAATGTGCCGTGGGTGTCGTATATCAGATACCTCTCACATGTGGAAAGAAGTACATCGGACAAACCGGCCGTTGTATTAATGACCGATTAGCGGAACATAATCGCGATTTAAAAAATGGTACTGGTTCTCATCTGCCGCATCATTGTAAAGCCTGCGGAGAAGAAAGGAAGATTAAGTGTGTGGCAAGGCTGAAAGAAGCAAAGGTTTTAAGCAGAAGTAAGGACCAGACAGCCCGTGAACTGTTGGAGGCCTACTATATTCAAAGAAACTGTAGCGATTGTGTTAGCGCCCCATCTATCTCCATTTATAAGAATGAAACTGCCTTTTTAGATACACGGGCGTGAGATACGTGTGTACCTCACCTATCTTTATCCGCTTTTTGTAAAAACCTCGTGCGCATGTGTGGTTCTTGCTACCCATCTTTATTTGACCTTATATTCATTCGCATACGCGGTGAATAAACAGTTGGAAGTTGCGCCTGTCCCGTCTCGCTTGCTGTGTGTTGTGTTTTTTCGGCGCTATAACCCTCTTCTGGAAACATGCACCAACTAGCCCCCCAACAAGTATTACTCAGAAATCTTCCTCGCGTCTGTGCTTGCTGCATACCCGAGTTGTAGCCGATGGCTGTTTGCCGGTTTTATGTTTCGCGAGTCAAGCTTCACGCAGCTTCTTATCCTGCGGCTACGTGTGAATAAGGCTGACAACGGGCTCCGTTGCGTACGTCCGGCACTGCGGCACCGAGCAGTAGCCTACCATGTTGCGCGCCTTCAAAGGCAGCCACTACCTATTGTGGTGCTTTCAAGCGTTTTAAAGGAGACACTCGAAGCGGGAGAATCTCGCCACTAAATGAGGACCGCAGCGTACGAGGGAATTCAAACTCTCGTTTTCAGCTCGCTTCGGCGCTCCCGAAGCAGCCGACGCGTACGCTATGTCCACGTGATCCCCAATAGCACGTCACGCCGACGGTGGCGCCAGCTTTTCCAGTGGTGGAGCTCGAGGCCAATACGCTCGGCGGTAGGTTCTGGGGTTTGTTTTCGCGGTCGTGCGGTTTGTTTATTATGACGCGCGTATTCTGCGTGGTAAACGGTTCTGTGAGACGTGCTGAAGTGGTTTAAGGCATCATGGCCGGAATTTCTGCTGGCGTTGAGGTGGACGGAACACGCAGCGCGATGTGCGCGCGCATATTTGAGCCTACAATCAGCCTCGGAGATCAATTGTGTATTTCTGAATGTTCCAATCATTAATGTGACCTTATTGCAGTATTATCCTCTATTTCTAAGCTGCGGTTTAGGAGCCGTTAAACATACGCGACAATAGTAACAGCGTGGATACCGTTCTGCTACGATAGGAGCTGTGATGTTATACTTTGACAAGCGTTCAAACTGTTCGCTGCTGGTTACATTGCGTGACTACTTGGTTCGATGGATGAGGTTTCCGCCCCTGAATAAAATAGTTTTGGCAAGTAATAGCAGCATACCTTACAGTCTGAATTAAGCTTGTCCAGCAAATGGACTGTTTACGAACTGCGCGAGCGTCCTAAGCAGTGGTAGGTGCTGGATTACATATATATCTTTGTTCTATATACCGCATGGTCCAAGCATACGGCATCAGTGGTTATATATTTATAAACGTATTGCGGCGTGACTATGCGAGGTCCTGTTGCGGCGTTAGCCGGTTTTCTCTTGCTTTTTCGAGAAAGATGATGACAACAGAATTTTTTTTTCGGTTGTGTTCGTTCCGTTCTCTACGACGCACTCACACGTATTACGGAAATTTTGTCCTCAAAAATAGGCATCGCATTCTTTTTATGCGATCCCTCTCATATATTATGGCTGTGTGCAGGCCAAAAAGGCAATGCCGAAGCGCACAACTTACACATGTATCGTGCTGGTTCACCAACCGCAGTAATCGCTGTGTTGAGCAGCGCCATCGGCCTCATGCAGGAAGGCTAGCGTAGACATATGGTAATTTGAAGCCTACTAGACTTGAAATGCGCGAGAACGATGCCGGTGCATCACAAATATTTGATAGCGCCTGTCACTTTAATGTTTCGTGGTTGCCTTAGGTTGGCCGTGCACGAACATGCGCTCTTATGCTTTATGTTTTACTCCCTACGCCAAACGATTCGATAGTGAGCAGATTTACGATTTCATGCTGCTAATACAGAGACACCGGTTTTCTTTGTTGAATTAAAACCGATATAAGCAAACTAGTTCACAATACATACACACACCGCGACTGATAATGTGTGTACACCGCGGCTGATAAAACGCGTCACATTTCTGCGCCCCCAAGAGATATTTTCGCCTACTGTAGTTACCGACGCACCGAAAGGCTTCCCTGACGACCTTATATGAACGGACATGGCGTAAAGTTCACAAAGTACGATCTAAAACATTCCGAAATCGTTCCGCAGCACGCGACAGCAATACTTTCAAGCAGCGCCGCGCCGGATCGCCCAAGCCAGAGAGGAGGAAAGGCTCTCTGCGCGCCCTATCCTCCTCGCCCGATGAAACGGTCTGTACCTCAAACTCCAGTGCAAGACGCCCGTACCCAGCGTAGCCGGGAACAACGCGCCGACGCCCGACGTCACAAAAAACATCGCATACCCCTCTCCGCAAATGTAGTGGTGCTTTTGCAGCAGCTTCGCTAAATTAAACATAATTCACCTTAGTTAACACCAAAGGTCGAGGGCTCATGTGCCTTCATAACTATATCTTAATTAACTGTGGCCAAAAAGCTTCCCCCTTATTAACACCAATTGTCGAGGGTTCGTCGTCGAGAAAAACTGGCCACCCTGTATACACAATGCCTCATGACCTCAAGCGTACCGGAATCTTGGAAGAACGCTAACATAATCCTAATCCATTAGAAAGGGGACGCCAAAGACTTGAAAAATTATAGACCGATCAGCTTACTGTCCGTTGCCTACAAAGTATTTACTAAGGTAATTGCAAATAGAATCAGGAACACCTTAGACTTGCGTCAACCAAAGGACCAGGCAGGATTCCGTAAAGGCTACTCAACAATAGATCATATTCACACTATCAATCAGGTGATAGAGAAATGTTCGGAATATAACCAACCATTATATATAGCTTTCATTGATTATGAGAAAGCGTTTGATTCAGTCGAAACCTCAGCAGTCATGGAGGCATTGCGGAATCAGGGTGTAGACGAGCCGTACGTAAAAATACTGAAAGATATCTATAGCGGCTCCACAGCCACTGTAGTCCTCCATAAAGAAAGCAACAAAATCCCTATAAAGAAAGGCGTCAGGCAGGGAGATACGATCTCTCCAATGCTATTCACAGCATGTTTACAGGAGGTATTCAGAGACCTGGATTGGGAAGAATTGGGGATAAGAGTAAATGGAGAATACCTTAGTAACTTGCGCTTCGCTGATGATATTGCCTTGCTTAGTAACTCAGGGGACCAACTGCAATGCATGCTCACTGACCTGGAGAGGCAGAGCAGAAGGGTGGGACTAAAGATTAATCTGCAGAAAACTAAAGTAATGTTTAACAGTCTCGGAAGGGAACAGCAGTTTACAATAGGTAGTGAGGCACTGGAAGTGGTAAGGGAATACATCTACTTAGGACAGGTAGTGACTGCGGATCCGGATCATGAGACTGAAATAATCAGAAGAATAAGAATGGGCTGGGGTGCGTTTGGCAGGCATTCTCAGATCATGAACAGCAGGTTGCCATTATCCCTGAAGAGAAAAGTTTATAACAGCTGTGTCTTACCAGTACTCACGTACGGGGCAGAAACCTGGAGGCTTACGAAAAGGGTTCTACTTAAATTGAGGACGACGCAACGAGCTATGTAAAGAAGAATGATAGGTATAACATTAAGGGATAAGAAAAGAGCAGATTGGGTGAGGGAACAAACGCGCGTTAATGACATCTTAGTTGAAATCAAGAAAAAGAAATGGGCATGGGCAGGACATGTAATCAGGAGGGAAGATAACCGATGGTCATTAAGGGTTACGGACTGGATTCCCAGGGAAGGGAAGCGTAGCAGGGGGCGACAGAAAGTTAGGTGGGCAGATGAGATTAGGAAGTTTGGAGGGTCAACATGGCCACAATTAGTACATGACCGGGGCAGTTGGAGAAGTATGGGAGAGGCCTTTGCCCTGCAGTAGGCGTAACCAGGCTGATGATGATGATGATGATGATGATGTCGAGGGTTCGAGCGCCGTAATGCACTCTATCCTAATTGAACATGCCTTATCATATTCGCCATCGAACATTATAAGCGAACGATCGATAAGGGTTGATAAGCGTTATACTGGTCGGATCAAATTTCATAACACTGATAATGACACTGGGTTGCGTGGAGATGAGTAAGTGGCACAATTTTTGCGCATACTTAGACAACTACTAGAGGAGCTTCTGCGGGAATATTTGCTTATAGATGTTGAAAGCAGAAGTACGTCTAAATTGGCTGTTGTTGTTTAAGCCTGTTTCGAGCACAATTCGATGTTGGGCAAACTTGCATTGAGCGTCATGTTTATGTGCCCATATATGAGTATCCTATAAACCGTTGCTTTAAGTTATGACCAGTGTCGTGTCAGTCCTGTATGTAATTGTCGTTTTGCACAATACACATATAAAACTTTTTATCAGCATCCTAGTACATTTCCTTGTATTTGCACCACAGTATTTCTGTCGCAACACCCTCTTCGCACCCACGATAAATGCCGCAGTCAGTAAAATAAGGCTTTAGATTATTTCCTAAACTGCTTTCATTCCAGCAAGTAGATGCCGAGCAGACGCTGTGCCGAAAGTGAACGTTTATGAGGGCGTTCATCTTTGCTGCTTATTAAGGTGGCTACAAGGTAAATGGAGGGAAAGTGTACAGGTGAAGCGAAGCTCCGCTGTCGCATGCACGTAAACAAAGTTTATGGTTATGGCGTCAAAACACTTTTTGCGTCAATCCTCCAACCATGGAGCATGTAGTGACAGGATGGAAAGCAGACACCGAGCAGACGGCGCAGCGCAATGAACACATCTTGAGGGGCATTCAGCCTTCCTATTAGCTAAGGAACCCAGCAGCTTCTCCAGTGCTGCAAGGAACTACTGAGATGGAGTAAAGCTCACAGAACACATTGTTAGCGTGAAAGGTTGGTGTCGTGTTCCAGGGCTTCCGTGAACGAAGAGGCAGACTGAACTTGAAACATGTTTTATTGCATGGCAGCAACTTAATGTGACAGAATGACAGCCAAGAAATATAAGGACAAAAAGCACACCACAGCTTGGCGGCCAGCGATTATATACACATAGTGGGCGAGGGTGATGCGATTGCAATATGACCCGCGTGACAGAAAGGGAAACGCTATCACACATGTACACGTGTACAGATTTGTGACAGTTGGGCAGTGGCAGAGAAGGTGCTTTGCTGTGTCGTCACACGTGCAAAAAATTGCATAAGGAGCATTTGCATAGCTTACATTACAGCAGATGACACCTAGCGCAAAATAAATAATTGCAATACAATGTGTTCTGTGAGCTGTACTCCATCTCAGTAGTTCCTTGCAGCACTGGAGAAGCTGCTGGGCTCCTTAGCTAGTGGGAAGGCTGAATGCCCCTCACGATGTGTTCATCGCGCTGTGCCGTCTGCTCGGTGTCTGCAGTGATACAACTTCTAAGCTGTTCCCTAGCCTCCCCTCTTCATAAAGTGTAAAATGTGGAAACAGACGCAGCTCTGGAAACAGACGTGTACAAAGCAAGGAATCTGCTTTGATACAATACCTATATTGAGATGCATAAGAGCATAAGCGACCAGTGATGCTTCTGCAATGTTTATTACTTCAGAGCACATTCAACTGACAGAAAAAATTCACAGACGATTACGATACTCCCTAATACGAAATTTGAGTGCAGCTTTACACGTGTTGTCATTTCGCTGGTGTGGACAATGAGTCTCGTGTGGCATGTTGCAAACGGAGCGAAGCGTGGCGCCACTGCCTTGCTAATCTGGAGATCGCGTGAGCCAGTGCACGGGTGACGCGTGGGCGTGATTCACAAAAGCCACTGCCAACAAACCTCCCAGACATTGCGTGCTACTCTGGCATCATCTCGTAGCTACCGTCACTGCACTTCGCTTTTATTCGCACGCTTTCGACATACACTCCTCTGCTTACTGCCTCATGGTTCTGCTGCACCTTCCTCTCCGCTTTCCTTCTCGTGCCTCTTCTCACTTGCCACTTTTTTCATCTCCCACTGCATGCTGCGTTCGCTCTCATCATTTGCTGAACTCGTTCGCTTGGTTAAATGAGCGAAAGAGTGGTCCTCACAGCGCGACAAAAGCTAAAGGGAAACCAGCGATAGGAATACCCTGAATGCATGCACTATAAACCACGTTAAAGGATTGATTGAATGCAGGATAGACGTGGTCTACAAGATACCTTTGACACATGGGGCTGATTATGTGGGTCAAACAGACAGGTGCGTAAATGATTGACTGTGCGAACATCGACACAACTGCATTCTGATACAAGCGCCCAGAGACCTTGCCATATATTGCGCTTCATGCCATACCTTCCAGAGGATGGGGATCTGATCTTGCTGAAATGTAGTATCAAAAGAAAAAGAAGTCATGGAAGCCTACAACATCAAGATGACCTCATGTGCCATCTATATCACTCAGCAAAGAGATTAGCTTAATGACTGACAATAGATGGCATGGCTCGACTAGGAAGAGCATCCCTGCACATGCGAGTAGGCTATATGAAGGTCTCATTTTCCGAAAAATAAAACAATTAGTAATTTGCACTCGGATACAGTGCATTGTTTTTCTTAAGTCCTGTCCCTTCGTAACGTTGCGCAACAGTGTTATGTCGAACCAACTAGCCCACTGGGAAATTTTCTTTAATTATATATAATATGCTCTGAGTGCACATTTATGTGTCTTGTTTGCAATGCACATGTGAAAGACAGCACAAAAAAAGATTCAATATTAGAAGTGAGCAAATAGGGACTTTTGGGACCGAATAGGATAGTGCCAGAAGGAAATTGAATAGAATACTTTTCTAAAAGCGAATAGCCATTATCATAATTAATACAAACTGATGTTTACATCCCAGTATTTTTGAAGTTAGAAAGTTTCTGTCATCATATAGTACCTTATTAAGTATTGTATTTGAAAAACACAAATTGAGCATTACGAGCAAACAAGTACTTTATTCGCATGCACCGGATTCTTCAGAGGATGCAAATGACCACTATAGAGCCTGTAAAGTGTGGCTACCTGAGTGACCTAGCCTGCTCCACTACGCAAGTTCTCATGTTTTATGGCTATAGTATGCTTGTCGTGGTGAAAATTTACCATACTTTTCTCCAATTTAATGTTTATGTGGGTGCGGTTGGCATTTTGAAAGGCCCGATAGGTATGAAAAAAATATTCACAATTACAAAAAGTGACCACCAAATCGAATAGGGCACTATTGGTGCATAACTACAAAGTTGCAAATATTCGCATATCCCTATGCAATACCAACAGCTTCAAATAATGGTTTCGACACTTACATAAATACTACATGCTCCACCAGCCAACAGAGCATCATATATTGACAAAGGGGTGTTTAACGGGGCTAGTTGGTTCATTCTTCGAGGATTGTAGCAGCAGAACTTAAGGAACACGGACACAGAATGGACGACTAGACGAGGATGCAGCTGCACTGTCAACTGATTTCTTAATTGAACTTACCACTCTTATTTATTTCGTCGCCATATCTCTTATCTGTCTGAGGCTGTTTCAAAACGGTGACTTCCTTTCTTGTCAAGGCGACTGACGGTGTGCTTACACATTGCGCTCCTGTTTTACTTATCTCAAATGCCTCAAGAATCTCCCGAGTTAGCCTATTGTTGTTCCTTTTCAGGACTTGCACTTCATGAAATTTGGGGGTGCACGGGCTTACTTAGCTATCTTGTCCCTTCTTGTTCATTTCGCAGCGTTTGCCATGCAAGGCCAGATTGCTGCTGGGGTCCCTGAAAGTGATGATGCGTGCTCTTTTGTTCGATCATTAAGGCACCTTCCTGTTTGCCCTGTGTATTGTTTTCCACAGGACAGGGGGATGGCGTACACTACTCCTTTGACGCAATCGCAGTTGATTCGAAATGAACAAGAAGGGACAAGATAGCCAAGCAAGCATGTGCATCCCCTAATTTCATGAAATGCAAGTCCTGAAAAGGAACAATGTGGGCTAACTCGGTAGATTCTTGAGGCATTTGAGATAAGTAAAACAGAAGCGTAATGTGTAAGCACACTGTCAGTGGCCTTGACAAGGAAGGAAGTCACCTTTTTGAGACAGCCTCAGATATATAAGAGATATGGCGATAAAAAAAAATGAAAGGGAATTTCAATAAAGAAATCAGTTGACAGTGCAGCTGCGTCCTCATCCAGTCGTTCTTTCTGCGTCCGTGTTCCTCAAGTTCTGCTGCTACAATCCTCGAAGAATGAAACAACTGGCCCCGTTAAACACCCTTTTGACATTAATTTTCAGCACTCTGAGCGTTCCTACTTGTTTCCTGCATTTGCTTGACTCACGACAAATATGTCTTCACATTGCCTTCTTCACTTGCTGGGCCTGCTTATCCTCATGTTGCATCAAGAAGAATGTTTCGGTGGAAGACGTTAGGTTGCTACTCGGGATGTTGTCGCCTTCCCAAGGACACAGCAAGAAGAATTATGAAGATACTGCGGGCTAAAATATGGAAACAGATTCGCCTACTCACCGACTTCCTTAAGGTGAGATCCTCTGGCAAAAAATCCTATCGTCTTCACTCGGCTAGCGGCAGTTTTAACACTGAACACATGTGGAATAAGTGGTTCCTGCCAATTTTGAAGTCAACAATACAAGGTCAAAAAGAGTACGAGAAGATAAGCAAGAACCCAGTGGTCACAGTAGGACAGGTGCAGCTCTCACAACCTGCTAAAGAAGTATTGGAACTCGGTCCAAAATTTGCGCTTCCCCCGAGACTAGACGCAGCAGTGAAGCTTGCCATTATCAGACGAGTAGCAGAAAAAGCGAATGTAGAGGACGCTAGCAAAATTGTGACTGGCGGAGTAGATACACTGGCTCGTTCAAAAGAATGCAAACGCCATGTGCACAGTTTTGTTAAAACTGTAAAGGAACTGAAAAAAGAAAACTTCATATGGTGCCTTTCAGACAAAAGGGGATTTGTAGTATTTGATGCCAGCAGCTACAATACAAAAGCATTAGAAGCTATCAACAATAACTTCTGCAAGGTAGAAAATAAAGACCTAAAGAAAGCAAAAAGAAAGGTCATAATGCTTCTAGGAGAAACAACTAATGGTAGCCAGCTGTGCAACAAGGTTAAAGCAGCAAAAACCACCACGCTGTCGTGTTCTTCCACGCTATTTATCGGAAGCAGACACATGGCAATTGCTGCTTTCAGCACACCTTTTCAGGCAGCTTTCTCAAGTTAGGGTAGAAGATGAGTTCATGATTAGGAACTCTGAACAACTAACCTTCGAGATAAGAATGTACGAAATGAATGATTCGTACGGGTTCTCGATTGACATCGAAGATATGTATTATTCGATACCGCATGCGGATTTGATGTACTGAGAGAGACCATCATGGAGCAAGGAGCCATTCCATTTCAAAACTCCGTAGGAATGTCTGTGGAGACCTTCTTGGAGCTGTTGAGCGCCTATTTCGCTGCCACAATCACTGTACATGATGGTACCTTGTTTGTCCAAAACAGAGGGGTCTGCATTGGATCAAAAATAGCACCAATCCTGAGTGACTTGTACTTGGCAGCATGCGACAAGAAAATTCAAGGATCCATCAAGGAAAAGCGTGTCACACGGATCTATCGATATGTGGACGACTTCTTGATACTGTGCCAAACAGAGAATGCAATAAAACACGTTGTGGGGCTAGTTGGTGCATACCTTTGAATAGATGAAGCGCCAATAGTGATGGCACACTAGGAAGGAACAAAGACAGGACAAGGCGCTGCTTGCAATTGTTTATTGAAGTCAAAGGTGGCTGATTATATAGCCATGGGAAGAGGGGGGCGATAAAAGAGGAACACAGATTATGTGAATGCGCACGTGGGAGAGCACTGAAGATATATATGAAGGAAATCGCGTTTAATCTACATCTAAAACTTATCGATGTACATGCTTTCATTTGTGTAAATATTCAGAGACGGGGTGCTGACACAGGCGTCCCCTCTTTTCTTAATCTGGTTGGCCTCCAACAATTCATGCGCCACAGAATCTTTACTTTTAAACATGATTGTTGTATCATGAAGCCTTGCTTCACATACTTGTTTCTTCTCATTCCCGCAGGCCTTGCAATGAAGCGGCAAGTTTGAACCATATCCATTTTTCAATGAAAGCTTATGTTCCGGCAGGCATTCATTAATACATCGGCCAGTTTGGCCGATATACTGTTTCCCACACTTCAGCGGTATACGACCCCTTCTTCACACTTAACAAAGGTTTTTTGCATGTGTAATGCACATGCAAAAAAATTACCGACGATTACGTTACTTCCTAATGCGAAATTTGAGCGCAGCAAATAAGCTGTTTCACCTTTTCGATAGATTGAGGCAAAGAAATCGAGCAACACATGTATGCGCTATCACAGAATTTTTTTTTTTATTTTTCACACGTATTCCTTTAACAAAGACTCCACTAACAGTTCTTGACAGTCATGAAGGAAGCTTTGTGGTCGGAGAAATAGACTGATATATGTTCGACTTGGTACACCAATGCTTGATTCTCAAAGACGAGATCTATACAAGTGCCTCGCGAGGTTGTCACAGCAGTGGGACGCGTTACGAGCGAGAGGAACGGGATGTTCTCTGATTGCCACCGCACAGGGGTTGCATTGGAGGAGGAGCGAAGAAAGGAATTAAGTTCGAGCCGGCGCTTTGACAACCGGAGACTCGCAGGAAGAGGGGGGAGGGGGGCGGCGTGTACACCCAGCGGCAAACGATGGGGGCAGAAGCGCGCGCAGCAAGCGGACAACACGATAAAGGGAGGAGGGAAGAGATAGCAGCGACTGACTGATGCCGCTGACGCCGATAGTGAGTCAACCCCAGCTGCGGAGTTGGTTTCAGGGACAACGCCGCCGATGCCGACACAAACAATATGATACCCTCGCTTCCGCAGCGCTAAGAACCAGGCCTAGCCGTGGGAAGGTGGTCACGTATTCGTCGACGTGCCGGGGCCTACGTGAAATAACCGGCGCGTCGGCAACTGAAGAGCACCCTATCCGCCACACAAGAACAGGGGGGGGGGGGGGGACCCTTTCCTCCTCTTTCTGCATGGCGGCGACGGTGTTCTATGCAGTCACGTTATCTTGACTCTCTAGCGGCGTCAGCGGCATCCAGCGGTATCAGTCGGTCGCTGCCAGCGCTGGGGGGATGAAAGGGGGGCGGAGCTGGTTACGAGGCCGACGACAACGCCAACGACGACGCGAAACCCAGGAACGGACGCCAAAGAGCTGCGCTCTAAAACGGCAAAACACACGAAATCGCCGGCTTCATTCCTTCCGACCCTAGCGTAAACACAACACTCATCCGTCGGTTTCCTTTGGCGATCGCACGGACTGAAGAGGTCAGGAAGAGTACAGCTGCTTGTTGCGTTAGACAAATAGCTTTGCAGGTGCTGAATAGCTCTTGCAATGATCACAATAAACCACAAAAAAAAAAGCTGTAGGCTTAGCTTGGTTATGCCTGGAAGATTGCGAAAGCAATACCCTTGGCTGCGCCTTGGTTCGGCTGATGGTGTGGACATGGTTGTCCTTTGTTAAACTTATGGCTATACATCATCCGACATAGCGCACGGCGGCGCGCCGACCACTGCGAGGAGCCGAGCTGTAGCCCCATTTATCCTCCTAGCGTAACGTCACACCAGCGAGCGCTTTCTCTCGTTAGCGCCGCAGCAGCGGCGCGCAAGGCTTCGCCTCCACTACGCCTCCACCATCGATGCCGCGAGCTGGGGCCCCGTCTCTCGGTCTGGCGTGACGTCACACGGTCACGTGACGCGCAGCTGTGTAAGGAGGCGCCACGACCACCGATGGGCCGAAAGTGCGAGCAGTATTGCTTTCGCAATAAAAAAAACATACAGGAATGTACACAATGCTGAAGTGGTTTGTGAGGGTTGCTTATCCCTCGCGTGCGTGGTACGGCTTCATGCGTACTACGTGGACGACTTCAGCACGGGGATGGCGTCGGTTTGAACCAGGATCAGAGCTTTGAGGCACCACCTCGTAGTTCACATCACTGAGGCGGCGTACAACTTCATAGGGGCCGAAATAGCGGCGCAACAATTTCTCTGAGAGCCCACGGTGTCGGATAGGTGTCCACACCCACACGCGTCGCCTGGTAAGTATTGGACATTCCGTCGGGTCCGGTTGTAACGGTAGGCGTCGGTATTCTGCTGGGTGCAGATGCGATTCCGAGCAAGCTGGCGAGCTTCCTCGGCTTTCTCGATGAAATCTTCAGTGGTGTCATTCCTTGTGGCTCCGTGGTCTACCGGGAGCATGGCGTCTAAGGGGGTTGTAACGCGACGTCCGTAAACAAGCTCGAATGGTGTAAACTCGGTGGTCTCCTGCACAGCGGTATTGTAAGCAAACGTGACGCATGGCAAAATTTCATCCCATGTTTTGTGTTCCACATCAATGTACACGGAGAGCATGTCGGCTAATGTTCTGTTTAGGCGCTCTGTTAAGCCGTTAGTTCGGGGATGATAGGCTGTGGTCTTTCGGTGGTCGGTGTGCGTCAGTGTGACGACTTGTTGCAATAACTCCGCTGTAAACGCTGCACCGCGGTGTTATGATTGGGGGTTCAATCCCATGGCTCGTGATCCGTTGTCAAGATTGTAGTCGGGCATAAATTAGAAGGTAGCTGGCCCATGCGTCGTCCAACTTATCCACGCTGAGGATGTTGATGAAGGGAAGGACTGCTTCTCATCGAGAACGAGGAATATGGGTTTATTTACACTATTATATCAGTCTAACATGACTGTTTGAGAAAGTACATCAGTCTAACATGACTGCTTGAGAGAGAGTGTCCTGGGCAGCCGCACAACAGCGGTTTTTGAACGCTCGGTCCTCTCCCGATACCCAGGTGACGGAAACGGCCGTCCAAGCACCGTAGGTGAGTTGACGAGGCACCGTAGGGGAGACGACCCGGCACCGTAGGGGCATTTATTCCACGAACTGCAGCGCGCCCGCCGGCCGCCCATTGTCTGGCGTCTTGGTCGGCGCGTGGGAAGGGGTCTCAGTAGACGTTCCCGCGGCTCAGTAACAATAGTTGGTCCGCCGAGCCCGTTTAGTTACAATGGCGACTTCGTCAAACTCGGCTCCAGCGACGGAGAGTCGAGGACGCACGTATTGTTGTTCACACACAGACGACTTAGTCACGCCGTGGCTAGAGGTGTGCGGCGACGCTTCCGGAATGTTGCCGCCACAGTCGCAACTGGCCGGCAAAACTTGCAATGCAGCTGGCCGTTCTTAACAGCGGTCAGTAATGAGTACAGCGGGTGCACCGTGACGAAGCACGATGTTGTGGACGAAGAAGCTGGCGACTTCAGCAGCAGTCCCCCGTGGCACAGCTTTCGTCTCCGCAAAGCGAGTTAAATAGTCAGTTGCCACGATTATCCACTTATTTTGCAAGGATGACGCGGGGAACGGCCCAAGAAGGTCCATTCTCACTTGCTGGAACGGCGCCGGAGGCCGATCCAAAGGCTGAAGGAGGCCGGCAGGCTTGACGGGTGGAACTTTACGCCTCTGACAGTCACGGCGCGTTCGCACATAGCGCTGAACCGACGAAAATAGGTGCGGCCAATAGTATTTTTGCCGTATGCGCGCTAATGTCCTCGCGAAGCCTAAGTGGCCGGCACAGGGATCGTCGTGACACGCCTGTAAAACTTCCTCGCGCAGTGCCGTCGGGACGACGAGAAGGAACGTTTCCTGGCTCTTCTCGAAATTTTTCTTGTACAGGACGTCGTTTCGCAGGCAGTACGACGTCAATCCTCGTGAAAGTGGGCGTGGGACAACAACGTCAGCTCCCTCGAGATATCGGATGACTGGAAGCAGCTCAGAGTCTGCACGTTGATAGTCAGCCATGCGCACTACGTCGACGACACCAAGAAACGGCAAATCTAGCTCCAAGTCGGAGGATGTCAAGGGAATAGGAGAACGTGACAAGCAGTGAGCGTCGCTATGCTTATGGCCGAATCTGTAGACAACAGTTATGTCGTATTCCTGGAGGCGGAGGCTCCAACGAGCGAGCCGACCTGACGGGTCTCGTAGATTGGCAAGCCAGCAGAGCGAGTGGTGATCACTGATCGCTCGAAATGGCCGGCTGTATAAGTAGGGTCGGAACTTGCTGATGGCCCACACGACTGCTAAGCATTCTTTTTCGGTCATTGAATAATTAGCTTCTGCTTTTGTCAGACTACGAATCGCATACGCAATTACACGTTCTGCGCCATCTTGCCATTGAACCAGAATGGCCCCGAGCCCTACGTTGCTGGTGTCGGTGTGTATTTCAGTTGCCGCGGTGTCATCAATATGCGCCAGCGCTGGAGCGGATTGAAGGCGTTTACGCAATTCGGTGAAGGCCTGCTCTTGGTCTTCCGTCCACGCAAAGGGCACATCTTGTCGCGTCAGTCTCGTGAGCGGTTCAGCAATCCTTGAGAAGCCTTCAACGAAATGACGGTAGTATTTAAGTGCAGAGGCCCAGGAACCGCTGAACAGCCTTTTTGTCTTTAGGACGAGGAAACCCGGCAACGGCAGCGAGTTTTTCTGGGTCTGGTCGTACTCCTTGGGAGCTGACCACGTGGCCTAGAAACTTGAGTTACTGGAAGCCAAAGTAACATTTTTCAGGCTTGATGGTGAGGTTGGCCTTGCGTATTGCGGTAAGGACACTTCGTAGCCGGGCGAGATGTTCATCGAACGTGCTGGAAAACACAACAACGTCGTCTAGGTACACTAGACACGTCTGCCACTATAGTCCAACGAGTACAGTGTCCATCATTCGTTGAAACGTAGCAGGAGCGGAATAGAGACCGAAAGGCTACACGTTAAATTCGTACAGACCATCGGGAGTCACGAATGCGGTTTTTTCACGGTCACGCTCGTCCACTTCGATGTGCCAGTAGCCTGACTTTAGGTCTAACGAAGTAAAGAACTGAGCATGACGCAGACGGTCCAAAGCGTCATCGATTCGTCGCGGAGATAAACGTCGCGTTTGGTGACTCGGTTAAGCCGTCTGTAGTCAACGCAGAAGCGGAGTGTGTTGTCTTTCTTTTTTACTAGTACGACAGGCGATGCCCACGGACTTGTCGACGGCTGGATGACGTCATCATTTAGCATTTCTTGAACTTGACGCGTCAGGCAGGGAGATACGATCTCTCCGATGCTATTCACAGCGTGTTTACAGGAGGTATTCAGAGACCTGCATTGGGAAGAATTGGGGATAAGAGTTAATGGAGAATACCCTAGTAACTTGCGATTCGCTGATGATATTGCCTTGCTTAGTAACTCAGGGGACCAACTGCAATGCATGCTCACTGACCTGGAGAGGCAAAGAAAATCTGCTGAAAACTAAAGTAATGTTTAACAGTCTCGGAAGGGAACAGCAGTTTACAATAGGTAGTGAGGCACTGGAAGTGGTAAGGGAATACATCTACTTAGGACAGGTAGTGACTGCGGATCCGGATCATGAGACTGAAATAATCAGAAGAATAAGAATGGGCTGGGGTGCATTTGGCAGGCATTCTCAGATCATGAACAGCAGGTTGCCATTATCCCTGAAGAGAAAAGTTTATAACAGCTGTGTCTTACCAGTACTCACGTACGGGGCAGAAACCTGGAGGCTTACGAAAAGGGTTCTACTTAAATTGAGGACGACGCAACGAGCTATGGAAAGAAAAATGATAGGTGTAACGTTAAGGGATAAGAAAAGAGCAGATTGGGTGAGGGAACAAACGCGAGTTAATGATATCTTAGTTGAAATCAAGAAAAAGAAATGGACATGGGCAGGACACGTAATGAGGAGGGAAGATAACTGATGGTCATTAAGAGTTACGGAATGGATTGCAAGGGAAGGAAAGCGTAGTAGAGGGCGGCAGAAAGTTAGGTGGGCGGATGAGATTAAGAAGTTTGCAGGGACAACATGGCCACAATTAGTACATGACCGGGGTAGTTGGAGAAGTATGGGAGAGGCCTTTGCCCTGCAGTGGGCATAACCTGGCTGATGATGATGATGATGATGATGATGATGATGATGATGATGATGATGATGATGATGATGAACTTGACGCTTAATCGCCTCCCGCTCCATAGGTGACACACGATACGGTTGCTGACGAACAGGCCGCGCCGACTCCTCTGTAACGATCCGGTGTTGCGTAACGGAAGTGCGCTGGACTTTGGATTCCGTGAAAAAACAGCCGGAGAATTGTCAGTAGGCCCAGCAGCTGATCCTTCTGTACATCTGCTAAGTCAGCATTAATGTGCACGCGGGTATTCAGGCTGGCGTGAGTTGTTGCATCCGGTGAAGTCACTTGTAATGTGCCGATGTCTGAGAAGTCAGCAATGTCGTTCAGGAATGCCACAGATGTACCTTGAGGGACGTGCTGATACTCATAGCTGAAGTTTGTCAACAAAACTTGCGAGCACTTATGCTGTATTCGAACAAGGCCCCGGGCGATGCAGATGTGTCTTTCGAGCAGCAGCGGGACATTTGCCTCGGCAATATACCCTCATAACCGTCGAATGCGTCGCAGGTGACGAGGGTCAATACGCTGCTCCTTGGCGGCACCGTGATGTTCCCGTCAACAATCCTCAAGGCGTTGACATACGTGTACCCAGCGCTGCTCCCTGCTAAGGCCTGCGCCGTCGAAAACGTTACCCGCGACTTTTGTAAGTTAATCACAGCTCCATTAGCCTGCAGAAAGTCCATTCCCAGAATTAGGTCCCTCGAACAGCTTGGGAGGATAACGAAATCTCGGAGGTACGTAAACCCACGAATGCTCACTCGCGCTGTGCATCTTCCTACCGGGGTTAGCAGATGGCCTCCTGCAGTGCGAATCTGCGAACCAGTCCACTAGGTAGAAACTTTCTTCAGCTTGCAGGCAAGGTCCATGCTCATAACTGAGGTGTCCGCTCCAGTGTCGATTAACGCCGTCATTTCTTCGCCGTCTATGGTGACGGGAACGTTCGACGTTAGTACTTCTCGTAAGGCGTTTGACTCCGTCTGTACGTCTGCGTCGTTCTGTTTTCGTCGTTGTCGTTGTAGTGGAGGATCTTGCGTACGGTCGTCGTCAGCGGCCTTACCTCCGGAGGTCGCTGAACTCTGTTTTCCCGACCCGCCGGGCTAGACGAGCGGCGTCCCAGAGCCCTGCGAGTAAAGGCTTGGCTTGGTGATGGTGACCTGTAAGGAGCAGGAGACGACGAACGGGGCTCCTGCCATCGCTGATCAACATTGCGACGATTCGCGACGAAACTCTCTATTTCCGGCGGCCGCTCACCAGGTCGTGGACGAAGTGCATTCGGCGAGAATCCACGGAGCCCCACATGACGATAAGGACACATTCTGTAGATGTGTCCGGCTTCGCCACAATGAAAACAAAGGGGCTTGTAGTCTGTGATGCGCCAGACGTCTCTCTTCCTAATCATTGCTTCGGCGATGTACGGTGGGCAGCGAGGCGGCCTGAAGCTTACGTCCATTTGTTGAGTGGGGTGTACCATGCTGCACGCACTTGAGGGTGGCGGACGGCGTACTGCTTCAGCGTAACTCATTTCGGCGTGCGGTCCCTGCTGTGGTGCCTCGTTCTGTCCAGGAATATGGACGGCCTGTCGGACCTCGGCGCGCACCATTTCCGCAATGGAAAGTTGTCCCACATGGGCAGTGGTCGTCTGCATCTTCTGCAGTTCCTCCTTGACGACAGCCCTGATGAGTTCTCGCAAGGCGCCAACGTCGTTACCGAGGGTAACGGCAGAGAGCTTCCTTGAAATCATGGCGTCGTGGTTGTTTTGCCTGGCCCGCTGTTGAAGGGCCTTTTCGATAGTAGTGGCTTCGTCATGGAACTCTGCAAGTGTCGTCGGCGGATTTCGAATTAGGCCAGCAAAGATTTCCTCTTTGACGCCGCGCATGAGATGGCGCACCTTCTTTGTTTCAGTCATCAAAGGGTCCGCACGTCTGAAAAGCCGATTCATGTCTTCTACGTACGCAGTCACTCGCTCATTCGGGCCTTGAATTCTTGCCTCCAACGCTAACTCAGCTCTCTCCTTCCTGTCCGCCCTGGCGAAGGCATTGAGGAACTGTCTACGAAATTCTTCCCATGACGTCAGTGTCGCCTCGTGGTTCTCAAACCATGTTTTCGCGGAATCCTCAAGAGCGAAGTACACGTAGCGTAGCTTACGCTCGTGGTTCCAGTCGTTGAGGTTGGCAACCCGGTCAAAATGGTCAAGCCAGTCGTCGGCGTCCTCTGAAGCACTTCCGTGGAACAGATTCGGCGTCCGGATGTGATTGACGACAACGTGCGATGCTGCAGGAGTGGCAGGAAGTGGTTGGTTCGTCATTCTAGTTCGTGCGGGTAGCAGACCGTGCTGTGGCTGGAGTCCCTGGAGACGCCGGCTGGCACGTACGTGCACAGGGGTAAGCTCGGCTGAACTACTCGCCGGGTTTAGGTCTGGGGTATGCTGCGGAGATGTTAACATCGACCTCCACCAGAAATGTCACCCAGCTATTACAACTAAAACAGTTTACCACCGACAGATTGGCAAAAAAACGTCTGCCTTTTGCGATGGCTGGTCCTCGGAGAGCGCGCGCGCAACCACGAATTTCGTCGTTCTCGCCTTAAGGGTCCCGTGTCATCACGTGCAACCTTATTTTGCGTCAATATTACGCTTTTTAAAACATTATACAAACGCTTTTCTTTTCGTATATCTGCCAGAAAAAGTGCAGGGTAATATTCGACAGGACGTCTTTCGTATATAAAATATCCACAATGAGACTTCCGACGGATGCGATTTCGTATACTGTGGCAGAGCATGCATGAGTCGGATGTTCTAATGACCAAGGTATTTTTACATGGGAGCTATAGGTTACCTGGGAGCTAGGTCACGTGGGCGCCTGCATTCAATGTGCAGTCTGCCATTTGGGAAGTGGTGTCATGTCCAGAAGGCCCTTCGTCTTGCGCAAGACCGATTTATGAAAACACCATACGTGAAAACATATAAAGTGGACAGCAGCTTTGATGGACGAGAACAAAGAAACCTATATAGTATTGTCTATTGTAAGCCGTTCCATGGTTTCAGACAGACATTTATAACTATATTAAGCAAAGCTGTATAGGTATAACTATACTGATTAAAAAAAGATATTCCAATTAGTCTATACATTTATTGCGACGCACTACAGCGTATGCATCCATGTTAGCCGTTCCATGGTTTCAGACAGAAATTTATAACTATATTAAGCAAAGCTGTATAGGTATAACTATACTGATTAAAAAAGGATCTTCCAATTAGTCTATACATTTATTGCGACGCACTACAGCGTGTGCATCGATGTTAACTTTTCCCCATGCAAGTGCTTTTGTGGTGCTGCCTTAGACGTGTCTCTGAATTTCTCATCTTTGACACGGATAGATCGCACCGTTTATTCAAAATTTACTGACGACAGACACCGCTGGCTTCTCGGCCGCAAGCGCCGCGTACAACTCCAGACGATGTCACCCAGCTGCAGCGACTAGTCGAAAACATGGAGGGAAAAGAAGAACGGTAGAAAAGTCTCCCGCGCTTCTCGGCTTGCCTTCCCTTCTTTTTTCTTCTTTCGCCTCCTAGCTCCATACTGCGGTTACCCAACCACGCTACCCGGCCTTGGGCTCGGTTCTCCCCTCTTGCCCGAATTCTTCCCTGCCTCTGGACTGTTTTCCTTTACTTCTTTTTAAAATTTTCCCTTATCCCGAATCGCCAGAGGCTATATCAGCTTGTCGTTGGAACTATGCATGCGCGTTTGCTAGCTTTAAAATAATCTATCATTTACGTTGCTTGTTCGCTCGCGCTCAAATTTCGCAGTGACGTCGAATTCTTTATTCTTGCACTCCTCACAGAGTATTTAATTAGTATCTCTGCTGGCCATGGTTCATGCGAAAAGGCACCTCCTACCCAGTCGAACCGGGCCAGCTGCGAACGAACTAGTTTTACAGCAATACAAAGCGTTTTACCATTGCGGACAAACAAAAAATGCGGCCTTTTAGCGAAACGTGAGTTGAAACCACGAACAAGCTCATTAAAACAGAAAAAACAACTCCAGAGTCGCAGTTTGGGGCTTCTGCAGTCTGCATCAGCTGCGGTAGCATGCAAAATGCTTGTTATTATTGTAGTTATGTACTTAGTGCAATATATTTCATGCTATCTAAAAAAATTACTGGATTCAAAGTTCAATCGGGAACTAAAGCCGGCCCGATGCATTGCCGGCTTGTCGTACCGACCAGCGTGTGGCGCGCTTGGCGTCCACTCGTGCTCTGACGGAGGCACAGCCTGTGTGGCCGGTCGCGTACCGATCTAGCTGGAAATAGACGTCGGGCACTACCACCTGCCCGTCTCAAGAAGCTGGAGCTGCAGCGTCGGGCCGCGATTAGGCTCTGCCTGGGCGCTCCCCGCAACTCTCAAGTCGCTGCGACCTTGGCCGAGGCGAGAGCATGGCCCCTGTCACTCCTCCTCCTGCAACAGGGGCTACGCCATGTTGACCGCATCCATCATGGCCCAGACGGCAGTGCCCTGCTGTCCCGACTGCGCTCACTGCCCCATCCACAGATGGGAAGACTGTGGGCTGTACGAGGAGGTGATTGGGAGGCCTCCAGCGAACGCACCGCTGCCTCCTCCCCAGAAACCACCCATACTCATCACCACAAAGCTGCCCGGCGTTTGCAAACTGTGCCCCCCGACTTGTGCCCTTCAGCAGACGGCTGCCTCCCTCCTACATAAGGACCAAGGAGGACACTTGCAGGTCTACGTTGACTGCTCGGTGATGCCGGACACGGGCTCGTCGACTGCTGCCTGTGTGGTGCCCGCCCTGCGGAAGAGCAGGCAGTTTCCCCTCCCCGACTATGCGACGTCAACAGCGGCAGAGGTATCAGGCCTCCACCTGGCTCTGGGCGTACTCGCGGAGGAGCTGCCAGCTACCCCAGTGACCATCTACTGCAACTGGCCTTTCTGGCCTGCAGAGGCCAGAAAAGGCCAGCCTTGGGGTCGCCCTGCTCTCTACTAGGCTGATGGCGCTCCAGGAGGCGGGTTGCTCGGTGTCCCTGCACTGGCTACCAGCCCACGTAATGATACCGGGCAACGAGGAAGCTGATGCACTGGCAAAGCGTGCGCACCACTGCGTGGTCCCGCCCAACCTGGCAGTGATAGCCAGTAACTCCACAAGCCACAGGCTGCGACGTCATCTGCTGGCCTGCGATCCGGACAAGCGGATGTCCTTGGGCCGCCCTCCACGACCACTTCCGCAGCAGGGCGTCGCACGCAGGGAGACCTCCCTCCTGCTGCGACTGAGGATTGACTGCTGCTAGATGGGGGCTTGCCGCCACCGGCACGATGTCATCGCCTCTCCAGCCTGCGCCTCCTGTGGGGAGCCCGAGACCCTGGAGCAACTCCTGCTGGCCTTCCCTGCTTACATGCAGCAGCGTGGCCACCTCCTGCAAAAGTTCCGACGCCTGGGGCTTCCTTCTGCACGGCAGGAAGACATCCTCTTCCCTGGTCGCATTGAGCTACCAGCCCTCCTAAGTGTCGTCGAGTACCTCGACTCGTGGGGGCTCTCGGCGAGACTAGGATTTTCTACGAAGACGGATAGCCTCACGGCTATCCAAACCACTCTAGGCTACTCGACCTGCCCCAACCATCTGGCTCCTGCTGGATCACTGCCCTCTGGCTTTTCACCAGATTACCATTCCTGCCGGACCCACTAGGCCCTTCCTGCCGGCCTGCTCAGCCGGTGCCATGGCGACACTTTAACCCCTTACTCTCCTATCTCCTTTGCTCCTAGTACCTCCCCCCACCCCTGTTGGCGCTGAGCCGTGCTCCCGCAAGGGCTGCAGAAAATAGCGTCAAGCTTTACCTTTTCCTCTGAAGAACCACTTCTCTCTTGATGTCCTTCCCTTTTCTCCTGCAAGCGGTCGCTACACAAGATACGAGAATGTTTCCATGAAACAACGGTTTATTGACTGCATGTCTGCCGGACAGTGGGCTGCCCTGACAGCACTGAGAAAACTCGGTCCCCCGTGCAGCGGTGGGCCGGTGCGCTTGAAATCCCAACACCATAATTGGGAGCCGATGGCGATGGCACAGAAAAGCATCCATCGGTCATAGCCGCTAAGTGGTGGTAAACCTACCGCCGTTTTCACAGGCATTCTCAAAAGACACACACGGATGCCAAACATTGACACTCAAACCGGATCGGCATTATAGCGCCGCCCAATTTCCGTGACTGAGACGGTCGACGGGACATGTGGGAAGTGCATGGGCATTAGCGGTGGCGGTGACCTCAAGCACCCCCTACCTTTTATCTTCACGCCCGTCTCCCCGAACGCTCCCCTTCAGCTCGGACCGTCTACCCTTTTGTTCCGAGTGAGGGTGCAGATCTGGTGCCTTTTTTACGGCGCAGCCACTAATCCGTTTTCTTTCCACGCGTGGGTGTTTCCTGCGTCCCCTCTTCGCGGAACCCACCTGCGTACTCAGTTTCCGGTTATTGGCTGATACAGCAGCATGTGAAATCGTCCTGCGCTTTGCTTAAGTCGCCTACGTGGTTCCACTTCTGAAAAGAGGCAAACCCTCATCCGAACTCTCGTCCTACCGGCCTGTTTCACTCACATCCGCCGCGGGAAAAGTTTTCGAGGCCATGGCCCTCCGTCGCATCGAATGGATTTCTGCCGCACTGGACTTCCTGCCTCCTGAACTCAGTGGCTTTCGACGATAACGTTCGACATCTGACTGCCTCGCCGATGTCATCTCCACCCTTGAGGACGCCAAGCACCGCGGAGAAGCAGGGTGTCTTGTTATTTTGGATGTGCTGAGCGCTTTTGACTCTTTACTGCACGTTTCAATCACAAATGCCCTTCGCGCAATGAGTGTCTGCGACCGCCTCCTCTCCTATGTTGCCGCTTTTCTGAATGGCGGCAGTTCTCGTGTTCGAATAGGCGGCTCATTAACTGCGCCCCGTCCTGTCTTCACTGGTGTTCCCCAAGGCAGCGTACTCAGCCCCTTTCTGTTTAACTTGGCTATCGCTCGCAAGCAGGTACTTCGTTCCGCGCGTTCTACCTCATGAAGTCCGCATCATGCTGACGACGTAGCCCTTTTCGCCACCGGACCCACTTCCCGCGGCCGGCAAGTTCGTCAAAGCATTCAATGCGCCATCAATGCAGTTGAAAACTTTCTTTCTGGCATAGGCCTCAACCTATCACCTACCAAAACGGAGGCCCTACTCCTACACCCTCGTCTTAAAGCGCGCTTTCAGGTTCCTCGACTCAGTCTATATGCGGCGTTTCTCTCCCGTGGGCTCGCAAAGTTCGCTACCTTGGCGTCCTTATCATAGAATAAAGAACCAACTGTCCTTATAGACCACCGTCTTAGCTTCAGAGCGGCTGTGGCCGCTCTCGGCAAGACCGCCATCAAAGTTGTCAGTGCCGCGCGTTCCCTCCTAGCTCGAGGCCGTGGATGTTCTCCGCAACTTTCTCTCAGAGTATACAATGCGGTTTCCTCCTCGAGAATCCTATACGGTCTCCCCTCGGCCTCTCTCAAACCTGCTTAGTGGCAGTCACTCAACATGCAACACAGAACAGTCATCCGCCAGATTTATGGCCCCCGCACACTTCTTAAATAGGGCCCAGTCTGGCGGAAGCCAAAGACTTCCCCCTCTCACTTAGAGCGGAATGGCGCGTCCTAAACCACGTCGAGCGACTACAACGCACGCCGCAGGGGCAAAAGCTCGTCACGCGCTTTCACTCTCTCCCCCACTCTGGCATGGAACGGTGCGCATCTGACTTTCACTCACTTGTGAAACTCGCCCCCGACTGTGGCTGGCTTCCGGCCACCCCCTATCGCCCGCTTGACATCCGTACTACAGTACCCTGGGTGAAAAGCAAGCGGAACACACCCACCTGCGTGATTCTTCACGAGATCGCCGCCACCTTTGAGGAGCGACTGTCGGGCCGCATGCTCGTTTTCACCGACGGCTCGGTTTTCAATGACGGCCCCTCATCCGCAGCATGTGTTATTCCCGAACTTTCGCTGCATAAGGCGTGCCGCCTCTGCCGCGGTTGTTCCTGAACGCTTGCCGAACTTGCTGTCCTTAACCTGGCTGCCGATTTACTTCTTGAACGCCTCCCCCCGTCAGTCGCCATACTCACGGAATCCCGCGCGGCGCTACTCACTGTTGCATCTGGGTCGCAAGCCCCAAGGGTAGCGTTGGCCTGGCGGCCTGGGGCACAGCTGGAAGCATCCGAAGGTCCTGGCAAAGGATGAGTCGACTGCTAACAGAACAACTTGTTTATTATAGCATCGCAAAAGAGCGGCCGGTCAGGTCGACCGAAGTGGAGAGACGGGAGAGCACGTTACTCGACGGAAGAAATCGGAGCCCCTCTCGGCGTCCGTGGGCTGCTGCTTTTATACTCTCGGAGTCGAGGGCAAGGAGGAACGGTTCGCGATGAGGCGCACGTGACGGCGCCGCACGGACACGTTGAGACTAGAAGTGACGCATCCGCCGGACCGGCGCCGGTCAGACCTCCTCGCTTCACAGTTGGGGAGCTCCTCTCTCCGGCTGCCGCGCTTTGACAAGCGTGGGCACCAACATGCACACACACACGCACACACGAAGACACGTGGCATTGAAACATGCCTGGACGCGCATGGCAGGAGGCGTTGCGGCAGCGCTGAACGGGCCAAAATGTCCGCCGCTTTGAACGAAACCCCGGCGTCCGTTGCATCCGCGCCGGCTATACCGCGCTTCGTAGGCGAAACGTAACAGACCGCCCCGCCGGGAGAAGGAGATCCCGATGGTCAGGGGATTGCATCCGCTGTCCGGAGGGATGTCGCTCGATGATGCTCATAACCGAATTCGGTCGTCCCTGGCGTTTCTTGAGCGCAGCGCACAGAGAAGGCCTCGTTCTCACGTTCAGGTTCACACAGGACACTGCAAAGTGACTTCGGGAGAGTTGCCATTTTTGTTCTCGTTCCCAGCAAGCGTTAGAACTACGCCGAAACTCAACCGCTCAGTCAGCAAGCACGACACAACTCTCACTAAGCCATGCCAGGCTCTTTCCCCTTTTATACTACTGCCTAGTTCCTTACAGTAGTCTAGCAGCACTCAGAACGCGTCCACAAATTGGAAAATTGCACTAGAAAGCACGTCATGACTTTGAAACACTAAACAAAAGCAATATGTTAAAAATCCTGCCTCAGGAAGAAATACATGAGTAACAAATAACTTTGAGGCTGATTCCTACGTTAGGGGACTCGACTTAAGCCATCGGCGTTACCGTTGAGACTCTCCTTTTTGTAACGCACCTCAAAGGAATATTGTTGCAAAGCGAGGCTCCAGCGCAGGAGGCGGCCATTTTTGGAAGAGATGGTCTGCAGCCATTGGAGAGGGCAGTGATACGTCTCGAAGCATGCGAAGCGGAGACTGCAGCGAGCGACCGTACACTAGCTCAGCTGGCGAAAACCCCGTAGCCGCATGCGGCGCGGTCCTCAATGCAAACATCACCCCCGGCAGACACAGCTCCCAGTCAGTTTGTTGTTCAAAGTACAATGCTCTCAACACGCGCTTCATGACGGAGTGGAGCTTCTCAACGGAATTCGACTGTGGGTGGTACACTGAGCTGTGTAACAGCTTTACCCCACACCTTTCGAGAAAGGCTGTCGTCAAAGCGCTAGTAAACACTGTGCCCTGATCTGACTGGATTTCCGCAGGAAAACCAACTCGCGCAAATATGGACAGTAGTGCATTGACTATCTCAATTGAGCTGAGTTCTTTAAGCGGCACTGCTTCAGGGAACTTTGTCGCTGGGCAGATCACAGTCAAAATGTGTCTGTACCCCGTGGTTGTTACCGGCAGAGGTCCCACTGTATCAATAACGAGCCGTCTAAAAGGCTCCGTAATGATAGGTACCAACTTCAACGGCGCCCTCGATTTGTCCCCTGGTTTGCCCACCCGCTGACAGGTGTCACATGTCCTCACAAAGTGTTCCGCGTCACGAAAACACCCTGGCCAATAGTACTCTTGCAAGAGACGGTCCTTTGTCTTCTTAACTCCTAGGTGTCCGGACCACGAACCCCCATGCGACAAGCGCAACAGATCCTGACGGTAGCACTGAGGCACGATCAGCTGATCGAACTCCACTCCCCTGCGGTCTAGATACTTCCGGTACAGGACCCCACCTCTTTCCACAAAACGAGCATTTTTCTTGGCGATACCTTCCTTGACATTGCAGCGCATGTTTTCTAGGCTGCCATCCTTTTTTTGCTCGGCTATCAAAGCCGACCGGCTGACTTTTAGCAACCTGTTGAGTCCATCTGACGTAGGCGCGATGAGCAAATCTGCAGATAGCTCTTCTAACTTTCCCGTGTCGGGCATTTCCTCTCCAGTATCTGGTGCCTTCAACGCTACAGGCTCAATCTTATTCAGTTCGGACGTGCTCTGAATATCAGCTTGCTGCGCCTCCGACCCTTTCTCATTGTTCGACAACGTCGGCCCCGCAACTACCGCCTTTGCAGCGAGCTCCCGAACTCTCGATCTGGTTAAGGCCTGAACGCTAGCCTCACCAAACAAAAGCCCCCTCTCGCGCAGGAGGTGATCGGACCTGTTCGAAAATAGGTACGGGTACTGGGAGGGGCAGCATAGATGACACTGCGGCCTCCGTCTCAAGTGCTCCGAAAGGTCCTTCAATAAGCACTTTTGCTACGGGCAGACACACGCTATGAGCTTCCACGGCTTGCTTGATCCATGCGCACTCGCCCGTGAACATATCGGGTTCTACGTAAGAGGGGTGAACTACATCCATTGTAGCTGCGGAATCACGAAGCACTCGGCACTCTTTCCCGTTCACGAGGAGGTCTCGCATGTAAGGCTCGAGAAGCTTCATGTTCTCGTCAGTGCTGCATAATGACAAAAACACGACTTTTGTTTTTGTTTCTGGACACTGCGCCAAAATGTGACCCGGCTTCTGGCCCGTATAACACACGCGCACTTGCCTCGTCTCGAACCGCTTTCTGCGTTCGGCTTCGGCTGCCGCCGTCTCCTTACGTTCGGTCGGACTGCTTTCACTCGCATCCGCACTACGTGTGTCCCCCCTTGCTCCCATGGGTGTGAACTTCGGCCTCTCAAACTTGAAGCCAAATTCACCCTTTTGACCGTCCTTAGCTCCGCGAGCCCGACGCGTCACAAACTCCTCGGCTAGCTCGGCGGCTTTAGCCACCGTACTAACGTCTGGCCTATCCAAGACCCAGTACCGCACGTTCTCAGGTAACCGACTATAAAACTGTTCCAGCCCGAAACACTGCAGAACTTTCTCGTGGTCACCAAACGCTTTCTCTTCTTTGAGCCACTCCTGCATGTTTGACATAAGGCTGTAGGCAAACTCTGTATATGACTCACTTCTGCCTTTCTCATTTTCCCGAAACTTCCGACGGAACGCCTCCGCTGACAGCCTGTACTTTTTAGCAGACTCGATTTCACTTGGTCGAAATCCTCTGCCTCCTCTCTCTTCAAGCGAGCGACTACCTCGGCCGCCTCGCCGGGTAACAAAGTGAGCAAGCGCTGTGGCCACGTTGCCCGAGAGAACCCCTGCTTCTCGCACGTTCGCTCAAAGTTAACCAGGAACAAACCAATGTCCTCTCCAATCTTAAACGGCCGCATCAGGTCAGTCATCTTGAACGATACTCGTTCTCCTGCACCGTGTGCCTCACTTCCATTACGAGCGCGTTCCATCTCTACCTCGAGACGCTTCATTTCCAAAGCGTGTTGACGGTCGCGCTCCTCTTTTATTGCGAAGCATTACTACTTTAGGTCGCACTTCAGCCCGTTCCGTGGCGAGGCGGTGGTAGGCACCATTGACCTTTTGCGTGACCTCGCTGCGTGACGTCACACCACGTGACCTAGAGTGACGTCACACCAGCTGTGTAAAAACGGGGCCCCATCTCACGCCGTCGCGAGGCGAGGCGGTAGCCACCAACGGCGGCCTAACTCCCGCTCCTCTCACCAGGGGCGTGGCGCGGCGCCCGAGTCATCCTCGCGTGTCGCGACATCAGCAGCGGCCTCCTCGCAGCCGCCGACGTTCGGCGGGTGTCGAGCATCGAGAACGTCGTCATGCGCTACTTGGACCTCTCGTCCTTCAGCTCGATACGGGCGTTCGCCAACGGCGTGCTCAAGTCCGAGATGCACCTGGACGTGCTGGTGCTTAGATGATTCACTGTAAGCCGTAACACTAGCATAACCCAAGACTACCACCAGCCATACTACCAGCTGATCCGAGAATAACGCACTATTGCTTCGCAATCACCAGGCTTAACCAAGCTAAGCCACGGCTGTTTTTCTTTCTCTTTTTCTTCTTTACCTTCGC
Organism: Dermacentor andersoni; assembly: GCF_023375885.2. Lineage (NCBI taxonomy): Eukaryota > Metazoa > Arthropoda > Arachnida > Ixodida > Ixodidae > Dermacentor > Dermacentor andersoni. Next base: position 121,226 of record NC_092817.1, on the reverse strand, counting down.
GCTCGTCTTTCTCTTTTTGCTGTCTCCTGTCTTTTTGCCGTCTCCCTCTCCTCAATGGTCTCAAGGCATTCCGACAGCTCGTCATCCTCAGCTTCTAACTCAAGAATAGCCCTTAGCAGTTCTGGTTTTCTGAGTTTGTCTGAGACATCCAGACCTCTTGCACTCTCTTGCAAGCTCCAGCGATTTCGGTTTGCGCAACGACTTCCAATCCATGGCTGCTCTGAATGCTGCTTTCTCTACTGCCTACTATTGTCTTGCCGCAAACTAACCCGGCAGCAACGATAACCACAATTACCAGCTCTGTTTCTGACACTAACAAAAGCCTGGCAAAACTCAGAAGAAGAAAGTCCCGCACTCACCAAACCTCGCAGCCAAGAATTCAGCGCAGTCGTTCCGCTGCAGGCAACCAGTCATCACACAGGGCTCGTTGCACTGCTCCCGGATGGTCGTTGTGCTGCTCAGCATACAGTCGACCGCATATATCTTCGCTGCTGGCCTCCGTTGTCGCGATCTCACCACTGACAACCAGTTGTTGCATCTGGGTCGTAAGCCCCAAGGGTAGCGTTGGCCTGGCGGCGTGGGGCACAGCTGGAAGCATCCGAAGGTCCTGGCAAAGGATGAGTCGACTGCTAACAGAACAACTTGTTTATTATAGCATCGCAAAAGCTCTTTTGCGAGCGACCTGACCGGCCGCTCGGCCGGTCAGGTCGACCGAAGTGGAGAGACGGGAGAGCACGTTACTCGACGGAAGAAATCGGAGCCCCTCTCGGCGTCCGTGGGCTGCTGCTTTTATACTCTCGGAGTCGAGGGCAAGAAGGAACGGCTCGCGATGAGGCGCACGTGACGGCGCCGCACGGACACGTTGAGACTAGAAGTGACGCATCCGCCGGGCCGGCGCCGGTCAGACCTCCTCGCTTCACAGTTGGGGAGCTCCTCTCCCCGGCTGCCGCGCTTTGACAAGCGTGGGCACCAACATGCACACACACACACACACACGCACACACGAAGACACGTGGCATTGAAACATGCCTGGACGCGCATGGCAGGAGGCGTTGCGGCAGCGCTGAACGGGCCAAAATGTCCGCCGCTTTGAACGAAACCCCGGCGTCCGTTGCATCCGCGCCGGCTATACCGCGCGTCGTAGGCGAAACGGAACATCACGCTCGCCAAAGGGAGAGGGCCCCTCATCGCACAACGACTTTTTTAAAAGTTTGGTTACGCATAAGAAATGGGCTGTGATCTGATTTTCCAATGGGTTCCTTCGCACGTCGGAATCGATGGTAATGAACGAGCCGATCACCTCGCCAAAGAGGCTCACTCTCATGTCACGCCCTATACCATGCCCTATACCAACTTCGTCTCCCTGTTTGACACTGCACGCTATTAGATTCGTCGGACGATCCCACCGCTGTTACCAGTTGTAGGAGTTGTCGGACGATCTCGCCGCTGCCACCATTTGTAAGGGTTGAAGGTCGTAGAGAGGAACTCGGGAGGAACACGCAGTATTATCCACCTCAAAAGAAAGTTACAAAGGATGCGTAAAAAGAAAACCAACGTCGATGCTATAAATGAACTTTCGCAAATGCTCAGAGCAGAAATTTCTTCAGCAAGAAGCAATTTCTTCACAAATACGCTGACCAATTTTATGACACACGAGCCAAGAAAGTTCTGGCGTTACCTGGCAAAACCGGGGGCGTCTATCGACCAAATGGAAATAGACGGAGCCATAACGGATAACGCAAACTGTATCGCGAACGCCTTTAATCACTATTTCCAGTCTGTGTTCACCCGTGCTTCTACCTCAGAGTTCAATCAAGCGGAATACCACTCCCGCATGCGTGACCTTGTCATAACAGAATGCGGCATTCTTAACTTACTGCTACAGCTTGATGAAAAGAAATCGCCTAGGCCCGACGGATTACCCAATGCTTTTCTAAAGCGATACGCGCAACAACTGTCTCCCCTTCTTCAAAAATTTTTTCCCTTATCCATGGCAACAGCAACCGTGCCCGCCGACTGGCTTTGTGCGAAAGTGGTCCTGGTGTTCAAAAACAATGGGAATAGGCTCTTGGTAAGCATGTACAGGCCTATATCACTAACTAGCTCTTGCTGCAAAATAATGGAGCATGTAATTAACAAAGCAGTCATAACTTATCTGGAAAGCAACAAGCTTTTATATGTAAACCAGCACGGCTTTAGGAAGGGACTATCAACAGTTACGCAATTACTTGAAGTTACACATGACTTCGCGGCTGCTATTAACTCTGGTTTGCAAGTGGATGCCGTGTTCGTAGATTTTGCAAAGGCTTTTGATTCTGTCCCACATTGTAAATTAATTGAGAAGCTTAAAATGATTGGTATTCATTCAAACATAGTTTCCTGGATTGCAGCTTACCTCTCAGGCCGTACTCAATACGTCGAAATAAAAAATGCCAAATCCATTAGCCTAGACGTTTGCTCTGGTGTTCCACAGGGATCAGTATTAGGACCTACACTTTTTTAAATCTATATTAATGACATTTTTTCCTGTGTCACTCCAGATGTTGTACTGAGATTATTTGCAGACGACTGCGTTGTGTACACCACGGTTCGTTCACAAGATGACCAAAATTAGCTGCACTTAACACTAACTAACATTGATTCTTGGTGTAAAACTTGGGATATGAAAATAAATGTAAGCAAAACGTCATCTGTCACCATAACAAGGAAAAAAAACTCCCGTCTATTTTACTTACCTTTTATCAGGATCTGCTGTGACGCGTAATAATGAAGTAAAGTACTTGGGGGTAACGTTTACTGAAAAATTGAGTTGGGAATCCCACGTAGATAACATATGTACAAAAGCATACCGACAACTTGGATTCATCCGACGAAAATTGTCAGCTGCACCAGCGCATGTAAAACTAAACGCCTATATGACGCTAGTAAGACCCATCCTGGAGTACAGCGCCATAGTTTGGAACCCCCATCAGTCTTACCTGAAAACGAAACTTGAAAGTATTCAAAGCCTAGCACTCCGTTTTATTTATTCCTGTTACTCCCGCTACGATAGCGTGACACTTCTCCGTAAAAGTGCTAGCATCTCGACGTTAGAATGCCGACGACTAACTGCATGTATGAAATTTATTTTCCTGTTATATCATGATTGCATCAACATAACTAAAGACGTGTACCTAAAGCCACCTCACCACCGCTCCAAAATAATCAATCACGACTTGTGCATACGGCCATTTGCTACTAGATGTAATTTATTCAAGTTTTCTTTTTTTCCTCGATCCATAGAACTATGGAATAGCCTGCCCCGCCATATTCTGAATGATGTGTCAATTGATGTTTTTGTTGCGAATGTTGAATCTTTCCTTGAAAATGCTTTCGTAAATGTGTTGTAGCCATAGCCTTCTTGATTATGAGTCATGAATTGTATGATTCTACAGCTCTGCACACTTTTTGATTCTATTATTTATATAAGTTATGTATCTTTTCATTCATGTTCCGGAACACCAAACCTGTTGTACCACCTATTGTATATTCCACTCCTGTCAGAGCCTGAGAAAGGCTCACAGTATTATGAAATAAATAATAATAATATAACTAGGTGAACAGGGTTTATTTACAGGATTTACATTTGAACATGGGATACATTTACACAGTCTAGCGTGACTACCAAATGGAGCCCGCAAGACGAAGCATACAGCAAACGAGCACACAGCTCACGAGTACATTTCGAGCACACTCTAGCAGCCGACAACAGCCGCTTATAACCATTCCGTTCGACGCCATCGTTCGACGTCACCGTAGAAAGTCCTCGTGGTCGCCTTTGTGAGAAGAGGGTAGGGGTTTTACACACACACATGCCGCACAGGTTTCAGTGCTCTCTCCGAGGGCCGACGACCTTTGCAGCGCAGTCGTCGTGGTATCCATTGTCTGGCGTCCCCGTAGTCAGGTGGTCACACCCGAACCCAGCCGGCGTCTCTAAATTCCAGAGCGGACCTCGCACAACGGCCTCCGCCGCTGCACATTGTCTGGTGTCTCGAAAAGCGCATGGGGAGGTTCCGCCAATTACCTCCCCTCGAGAACTCCCCTGAGCTGACCCCTCGCCGCGTGGCTGCCGGTTATCCGCAGTTCTCTGAAGGGCGCCACCACCCCGTTTGGATCGAAACACGTGCAGCGGGCTGAAGTAACTTGCACTTTGCCACCCTGGCAGCCCATTCCTAGCAACGCCAACTGGTCTCAAATGCAGTCAGAAGCAAACACCCTGACAATCGCGTCGCCGCTGGCGTTCCACCCCGGCCGCTACCAAAACTGGGACTCTCACAGGCGGATAGGGCCCTTTTACTCCGCATTGGCTGCTTCAACACAGCGGAGCGGATCTCTCGCCATTCAGGCGCAGTCAGTTCCGTTTGCCAGAACTGCACTGCTGGCGTTGATGAAACTCTCGCACACATTTTTCTCGACTGCGCGGCTTACAGCTCAGCTCGAGAAACCATAATCGCCTCCTATCGACGCATAGGACTCCCCACAGCCCGTCCTGAGGACTTTCTATTTCCTACGGGTTTTTCGGGTTTACTCAAAAGAGCCTTTCCAGCTCTCATTGAGTTCTTTGAGTCCTCGAACCTTTACACGCGGTCATAGGCCCCGTTTCACGCTTCTTTTTATTTTATTTTCTTCACGGCCTTACGCTCGTCTCCCTCTTCCATCTTTATTTCTCTTCATTCTTTATTCCCCTTTCCCCGTGCAGTACTGTTGAGGTGACCTCCTAAGCAAGAGACAGTTACGGTACTGCACGTATCTCTTCTTTTCCCAGTTCAAAGTCACTTACTATTACTGCTCTCCAGACCTTTCCCCTCTAGATTTCTTCTTCTGGGGATACGTGAAGAATGTTGTTCACGCCACTGTGGAAGACCTCAAAGCAAGGTGAGGCTTATAGCGCGTTAAAAAGACAAGGACGAAAGTGAGACGTGACACACACAGGCGCTATTTGCAACAATCTTTATTTCGAGCAAGGGACCCATACATATATACAACTTTTTCGCGTACATCATACATGCGCTGTATGGAAAAAAAACCTTACACACTATTGCGTAGGTACGATAACTCTTTGCGGGAAAGGGCAATTGATGGTTTAGACACACAGTTATCGCCAAGCCTATCAATCATTTCTGCTTCTATAATTTCGCGAGTTATCCTACCTCGGGCTTTTCCCACAATGGAGCAGTCTCTGTATGCTGGAGCACACGTCGAGTGGTCACCATCATCCACCCCGGCGACAGTGTAGCTGCAATGCCTGCAGTGGGCGTCAAGGAACCCACCCCGCTTTTCTGCTACATTATACCGGTGTTCCTTTAAACGCTCGTTGAGGCACCTTCCGCTTTGCCCCACGTAGTTCTTCCCACACTTTAAAGGAAGGTTGTAAACAACTTCTTCCACACATTCAACAAACGGTTCCTGGTGTTTCTTTTTGCACGTGCGCTTATCAGAGAGGCCTGGTCTGGTTAGTCTGCACAGGCATTGCAATTTTGTAGAAGCTGAAAACACAACCCTAACATTCGCACGTTGGCGTCACGTCTCACTTTCGTCCTTGTCTTTTTAACGCGCTATAAGCCTCACGATGTCTTACCAACAAGCCCAAATCACTGCTTTACATCGAAGCAAGGATCATTGCTGCATGTGCTGCAATTCAACCTGCAATGCTCAAGCGAGTCTTTGATTGCATGAAAGATAGGTTGATGATGTGTGTTGCCACGAATGGCCATCATTTTGAACAGTTCCTTTAAAGGCATGTGATTGGAACAACACTTTGTGTGTATGTGTGTATGAAATACGTATAAGTCTGCTAACAAGTAGCTTGCTGAGCAGTGGCTTCCAGGACTAAAGCTTTGTTGAGTGCACTAAACTCCGGGTTCATTGAGCAGGTTGTCATTGCTGCAGTAGTAGTATTCCTTTCTTTTTTTTCCCTTCATTCGGTGAGTTATGTTCATATCTGTTTTAGTTTGCGCGTTTTCATTTACACAATTCGAGCGCACGCGTTTGAGATAGCTTTCCCGAAGAAAGCGAATTTTGACTAAACGTCGTTTTCATCCACAGCCTGAAACGGCATTTCGTCGGTGGAAGTGCATGGACACACACGTGACGCCAAACGGAATGACGAAGTAAATTTAGCGGCCCGCCGGCATTGAAGCGCTAGGCCAAAGCTGCAGACAGCAAGGAGATAACGCAAGCTCCTTGCGGCGCCGGACCAGCGGTGACCTCAGAGACGTGACGAAAGGGAGGGGGGGGGGGGGGGGTGCGACATCGACGACACAGACACACTTTTTCCAGCCAGTTTCGGTTTCAAGGAACCTGCCAAGCGGAATTGTTCGCTAGCTCCCAAATGAACTCCGCTATTCAAAATTTGATTGTTAGCATAGGTAGTGTCGGGGATGGGCCCCAAAGTACTGGTTTGCTGTAGCCACGTATTGTTGGTAATTAGAAATTAAGTTAATTAGCGTAACTTCGCTAATTGTCCACGTAAGTGCGGAAATTGCTCTGTATCTAGAGGCCGCCAATCCATACACTCGGAAGGTAAACATAACGTTACCGTTATTTATGTTTTTCTAATCTTACAAATTTGGTGCAGCTAAAAAAACCCTGTGTACACAAAACAAACAAAGGTAATACGACGGGATAAAACCAAAGGAAGCGGCCACACTGTCGCGCACACTATGAGCGTTGCCAGTTCGAAGATATTACAACACACAACAGACCGATTAAGAGTTGTTTTCTAGTGCATAGATACTTAAACAAAATTACACCCTTTTGGTCGTATCTTGCCACACAACAATAATCGTCATCTTTCTCGTCCGCATTTCCTTTCTTAAACGCTGTGAGCCCAGCCCTTCCAAGTCACGAACGGCATGCGCGTTATCTCCATGACAGAGCATTCTCGACAGGAAATTAGCGAACACAGCGTTTTCAAGAAACGAAACGCAAGCAAGACAGATGACGATTATTCTTGTGTGGCAAGATACGACCCTAAGAGTGTACATTTGTTCAAGAACGTACTCCCGATTACGTCTTTGCCAGTACAAACAGAAATTTTCCTTGTTATCGCACTTTCTATAGAACGAACACAGTGACTAGTGACGCATTAAGTAACTGAACGGGCCAGTCGAAACGAAAACGAGTAGGCGTCATCATTGTAGGGTGACTACATCTCTTTCCTTTATTTTCATTAAAGAAAGAAATGCCGATGTATTGGAAATATTCAGCAATCAAACAGCGCTCAATGTCACCATCAAACATCTACTTCGGCATATTCGCGCCATAATCACCTTTTCCCGCCGAAACGAAAACGTGCAGTCTGCCTTTTCCCGCCAAAGCCGAGGTAGCTGGCACGGTCAACGAGTTCAAGGACAGGCGTTAACGATGGCACGAGCAGCACCTTCCTTTATACTCGCTTCGTGCGACTAGCGAAGCGGCAGATCTCGTGGCTCCAGTTAACCAATAAGACAACGCCTGCACACGGCACTCAAGAGCCAGGCCGATGATTTGGCGCGCACTCAGTGCTTACAGAAGCGGCGGAGACGCCGGGCTTGGCAGTCGCTACTAACCCTCTCTCCCCTTGTGTGACTATGGTCTTGTGAAGGGATAAATTTGCCGCGCAACGGTTGCGTCATGTTATTTGGTCGTGGACCGGTTGGACATTTCGACAAGACAAGCTGCTTCCTGTTCTTCGGCAGCTTACATATCGATGTGCTCCAAAACTCTTGTGTTCCTTGTGGTGTTCGTCGACGAAACTTTGAGGGTATGTTGTGCGGAGTTGAGACAGCTGACCGGGGAAAGAAGGAATGCGGTTCGCCGGTACAAACCTTGAGAACGCACAGCAGGGCTTCTAAATGTGAGTACATATGAAACTAATATGTACACTGCTCTATTCATTGTCTCTTCGAGTTATAAAGCGCATAATTTTAAGCACTTAAATAAAAAAAGAAGCTATTGCGCTTTTGTCATCTCTCCGAACTCGCGCCCAATTGTTCGTGCTTCATCTAAACAAGAGGCGGGTATTGTAGCGGTTTTCGTAATTGTGCACGACCTCGGCGAACAGAAAGAGTAAGACCTTGTTGAGTTGATCAGCTGATGCTTGACGCCGGGCCCATTACCCTCGCGAGCTCGAGCGTGAAACTGGAGACGTACCGGAATCATCCGCCTCGCCGCCATTTTTGCCGGTTTCGTGGGGAGGGAGGGTGCCGTATTGTTTCGGATGTTTCGGAGCAGCTGTTTAGAGCTGTTCTTCTGCAGGCTTCCCGCCTTTCTAAAATATTTATTATTGCGAAAGCAATAGACAGTTTTAGTTGCACGTAGTACGTAGAGCTTCTACGTGTAAGCAGTGCGCATGAGTAGAACGTAGCGGCCGCGCGCTGGTCTCACGGACGTACGTGAGATTCAATGCTTTGCGTGCGTTTGTTGCGCACGTAGACAGCTTCGCGCGGGAGTTTCGCGAGATCACGAACAATGATAGCGGGCCGTGCGCGCGCAGACCGCTTGCATGGAAACACGGCGACAGGATTGAATCGGCTACCGCCGTGTTCACATTTCCCGATAGATGGAGCTACGTGGTCCCTCTTGGCGACCGTTGCGTACGTGTAGCTAAAAGCGTTTCAGATAGCGCGCACGTAAGGTTCGTAGGCTCTTCACGTTTGCGTACGTGAAGTCTCTACGTAACGTATAACTCAAGCTGTCTAATACTACGCCAGGTCTAACCGCTCGTCGCGTATGCCGAGGCTCCCCCAGAGCCGGCGGTGTGACGTCAGCTCTCTCCGTTGCTATGACGACGCGTGACGTCAGCTTGCTCCCCGCTCGTGGCGTGTGCAGTGCCCCCCGAGCATGCGTCGCGCCCACGGTGTACGAATGTACTGACAGGGGTAGCACACTCTCAAGTTCAACAAATGGCCATAGAGGGCGAAAAAATCGACCGCGCGCCGCTGCTAACAAAGCCGACGTAGTAGCATCACTTTCGGGATTCGTTCGTTAGTTCCAACATTTCCCGGTAGAGGCGTCGTAATAAGCGCAATTTTATCTTACAAACTTTCTCTTACAATTACCGAAGCATTTTCTTTTACATAAAAACAGGGCAAAATTATCATTGCTAATTAGATATTGTGCTCTTTGTTAGTAAGTTTATTGTTTCTTCGCCATTATAAACGCAAATAGCGTTCAGCATCATCGATCTTTCACGTGACCTCTGGCCTGGATTTAAAATTTTTACCGGTATTTCCGAGTGCACGGCGGCACGGATTCATTCGTTCATACACTCAAGACTGGTTGCTTCTTTGTTTCTAAAACTAGTTTCTTGCGCTTCGATGTCTCGCGTTGTTTAACTTGGGGTGAAGTTACGTGTTTGCAAGCGGACATGTAAGCCCGGCAGTTGGGTTTCGGTCGTGAGCCATTCGGAACAGGTCTGCATCGAAACGGGAGCTGGATTTTGCTGCGGCTGACAACGGCAATAACGGTGAGTCGTTTAACACCGCTGCTTGAATCGTTATATAATATCCGTGTCATTACCTTCCAGGCGGGCACAAGTTAACGAACTAGATCCTGCATTACATATGGGCAGTGAGGATCTCAGTTGCTGTTTCCTAAATAAACCTTTACTTGCGAGGCTGTCGTTTAGTTTACACACACAACCAGGAAAGAAAGAGCGATATCGGAACGCGCGTCTCATTTTTCATGTTATTGTAGCCGTGGTTGTAGGTGACTGAGTAGCCTTATCAATATACATATTAAACATTTTTTTCGAGTCGGCCGGCAACGTCTTTCGTCCACAAAACCGAATAATCCTTTGGTAAAATAAAGTGAAAGTACAGAATTTAACGTATTAAACAGTTGCAAGCATGATAATTCACCCATATTTCGTACTTGTTGGTTCCAAATGTTCTTGCTGTTCAGATTGGTTTACCGTAGGGCATTTATTTTTGCAGTAGTGAAGCGGTGCATCACGTTCGTGCAGAAAAATAATGCATCAGTTCTAATAGCTTCATGACTTTCATGCATTTGCTTGTGGAACTAGCAGTGTGATCACTTCTAGTGTATAAATGAACACACAAATGTTCTCATTTGTGATCTTAATAGTACTTGCGCTGTTGACATGCATTGTAGTTAGGCAGACATCAATTTTATGGACAATAGCAATATTTATTTAACATGCTGCTTAAGCACCCTAGAACAGACAGTGTACATTTGCATGTGTTCTGTAGTCGCAAATCATTACAACATATATGTCACACCTTTTTGCATTTTAAAACTTTGCTTTTTCAATTTCTGATTCAGTCAAAATTTCTGTTCCAGACATGCAGTAATGAAGACGGCACCAGTATAAAGCAACACACTCCACGCACTAAACAGAAGCTGCTGCCTGCTACAACAAGGTCATTGTGTGGACATTGGCTACTACTACAAGGTAAACAACACATGGTTCAGAAATAAATATGTTTGATATATGCTGTATTGGCTTGCTGTTTGCAGCAGATATGAATGTTTGTTCATATTTATGGTTCAGTATAATTGGTTCGAACATATAAAACACACATAAATTTGGCTAATCTGTGCTGTATCTCATGTGTCACCGTTTTGCCTCAACAGAGTCTATGCCAAGCACATCTTGGTCATCACAGGAGCTCCTATCTGCGCCAACAGGAAGGGGCTGGAGCCGAATTTGCAAGGCTTTTACACCAAGAACAAAGAAGCACATGCAGAAGAATATGAATGAGATATCAAGTCTGCAGAGGACTGTGTCAAGACTGAAAAGAGCTTCAGCCACCATTCCACCAGCACGGACATTTGGTTGAGTCATCCAGGTAACTCAAAAAGGACTTTCTAGAAATTCTTCGTCTTCAGGTGCACCTGCAACATCTGACCAAGCACGGACGACGCTGGCCAAAAGATTGAGTTCCATCAGTTTGCCCTTAATCAGCTTCCTAGCCATGTTAATTCCGTTTGTGCCAAGTGTAATTTTTCTTCTATAAATGCAAGCTTTCTCATTGCCCATTTTTGTTAGAGGTCATTCATCCTCATCCAAATATAAAGGTCAACCGATTCTTCGCTGATACTTAATACCAGTCACTGTCTAGCAGCCTAACATATCTGTAGCAGTATCTTCTAGTGTATGTTGTCATGCGCAATTCCTCTCCTGAAATAGCTGATGCAGCATCGGCATGCGTCTTGCATTAACCTATGCACATGTGCTATGCACCATTTTACTTTTCTTGATGTTTTTAGCCTTCAATGCTTGCAGAGCAGAGTGGCTTCTCTCTTGAATGCAAGCTTTCTCGTTTTCCATATTCCTAGTCTCGTTGATGATTGCTCCTCTTCCTTGATAGCCTGGGTCTTTGTGCAAGCTACAGTGAAGTGATTGATTGCAGAATCTGGTTTTGCTGCCACACTTGGCTGTGGTAACTGTGTTACGTTTCTCAGATGTGGGGGCCTGGTCAGTTGCATTGGTAAGCAGTCCCTCGAGGTAAGCATTTGCTCCTGCAGTCCGCAAAGCGACATAGACTCCCAGTATACACACACCGTAACTGGTGCGCCCCGTTCGTTCTGGCCTGCTGCAGTAATGGGCAAATTGTGCTTGTGGCTTACCTCGGCCATGATTTGCTCAAAACGGAGACCAGCATATGTGCTCACATGGTTCGAAGTGTATGAAGTTGATAGCCGTATGGGTGGAAAGGCCCGCAAGAATGGCTGCCGAAGGTGATGCCCACAAAAGCGACTTGTCCACATTGCGACAAAGTGTGAGCCACACATAGCAGCCCCCGAAAGAAAATAAATGTGCACGTTGGAAAGGAGTTAACGCTAAAATGCCGGGTAGTCCATGTCGCTGTGTTGGTTGCGGCAGCAGATGCCTGCGTCACCTGATTGCTTCGCAATGGAAGTTGCTCATCTTCAACGGCAATTGTTGGTTCAAATAGGTGCGAGACTCTGTCCAATCTGTTTGTACCGCAGGTTGTCGCTCGTTACCAGACCACCACATGTGACAAAGGCAAGCATTATGCCGTAAGATGGTTCGTAGCCAATGTATAATGTATTGTCTGAACCTCATGCGGTGACTGATTGCTGTTTAATCTTGCTGTTATGCCACTTGGTTACGGTCGCAGTTTTATGTTTTTCGAATATTGCGGCCTGGTCGGTTGCACTGGGAAGCAGCCTCTCGTAGTAAGCATTTGATCCTGCAGTCTGCACAGCGACATAGACTCCCAATTTACGCACACCGTGATTCGTGCTCCCCGTTCACCCTTTCCTGCTGCAGCCATGGGCAAATTGTGCCTCTGGCCTTTCTCGGCCACGATTAGGCATGAACGGAGACCAGCATAAGTGCTTACATGGTCGGACGTGTATGAAGCTGGGTGGAAAGGCCCGTAAAAGTGGCTGATGAAGGTGATGCCCACGAAAGCGACTTGTCCATATTGAGACAATGTGGGACACCAAGTGTGAGCCACACATTAGCGGCCTCCAAAAGAAAAGAAACATGCAGGGTGGAAAGGAGTCAATGCTAAAATGATGGGTAGTCCATGTCGCTGTGTAGGCTGCGGCAGCAGATGCCTGCGTCACTTGATTGCTTTGCACTGCAAGTTGCTCATCTTTAACAGCGACTGTCGCCGCAAACAGGTGGGACACTCTGTCCAATCTGTTTCTGCTGCTGGTTGTTGCTTGTTAGTAGACCACCACGTGCGACGAAGGCAGGCACTACGCCTGTAGGTAGGCAGCTCAATGTACCCTAAGAGACCCGTGTATGTGAATGCTCACTGTTGCCATATGGTTCGTCGCCAATGTATAATGTATTGTCTGAACCTCATGCGGTGACTGATTGCTGTTTAATTTTGCTGTTATGTCACTTGGTTATGGTCGCAGTGTTATGTTTTTAGAATATTGCGGCCTGGTCGGTTGCACTGGGAAGCAGTCTCTCGAAGTAAGCATTCGCTCCTGCAGCCTGCACAGCGACATAGACTCCCAATTTTCATGCACCGTGATTCGTGCTCCCCGTTCGCGCTTTCCTGCTGCAGCAATGGGCATATTGTGCCTCTGGCCTTTCTCGGCCGCGATTAGGCATGAACGGAGACCAGCATACGTGCTTACATAGTCCGATGCGTATGAAGTTGATAGCCAGATGGTTGGAAAGGCCCGCAAAAGTAGCTGATGGAGGCGATGCCCACGAAAGCGACTTGTCCATAGTGAGACAATGTGAGACAGCAAGTGTGAGCCACACATTAGCGGCCCCCGAAAGAAAAGAAACGTGCAGGTTGGAAAGGAGTGAATGGCTAAAATCTGGGGTAGCCCATGTCGCTGTGTAGGCTGCGGTAGCAGATGCCTGCGTCTCCCGATTGCTTCGCAATGCAATTTGGGCATTTTTAACGGCGACTGTCGCTGCAAACAAGTGGCACACTCTGTCCAATATGTTTCCGCTGCTGGTTGTTGCTCGTTAACCTGACCACCACGTGCGACGACGACGGTGAGCCGTTTACGAGCTCGCGTCAATGATTCCAGCGTATCTCGACATGCAAACTTTATTTCTGCTATTGCACGAGAATGTACACTGCTTGTCTTCTGCCAATAAAGTCGCGCGTTCTGTTCACTCACTTGTGGCTTGTTTGTATGGGCGTCAGTAGAGGGTCTTGGCAATTAGAACGCACCACCTACGCGGCAGCGAAGGCATTGAGGCATGCCGCATAGCCTGCAGGGCAAGCACGGCGCGTACCAGCGTACGCGACCGGCAAAAAACGGCCATATTGAATTTTGCTCTAAAAAAAAAAAAAATGTGCACTTCCGCTTCCGGTTTGAGCAACGTCATCTGGCGTCCCCCAAAGTAAGTTCCATGCGCTGCCGCTGCTTATTTTCGAACCACGGCGGAAGGTACAGTTTCCCTTCTCTAAGTTTGTTCTTTATTCTATGGTACTGAGGTGTTGACACTGCGCCCGCCGGCGCGTCCATAGTATCATAGAGAAAGGGATTGAACAAGAGCGGACACTCGGCGAAAATTGGAAACAGGAAACACGTCACCCTATAGTATTAACATCGACGAATTGGGGCCGCGAGCATCGAAAAAAAGAAGAATGTTAAATGAGATTAACAGAAATTGTTTTATTTTCTTTATTCTTTCCCGCAAAAATTAAAAATATCTGCGTATAAATTAAATTAAACTTTGCGGCTTACTTCGGTTGCCTAGCGACAGGCGAACCGGCGAATGACGAGCCAGATGTTTGCCGTCATTCGTCAGGCACACCGCCGAAGCGAGAGAGACCGGCCGCGCATCTGAGCGTTGGACTGTTCGGGCACCCGTCTGCCTGTTTTTCTATTTTGGGATTTAGCCTGGTTTGGTGGCCTCCCGGCGAATTATTGCGTTCATTCGGAACTTCGACATGGCAGCACTGCACTATTGGACTACGGCAAGGTGAGAAACATTGTTCGACAGTCTGCGACGCACTTCAAGCAATTAGGCTTACTGCCCGGCACCTAGGCTAGACTTGTGACACTGTTAACGAAAAACAGCGTGGCCGTCGTGGAGCAGTTAACTTGAATTAAAGAGTCGTACTGGCAGATGTTTGCGACGCTTCCTATAAGCCCCAATATTATTTTAACTAATTTCGGTAGTTTTTGGGCACGCTAGTCGCACAGGGTGCTGTGACGCAGTTTCGCGTGCACTGAATTTTACTGCGACAAGTTTTGGCGCTTTCTCTGACTGCCAACATTAATGAAACTAATTTAATTACTTTTTGGGCTACCTTTCGAGCGCAGTGGGCGTGCCTGGCGCTGTGACTCGGTTAGCGAAAATAAGCTCGGCCGTGGTGCGCGGTTTCGCGCTTTAATGCACTGACAAGTTCATGGCGCTTTTCTTTCTCTGACGCCCAACATTGTTGCAAATTATTTTCGATACTTTTATGTTATGAGGCCCGCTCGCCGCGCCTGTTGTGACGCAGCGAAAAGCAGCTCTGCCATGGTGACAGTTAGTTTGGCGCGTACTGAATCTTACTGCGACAAGTTTGTGGCAATTTTTATGACCCCGCAACAATTTAAGCCTTCTTTCGGTACCCACGCTTGTCGAAAACGCGACGAGCAATCGTCAAGAGTGATAACACGGGAGTGCGTTGCTTGCGCCTGCAGAACGCATAAGAGATAAGCCACGGAGCTCAAACGCCAGGAACTAGTAACTCGAAAATTCTGTCTTCTGAACGGCACCCACGCGTTTTGTCTTGAGTGCGAGTAGAAGGAGTAGAAGCGTCCAGCATGCTCTGGTTGAGAGCCTGTGTTGTGGCCACCTCTGTGTATTCGTAGCGTACTATCGCGTCGGTTGTAGCCAAGTTCGCGAAACGCGCCGTTGCCCGCGCATTGGTGCTATTAAAGTGCAGGAAAAAAGTATTGGGAAGAGGGGAATGCTTGGAATTAGAATGTGTTTGTGGTATGTACGGTATTGCTTGGGATGAGTCAGGTATTTTCTACGCCCTGTGTGTAAATACGAACTGCTTTTGTTTGTAATGCCGCCCACTCACCACTTTCGCACGCTTCGCCTCTACAGGCATTATTCTTACATGTTAATACCAAAATAACGCTTGTAATTTTTTCAGCTCACGTCGTCTGGTGGAGCTTCCTGCGGAAACTGCTGCTTACCTGGTGCCACAACGCTGGATGAATGCACAAAAAGCCCGCGACGAGCATTCACAAAAAACAAAATAAACGTTAATTTTTCCTCATTTCACAAGGTGTCTTGCGTCTTTATGAAATTGCACGTGGCACATATTCAATGGAGGCTTGTGAAGATCGTTCGGAATCAATTTTACTTAAAATGATTTACAAATAAATATTTAATAAATAAAAAATAAATTTATAAAGAAATACTTGCTGCAAAAGCAAAAAAAAAAAAAAAAAAAACGGAGCCGGCGTGACGCGCACCAGCTAGTATTCAAAACGGGCGCGCACAAAACCGAAACCGGAAGTATGCTTCAGGTTTTAACATCCACGGCTTGGTGCGCTGCAGTCAATTCGACCGCTGGGCTCTATGGGAGTGTCCGCTCTTGTTGTATTCCGGCGTAAACTGGTGACACGCGCGTGGTAGAAGCGAAATGCCGTACTAAAACGCTGCTGCCACGCACGGAAGTGACGTCACAGTTATGATGACGTTGTTTAAACAAGTATGGCGTGTTCCGGTTTATAGTTTTGCGCGCGCTGCTGGAGCTGCTTCAGCTTTTCAGCTTAGCTAAAACACAATTTTACGGTTTCTTACTGTGTTGTGTGATAGAATGTTGTTCTAGTTAGTTGCGCTGGAAGAACCGGATGGTGTTCGAGCTTGCGATCTCGAGCCACACTTGGGCGCAACGCTGGAGCAGCTCGTTTCTTTATGCCTTGGAGAGCGTTTATGGTTGGTAGTGTGGTCTTGTGCAGCTCCTGTTAATTTTTTCAGTGCTGTTGCTCTTGTTTGTTGAATTTACTGATGTGAATGGAGCATATGTGGGCTCTCAGTTTGGCAGAACTTTTTGCTCTTATGGTAAAAACGTTTAAACTCGTTCCAAATGCTTGTTGCTGCAGTTGCCGCTTAGTGTTGTGCATCGATCGCGAAAAAAAAAAAATGTTTCATCCTTCGTAGGATTGCTGTTGCAGATATTGCCTAAGTAAGTGAGCTGTTGCAATTTTTATATGGCACTCGATGTCGCATTTACCTCTACTGTTTCTTGTCTTGCATGTTCATACTGTTCCCTTGTTTATCGGATTTTGGCGGCTAGCGAATCGCGACTTGCTTGAGCACCTGCTCGCCACAGTTCTAAAGGAACATGTTGAGCAACCCCAATGTAAACTATGAAGACAAATATTGCAGAACGTGGCCCAGCCGCTCATAGTTTTACTTTGGCTCAATTTTGTTCTAAAGCTTGGCTGTCTTGAAGACCAAGAAATTTTCTTAAATTTCTTCCAGCTAGTTTGCTAAGCTGCTATTTAGTATTGCTTCTTGTGATGGCGCTATGCGAGGTACCAGGTTTGCGCAAATGTTCCTCGCAACTTGTTTACAAACATGATGTAGGTTCATTGCAGGAACCTGCATTATGTTATAGATGTGAGATGCACGCTAATATGACCGGTGTGGGTTTGCAGGTCCATGCATGCCACTCTCAAGCAAATGCCAAGTTTCCATTGTATGAATCTTCCTTGACTTCGCAGGGCTTGTTTGGTTAATCCCTTCATCTGTGCAATAGAATGCTCATTAGTCATGAGCCTTACCCTGATCCTCTTGTCCAACAAAAAAAAAACCTTTCTTTTTTCCCATCTTATCAGTGAAGGCCTTGTTCGAACAGATGTGCCATGCAGTGACAGAAATTCTCATCACAGTAAGAAAATCTCTGAAGGAGATTTTTGAGTGTGACTACGACTTCGTCTTGGGCAAATTGGTGAAGTCTGCTGCACATTGTTTTTGTGTGCGAAAATCTATTCACAGAGGAAGGACACATGAAAGTGCGAACTACTAACTGATTTAATGATTCAAAGGATGAAACATAGTGTACAAATTTTGTGCACAGGCAAGAGGTGAATGTTGTGACAGTGCTAGTTTGTCTTTTAATGCTACAAATAGCCATTAAACAAGTGCACCTCTGGGGAATTAAGGCAATTGAAGTGCTACTAACATGTGCACTCTCTGATAAAATATACCTTCGTGAGCTCATGCGATGTTTTGTTGCTACTCCTGCCCAGGATCATAATGTGCGAAAGCACGGCTCATATGAGCAGGCCTTGCAATGTGTGCTGCACCATCCGGTTTATTTAAATTGTTTGAATGCTCCCTCAAATAGTCATTCAGGCATTGGACCGTTTGGTCCACGTAGAACTTGCCACAGCTGAGAGATATCTTATGACCAACCCACAGCACAATGCTCAATATGGTTGGCGTGATTTTTCATACACCCTTGTCTTTTGGTACGAGAACACAATTGGGCTAATTTGACAGGTGTATAAAGGAACAAATGGGACATTGTATCTAGCAGGCATGTTCTTGAAGCTGTGGGTAAATTTGTGCGCATATTTGTACATCAGGTGTACAATTTGTACACCTCAGGCCTAGTGGCGTCTGTTCTGCTTACATCTGATTAGCAAGTCCTTGTCGAGCTGCTCTTCAGCTTTCGGGAAATGGATTCGGCCATGGCACGCATGACCTATAGGATAAACCTGCTTTTAAAAGCCTGTCGATCTTATCTGCCTCATTTAGCCATCAGTAATAAATAATTCACTGCTGTTACTGTAGCACCCACTTAAATATAGTCCAAGGTGATCCTGTTTGGTCCCAAAACATGGACGCCGTACCTTACCTGCAGAAGTATAGATTTTAAATTCTTTAGGTTGAGGGGAACAAATGTCTTCAATTTTCTTTGTTTTGACATTGTACAAAAATAACTGTGTGCCAATTCATTAAGAGTAACCTACAAAAAACGGATGCCTCTCTTCACAATAACGTACAAGCTTCTGGCACTGCCCAGGCGGCGCGTCGGTGCAAAAGCTATCATTGCTTCGCACGACAAGTTGAGTCAACACTGGCACAGTGGGTCTGGTCTGCCAGTGTTGGGCTAATATCGAAACCGCATGCATGCTCTTGCTTAGAGCAACAGAAATGGCACGAATTTTGCTTTGTTACTGAAAGCCAATAGCAAAATTATTCGCTTTCACATAGACAAATGTTGTACACTGCTGCGCATATTTTTGGCGTGAAAGAAGTTTTTTTTTTTTTGCTGAAATAGCAATTCAGAAGAGTGTGAGCATGAATCGGCTTGATATTCGAATAGCTCACTTTTTCATGGCACTGCCTCAACGCTCTAGTGAGCCCTCAAATTTTGATTACTTTAGTGTGTTCAAAGTGATTAGCCGCTTCTCAAGCTAATGCACGGAGGTAATGATGAAGTGTGACCATTATATTCACGCCACTGAAATATCTATGCATTTCGCTGGATCTGCTACTGCGGCCACACATTTTTTTTAATGCATACTGCAGCCTGTTAGGGCTATGGCAGGAGTGGGTGTACATGCGAGTAAAACTAATTATGATATGCAGAAACAGGAACATAGAAATAGAAAAATGAAAACTATACATCAGCAATAGCATTTAAAAATTGAGAAATGGATAACAAACTAACTTCGGCAGGTAACAAATTCCACTGTTCAATCATGCGGGGTAAAAAGCTATTTGAAAGTGTTAGTTGGTGGATGGAGTGGTCTGATATTAGAGGCATGATAAGCTCTAGTTGAAGTCGGGCAGACAGGCGTTAAAAGAGAGGGATCTGATAGGTGACAAAGAGAGTTCTTGTAAGAATAGAAAATCTTCAGAGATTATATGTGCTGCCGTCTAGAAAGAAACTGGAGGTTTAATTCCGCAAGAGCAGCTGACGGTGAAAAGTCTCAGTCGAAGCGACGGCAAACATAACGAATAGCCTTCCTCTGGACCAATTCAATACAATTAATTTCACATTGTTTATATGGGTTCCAAACAGAGGAAGCATATTCTAAAATTGGGCGAATCAGTGTTTTGTATGCTACTAATTTAGTGTCCCTCGGAGCAGCAGACAAAGTTCGGCGGATGTAACCAAGTTTTTTTAACGCTTTACTACAAGTGTAATTATATGTTTGGACCAAGACAAGCTGGGTGTAAAAATGACGCCTAGATATTTGTATTGAAAAACTCGTGTTAGTGGTGCACCGTTGAATACATAATCAAAACATATGGGCATGCTTCTGTTAGTAAAATACATTATAACAGTTTTGTCAAAATTGATGCTCATTTTCCAGGTAGCACACCAGTCACAAAATGAAACAAAGGCATCTTTAAGGCGCTGATGATCAGCGAGTGAGTCAGCTGGGCTGTACATAACACAATCATCTGCATAGAGGCGTATTTTTGAAGTAACATGGTCTGGAAAGTCGTTAATAAACAATAAGAATAGTAGAGGGCCAAGTACAGATCCCTGTGGGACCCCTGAGGTGACGTCGACTACAGATGAATCCGCAAAATCATAGCATACGAATTGGGAACGCAAAGAAAGGAAACTGGAAATCCAAGACATTAACTGAGGGTTATTTTGAATATTATGGAGTCTCAAAAGAAATTTAGATTGTAGTACAGTGTCGAAAGCTTTGCTATAAAGTCAATGGTGTCAATCTGATTACCTAAGTCGTCGTAATGGGAAAGGTCATGAGTGAACTCCGCAAGTTGGGTTACAGTACTAAAACCACGCCTGAAGCCATGCTGAAATCTGTTCAATGGGTATTATTTTCAAGGAACATTATTATATGCTTATAGATTATGTGTTCTAGTATTTTGCATGAGGTTGGGGTTAAAGAAATAGGCCTATAGTTAGATGAGAGCTGTGTGCCATCAGATTTATATAAAGGTAGTACTTGAGCTCTTCTCCAGGAAGAAGGCACAACGCCGCTATTAAGGGACTTCTGACATATAATGAACAGATATTTATATGTCCATAGCGAGAATCATACTAAAAAGGAATACGGAATTCCATCAGGGCCGGCTGGTTTTTTAGTATCTAAGTTTAGTACGAGATTCAAAACATCTAGGGTAATGTTGATATCATCAATTGCATAAGAATCGTTAGTTGTAAGTGTTGAAAGACTGGAATCATCCGAGGCGAACACTGACTGAAAATATGTATTAAACACTTCTGAAATCTCTAATGGATCGTTAACAGCACTGTTGCTGATTTTAAAAGATGTGGAAGAAGAAGAGCCAGGAGATGTGAAAGACTAGAATTTGCGGGGGTTAGATTTGAACAGTTTCGGCAACTGAACATTTGGCCGAGGATTTCTTTTTTCTGTAGTTCATATTTTACTTGAGTGTACAAAACGCATGCCTGAGGATTGTTTGAGCATTTAGTGCGAAGTCTGCCTGCACGTCGCGATAAGTGCAGCAGTTCTCGGTTCATCCAGGGAAGGTTATTGTTTCTTTTTCTTAGTTTTCAAAGGAACAAATAGATTTATACATGATTTTACAATGCTTTCAAAACATGCCGCAAGCGCATCTACGTCACTAGATAGTCCAAGATAGTCCAAGTGCCATTGAGGAAAGCGAAATGGAAAATTTATTTAGGGGCGCGTTAAGGTAGATATACGTCCAGATTTTTGTAATAGGGCTGCCTCACGATCGACTTTTGCCGCATTATTAGTATGCATTGCAGTGTTACCACAAGTCGGTGACAAGCTTCACACTATTTTAAATGTAAAAATTGTCTCTAGTTGCAAATCAGATTAAAGGGTCCGGTTAGGCAGACACTGCTGCTCCATGTAAATAGCACCCCCCAGGCGCATACCTTCACTGGACGCTGAAGTAACTAGAGCCTGGTCTGGCCGGCAGCATGAAACAAGAGAGGCGATGAAGCCTATGAAGCATTGGGGAGAGGGGGAATCAAGTGATCACCCGGAGCAACAGTCTAAATAAAACATGTATTTTATGTTAATCTTGCTTTATTAAGCAATTGTCTCGCCCTAATTTCGCAAAGAGGACACCTTAACCAAGCCTCTACACAGACAGGCAGTAGAATGACACAAATGTCTGGCAATGCCATTAGAAATGTCAACATACGAGCACGGAAAGCGCAGTTGCCGGTGATGTGAGGACTGACGACTTAACAAGTACCACAACGCGGAATGGAAAGCGTATGCGTCAGCTCCCGCCTTTTAAAAAGATTCATGCTTTTATTGAACACGCCAATACCATGCTGTGCGCCGACCAGCTTCAAAGCCGCAAATTGCACTGTCTTGCAGGATGCCTATTCCCCCATCTGTTCGCTAGTTGCGCTTCTGCTGTGACGGGTGTTGCGGCGCTTGCCACCAAGGTGCTCTGTCAGGAGCATATACTAGATTGACAAGTAACCTTATTTCCACGTTTCTTGTCAGCAATTTGGGCACACTTAGCTAAAACTTTCATGTTTAGTGCACTAGTGAGTAGTTACTCTAAGCACCTTTATGACAAGTTGACTGTCTTTGCTATGCGCTTAGCTGAAAACCTTCTATGTTTTTAAAGCTGATTCTGAACAGTATCCACAATTGCCGACCAAGTCACTTCCTTTGGCCTCCTCAGATGTTCTTATCTTCCAAGCTGAATTAACCTTTATCGAGCTGAGCCATAATTGTTTGACCAGATGATGAAAATAGGTAATGAACTCGGAGAAAGCATAGGGTAAATTAAATGTGCATTTTTGGAATTTAAAAATAGTATGGATAAGGGAAATGAAAGTGGACGAAAAGATAGTTTGCTGTAGGTAGGAGCTGAATCCACACCACCTTCATTAGGCATGTAGTGCCTTACCAATTCAGCTACTGTGGCACTCACCCTCCCATCCCCTTGGCATAAGCCACTACCACTCACAGCCACAGCAGCAGACGTCTTAACTGCAGGCATCATAAAATACATCAGCAGGCAACTGTTCAAGGGCTCTGACTTCGGCTGCCCCTTGATGCCCTAAGACAGGGTATGATGGTTTATTGGCCATTTGCCCAATTGGGGCAAGTGGCCTGTTGATGTGATTTGACCAAACGAACAGGCATTTGAAATCCCACTTACTCAATTGGTTGTACATGCCGTTACCAAATCTATTCTTTGAAAGGTGAAGCGTTCCTCACTAGGACACACCATCGGACATAAGAAGAACAGATATCACTAGATATGACTTCGTGCCATATGTGCTCAGAATTAGCCACAAATTGAAAAACTTGACTAGTAGATATGGTGCCCCAGTGGTTTCTCCCGCACCGAAGTGATTAGCCCAATTGTGTCTTTGTAACACGAGTACTGAGAGACAAGGATGTACAGAGAACCATGCCAAGCACTTTGTGTGTTGTGCTGTGGGGGTTATCAGCGCAATACCTCTCTGCTGTGGCAAGTCCTATGCAGGTCAGAGGGACTAGTGTCTAAAGGGACACTAAAGGCAATTATTAAGTCAAGCTAAAGTAATAGATTAGTGCTCGAGAACGTCGAAGGCATCACTGTTTTTGCGAACAGAGCTTCAGTAATTGATGAACGGAAGTAACTGCAATACACAATTAGAGGCTGCCCCAGCACATTAAAGTACCAGCCCGATGATGAAGGCACTCCTCATTAAAGTTCTGTCGCTAGGACTTATCTACTAGTAATAAAAAGATTGCTGCATTGCATTATAAGATGAAAGAAAATGCTATTCGTCTAGTTCTATTTGATATTTAGAAAAAAAGAACCCATTGAGGTTACCCTTGAAAGCATCGCCCACGCTTACATGTTTTAGTAGTTTAGTTATCACATAGTGCTGAGCTGGATTTTCTGGCTCGCGAAACTCGCACAAACCGCAAGTTACAGAGAATTCGATGTTTATGTGATGTTGCGGGATTCCCGAACAGTCCGTGCTACTTGATCAAGAGCAGTTGCAGCGGCGAGTCCAACGTTCTGTCTTGGCTCGGTTGCTACATGGCCGGGCTTACGCATTTTGCACAGAAAACTGTAGCACCGTCTGTAGGGTACTGTTTTACTCACCAATGGAAGTGAAGGGCAGTGATGGCACAACGTCGCCACTCTGTCCTCAGGAGCAGGCGAATTGAATTGCTCTCTAGGTATGCGAACCCTTCAGATGCAATTTTCTCGTAAACTATCTCTTCTTGGCATGGAAGAAGCACTGTGAGGTTTATGGAATGCTACTTTAATAGGAAACATCTACTTAGTATTTGCCTTTAGTGTCCCATTAAATGGCCATAATAGGAAGCACTCAAACAATTCAAACAAATTTCATGGTGTGCATCTTGGCACGCTTTGCAAGGCCTACTAATGTGAACTGTGCTTTTTGCGTGTTATGATCTTGGGCAGTGCATGAGTTCATGGAGGCATATGTTATTAAAACAATCCTGCATGTGTTAGTTAATATAATTCATTTTAATTGCATGTGACCTTAGAAGCAGGCTAGTAGCCAATAAACTGTTGTATGCTACCCCAAGGCATTTAGGCGGTCAAAGTTAGGGCCGTCGACCATTTGCCTGCTCCTAAGCCCGATTAATGGCAAATCAATTCTGTGGAAGCCCGCAAAATCAAGGAGGGTTCACGAAAA
Source organism: Dermacentor andersoni (assembly GCF_023375885.2). Taxonomy (NCBI): domain Eukaryota; kingdom Metazoa; phylum Arthropoda; class Arachnida; order Ixodida; family Ixodidae; genus Dermacentor; species Dermacentor andersoni. The sequence goes on along the minus strand of NC_092817.1, from coordinate 97,155 downwards.
GGAAAATTCTCATCAACCTGACTTTAGCACAGTGTCCTGGGTTCCATCCCAGGACCTGGAGAAAATTTTTTTTCAGCTATGAAGCTTTTCTTTTTTTTTTCGAAGAAATCCCTTATGGGTTTTTAAAAAACTGTTTTGGGCTGAGAAACCTATGAAGCCATCATTGTTTTAACATACATCACATGACATAGCCATAGGTACGTACGATTGTATAACACATAATCACTGATAACTTGACAATCCATGCTTCTCTTTCATATGCTCGTCCAGTACACATGTAGAACGCAACAGTCTGCATGTTGTAAGCTGACTTCAAATGGCCGGAGTAGAAATCATGCTGTCAGTGTCACACAATCATAGTCACTGACGTCTTTTTGCTTTTGTTACACACATAGTTCATTTTACACAAACATGTTGGTCCGCCTAGCAACACTTCACGTTAATCATAACAATGTTGGGTTACCAGCAAAATGTTACCATAACATTGGTTCCCATAATGCATGGGAGTCGCTCCATTTTGATTTCCGACTTGTGTAATTGTTTAACCCTTTTGCTGGAATTCAAATTAACAAGTCCTCATTGTTAATTACATGAATGCAATAATGACTTGCAGGCTAAGGCAATGTTTTCAGACTTGCGACGGAAGCACTGTGAGCAGAGGTGCATGTACAAAGAAGTGCGAAGGCTAGGTTTGGTCGTCCTGGTCACCAATTTATGGGAGGCAGCATGAAGAGGTAACCACGGCTTATTCAAGCCAGCCAGCCATGGTGTCACGGGATCTTGGGAGCAGCCGTTCAGGTCGCGTGCACTAGCATGTTCTATTCTTGCTCTGCCTGTGCGTGAGCCCATCTTCTTTGCCTATGTTGGAAGTGATAGTTGCGCGGCTACAGAGCCCATCTCCTAGTGCGAAGTGCAATTGAAAAAAAGTCCAATGGTAAAGCCCCCAGGTAAAGTGTGCAGACGGTGTCGTCATTGGTAGTATCGGGTTCTCGCAATCTGAGAGATATACACCAGGCAGCATAGGTTGTGAGTGAAGCGCAGCCACAATGATGCCAGAGTGAGAAATCGCAACCTGCCACAGGCATTCGTAGATGCACGGGCCTGTAGAAGTCGGAGCTCCAAAAGTAGACCATCTGGCAGCTTGGGACTTGCGTGGAGATAGCGCAAGTGTTGGTCACTCATGCTGTTGACTTAGAAGTGATTCTCGAGCTGAAGAAACCAGATGGCAAAGCTGCTCCTGCAAAATTTCGGTAGGCCATGCATCCGCGGAAGATGTGAGCATAACATCGGAAAGCTTGCCTGCTGCTGCTTTCAGTGGAATCTCGAATGCCGATAGCATCAGGGTTGCAGTGGTCACTCAATGCATCACGAAGGTTGTGCTTGTGGCAACGCCGCGCCAGCGAGAGTGACATTTGCGCCTTGTTGAGTCGGTGGCTGAGCCTCTCAATTGGCGATGAGTGAGTTGCCCCGAGTGGAAAGCGGGCAGCTTGTGGGGACGTCTAAGGAAGGAGAGCGACGAGCTGTAAGGTAGCCGAAGGCGCTTGCGTTTGGCCCAGTGTATTTCTTGGAAAGAATCGTCGAGCAGCTGCCTTTGAGCTGGGGGAGGAAGCTCATGGACCACGTAGAGGTTTGATGCTGGGGTCGGCGCATGCCGACGACCGGCACGGGTGGACGCAGGTGATGTGGGACGACCATATTCAGAATGACACGATAGATGGCGAGAGCTGTTGTGATGGAGCACCAGCTGGAGGAGAGTGAGTGCTCGAGGTGACATAGTGAGCAAGGACGGCTGCTCACGAGTCCTTGTACAAGTCAGAGCAGGGGCTGAGAGCCGGAGCCTGGAACCTTGTTAAGAAGGAAATGGTTGTTTAGCGGGATGAACCAGATGTCCAGCATGTCAATGTAGAATTCCCATGCCCCCTACAATCGCAAAACTTCTGCCAAACCGTGCGAGGCCACGTCACTACTCGCCTTGGTAAAGTTGGTGCACTGATGCTGGCATGGCAGGGCTCAGTCGTCCTGGTCACCAAGTTGTGGGAAGGCTGGGCTCGGTCAGCTGTGTCATCACTTTGAGGGAGGCAGAGCGAAGAAGTAGCTGCCGTAGCCACTGTTTGTTTAAGCCAGCCATGGTGCCACGGGATCTCGGGGCAGGCTGACACCGCGGCCGCTTTGGTCAAGTGCGCTAGCGTGATCTATTTTCGCACTACCTGCATGTGAGCTCACCTTTTTCGCCTGCGTTAGAGGTGACAGTCATGCCGCTACGAGGTACTAAACATGTTTACTGTTTGAGCATCTCTGAATTGCATGAGCTATTAAATACACCCATCACACAAGTGCAGAGCCCTTCCGCTAAGTCTATCTGGCAGGAGTCTTTTGTCCTGTAAATATTCACGTTTTCCCTGTCCATTGTACAGCTGTATCCTGCTACGTCTACTTGGTTAGATGCCGACGCCAAACTTGGAGGAAAAAGCGAAGCTAGATCTTTATTAAACGACTTCAATGTGATAGAATTTTTACAATTATCAGCATTCAAAATTAGCTCTCATTACAAACCACATTTAAATTTGCAAGAAACTCTCACTAAAAGGCAAAGCTTATACTTTCTGATGAGCCTACCCTGTGCATTTTCATTCCTTAAGAATTTGTGTACTTTTCCTTATAGCTTTTATCTTCAACATTAAGTGAACAGGGTTTTTCAACTTATGGTCAAAAGACATTTACACAAGAACTAAAATTCGTGCTATCTTGTGCTGTCAGGCCAAATTTAAGCTTTTCTGTGTTGTATGTCATCCTGCTTTTGTGTTATACTTGGCGCTTAATAGACAATTTACACACAAACAAGCCATTTGTATTACAGACTCTTCAACTTTATATGCAAAAAGTATTGCCATTGCAGACAGAAAACACTGAAATATAGTGATTCTGATAATTGTTTTCCGCGCAAGAAATTTGGTTGGCTTTGGGCAAGGGTCTAAAAATGGTGCATAATTTGGTTTCCTAAAGTCAGTTTTTCCGTAATACAGCTGTAGTCACAGGACATGTGTGTTCCTTAATTACAGACGTGCGCACCACATGTGCTTACACATGTGCTTAAGATACCCCGATAGACATTTTACACACAAACAAACCATTTGTATTACAGACTCTTCAACTTTAAATCCAAAAAGTACTACCACTGCATACATAAAATACTAAAATATGGTAAAAAATTCTGGGAATTGTTTTCTGCACAAGAAATTCGGTTGACTTTGGGCAAGGGTCCAAAAATGTTGTGTAAGTCGGTTTCCTAAAGTCAGATTTTCCGTAATACAGCTGTGTTACGCGGTGAAGCATGTCAAAAGTGAAAAGAGGCTGTTGTCACAGGACATGCGTGTTCCTTAATTACACACGCACGCACCTGCTGTCTCCTGTCATACTACAAATACCGACACATGTAATAACTACTGGCAGCCATTCAAAGCTGTTTCTGTGGAGATTTAAGGCCCATGTTCTGGGGTGAAAAGTGCGGCCCTAGCTGTAAGAAAGTAACGTTTTGTTTATCAAGCCAAAGTTTACAGTGTTCATGTTTTTTAAGTGTTTAATATTTCTAGAATAATAGCTACATCCTTGCAAGGTAGTTGAAATAACAGCTCACATTGCCCCAGCCATGTCCAAAGTAGCTCTGATGGCCTGCTAGTACAATAAATAGGTGTATTGGAGCTTTTACTGACAGGAGACGGAGGGTCCACAGACGTATCATTAAGGGGACACTAAAGCAAAACAATAAATCAGTTTAGACTAATAAAGCATTGTTTTAGGACCCTGCAGGCAGTCATTTTAAAACAATAGTTTGGTTATTAGATGTGAAAATGAAGTTCGAAGTATCAGTATTTGAAATTCACGCCAAAACCTCGACACAGCTGCGTCAGTGTGACGTCAGGGATTTCAAAGTATATTTTTGCATTTGGGCAGCGTTAGCTGAGTAAAAATTCCAGAAACTTCATATTTGGTTCCTTTAGAACACAATGTAGACAGTCTGTACCGCTATGTACTTAAGTAGGCCCTAGAAGATACCATCCAAATCCATGACGTCACAGCGACCAGGTCTGGGAACTTCAAGGAGGCGTCGCCACCCGTCTTTTGTTTTTGCCCTTTTTCTGGTCTACCAAGCATCTTATACTGGTAAAAGTGGTGTTTTTGGTGTTGTAGAAAGGTAATTTACTAATGCAGAAGAAATCATTTTTCTCTTTATTGTCCCTTTAAGGAACACATTATATGTCCCTGACAGTGGCCCCTTTCCACTTTTATAATATGCTTCGCTGTCGTACATTGCATATGCTTCACTGCATAACAAGACCGTTTTGTGGCGAAGCTGATTTTAGGAAACTGAATTATGCAACATTTCTGGGAACCTTACATGGCTTCATTCTGTAGAGGCTCTAGGAAAACGCACGCTGCTCTATATTCACAGCAAACATAATCTGCGTCATAGAAAAAGAAATGTTTGTGATGTTTATTCGCAAAATATTCATGTAACGTCAGCCAAAATATTACCTGCCGTTTTATTGTGGCACTGCTGCCAGTAAGCCTGAATACCTGAGTGGGTCTGAGTAGTCTGGCTCTGAAAATTGCCCATTGATAATATTTGCATTCCGTTAAGATCAGTTTTTGCCTTTACTAGGATGCAAATGAAAAGATATTACTGTGACGTAGCATTTAGCATGACCTTTAATACGCCCCGAAGACATGGTGGACCGATCACACTGAAGGCACAGATCAATCTTAAGTTGGGTCCCCACAAGAGATGAAGATGAAGAACACGATCTGATGATGATCATGTGCAGATGATGAAGTGCCTAAGAAATGCCCACATTATAATTATTTGTGTCAATAGAAGATTTATAAGCAACCTCTAAAAATATGACTTTTTGTGATGAAATTGTAAAAGTTGGCAGGTATGTATTATGACATTGATGCAGAAAACATTCATCTTGTCATTAAAGAAAGTCATGTATGCATTCACTTTTTCATCTTCCCTCTTGTGCTTGGGCCTTCATTGGTCTACATTGTGCAACAGGTAAAATGATGAGAAATATAACTAAAGACAAATAAAATCCTAGCCTGCTAACATACGCCTACTCAGTATACTATTGACACGTTCTGGTTTATTAAGCGTGCTCATCTGTCAATTCAGGCACAGAAGCATGTTCCGTTCTTGAGCTGAAACATACACAGCCATGCTTACATAGGAAACAACTTTCAGGAGGCCAATTATTGACACGCATTGCAGATAGTACTATGGATCAAGCATGAAGCTGACCACAATGCCCTCGAACTCTTCCCAACATACATATATTTTCTAGCATCCTGGGCCAACCTTCTGGCCATGCTTTGAAGCTGCTGTCAGGTTTCGAACCAAGCCCAATCTTTCTGGCTTTGTTGTCCTCCTCGTCGTACCATTTCCCCCCTCATTTATGTTTGTCTTATTGAGATAGATAGATATGTGATGATTTTTCATTTGTGTGTAGTTTGGGCAAAATCAATTTCAAATAAAACAAGCCACCCAGCTATTTTTATGGCCTAATTGTTTTTGCGCTCATTGATCATGGAGACCTACCTGCACGGCTGCATGTATATGGCAACTAAGTTCTCGTCAGATGTTATGTGAATATTTAATTAATAAACTTCATATACATTTCTGCGCAGCACAGACCCATTGTGGCTGCAACTATACTGAGCTGCATGGCTGTTCACAGTATCATTACAGAATAAAATCTGCCAGTCTTTAATAAACAGTCAACATAATGAATAACCGAATACTATTTCGTATATTCTAAATTTAAGTACTTTATGGCTTGCACTGTCGTGTTCTTATAACTTTGGTAGGCCTAAAAATCTCAACAGACCATCTAACTATGTGGAGTGATTTTTTAGCCATTACATATTCATTGCGTTTGCCTGCTTTCCACATGGCTACCAATAATCAGTAGATATCATGTCGGTTATTTATATTTGGAATTGGTGACTTTCCCAAAACCTCATAGTACCGCCCCCCCCCCCCCCCAAAAAGAAAAATCCATCGCATACATGCAACAAAAGTTTAATGCCCCCATGGAAGGGGAAGTAAATCGTAAAGATTTAAGTTAGAAGCTGAGAGTAAGATGGTATTTCGACGTGAACAGCAGACTACAACAAATAAAACAGTGGCACAAAACAAAGCGAATGAAAAAAGTATTGTTCAGCCAATAAAAAAATTACCGACGATTACGTTACTTCCTAATGCGAAATTTGAGCGCAGCAAATGCCACCGCACAGGGCGAACGGCAGCGGCAATTTCGGCTCGGGCGGTGCACATATACAGATCCGCCGCCACCGATCTGGCTCTCTGATTGCCACCGCACAGGGGTTGCATTGGAGGAGGAGCGAAGAAATGAATTAAGTTCGAGCCGGCGCTTTGACAACCGGAGACTCGCAGGAAGAGGGGGGAGGGGGGCGGCGTGTACACCCAGCGGCAAACGATGGGGGCAGAAGCGCGCGCAGCAAGCGGACAACACGATAAAGGGAGGAGGGAAGAGATAGCAGCGACTGACTGATGCCGCTGACGCCGATAGTGAGTCAACCCCAGCTGCGGAGTTGGTTTCAGGGACAACGCCGCCGATGCCGACACAAACAATATGATACCCTCGCTTCCGCAGCGCTAAGAACCAGGCCTAGCCGTGGGAAGGTGGTCACGTATTCGTCGACGTGCCGGGGCCTACGTGAAATAACCGGCGCGTCGGCAACTGAAGAGCACCCTATCCGCCACACAAGAACAGGGGGGGGGGGACCCTTTCCTCCTCTTTCTGCATGGCGGCGACGGTGTTCTATGCAGTCACGTTATCTTGACTCTCTAGCGGCGTCAGCGGCATCCAGCGGTATCAGTCGGTCGCTGCTAGCGCTGGGGGGATGAAAGGGGGGCGGAGCTGGTTACGAGGCCGACGACGACGCGAAACCCAGGAACGGACGCCAAAGAGCTACGCTCTAAAGCATTTCACTGTTGCTGCAAGGTGAGAAGAGGGAAGCAGCCCTGCACTCACCCCAGCAACTACAGGCTTGACCGAAGGGTCCAAGACATCTCAAACATAATGTCCACACTTGGCCAAAGAAGCGGGAACCATATCGAGAAGCTTGTGTTCTGGCCACAGAAGCGGGAGCTCACAGGCCTTGTGTTAGAATTCTGTAGCCTGGTGAAGTTACAAACCGTACTCTTGTAGCGATGTGTTGGCCAGGTTTTGACTGGTTGCCCTGGTCCAGTGAAGTCTTGACTGCATGTCTTCAGCACAATCCATGGGGCGACCTTCCTATGTGGCTTTCATCCATGTTCCAGCTATTCCCTTCATTTTTGTCACCCGGGGCTTCGTGGTCCGCAGTGATTAGTCCCTTACTTAATATGTACAAATAGGTCCTTTAATTTTCTTGTTTTCTTGCCTTGAATGCCCTCATACCTATTGCAAACAGAAAAGGAAGATAGCACCACTCTTCTATCATGATCGTTCACATTAGAGTTCCATTAAAGGAGCAAGATCAGGGTATCCATGGCATCTGTCTCGATTCTTTACATTTTGTGCCATAATACCCAGGACTCATACTGTGGCTGCAGGCGTCATCTGTAGGTTTGGGAGGTGGGAGCACCTTCTGCTTGCTTCAGCTCCTGTCTGACCTTGCCCTTCAGCACAACGGTCTAAAGTTCACAAAGCCAGGATGCCCCCGAAGGTGAATGACACAACCTGTCAGCCCAGCCCTTGGAGCAGCCAATGACCTGCCTATCGATGCGAAGGACAACTGCAATGACAACTGCAAAGCTTGCAAGGCTGGGACGATAAATTTCTTCAGTGACATCCATCTTGAAGGCCTAGCCCTTGAAGTGAATGGCACATAGAGTGCAGACTTATCTTGCCACCACAACGATGACTGCTCCATAGCTCACAAGGCTGGGATAGCAAGTCTCATCGGAAGGCTGATCGTGCAGGCCTAGCCCTTGAAACCACCAGCTGTGTGTCTGCCAATATTCTGTGCCTTCATCGTGATGGGCACTCCAAGGTCTGCAAGGCTGGAACGCTGAGGTCATCTCATCTGAAATTTGGAAGCTTTGCCCTTCAAGCATCCAGTATCGCCATGGCAGTATTAAAGATGGGAGGAACTGCAAGGATCACTAGTGTTTACTAACAATTATGTAGCATCTTTGTCTGTGCACTCACAAGTGCCCCAGGGACCTAAAAGACTGAAATATGGGACATTGAATGGCTGAGAATTATGGGAATATTCTTGCACACTGACATCAAAGAAAAGTAATAGAATACTTACATCTATGTCACAAATAGTTGTTAAGTTCAACTTTGTTTGCTTTCAACAAGAGTGACGTAGAGGTTTGTGAATACTTTGAATTGGACATCTGCTGCAGTAAAGTGAAGCTCGAGGTCCAATTGACCAAATTAGACAAGAAAGCGCGTTACACATCCGCTAAGCCAACAGGGATTTTAATAAGCAGGCCATAGAGCTGGGTTTGTTCACATGACTAGAGGATGCCCATTGATAAAGCTAAGTAACTCGGTCTAAATTTAACACTACTTGAGTAGCGATATTCTCACAGCAAATAGATGCGTTGCAGAAGCAACAGTCATAGCTCCAGAAGCACAGAAACTCGGAGGCGAATCTGAATTTGTGCCACAAAAGCCATTCTGTTCTCTGTCAGCAGGTCTGCTATGCTGTGTCGGTCAATGGGTGCTGTGTCTGCCCTGAAGACGGCGACAGCTTACCTTTAACTGGGACTGATAGTCCATCTAGCACCACTGCTAAAGTAATGTTAAACATTTATCCTAAAGACAAAAACGCAAAACAAAGCGGGGAGGGAGGGGGGGATGAAGCTTGCAGAAAAACGAGACAAGGATTCTTTGAGATAAGGTGTGGCAGTCATGATCAGAACCAGAACGATAAGTCAAAGGAGAGTTTTTGCACTTTCATGTGTGATCAAACGGACAGGCATCATACTGAAGGCGTCAAGAAGAGCGCAAGGATGAAGCAAAGACACTTGGCAGCTTGGAAAGACAGTCACGCTACTGAATGCAGAAAAATTGTGGGAAACAACTCAAGCACCCGAATGCAAGAAAAGAGTGAAAATAATACTTTATGTTAAAGAAAAATGATTTCCTTTTGAACACAATATTAATATAACACTGCCCCCACTGTACGATACATCAAACATTATACACAGCTCCAAAATTGCATAACTGTGCAAACTCAGCCTGAAATAGATGGAATAAAATTTGTTCCTTGTGAGCAAATCGGGATGTGTGGCTTGCATAAGCTGAATGTGTGCAGTTTTTGCGTAGCAGAAAGGTTATTAATTAGTCAAACTTCTATAGTGGTGACCAAAATAGGAGTTCGGCAATGGAAAAGAAAAGAACATTGACATTTGTGTGCAGTAGTGTGAGAGTTCACGTGGGCAGAAGTGCAATGTGTAAATAGGGTCTATTTTGGGCAGATATACCGAGATATAAATTGCACTGGTATTGTACTGAATCAAGTTATCTTGACATGAAGCAATAGCCTGCCCTTTAATTTGCATAGATTTTGCCATACAGTTTGCCAACACTTGCATGGCTGTTAGACTACTGCATACTTTGGCAAAGCCAGATAGCTGTCATGCTAAATGTCATGTATAAGGCAGCCATGTATGTCTATCCACGAGCAGGCATATCTGTATTTTATGACTGCGCAAGTTTATTGTTGACAGATACCGTATGTTGTGCATAACATAAAGTATATCCTTGCATTCATAATGGACGGCAATATTTTTCAGTTCTACCCTGCCCCCTCACTCTAGGTCTTTGTCCAGAGAAGGAATGCCCACTGCTTGAGTGCCCATGACACAGTCGATGCTGCTTCAAGCTTCAACAATTCTTGTGTCAGTTACAGCTATGCAAGCCAATATTTGCACCAAGAAAATGTTACTTAGCTCCTTCAGGTTTTTTAAATAAAGTACTTTACCAACAAAACTATGCCCGGGGGCTGTCCCCCCTCGACTTTTCTTTGGCATTTACAACACATCCTAAGACCATAAATGCTTATTCAAAGCACCCAATACACTTTAGGCCGAACATTGTCTGCAAAGTTCCATTTGAAGAGGTACTGACATGATCTCTTCAACTATTCCTTTTTTTCTCTCATTAAATTAAGGCTTTAGAGCTCTAAAAATATAATAACAAGCCTTGGAGTGGCGTGATTTAGTATAATAGCTTTCCTAGAGCCGGTTTCAGTTTTGTTTTCTGGGAGGATACTGTGTAGTGACATCACAACACAGTATGTGGTCATGTGAGAAAAGGACATTGCGACGTTTTGACCCTCTCTGGAGGCCTCCGGCCAGCTCAGTCGACTATTATCATTATTATCATCAGCCTGGTTACGCCCACTGCAGGGCAAAGGCCTCTCCCATATTTCTCCAACAACCCCGGTCATGTACTAATTGTGGCCATGCCGTCCCTGCAAATTTCTTAATCTCATCCGCCCACCTAACTTTCTGCCGTCCCCTGCTACGCTTCCCTTCCCTTGGAATCCAGTCCGTAACCCTTAATGACCATCGGTTATCTTCCCTCCTCATTACATGTCCTGCCCATGCCCATTTCTTTTTCTTGATTTCAGCTAAGATGTCATTAACTCGCGTTTGTTCCCTCACCCAATCTGCTCTTTTCTTATCCCTTAACGTTACACCTATCATTCTTCTTTCCATAGCTCGTTGCGTCGTCCTCAATTTGAGTAGAACCCTTTTCGTAAGCCTCCAGGTTTCTGCCCCGTAGGTGAGTACTGGTAAGACACAGCTATTATACACTTTTTCAGTCGACTTGTGCACTGCAAATTTTGAAGGTCAATGTAGCAGCACAGTGGACGACTGAATGAGCTAGAGCGAGTGTCATAACATTGTAATGTCCTGCTCCCACATGACCATATATTGTGTCGTGACATCAGGGCATAGTATCCTCCTGGAAAACAAAAGTGCTGTAAAGAAGCTACTATATTAAATTATTTACGGTGTTTTGAGGCTTCACCCCTCAAACGCTGTCTGTCGTCTTCTCTGCGCCCATCTTCAGCAGTGGTAAATTCAATTATAAACGTGCACTAACCAGCTCAGTTAAGCACACTCGTGCAGTATGTACTACCAAGCGCTTTTTTATCCCCTTCCATGTCGCACTGTTACCCCGATGGAGGCGAAATGAAAAGGCACCCATGTATTGTGCATTTGGCGCATATAAAGGAAACCCAGATGGTCAGAATTAATGCGGAATTCCCCACTACGGTGTGCCTCGTAATCATATCATGGTTTTGGCATGTAAAACCCCATAATTCGTTTCATTCTGACGAGAAGTGGCTAATGTATTTTTAAAACCTCAGTTGACAACGTGTTTTACCTGCTCAGAAAGAATAAATTTGCTTCTTCTTGTGCTGTCCCATGGATTATGCATTGCCTTCGATCAAAAGCCTGACTAAGCATTGAGACACATCTTGGCTTGTCCATGGCAATGCTAGAGAATGCGAAATACTGTTTATGAGCTGAGCTTGTTTTTGGCCGTTTTTAGCAAAAAGCCACGGACGAACCTAGCTCGTCGAAGGCACGGAAAATGTTAAACATACCACTATGTGTACAAGTATTTAATTTCAGAATCAAGTAGGGGAACACAAGCTGCACACCTGGCAAGTATTGCTTGTACAATTGACGGAAAGCTAAGTCTACCAATCTTGCTAGAAAGCACGCCTGAAATGATGCACGTCAGCAATTCCAAAACTAGACAGCAAGGACAAAAGTCTAAGAATGCAAGGCATGCGGTGAAAAATGTTGGGTAGCTTTTGCAAAGAAACTGCGGGTAAATTATTAGGCTACTATGAAAATGCCTTTGGCAGACCAGTTCATTTTAATAAGCTTGATGACACAAATTTGCATTGCTTAGACAAAGGAATACTGTTAAGAGCTTGGGGTCATATGGCTTTCAGTGAAAGGCAATAATGAAGAACAAGTCTTAGCACAGCCACCTACATGCTCTTTTTGTTTGGACAATGATTTAAAGCAAGGGGGGTGGGGGGCTCAGAAGCAGATTAAGAATGATGTATGTAGGACATGCCCACACATCATTAACAATGGCAGATGACATCGGTGATATTTCTGGCTTCTGTTCCAAACATTAAAATATGAACCAGATTCTCTCTACAATGACTGCTTTATCATCAGGTTTATAATATTACCCCTTTTTTATACACCTAAACTTATAAAAAGGAGCTGCAGACAGGCTTCACACAAATCAGGTAGCAATGTCTTTTGACAAATTAGCTTAATAGCATCAGCATTAGGCATATACTTCCACAATCCTGTTCATTAAGTACTACTTGGAACATATGCAGAGGAAAGGTTACTTATATTGATATTAATTAGAGCTGCATGAATCTCGGAACGTTCAAGCAACCAGAGGGGCTCCATGCTGTAACGTCTTCCTAGTTGTATTAGTATGTATGGAATACAGGTTTAGTCAGATAAGTACACTAAAGGCAAAACATTTTTATTAGTGACCATGGTTCTTTCTTTTGTGTTTCTTTTTCAACTTGGAAGGAGAGAAATGAGTGCAAGATGATGGTTGTCGGTACATTTAGATTGCCACAACAGAGTGATTAATAAAAATGGAGTTGCCGTGAACCCGTTAAACGCATATCCAATATATAAAGAAGGGAACCTTAGCAAAGCTGCACAACCATAAGTCAAGTCAGTTCAAGTGCGTATACTAGTTAAAAAAACAAGCTTAAAATATAATGTACCAAATATTAATTTAGCCGTCATATATACCACTCATAGGTGCTAGCGTGGCTGAGTTAGTGATCAGAAATGATCCTACAAAAAAACCATTGTTGTAGAAGAAACAAAATCCGTGTTCCTGCTAGGGTTTGAGTTCATGACTTAATTTATAAGCCAGGTGTTCCATACATGACATGGCAGCAGTTTCATTCTTTTCTTTCTAATGTAGACACAATCCAATAATTGTAACCCAGTGTATTTGACCACATTTGAATGTTTCAACAATTCAAATGCTGAACTCTTAAGAGTACTAAAAGTGAAATATTTTTATGTGGGTAGTTCCATCAGTCAATACAGTCATCCTTAGTCCACTATAACTGCTGTTGTCTTAAATATTAAATGGTGTGCAATATTGGGAGATGTTGAACAAGTAAGCACCATCGGAAGATAAATAATTTTTGTACACCACAGGTCTTAGAACAGTTACCCATTGACAAAAAGCTAATAAAATTGACATTGTGCTTAAGAAGCCCGAGTATGTTAAAGTGAGCAAAGGCTTTGCAAGTTTAAAAGCTGTCTATCAAGAAAGATGTGTTTTCAGGTAACACTATATCATAGTAAATACAAAGGGCAAGTGGAACAGTAGGAGCTCCAGATTATATTTGGTCATGGCCAGGACATTACATGAAATGATTATGAGACTTTCAGCTGTCCACAGAGTTGACAGTGCAAGCCTTACCTTAATTAGGTTTCCCTAAAAGGCTGCCACAGTAGGTTGACGCCTACTTGTATGTAATGGTTCATCTGAAGTTTTGTGGGTTGTTTTCGTCACCCCACTTGGAAGAACCCTTAGCACACCCCTTTTACTATCGCAAACTAATCCTTGCCTTCAAAGCTTTCCACTTCCCCTTTCCATATCCTTCATTTTACTCTTACGCACCTGAGGTCCTCCTCGACCCTTGCGAGCGATGAGCTATGTGGAAATCAGTTTTTAATAAGGCAAGTCCCTTTGTCCAAACATTGACTCCAGGCAGAAGATTCTCTTGTTCAGTGACTGTCAGTCATTTAACTTATTGTGTGGTGATCTACTTTCTCTACACAAAACCTTGCACAATAAGGTGTTATTTAAAACCACCATTAATTTCTGGCAAAGTGGTACCTTAGTTGGCCAGGCCATTGCCTGACCAAGTGTGCTGCATGACCAACTAGCTATCTCTAGTTAAGTACAAGGGCGTCTCATTCATTCAAGTGAGTATGGGAAAGAACATTTCAACAATAACTTTGGTTTATTCTCACATAAGAATAAGTTATTCTGACAGGGCTGCCTTTGTGGAATCGCTGGATCAAAAAAGCACACATGCATGAATCACGTGCATGCATACTTTCATATGAAAAGCTGACATTTCTATTGCGTCATTCTTTCACGCTACAAGTAAATGATATATTTCATTAATGTGGAAAGCTGGGCTAGTTGGTGATTTAATCATCATACCTTGCAGCTAGTGTCATAAATTCTTAGGTGTCTTCGCCTTGTCCTTGTCAGTGCACTGCTTCACCACCAAGATATGATAATCTATTTCATGTTTCGCAAAGGCTAACTATGAAGCTTTCGATGACAGTAGATACAGAACTATCAACTGACAACTCTGACTACCTAAAAGATAGACCATCAGAACACCAACATGATTGGGTAAAAAGGAAGCAGAGCAGCTTCCTGACTGCCACCTTTGTTTCCTATACTAGCGAACGTGCCACAAATGTCGGACACGTAAATTGGGCAGCCACAACACAACGGCTTCTGAATTTCACAGGTGCAAACACTTCGTCAAAAATTCTAATGTGCAGTGCGGAAAGACATTTTTATAGTGTATTCTGTATGTATTGGTAGTGCGCTATCAAAGAACTGCGGCGCAGAAAAATCGTGAGGCTATTACGAAATCAGCTATATTTATACATCCTTCACTGCAACCAAGAATGTTATACCAGAAAGAAGTTCCTGCCGTTTACACATATAACTGAAGACAGATTCAAAACGATGCATGTTTAGAGTGTTCAAAAAACAGAGCTATCTTAATAAATTTACAAGTACCGCATCGTTAGCCTTCACAACGCCTTGTATTGCATTGGAAATAAGAAAGGAAAAAATAAAAAAATGTAAATATAAAACATAAAAATGAGTAAATCATTGCATATTGTCCAAGTTTCTAAGTACTAACACATACAGCTTTAATGGACGACTGCAAACAGCAGACAGAATGAATCACTTATTGGTAGCGCACACCAAGAGACGCGTAGTATGAGCTGAATGAGTAGTGATTTGCAGGGACTGTGAGATCACTGTGACCATTGTGAATATGGACAGCAGTTCATGGCGAGAACCACTAATTTGTTAGTAACTGTGCAACGAGTAAAGAATATGTACTTCTGACATGCAGCTTCTTTGCAGTACAACGTAATAATGAAGCTCACTGACAAAAAACTAGAAAGTTGGAAACATCTCACTCGCACGAAGACACTAAAACTACGAAACTTAAGCTAAACAGCTATTGGCTTAATTTTGTGGATGGTTTATTGTACCAGTGCAGTCGGATATGTATAGTACACGTCGAATACATTTTCACTGCAGCACAAATTTTATGCGATGAAGCCGATAGATTTTGGTGTAAAAGCTAGTTCATCGCAGCCACTGCAACTGCTGAGAACATATCGTAAAAACTTGATTTGCACATATATATATATATATATATATATATATATATATATATATATATATACTGGCTACCTGCGAGACACTGAACATTGCGAAAACATGATGAAGCGCAATGTGTTTACCGGAGTTTAAAATTTTTACGATAGCGCTTCACTGCATAATACTTAATGCTGCTGCAAAGCCCATTTGCAGACAACAATTATGCATTGCAGCGAATAGCTGGGTTTATTAGTTGGTTTTATTGTTGTTCGCGAGCGGTTGTGTAAAGAGGGCGCAAACAGAGAGGAATCCTGAGGGCAAAAAAACGGCTTAAAACACCACACCAGAAACACCTCTGAATGCATGTCGGTACACATGTTAGATGGTTCAGTGCTCATACTGTGACCGGAGACGACGTGTACGCACGTGTGTAATTAGGGACTCTTATTATAGTCCCCGTGAGAGTTGAACTGAGCCCCCTTTCAATCTCAGTATGCTTCACAGCAATGCAGTTTATATAACTCACCACATAACTTGTCTGTATTATGGTGAAGATAAAGCAAATCTGTCAACAACCATTAAGAAACACATACAAGACCTTTGCCCACGTGTGTGTGTGTGTGTATATATATATATATATATAAGCACATATGCTCCTCTGCACTGCATTTTGTACAATTTAGCCCACAAGGTGTCTATGTTGCGGTCAAGTTTGCCCCCTTTGGTGGTATTTTGTCCCCAAACAATAATCGTCATTTATGTTGCCCACATTTCCTTTCTTTAATGCTGCGAAGCCGGTACTTCCTAGTCACGAACGGCTTAATTGTGCGTAATCAGCTTGACACAGCAGTCTCGACAGTAAAGTATCGAGCACGGAGTTTTCAAGAAAGGAAGTATGCAAGTAAGGCAGATATGACGATTATCGCTGTAGGACAAGACAAGCCCGAAAGGGTGTAAACTTTTTTTAGAGTGTACTGTGGACTGTCAATGGCTGTGAAATCTTCAACGTCTAGCTCTTCTCTCTCTTTCGAGATAACATTTACTTGCATCTAGAGAAGCCCCAGCCCCAGGCTTGGAAAACTATTCTCCATGTTAGACGGCAAGGGACTAAAGAAAAGAAGTAAGAAAAAAAAAGAAAAAAAAGCACACTGACTTACACTTACATCCGTGCGAAATGCACTATCACAAAAGTGATTTTCTCATTGCCTTTGTGGAGCGCAGCTCACATATATTTTTGGTTGCACCACAAATCGTGTATTGTGCGGCTACTGAATTCCTAAAGACAGCCCTCACTGTTACAAAGCCTCTGCAAATATAAATCAATGGTCCCTGTCCTAGTTAACACAACAGGCGGGTACATGTATGGCATGCTAGACAAATAATTCTAAATAAATCCCTCTTGAGCGCATGGCCGTTAACGAGACCTTTAGCATTTTGAAATGTAAGTTTAGCTCTGAAGTGGTTAAATTGGTGATGCAGCCATGGTCTCGAGGTAGCATTTTCTTGAATCTACTGTGTGTAAAACACACTCACGATTGTTGACAGTTGAATTGTTACAATTGCAATCAGCAGAGAGACCTAATCTCGGCCTACATAGCTATACATACTAAAGGGCTCAGAGCACATATTCAACATTCCACCATCTTGCTTGAGTACCATCTCGTTTGCTTGAAAGTGGTGAGCTCTCAGGCTACATTTTCAAGAACCATTGTTACTCACTAGCCTCCACTTTCAAAGATGTTTGCACGTGCTGCAACATCACCATTTCCCCTTCGGGGTGAGAGAAAGCTCTATTAGAACTGTTTATGACATCTGGGCCTTCTTTGTAACCCCTGGTATTTAGAGGCATACTTGATCAAGTGCCTTTACAAATTCACTGTCCTTCGTTATTAAATGTGACCACTGTAACTGCAAAAAGACCATTGAACACCTCCCCTGTCAGTCTTTGATGTCCAATGTCAGCCCTTTTAGAGTGTACCCACACAACTGGATAGTCGACCTTTCAGAGAGGCTAGGATCCTGGGTGCTTGGCCATATTAATGAAGAACGCTATGCATACATGCTCTTATGACTTTCTAAAATAAACGAATCTGAAAAGATACTTATAGACACCATCTGTCTTTTGTTCGAGTGAACTGTCTCGACTTGCCTCCTTTTTATCTTTTAAACCCTCATACCCTCACCCCCATGCAGGGTAGCCAACTCGATGTACGTCTGGTTAACTTACCCGGCCTTCCTTGTTCCTTTCTTTCTCTCTCAGATGTAAACCCCATGCAGAAAAACTAAAAACCACACAATATCTAGTCAGCCATACCTGTTGAAACTAAGATGCGACATGCTTAAACAATTTCAGACGTGTAAATGCACCTAAAATACAAGTACAAAAGAAAGGACAACACACATGTAGCACATGCACTACTGATTCTTGTGCTTTCTTTTAATTGTCCTTGTATCTTATATCCTTTTACAAGCCTGCAATGCTGAACCAACTCGCCCAACTACCTACATTGCTTAAACCAATTCAATTAGTATTTTGGTTAATGTATACCCAAGAATACGTGCGATGACTGGCAGATTCTTCTCTTGCAGAACTTCATCCGACCAAACACCAGAGAAAAGAGTGATGCTGATACAGACACACAAGTTTTTTTGGCAGTGGAATATGTTAACTGGACAAACTGCTGCAAGCGTTGCATAGCAACATGCATTGAAGCTGGTGAGCAAGTTGAAGTGCATGATCTGCAAATTTTCTGCCAATAATTTGCATTGTCAGACATCTGTGACGAAGGTGCAGAAAGGATTGCTGGCATCTGGACCAGGTTCTTGCTAAGTTCGTAGCAACTGCTATTACACTGGAGGACAAAATAAAGTAACCACTGTGCCACATGAAGCAGCATTCTCGCTTGTTGCTTAACCCAGCAAGGACAGAAAAAGAGTGGAGAATGCTGCCTTCCAAGCTTAATTACAAGCAATGCAAAAGCAACCTTGGAAATCGAATCAACTGCATCATTCTGGGCAGAAATGGGAGAAGTAAAAAGATAGGATGACATGCAAGAGTACAGAAATGTTTGTACATTGGCCCAGCAAATATTAATTTTATATTATTGCTGCAACTGAAGGAAGCTATGCTAAAAAAAAAGAGCAGCAGCTGGGCTTGGAGTTGAAAAACTGCATGCCATAATCACAATAATATCAGCTTTTGCCATGACTGGCAGGAGATATATGTCAACGTGTACAAGCATCAATGACCAGCAAATTAAAGTCCACCAAACAGGAAGTGGACTAAACGAGACATTTGCTTGAGCTTTGGCAAAGTGTTATCACCTGGCATTTCTACTTTCATGGCCTCATCAATAAAATAATGTCGCATAAGTAATACAATATTGCTTTTGCTGTAATGGACTTTTTATTGTGTATTTGCTTATGTTAGTATACGATTTTTTTATGTAGTTTTATAGGTGCAACAAAGCAAAAAAAATTTTGTTATAGTTTGTATTGAAAGATTTCAATAATGGGGTTGTTACTCTTACATGTTTTTGTGCCAACCCAGTAGCCCAAGTTGTATATTAGCTTGTGCCACTAGATGTGTGGATGTGTTATGGTTGTGATGCCATCGTGTTCGCTGCGTTGTCGTCATTCCAGCTTTGTCATGCGACTCTCACGCTACCTGCGTTGGAACCAGATGGCTCACATGAAAGATTCAGGTGTCTCAGCAGCAGCACACCCACCCGTTGTTGGTCACCTCCGTTTGAGATTCAAAAGGAAGTTTCACATGAGTGTTCATTTCGAATCACCGATAGCAATACCTCACCTCGGCATAGCCAACTACCTGTAAAATACTTCACATAACATCAATTTTCACATTGCGTGGGATTTACGCAAGTTTATCTCATAGTTTTCATGTAGAGCCTTTTGGACCTTTATGTGGGGGATAATAAAATGGCTTTTCAAGTCTAGCTCCTCTGAAATATATATAATTCGACACCTTGCATGCTAAGCTGCAGCTTCTTAAGTCCCAAACTGGCATCAAGAAAGCCAGGACTGTAAAATGATACTGGGCTGGACAAATCAGTTTCCAAAGCTTTATGTTGCGTTCTTGACCTCCTTTCCAGAGTTCCTGTGATAAGTTTGTGGGAAAAGACATTCTCAAAGCTAACATATGTAGAGACCAGGCTGAGAAGCTTTATGTCAAGAATGGCTTAGCTGGATGATGGTGCCTTTGGTGGAGCAATAAATTGCAATTTTTTTATGATGTTATGAAGATAAATAACACCATAGCATGCAGACTTATGCTGCAGAAAGAAAGCAAGAAGCGAATGAGTAATTGCAAAGTGATCTGCATATTGTATCCCAGCTGTATTGTGCATGCCACATTACCAGAGAATCCTGCTGACCTTTAATTAACCTTTCCGGCGCAACATGTCTTTATCAAGCCATACCTTTACATTGGGTTGATATATGCAGGGATGCCCTTTCACCTTCATGTAAGCTTAGCTCTGTCAACAGCAGATGCACTAAAGCTGAACACTCTTGCTACCTACTTCACATATTGCAACTGAAATGAATGAAACACAAGTCTTAACAGTAAACTTTTAAACAGTGCATTTAAATACTTGTGCAACCTTCTTTTTGGAAAGACCATGTGGTGCCTAGAGATGTAGCTTGACAAGAAACTGATGTGCTTTTATCTAAAAATAGAATTTATTGATGTTTTGTGGGACAAGGTGCCTGGTGTCTCAATGAGCACACTTTATGGCTGAGAATATTTTTGCCATTGTGTCAGCTTTGAAAACTTGTCAGAATCTTTAATCTTGGCGCATTAGAAAACACCTTGACACAAAATGAATGCAACCCTTGATGTCATTGAAAGAACAGTGCTGAAAACAATTCGATGAATACAGCAGAATGAAATGCAGAGAACTTAGGTGGGAAATAGGTAAGCAATTTACCAACCACATTATGAATGCAAGCAGCTGACACTTAATAGAATAAGAAAGCCCTGGAGCAAGTCTCTGGCTTGCAGTGCAAGACCTGTGCACACTTATGATGATATTGCAGTATTCATGGCAGGGACGGGACCATTCAACCTTACGCACTGCAACACTCTGTATATCTCTTTGAAATCTTCTTGTACCAACATGTAAAAACTGCATGTTGCAAACAGTAAAATCATTGCTATTGTCCTACAGACAGTTTGCATGTTTATTGGATTCTCATTTTAACAGCTGACTTTAAGCTTCCATACTGAGAGCTGGACGAGTTAGTGCGTTTTTGAAAGAGTAGAAACAGTGCACAAAGTATGAAGGACAGTGAAAACGCAACAGGAGCACTGACTTGCAACTGAATTTTTTATTCAGGTATACATACAAGAATAATATGCACACACCATGCAATGTGAAAGAAAGCAAGAAAATGAAGTGCAAACTATTAATCATGATTGACATTGCTAGAAAACACAAGCATGAGTGACGTCGTGAGTTAACTGCGACATCATACTAAATCCACGCAAAAAACCATGTTAGAACTTACATGGGCATTATGCGATTCAATGAATTCAACAGTATGCTTATAAACTATGTATTCTAACATTTTACTTGAATAAGACGCTAAGAAGATCAATCTATATATAGCTACAAATGCCTTAGTCACCAGATTTGAAAAGCAGGAGGACTTTCGTTTGTTTCAGAGATGAAAGAATACCTGTTGTGGGAGAATGCTGAGAAATAACAGCGATACTGAGGAGTCCATTGGGAATAATATAATGTACCAGCATGCATTAGGAATTACGTCAGGATCTCCAAATTTATTAAATTTGCAGACATACTTCTATATTTTAACAATATTATTAAGGCATACAAATTTAAAAAAGAAATGCCACTACGTTAGTATTTGCCATAGCAAATGATTTCCTAGGGGTGCATGTACAATGGCCCCCAATTGAATATTGTACAACTAAAGCTCTACCACATGTGTTTGACCCCTGTTGATTGCAAGTCGCACAAGCCTGTTCCCTTAGTGAGTGAAACTCAGTGAAAGAAACTTGGCCTTCTTTGTGGAGCAAAGACAGTTGGCAAAAATGAAGCACACAAAGGTATAGCCTGTACAGTGAAAGATCTACTCAAGATCCAGGTGCTGTACCGTATCTTCAGAAGATAAAGCATTTATCTAAACACGAGCACAGGGTGTAAATGATCGCACTCCGATGCATGTGATACATAACGACAATCACCACGAAAGCCCATCGCATTACTATTACTTCCACAGGTAATTTTCATAGCTGCTATGGAATGGCTGTCTCACTGCACCACAATCTATACCAACTAATACACTGGGCATTTCAAATGGTTCATGAAAGCGGGTTCGGCCCTGGCCAGACTGAAGCAGCGGCACTCGAGAGACACTTTTCAACGCCCAGCCTCGTGTGAGTCACTTGACACTAGTCACGGACACTTGCTGACATTGCCTTCAGGCGGGAACAGGCCTTTCTGTTAGATTCACGTTTCACGTCCAGGCTTTCGTTACTAGGCTTCTGCGTGCGTAAGGCGACGCGAAATGTTTGAATGCACTTTGCTCATCGACAAAAGGCGCCCTTACTTTGCACAGCGATTTGGAAATGTGTATGCACCCTACATCGACGTCAATGCCGACGCGCACCACTTCTGCGTTTTCGAGCTCGACGGCAGTGTGTCGACGTGGTGTCCAAAACCAAACAGGCATCAGACTTTGCCAGAAGGCGTACCACAACTTAAAGAATCGCTACATACGACACACCCTGCAATATGCATGATCCGTGTCGGCACCATATGCAGTCGGCGCTGTGCTACCACGACTCTTCGAAACCGACAGTCCAAATGAGGCGACATGTCGTGCTGTTTCGTGGATGCAGCAGAGTTCGTTCGAAGCTTCTGTAGCTTCGTAACGGCAACGTTATTCGTACTCGCCGATATTACGCAGTGACCCAATATGCAGTCGGCGCTGTGCTACCACGACTCTTCGAAACCGACAGTCCAAATGATGCGACATGTCGTGCTGTTTCGTGGATGCAGCACAGTTCGTTCGAAGCTTCTGTAGCTTCGTAACGGCAACGTTATTCGTACTCGCCGATATTACACAGTGATTCAATACTACAGTACACACCACACAGCCACAAGGAATCGCAACGGTCCTCCCACTGCGTGCACGCGTGTGTAGGCGCCGACAGTCATTTTCGATTTTAAAACGCAGCACAAAATAAATGCTTTATTTATTTAAGCGTAGTGTATTTAACAACAAAACGATAACGTTAGCATTTCATGTATTTTTTACTAAGTTTTCTTTTTGTGACGTCATCATGCGTGGCAGCAGCGGACTCCACTTAGGGTCGTCTGCTGCTACGCGCGTGCACCCAGCGCCGGCCGTATTCCTATCTCTATGATAGTATGTTCGGCCGCGGCGGGGCGCACCCTGTCGTTCTACTGCGAGACGACAGATGGCGCCGCGACCAGCGGGCTTAGATCAGTGGGCTGGCGCCTTGAGATTCCACTGCCCACGCTCGATTTTCGAGTTTAGTAGCGTGAGTACAACTGAAAGCGCTAAGAAAATGCTTTACATGTAAAAAAAAAAAATTATGGGGTTTTACATGCCAAAACCACTTTCTGATTATGAGGCACGCCGCAGTGGGGGACTCCGGAAATTTCGACCACCTGGGGTTCTTTAACGTGCACCTAAATCTAAGTACACGGGTGTTTTCGCATTTCGCCCCCATCGAAATGCGGCCGCCGTAGCCGGGATTCGATCCCGCGACCTCGTGCTCAGCAGCCTAACACCATAGCCACTGATTAACCATGGAGGGTTGCTTTACATGTAATAACATCATGCGTGTGTCAAGCCTAATGCTTTACTGATGCGAAAGTATCTGCTGTACAGCAGTTAATGATGTCATGCGGATCGCGAAGCACTTGAAGCCCATCTCCCAAGACGCGGTGTCGCTTGTTGCCTGTGTCAGGCCGTGGGAACGGGCGAAGAAGCACAGCGATTTCGCATCTAAGTTCTGTAGCGTGGCAGCAGCTGAAGTGCACGGGGTTTTGGTCTCTTCGAAAACACGTTGGGCATGTCCGGCGCATTCATTCCCAGTCATTCCCAGTCCTCTACACAGATAAGGCTGTCGAGTTTCTGCTACACCGCATCTACGAAGTCATTTGCTGATGTGACATTGTTCGGGTTTATAAGGGCCCTGAAATCGGATATGTCTAGTAGCTGCTTCTCTCCCTCAACTACTCTGCAGTTGTCAAATTTAGGAGGCTTGAGGAGGGTGTAAATGTATAATGTCTGGTACAGCTGCAAGTAGGCATTGACGGGTGGTCATTCTGACTTCCAGCCAATCTTACCTTACCAAAGAAACGTTCAATTGGATCTTTATTCATCTTGCTTGTCAAGACATATTTAAAATTGTAATCGTGCAGGAGAGCATTGCGAAGTTCTTTTGTGGATTTTGATGTGACTCGAAGGTCCTCAGATGTGCTCTTGGTGAGGAACATGTCTTTTGTTATCAAGCCACACTGAAGTTCCTTCTCCCAGCATATTGAAGATGATGTCGCTTAGCCGCTGGCTCCAAGGCTATTTCCGAGTCCACAGGTGTCGCAGCGGGCAAAGAAGCTTGCAGATGCTGCGTCGCATTCTTGTCGTCGACTTTCGGCCGACGTTGCTTGGGTGCTCGCCCAGGAGGTTCCCTCTTAAAAGGCTGCTTTCGAGGTCTGTTTGGCCGTGTGAGGTACTTTGGGCAATTTGGAAATAAGGTGGGAACTGCGTCTTTACACAGTACAGGCTTCTTTTCGGCGTTAAGCAGCACTTTTCCATTGAGCTTCGCGTAATATGTCCGGGATATCACGTCCTCTGAAAAATGCTTGGCGCAGACGTGGTCGGTAGGTGTCAAAGTCCGGTCTGCCCTCGGAATCGCACAAGCCACTGCTCCAAACGAACATTGTCGGACGGAGGTTTGAATAGAGGCACACGTTCCGTGCAAGTCCGGTAGCGCGAATTGCAGTTCGGGACGGAACACTTTCTTCCCATTGCAAACACGTCACCGTGACGCGGCCATGACGTCTTCGCGGCGTGTGGCGCCTCTACTTCGGCCGCGGCCGCACTACTTTCTTCGGTTGACTGCGCCTGCCCCTCTTTTGGGGTGGCAGCCTGCCTCCGGTTTTGCTGGGTCGTTGCCTTTCGAGGGCCGCCGAGATCTACTGGACGGCCTGGGCTTGGACATCCTGGTCGTGAGAACACTGGAAACATTGCTGAGGGGGCAGAAGCGCACGTATCCAGCTACACAGCAATGGGTGTGTGTAAGTTCCCAACATAAAATGGACAACAATGGATATTGCCCTACGTGTTTCAATTCCAAGCCGGAAGCAAGAGCTTTAGGATGTTTTTAGGACGAGGAAAAGGTAAAAGAGCAAATGACAAACGTACTGAAGGCCATCATGATGTTACAGTTCTAGAACACAATTAAATAATAGAGAAAGTAATGTGATAAGGTAGCGAATTTTGGAGTACACTGAAGACGGCTGAGTTTAGAAATGCTCTGGCAGAAAAAAATGAATTGTTAAAACATTTAGTATTTTTGGATTTTTTGTTGTAAATACACAACACTAATTTCATGTTGGACAATGCACTATAAATTAGACAGTATTTCACGCCAGTTGAACTGAAATGTTAATCTTTATTGCACGCTTCCCATAAATAAGATGAACACATATGTAATTAAGTCACATTCTCCTCACAGGACCTATTAATACAAAGTTTAAAATAAACTTTTGCTGTGTTGTTTCCTGTGCCCAAGAGAAATTTGGGAACCTAATTTCTTTACTGGTGTGCACAGCCTGCTTAACTCTCATCCAGTAGAGCAGAATTCAAAGTTGTATTTACTTGCTAAGGTGCTTTTGTGTACATTGTGGTGCACTTTTTAAACATTGTACAACTGTATTTCAAGTTACGCCAATGATGCATTTAATTAGTCTTAGTTTCGCTCTCTTAACTCTTAATCCTACACTGCTAGAAGAGAGTTAAGCAGGCAGTGCAAGCTGTGTGCACCAGTAAAGAAATTAAGTTTCAGGAAACAAAAATTTCAGCTAGGCACAGGAAACAACAGATTAAGAAAATGATGGTTCTGAATGTGGCAAACGGTAACATTAAAAACAAAACAAAAAAGGATGAACCACTAGTGAAAAAATATGTTCATACAGGCCATGCAGATAATCTGCAACAAGCTGACTTCAGCATGATCATATTTGACAGCGAAATTACAAAAATTATATTTGTTGAGAAGCAAATCGCTCGGCAGCATGGCGGAACCAAGTCATGGCAGCCCTCTCGAGATCCTTTAGGGTGGCATCTGGGTGTCTGATGTCATTAGTCAATGTGCCTGCATGCATGAGCAAAATTATCCTTCCTATAAGTTTTGCACACCACACAAAACTTGGACCAGTATATACTCTACTAAAGAGACAAAACTAAATACCAGCACTAAACTTAGCAAAGTGTGAATAATAGGTGTATAAGTCATAAGCTGTTACAATGTCGTACATTATTTATATTTTGCCATGGAAAATCCATCTAGTTAGGCAATAAGGGATAAAATCTGTCAAAGCAGCCTCAATACAGTGAGTATACTGCTTGACACTAGATGATATCAAACTTGCTACACCTAATTCACCACACATTAGCTTGCACAGATTCAGCTTGGAGAATTTATTTTTCCTCTTCGTTCCAAACCAACTGAAGCTTATTGCCGCATTCCTGCTAAGGAGGGACTGTAGAATGCGTGTCGTTTTCTGTTTTGTTGGGTCCCTTCCTTGGACAACCAAGTGCTTCTTCAGTTAAAAAGAAACAAGAAAATATACAGCTATAAAGATAAATTGGGATTCAGTTAACACTGAAAGTTTTGCAACCTAAATGATTTCTTGGTAATAGAAAAGTGCTAACTGGCTTTTACTTTTACTCATATTCTTTAAAATTGTCATAGGCAGTTAATGTAAAATCCTACAGCATGTCATGAATAAGACTTAGTGTCATAAGTAGCATCAGTATCAATTTCTGTCTAACTACAGCCCACTGTAGTTACAAGACAGGCAATTTCACACTGAGCCTAGGCCATCAAGCAACATGATTAGGGAGTTGAGTACTAATTAAAACGTGCTTACAGCCATAAAATTGGCAAAATTACAAGAATAGATGAAGCAGAGAACTTACCATCAGATGTAGAGCTTGTCTGTCTGTCTCAAGCTTTTTGTCAAAGTCAAGCATGTATGTCGCATCCGAAAAAGGCAAATCAGGGAGGTCACAAGGTGGTGAAGATGCACTGTTGTCATTGCTGAGCAGCTCATTAAGGTATTGTGAATGGGCCTGCTGGGTCTGCTTAATACCATTAACTATCTTTGAGACCCTTTCCATGAAGGCTACAAAGAAAGAAAAAAAAATATCAGTGGCATTAGTATTATGTAAATTTTCATTTCAGCGCTATTTGCAAGATGAAAAATTACCGCGTTTATTCGAATATAGGTAGACTTTTTTTTCGAAACTGTTACTCAAAATTAGCTATCGACCATATTTGTGAACACATCTAGCCAGAGTACCAAGCTGAGTTCCGCCATTACGCCTGCCCTAAGGCCAGTCTGGAGATTACTAAGACTGGCTTTAAAAATGCTGCATATTTAATGCGCTCAACAGTGCATGAACGTCATTTGGGATGCCAAAGATGCCTGCGAAGCATATAGCGAGGTTGTCTTCTCTGCCAGTTAAGACGAGGTTACAGCTTGTGGCATCAACTAACGAGATTTAGTAGCCGAGCGGTAAATAAAGGTGTGTCATTGTGAAAGTGTTTCATTTTTCTAGAAAGTTATAGGTCTACCTATATTCAAATCATATTTAAAAATTTTTTCTGTGAGTTTACTATATAGGGGTCAAGTATGTCAGTAGTCAACCTATTTAGTGTACATATGGTAGTTGATGTGGCAACAATTGGAAAAAAGAAACAGTGATGAGCACTACTAAACGTACTATCAGCCATAGTTGGAACATAAACAGCAGAACACATGCCTTCTTTATAGTTTTCGTCACCTAGCACTGGCCTTGTGATAACAGTGTGAGTTAGGATTCACGGTTTGTGCAACGCTGCAGCCACACCACGGACAACAAGTGCTTTTCTAAGTCACCGCGTCCACGCTAGCAACCGTCATAGCTCGAATGATGGGGCGCACTCCTAAAGGAGGAAGAAGCGATAAACTGCACCACTGACTCATGGCAGTGTCACTCCATCACGATGACATTGAAAAAAGGTAGTGTGCCAGCGGCAACATACAAAAGTTTTTCTTACGTGCTGCATAGCTGCGCCATAGGGTTGGCTAATGAATACTCATGCTCACACCACTATCGTGAAGCGAAAGCTAGGTGAGGCAAACTGTGTAGAAGCTATGTACCTTGCTGTTTTCATTTCAATTTACACAGGTACATAGCACAAGTGAAAGAAACATATTGTTCAATTACACAAGCTTAAGAGATGGAGCTCTAAGAACTTGCTGCTTATCATTTGCACTACAGCATTCAACAGGGAACATGTGAATGCAAGCTGAAAAATAAAAATGCAGATACATTAATGACTGGACAGCCAGCAATATTGCGAGAAATTCTGAACCTGTGCTTGTTAGTATGGCTTCATGATAGAAAAGCAGAGTGATGAACGGGACGAGAAAGAGAGAATAGGACTAAGCACTGGCTGCTACTCTGCAACCGCAATATATACGCTTTAGAATATCAAAAAGATGATACTAAAAAAAGTACCTAAAAACCATACGGAATAGGCTGGCTTCAGGAAGGGATACTCTACAATGGATCACATCCATGTCATCAATCAGGTTATCGCGAAATCTGCAGAGTACAATAAGCCTCTCTATGTGGCTTATATAGATTACGAAAAGGCATTTGATTCAGTAGAGATACCAGCAATCGTAGAGGCACTACGTAATCAAGGAGTACAGAACGCTTACGTAAAAAGCTTGAAAGCTACGTGCGTGTGGTATTTGTTTGTTTGAACTAGGCGCGTAGGCGCCATCACTCCAGAAAAGAGGAGGAAGAACGAACTGGGCTCGCGCTGTGAATCTAACCGGTAAGAGCTGCAACCGTTGTTGTAAATATAATCTGTAAATAGTTTCTCGTCTTACTGACTCGTCCTTCGCGTAAGAATATCTACAGAGGTTCTACAGCTACCTTAATTCTACACAAGAAAAGCAGGGAGATACCTATAGAGAAAGGGGTCGGACAGGGAGACACAATTTCTCCAAAGCTATTCACTGCGTGCTTTGAAGAATTCAAGCTATTAAACTGGGAAGGCTTAGGAGTAAAGATCGACGGCAAATATCTCAGCAACCTTCGGTTTGCCGATGACATTGTTCTATTCAACAACAATGCAGATGAGTTACAACAAATGATTGGAGACCTTAACAGAGAGAGTGTAAGAGTGGGGTTCAATATTAATATGCAGAAGTTGAAGATAATGATAAATAGCCGGGCAAAGGAACAAGAGATCAGGATCGCCAGTCGGCCACTAGAGACTGTGAAGGAGTACGTTTACCTAGGTCAATTAATCACAGGGAACCCTGATCATGAGAAGGAAATTCACAGAAGAATAAAAATAGGTTGGATCGCATACGGCAGACATTGCCAGCTCCTGACAGGAAGCTTACCATTATTATTGGAAAGTAAGGTGTGCAATCAGTGCATTTTGCCAGTGCTGACATATGGGGCAGAGACTTGAGAGCAAGTTAAGGGCCGCGCAAAGAGCGATCGAACGAAGATTGCTAGGCATAACGTTAAGAGAGAAAGAGAGCGGTTTGGATCAGAGAGCGAACGGGTATAGACGATATTCTAATTGACATCAAGAGGAAAAAATGTAGCTGGGCAGGTCATGTAATGCGCCGGTTAGATAACCGTTGGACTATTAGGGTTACAGAATGGGTACCAAGAGAAGGGAAACGCAATCGAGGACGACAAAACACTAGGCGGAGCGATGAAATTAGGAAATTCGCGGGCGCTAGTTGGAATCGGTTGGAGCAGGACAGGGGTAATTGAAGATCGCAGGGAGAGGCCTTCGTCCTGCAGTGGATATAAAACAGGCTGATGATGATGATGATGATGATGATGATGATGATGATGATGATGATGATGATGGTGGTGGTGGTGGTGGTGGTGGTGGTGGTGGTGGTGGTGGAGGTGGTGCCCCCCCCCCCCCCCCCCCGAAAAAAAATCCTGGGTACGTGCCTGCTTGGAATAATAAGCGCGGAAGACTTCGCCGAACAGCAACGAGCAGACCCGGAGCTAAAAGGCCTCATCGAGTATTTGGAAGGGAACACCGACGTTGCCCCTAAGGCATTTAGGCGTGGGTTGTCTTCGTTCACACTACAAAACAACCTGCTCGTGAAGAAGAACTTCTCACCAGTCCGCGCCAGTTACTTTCTTGTTGTACCGTCAGCGCTGCGTCCAGAAGTACTGCACGCCCTACACGACGATCCAACCGCTGGGCACCTCGGATTCTCCCGGACGCTGTCGAGGATACAGGAAAGGTATTACTGGCCGCGTCTGACCGCCGACGTTGCCCGTTACGTCAAGACATGTCGAGACTGTCAGCGACGCAAGACACCACCAACAAGGCCAGCAGGATTACTACAGCCAATCGAACCTCCTCGGCGACCATTCCAGCAGATTGGGATGGATTTGTTGGGGCCGTTTCCGACGTCAACATCCGGGAATAAGTGGATCGTCGTCGCGACGGACTATCTCACCCGCTTCGCTGAAACTAAAGCTCTACCAAAAGGCAGCGCAGCCGAAGTGGCGAAATTCTTTGTCGAGACCATCCTGCTGCGACATGGTGCCCCAGAAGTCCTCATCACTGATAGAGGAACGGCTTTTAAGCAGAACTCACACAAGCCATTCTGCAATACAGCCAGACAAGCCACAGGAGGACAACTGCCTACCATCCGCAAACGAATGGTCTCACGGAGCGCCTGAACAAGACCCTCGCCGACATGCTAGCAATGTACGTCGACGTCGAGCACAAGACGTGGGACGCGGTCCTGCCGTATGTAACCTTCGCTTACAACACGGCGGTGCAAGAAACGACACAGCTCACGCCGTTTAAGCTGGTTTACGGCAGGAACCCGACGACGACGCTCGACGCCATGCTGCCGCACGTCACTGACGAGGAGAATCTTGACGTCGCTACCTATCTCCAGCGCGCCGAAGAAGCCCGACAGCTCGCCCGCCTACGGATCAAGAACCAGCAGAGGACCGACAGCCGACACTACAACCTCCGACGACGCTTCATCGAGTACCAGCCCGGCGACCGTGTTTGGGTGTGGACCCCGATACGCCGACGAGGACTCAGTGAAAAACTACTGCGACGATATTTCGCACCCTACAAGGTCATCCGACGTATTGGCGCGCTGGACTATGAGGTCGTGCCAGACGGCATTTCGCATTCACAGCGACGCCGCGCACGATCTGAAGTGGTCCACGTGGTGCGTCTTAAACCCTTTTACGGACGCTGACGAACTTCCTTATTTTGTTGTTTTCTTTGCTAGGAGTGCTTTTCTTTTATTACTTTCGTTTGTTTGCGGCATCGGGTCGATGCTTTTTAAGAGGGGGGTATTGACACGTGTACTTATATTTAACGGGCGACCACATTCGCCGGCTAACAAATGTTATCGCACAGCGCTGGACGCGTCTGCATGTATCCGAAGTTTCTGGAAAGTTATCGATGCTTCTATCCGCTGTTTGTTGTCGCCGAACCTTGTGTTATCTGATTTCATCGCGTGACTCGAATGTTGTAGAACTTTGTGGAAGGCATGCGGGTCCCAGCGATTAGGCTGGAACATTCGATGGCTGCTGTATAAGAACCGACGCACTTGACCCGCTGAGCAGATTTTCGACGATCGCCGACTGTGTTCGCCGCTATCGTTGTGCTTTAAGTGTAGCCTGTTTTGTGGGCACAGGTTCGCCCAATAAAAGCTAGTTTTGTCTTTCACAGTACTGCTACTGTGTTCTTTGGCGTCACTACCACGTGACAATATCAATACACGCTATTCATAATGCAGGATCGTAAACCCACGGCAGGCGCACTTGCCATAGAATTTTTCAGCTTTCTGCTCAGCCTCGCATACGTCTCATGGTTAGCCTGTTTTGTGGAAATATTATTATTATATTATTAATGTTATTAGATATTATAGTTTCTTCACTGTAATTTATAGCAATCATCCAGATATCAACATTGTTACGACATGCTTATGGGAGTCATTTCAAACTAGATTGCTCAGCCAGAGAAAGTACAAATGCAAGTCTCAATGTTTATTCAAATTTGGTATTCCTAAACAGAATATATTGGCAGAATTTTATGCCTGCTTGCATTTCCTGCAATTCAATGTTCAGAGCTGGAAAAACTGATTCCTTTTCTTGCTGTCAAAAGGCTGCTTCAATGTCGATAGCAAGCTATAATTATTCATTTCGAAAGTGTTAAGCAATGACTATATGTCTAAGCTTATCAATGCGTTTTTGTTCCACGAACACAATTAAGTTTTCTCTCTCCCTCTCATTAACAGCCATGGAATGAAACCGTTCACTTTCATAAGTATCAGGATGCAAACATTCTGGAGTTTGTCCTGTGCATTTGTCCGCATCCTATAGTGTGCATGTTTGTATCAAGTTCTGGTGTTGCAATCGCAGTGATCTACACATATTATTATATTGCAACAAACAAATTTATTTAACTTTCTTTTCAAATCTACAATGTGGCCATGCAGTAATGACTACATTAACAAGCAAAAAAAAAAAAAAACTGCAGATTCAGTGTACGTGTTGGAATCTATGCGAAGTGAAGTTTTTGTCAAGTGGTCCATTAAATGCTGTTAAAGTAACTGCGATATATACAATTTGTATTATTTTCAACAATCCAACATGTCATCTTTTGCAAGGTTTGCTTATGCACCGCATAGGTCACAACCTTAATGTCATGTAATCTTTATGCATTACACTGTTCACAAACCATACCGAAACGCAAATGGCAGTTAATGTAGATGCACGCTGCTAGACATCAACACAGTGACGTTTGTTGAGCAAGGAATGGTGCGAGGTGTATGCAGATGAATGAATGACGTGCTTATGTACTCATTTATTTATATACCTCGCAGGCTGCAAGATTGGAGTATTATGCAAGGGGGAATAAAAAAGTTGTTACAAAGGGAAGAAGGGCACAACATTAAGAAAAAACCAGCAAGAAAAGCAGTACCAATACATTGCACCAACTAGCCCAACGTGTTTTACTGGTACATTATACAATACTTAACAAACAATAACAGAAAAAGTTATGCCCATGCACCCTGTACAGACGGTAAACCAGCGAAGCTGAAATGTGTGACCCCGGTGTTTATCACTGGGTTAATTCCAATGGTTTATTCAAGTCTTTCTATATTATTGGTTATGTCTGTGTTTCTTAATGAGGTTATGCACATGTTTGGCTTGGGTTTATCACATTGTTTATTTGGAATGCCACACATCGCACTTTGCAAGATCACCATCATGGAAAGTGCAATGAGTGGTTCATTGTGTTAATCCAGCGGGTCCATCAAAGTCTTTCGGAATTATGTTACGCACTTGTGTTTTGTAATGCGTTAATCATAATGTTTATGACTCAGTTATGCACTGTAGTTACCAAGTGACACACCGGGGCTGCACACTTCATTTAATTAAATACAGGGACACGTTCTTGAACCTATTGGGAAGTCGGAGAGAGAGACTGCTGCACGCGGGCTCTGCTGCTAGAGAGAAACGACGTCACTATTGGTATAGTGTAAGAATCTCAGTGCTGACGCCCGTTATTGCAAATGGGTCGCAAGCCCCAAGGGTAGCGTTGGCCTGGCGGCCTGGGGCACAACTGGAAGCATCCGAAGGTCCCGGCAAAGCATGAGTCGACTGGTAACAGAACAACTTGTTTATTCTAACATCGCAAAAGAGCGGCCGGTCAGGTCGACCGAAGTGGAGAGACGGGAGAGCACGTTACTCAACAGAAGAAATCGGAGCCTCTCTCGGCGTCCGGGGGCAGCTGCTTTTATAGTCTCGGAGTCGAGGGCAAGAGGGAACGCCTGATAGAGGCCCACGTGACGCGCGGCACGGACAGGCTGAGAGACACGTTGGGACGAGTGTAGTGACGCATCCGCCGGCCGGGCGCCGGTCAGACCTCCTCGCTTCACACTTGGGGAGCTCCTCTCCCCGGCTGCCGCGCTTTGACAAGCGTGGGCACACACACACACACGCACACACGAAGACACGTGGCACTGAAACACGCCTGGACGCGCTTGGCGGGGAGGCTTTGCGGCAGCTCCGAACGGGCCAAAATGTCCGCCGCTTTGAACGAAGCCCCGGCGTCCGTTGCATCCGCGCCGGCTATACCGCGCGTCGTAGGCGAAACGTAACAGACCGCCCCGCCGGGGGAAGGAGATCCCGATGGTCAGGGGACTGCATCCGCTGTCCGGAGGGATGTCGCTCAATGATGCTCATAACCGAAGTCGGGCGTCCTTCGGCGTTTCTTGAGCGCAGCGCACAGAGCGCAGCGCACAGAGAAGGCCTCGTTCTCACGTTCAGGTTCACCCAGGACACTGCAAAGTGACTTCGGGAGAGTTGACATTTTTGTTCTCGTTCCCGGCAAGCGTTAGAACTACGCCGAAACTCAACCGCTCAGTCAGCAAGCACGAAACAACCTTCAAGTCCTGCCAGGCTCTTTCCCCTTTTATACCACTGCCTAGTTCCTTACAGTAGTCTAGCAGCACTCAGAACGCGTCCACAAATTGGAAAATTGCACTAGAAAGCACGTCATCACTTTGAAACACTAAACAAAAGCAATATGTTAAAAATCCTGCCTCAGGAAGAAAAACATCAGTAACAAACAATTTTGAGGCTGATTCTTACGTTAGGGGCTTCGACTTAAGCCATCGGCGTTACCGTTGAGACTCCCCTTTTTGTAACGCACCTCAAAGGAATATTGTTGCAAAGCGAGGCTCCAGCGCAGGAGGCGGCCATTTTTGGAAGAGATGGTCTGCAGCCATTGGAGAGGGCAGTGATCCGTCTCGAAGCATGCGAAGCGGAGATCGCAGCGAGCGACCGTACACTAGCTCAGCTGGCGAAAACCCCGTAGCCGCATGCGGCGCGGTCTTTAATGCCAACGTCACCCCAGGCAGACACAGCTCCCAGTCAGTTTGTTGTTCAAACCACAATGCTCTCAACACGCACTTCATGACGGAGTGGAGCTTCTCAACGGAATTCGACTGTGGGTGGTACACTGAGCTGTGTAACAGCTTTACCCCGCACCTTTCGAGAAAGGCTGTCGTCAAAGCGCTAGTAAACACTGTGCCCTGATCTGATTGGATTTCCGCAGGAAAACCAACTCGCGCAAATATGGACAGTAGTGCATTGACTATCTCAACTGAGCTGAGTTCTTTAAGCGGCACTGCTTCAGGGAACTTTGTCGCTGGGCAGATCACAGTCAAAATGTGTCTGTACCCCGTGGCTGTTACCGGCAGAGGTCCCACTGTATCAATAACGAGCCGTCTAAAAGGCTCCGTAATGATAGGTAC
Organism: Dermacentor andersoni; assembly: GCF_023375885.2. Taxonomy (NCBI): domain Eukaryota; kingdom Metazoa; phylum Arthropoda; class Arachnida; order Ixodida; family Ixodidae; genus Dermacentor; species Dermacentor andersoni. The sequence continues at coordinate 62,030 of NC_092817.1, read as the reverse complement.
CAACTTCAACGGCGCCCTCGATTTGTCCCCTGGTTTGCCCACCCGCTGACAGGTGTCACATGTCTTCACAAAGTGGTCTGCGTCCCGAAAACACCCTGGCCAATAGTACTCTTGCAAGAGACGGTCCTTAGTTTTCTTAACTCCTAGGTGTCCCGACCACGAACCCCCATGCGACAAGCGCAACAGATCCTGACGATAGCATTGAGACACGATCAGCTGATCGAACTCCACTCCCCTGCGGTCTAGATACTTCCGGTACAGGACCCCACCTCTTTCCACAAAGCGAGCATTTTTCTTGGCGATACCTTCCTTGACAATGCAGCGTATGTTTTCTAGGCTGCCATCCTTCTTTTGCTCGGCTATCAAAGCCGACCGGCTGACTTTTAGCAACCTATTAAGTCCGTCTGACGTAGGCGCGATGAGCAAATCTGCAGGTAGCTCTTCTAACATTCCCGCATCGGGAATTTCCTTTCCAGTATCTGGTGCCTTTAACGCTACAGGCTCAATTTTATTCAGTTCGGGCGTGCTCTGAATATTAGCTTGCTGCGCCTCTGACCCTTTCTCATCGTTCGACAACGTCGGCCCCGCAACTACCGCCTTTGCAGCGAGCTCCCGAACCTTCGATCTGGTTAAGGCCTGAACGCTAGCCTCACCAAACAAAAGCCCCTTCTCGCGCAGGAGGTGATCGGACCTGTTCGAAAATAGGTACGGGTACTGGGGGGGCAGCATAGATGACACTGCGGCCTCCGTCTCAAGCGCTCCGAAAGGTCCTTCAATAAGCACTTTTGCTACGGGCAGACACACGCTTTGAGCTTCCACGGCTTGCTTGATCCATGCGCACTCGCCCGTGAACATATCGGGTTCTACGTAAGAGGGGTGAACTACATCCATTGTAGCTGCGGAATCGCGAAGCACTCGGCACTCTTTCCCGTTCACGAGGAGGTCTCGCATGTAAGGCTCGAGAAGCTTCATGTTCTCGTCAGTGCTGCATAATGACAAAAACACGACTTTTGTTTTTGTTTCTGGACACTGCGCCGAAAAGTGACCCGGTTTCTAGCACGTATAACACGCGCGCGCTTGCCTCGTCTCGAACCGCTTTCTGCGTTCGGCTTCGGTTGCCGCCGTCTCCTTACGTTCGGTCGGACTGCTTTCACTCGCATCCGCACTACGTCTGTCCCCCTTTGCTCTCATGGGTGTGAACTTCGGCCTCTCAAACTTGGAGCCAAATTCACCCTTTTGACCGTCCTTAGCTCCACGAGCCCGACGCGTCACAAACTCTTCGGCTAGCTCAGCGGCTCTAGCCACCGTACTAACGTCTGGCCTATCCAAGACCCAGTACCGCACGTTCTCAGGTAACCGACTATAAAACTGTTCCAGCCCGAAACACTGCAGAACTTTCTCGTGATCACCCAACGCTTTCTCTTCTTTGAGCCACTCCTGCATGTTTGACATAAGCCTGTAGGCAAACTCTGTATATGACTCACTTTTACCTTTCTCATTTTCCCGAAACTTCCGACGGAACGCCTCCGCTGACAGCCTGTACTTTTTTAGCAGACTCGATTTCACTTTGTCGAAATCCTCTGCCTCCTCTCTATTCAAGCGAGCGACTACGTCGGCCGCCTCGCCGGGTAACAAAGTGAGCAAGCGCTGTGGCCACGTTTCCCGAGAGAACCCCTGCTTCTCGCACGTTCGCTCAAAGTTAACCAGGAACAAACCAATGTTTTCTCCAAGCTTAAACGGCCGCATCAGGTCAGTCATTTTGAACAATACTCGTTCTCCTGCACCGTGTGCCTGACTTCCATTACGAGCGCGTTCCATCTCTATGTCGAGACGCTTCATTTCCAAAGCGTGTTGACGGTCGCGCTCTTTTTCTTTCTCTTGTTGCTCTCGCTCTTTCTGTTCTTTAAGTTCGCGCTCCTGTCTTTTTGCCGTCTCCCTCTCCTCAATGGTCTCAAGGCATTCCGACAGCTCGTCATCCTCAGCTTCTAACTCAAGAATAGCCCTTAGCAGTTCCGGTTTTCTGAGTTTGTCTGAGACATCCAGACCCAACTCTCTTGCAAGCTCCAGCAATTTCGGTTTGCGCAATGACTTCCAATCCATGGCTACTCTGAATGCTGCTTTCTCTACTGCCTACTATTGTCTTGCCGCAAACTAACCCGGCAGCAACGACAACCACAATTACCAGCTCTGTTTCTGACACTAACAAAAGCCTGGCAAAACTCAGAAAAAGAAAGTCCTGCACTCACCAAACCTCGCAGCCAAGAATTCAGCGCAGTCGTTCCGCTGCAGGCAACCAGTCATCACACAGGGCTCGTTGCACTGCTCCCGGATGGTCGTTGTGCTGCTCAGCATACAGTCAACCGCATATCTTCGCTGCTGGCCTCCGTTGTCGCGATCTCACCGCTGGCAGACAGTTGTTGGGATCTCAGCGCTGACGCCCGTTATTGCAAATGGGTCGCAAGCCCCAAGGTAGCGTTGGCCTGGCGGCCTGGGGCACAACTGGAAGCATCCGAAGGTCCCGGCAAAGCATGAGTCGACTGGTAACAGAACAACTTGTTTATTCTAACATCGCAAAAGAGCGGCCGGTCAGGTCGACCGAAGTGGAGAGACGGGAGAGCACGTTACTCAACAGAAGAAATCGGAGCCTCTCTCGGCGTCCGGGGGCAGCTGCTTTTATAGTCTCGGAGTCGAGGGCAAGAGGGAACGCGTGATAGAGGCCCACGTGACGCGCGGCACGGACAGGCTGAGAGACACGTTGGGACGAGTGTAGTGACGCATCCGCCGGCCGGGCGCCGGTCAGACCTCCTCGCTTCACACTTGGGGAGCTCCTCTTCCCGGCTGCCGCGCTTTGACAAGCGTGGGCACACACACACACACACGCACACACGAAGACACGTGGCACTGAAACACGCCTGGACGCGCTTGGCGGGGAGGCTTTGCGGCAGCTCCGAACGGGCCAAAATGTCCGCCGCTTTGAACGAAGCCCCGGCGTCCGTTGCATCCGCGCCGGCTATACCGCGCGTCGTAGGCGAAACGTAACACTAGTGAATGGCCCACCACACCTTTGCTGCGAGGTAATAATGACATCGTGGTCTTGTCTTAACCCCATCCCCCTCTGTGTCCCTTCCCTGCAATAATACGTATATAAATGTATGTTCGAAATGCATAAGCATTTCTATGTCTACCTGACAAGAAATTTCTCCCTCCATCTGCAAGACGAATGCAATGGCTCACACCCCCTTAAACAATGGCTCACACCCCCACACTAGAGTTTTTGTGATCGGACCATGAGTGTTTCGCCTAGGCATACACAGCTTCACTGTAAAAAGAATGAACACCTTTCTGCTAGAAACCAAGACACTCATGAGATGTATTAACAAATGAAAGTTTATTGAACATGCCGAGTAAATGCTGGTCGACAAGCAATAAATCGAATTTACACAATAAGCAGAAGCAACATCTGATCTGTCCATACAGATCCCAACAAGAAACGCATCCATCTCTGAAAGTGTAACAGAGGCCATGGTGACACAAGATTCTCCCAGTGTCTTTTCATCTACAGCTTCCATAATTTCTATAGGCAGCCGATCTCCACAGAATGCTAGCTTCCTCTACAATGCACTCTCCCCATCTGAGCGTGCATTGTAGAGGAAGAAGCTAGCATTCTGTGCAGATCGGCTGCCTAGGGAAATCACGGAAGCTGTAGATCTAAAAATGCTGGGCTAATCTTGTCAGCACGGCCTCCATTAGAAATGGATGCATTTCCTGTCAGGAAACGCACATGAATTTTTACTTCTCCTTTTTGTGTATGTTCAGTCTATTGCTTGTCAGCGAGCATTTACTTGGTGTGTACATTAAACTTCTGGTTGTTAGATCATCTCGCTTTTCTTGTTCGTCCTGTGTGTTCTCTGGTGCCATTTGCAGCCAGGCCATTCATTTTTTTTTAGACTGCGACAAGTCACTTTAATAGCCCTTATGATGCTTCTGTGTACCTTATAAAATCTTTTATTTGTCCAATGTAGCAAGAATGTATAGTGTGAAGCAGTAAGAACAGGGTACGCTAACTTCTAATTAAAAGGTTTATTGTGAAAATGCTGTGATCTCTAAAGGTTACCAGAAAGTAGTACAGCAATAAAACCTGATAAAGACTAGTGCTTGATGAAACCAAACATAAAAGCAGGAAAGGGAGAAAATACATATATAGATATACAAGTCCAGGGAAAAAAAAAACATTGTGATCACCAAGTGTGCATGTGGCTATCTTCCAGGAAACTCATTTCTTTCCCAATGGCATGTAACTGGAATGTGCTTGCGTAAGCAAGCTGTCAGTCTGTCTATTGGAATAACAACAGCGTTTCTTGAAAGGTGCTGGCATGCAGGATTGGCAATTGTAATGATTTCTTCCTGCACTTGGAATTTTTCTGTATTTCTTTCTGTAGCATTACTATTTATGTTTGGCTGCATCAAGCACCAATTTTTATCTATCCTTCAAAGATGTCTTTCTTTTTTGGGGAGAACTCGGGGAAGGCGGGAGATGGAAATCCAAGACGATGAGCAAAACGAGAACAAGGTGAAAGTAGGAGCCAACGTTTCCACAAGTGGACCTTGAAGAAGACAAGTCCACTTGTCGAAACGTTGGCTCCTGCTTTCACCTTGTTCTCATTTTGCTCATAGTCCTTTTTTTTTCTGGTAATTTGTATAACTCGCCACATTTTTACAAATGAACCTCAGTTGAAAGTTAGTCCTCATCCATATCTAGTGTCATCCTGTTGCTACTGCTTCATGCTATGCACTCTTGCAACATTTGTGTGTGTGTGTGTGTGTGTGTGTGTGTGTGTGTGTGTGTGTGTGTGTGTGTGTGTGTGTGTGTGTGTGTGTGTGTGTGTGTGTGTGTGCGCACACGCGTGGATTTGGATGTGAAATCGGGCCCTTGGGCAGAGGTATCATTCTTCTCCTGTGCAGCCTCGTGAATTAATTAACTATATTGCAACAGAAATACGATGGACAAGAACAAAGTGAACACACAGAGCGCTTCGTTCTTGTCTGTTGTCTATCTGTTGCACTTTAGTTAATAATGAATACACACAAACTCATCTAGCTTTCAGTTATTATGTCGGGCTTATAAGCCCGCTTGTGTCCTGGAATATCTGCATGGCTATGTATCCCGTAATTTAATTTCTGGCCATGTGCTTACAAGTCGCGTGTCAATCTCCTGCTTTTCCTGACAATCTTGTGTGATGTGCAGCCCCAGGCAGTTTCTGGCGAATCCATGCAGGGTGTTGTGCAAGGTGTAATCTGTACTACAAGTGCTGCTTTGATTGCTCTCAGTTCAACTTTTCTAGGTGTAGGATGACCTGGAATGGTACTCACTTATATGGGGTTTAGTTTTATGTAGTGTCATACACTGCTATTGCCAGATCAGTGTACTATATGTGCCTTATGTTTGCTTGCATCTTCATGATTAGCAACCTCCTCTGTGTGTTTGGCAGTTGCATATAGTCTCCTGGCCTAATTGTTTGCCCCCATATTTCACGGTATGGGCCTGTTGTGTTTCAAGTTCAGGTACTCCCGAGGTTGTGTTTCTGAAGGGAGGGGTAGTCGTCTTTGCATCTCATATGCTAGCTGGCATAGTATCTTGGGACGAAATTCTGAGCTCTTGAGACAAAGAATTTGTGCTGCAGGCTGCAACTCTACTCTGTCTAGGTGCTTGTTCGTTAGCTCTTTCTCATAGAGGTCTTTAAGCATAGAAAGCTGGAAAGACCTATTATTACTACCTGATGCCTGTATTCGATGAGTTGTATTTTTTGTGTGCTGCTGTTAATTCATACCGTACCATACCTTGGACACAAGCACAGCACCTGCGATTTTCCATAGTATCCACTCGTCCACCCCCATGATTTCGATATTATTCTTTTCACCAGGTGTGGAAGTTGCGTCCAGGCATTGCAGAATTGTTTCACCCATGTGCTGGCTCTGCCATCATGGGCTTACACTAGCTGAGGATTTGTGGATGTTGACTTGCAGGCATATTTGTCCAGCTATGTGGATCACAATGTGCAATCTGGGGTAGTTCTTGATTCTAGTCTTTCTTTTTTTTCCGACGTCGATATGAGCTGACTTATCAGAAAGTGAGAGGCCAGACTGGCCAAGAAAGTCTGCAGTGTTGTTGAGGGCTTGTTGCATCATTCTTGATTTCTGTATAAGATAGCTTTCCCATAGACTGTAATACACCATAGGCTGTAGTGTTTCTTGTAGTATGCCCGTGTTATTGGTGTGTGTGGGCCAAATGTACCTCCAACTCTCACCTGGAATTTTCTGTCTTTCAGAAAGTCACTGTTTAAGTGCTCTACCAGAAATGTTTTTGCTCATCGTTCCTCTTATTAGAGTAGCATGAGGTACTGCTGTTAAAAGCCTCTTCACTCTTTTATAAGCGGTATTACACAATGTCCTGCAATAATGTTTCTGCTGCTTATGGCCCACTCATATCTGCCAGAAGGGACAGCTCTTGAAAAAGGTTTTCTTTGTGCTATGTGTGCAACGTAGTATGAGCATTCATGCCTTGACATTTATACATCTGTAGAACCAGCTCCCTGACAGAGTACTTGCTATACGTGATCATGCTTATTTGTGCAGTGCTGTTGAACAATACATATTGATGCAATGAATATTTACACACTCGAATTATCACGAAAGATGGTTGTTTTACAATTCTGCCCTTTGCTTTCTATTGGTGTTAGATGTTGCATAAGCATGCCCCCCTATGCAATAGTATTTTGAAGTTTAAGGGTTCAATAAAAGGTGACGAACTAAATCTAAGTGCAAAAGCTTTTTTTTACCTATGACTCCCATGGAAATGCGACTTCCATGGCTGGCAAATCAACCCCTCGCCTTGTGTTAGCAGCAGAATGCTGTAGCCACAGTGGCAGGTGAACAAATTGAAGAACAATATTTCTGTCTATAATTTCTTTTTCTTGCCTGTATGTAAGTAAAGTTTGGAATAAGTTTGTCATTGCAAAAAAGCCCAGTTTGTGGTCCTTTATTGAATAAGCCACATATTGTGTATAGTTGAAATGCAGAAATTTGTTCTAAAATCCTCGGGTGATATATGTTCTTGCAAGTAGCATGGTATTTCATTACTTATAAAGATAATAATCGCAGCGGATATCGTTATATGGGTTTACACACTGATATATGTGATCACAAACTTATTAGAAACTCACTAGAAACATGTAAGGCATGAATTTTTCTGCACACTTGATCAGCTGTGAACGTGGAAGAACTGCTTGTACTGGCTGAACTGGCTGACTTCACTGCACAGTTTTGATTTACTTTTCTTCAGCGTGTAGTTTTATACTGTTTTATCCCCACAAGAACAGGCCGTTTGTCTGCTTTTCGCATAGTTGCACGCGTTCTACATGATTGTGCAGGAGGGTACGTTGTCACTGTGCCACTATAGCAAGCAATTTACTTAATCTACTAGCTCCAGAGTTAATTGCCTTTCAAAGCATGTGTTAATACAGATGCAGTAAGGACACAAAGTCCGCAACATAGTCAATGTTTATTGATTTCTGTGCAAGAAAAAAAAATTCTCCAGAGAAGAGGTGCAACTTAACGTGCATGTAATATTTTATTCAAGCCACGGATTTAATGCTATCGTAGCAAATTCATTACGATAGCCTACACTTTTGCTGTGTCAAATTTAATAAGAGGTAAGATGAGCTTTCAAGATGCATCGGGAAATTCACGCTTGAAAACCCACAAGAAGATGCAACTGAACGGTACCGCATTCAGCGCAACGTTGAAACTTCGGGTACTTTGCTGTCTTGTCATTTTCCCTTGCCGAGGTTGAAATAATTCAAGCTGCTCCGTAAGCGCGATTTTTGCATGCTACTCAACAAAAGAAAATTGTGACGACCTCGTCGTCTGCTGAGGATCGAACACCTCCTAGCACTGACAACTCGCAAAGGCGTACGAAGCAAACGTGAAAATGCACTTTATTTGCTGCGTAGCGTGTCAACAAACGTACATACATGGGAGAATCGAATATGCGGTACAAGTTTTTTATTCTCCCTTCGCGTACGTACCGAATTCGACGATCCGCGTCTCCGCACATTGCACTTATCGTGCCAGACGCCATTTTCCAAAACAAACCGGCGAAATAGCTCCGTTGACAGCTCTCCGCGCAATTTCGACGGAAAATCGCAGCGATCGGTGCAGCGGTGTGAAAGACACACATATCGCACTGATGACTACCTGTTGACTGGTAACAAGCCTCCAACCTGTGGTAGATGTGGTGATAGGCTGACCGTCCTCCACGTCTTCCTGGAGTGTCGGGAAGCCGAAAGAGAGAGGAGGAAACATATTCCTCTCGCTTAGCCCTGTTGTATCCTTCTTTATCCGACTATGTTTCTTGTTAAAGAACTGCTTTTTAATACCGAAGCAGTCCTCTCTTTCTTGAATTATGTTGTCCTACATATTGTAAGACCAATAAATTCATATTGCATCCTCAAGAGGATGTCGCTCTGATAGTTGTTTTGTATAGCACATGCCTCCAGGCCCTTGTTTTTCAAGGGCTCTGGTGAGGCTGTAGTGTCCTAGCCAGTTTTAGCATCTGATATATTTTGTATATTGTATCATTCTTCCGCAATGCATTTTAATGCTCATACTACACATCATTAGTCATTGCCACAATCTTATGACACATAGATTATATGCAATTTACAGCTACTATTTTCAGGCCTCTTTACAGCCACGTCACATCAACTTCATAGAACTCACCACTCCACTGTGAACTCATTTACACTGGCGTGGCGCTCTTTGGCCATACCTGGCGCTTGCGCTACTAAAAAACGCATTTTCAAATTCTATCTGTGCAAGAAGGCGAGCTCTGTTGACTTATTTTACTGAAAACCAATTTACATTGGGTTTGAAACTCGCCGCACGATAAGTCTTCTTTGCCTTTTCCATGGTAATCAACCTCATCTGTTGCCGCTTGAAGTACCCGCGCGCACGTCATGCTGCCTTAACAATAGCCATAGTTTCATGTGCATATTTGGCAATACACTGTCATTTAACGCATCAGCACTGCTATGTGTCATAACTGTATGGAACAGTCTTCCTGATAACATAGCATGCTTAACAGGTCGTGGCGCTTTTCGCGAAGAATTGCAAAGCTTCCTGTAGAAACATTGTATAAGGATGTTATTGACCTGCTTTCCTTCCCTGTTTTTCACACTTGTATTTTTGTATTTTTTGTGTGTATGAGGATATTACTGTTTTTACGCTGTCCAAAGCTTAGCCTAGACAAACATTTATTGAACTTTGCTTTACTTATCTTGTGAATGCCTGTATTGATATTTATATTGTTTACTCCTGTTGAAACACTTTATGTCCCCCCTTACCCAATGCCCTTAAATGGGCCTGTAAGGTATTTTAAATAAATAAATAAATAAATAAATAAATAAATAAATAAATAAATAAATAAATAAATAAGATTTTATGTTCAATGAAGGATGTGAAACATTTAAGTATAATTTTCTCTAATCCTTTTGAAACAACTGCCAAGAAGAAATAGGACGGTAATTGGAAGGTTCGTTTCTGGCACCTTTCTTTTATGTTATGGCGACTCTTGCATAATGCATTTTACGTGGAAAGCTTCCTGTTGCAAGACATGTATTAAAAATATGAACTAAATAGCGCACGATGAGAAATGTCAATAATATACGTAACTGGTGTTATTTGTATGCCTGACGCGTCGATAGACTTGCTGTTATTTGGTTTGATAAAAGACGAAACTACTTCACTTTCATTAACGCACTCTAAGAAAATGGTCTGCTCATTATGAAATTTTATTGCCGGTATTTTGCTATTCATAGACAAGAGGGTGAAAGAGACAAAATTATCATTAAATGCATCAGAGTTCGAGACCTTTGAACTACGCCCCATCCTTTAATAATTTAGTAAGTGGAGGTATCTGACCAATTGCTGATTTTAATTTTTTCCAGAGTTCTTCAGATCTTCCTGCAGAAGAGCTGGATAGGCGAGTATAGTAATTTTTCTCTACTATGTCGCTATCCTTATTTACAGGGTTTCTAAATGCTTTACAAGTTTTCAGTCCGTCGGTACATCTTATTTGAACAAATCCTCTTTAAATCTAGTCACTTTTTCTTATGTTGTTGAGCAGTTCATAATTCATTGACAGATTTGTATGTTTCCTGCACTTACTAGAGGTTCCTTAAGGAAGACAATCGTCATATTCCACATAACTTTGCATTGAAACTGCTCGTAAGCTGCGTCAGGGTCATTTTCATTTAAAACGTCGTACCAGTTTACAGTAGACAGAGTCCCAGAATTGTGACAGCGTGGCAGGATTTACATCTCGCTACAAGTAAGATTAGTCCTGCTTCTTTAAATTGTTAACCTGGAACACTGATGTGAAAATGGGCAAGCGATCATTTATCGCAAAATTGATGACACCTGCCTTTATGCGACATCTATCCTACTTGGTTATGAAATGTTTCAATATGGTACCTGTGTTTTCTGTTGCCCTTGTCGGTACATTTATTACATTGTGGCATAAGTGAGTGTTTAATAATGTCTCAGAATCGAGCTTCATAGCACCAGTAGCACATAGATTAAAGGGGCTCTGAACAACCCGTCAAGCTTGGTGAAATTACATACTCCGTGGGTAGCATATGCTGCTGTGAACATATCAGCCAAGTTTACTGTCGTATGTGGTGCGTGGAGCTTGCAAGCAGACCACGAAGTCGCCTTTCTCTCGAACACTCTCTTTTCAACAGAAACCTGCCTCCTTACTCTCTTAAGGAGGCAGGCTTACACTTTATTTCATAATAAAGCAGATTCCCATATGCGACTGCTATTGGTTCGTGCGGTCGGCTACGTAGCGTAGATACAGTGGCCACGGCAGGGTTCAGTCACGAGTCCACTGGCTAAAAGCACTGTGGCTTCCTTAGGACAACCATGTTTTGCATATGTTTACTGCGTCGTAGGCACCAAAATTGAAAGTCGTGGCGTCTACGTTAACATCAAAAATTAAACTTGAATTTTGCGCAAAGGTGACAATTAGAAGATGGATCATTGTGGGCACGCCCCACTGTACCGTAGCCTTCGCAGTGCAAGGCATTGAAAAAGCAGGGGCGGGACTCCTGCGCCAATGGTGCTGTTTTGACACAAACGCAAATTTCTGTGCGAAACTGTGCCAAACACAGAAAATAATTGACCGAAAGCTCCCTATGCTGTGCCAGAACGCCTTTGGCATGTGTGCCCGGCGCTGGCTGCGAACAGCGAGCGGATTCTTCTCATAAAGAGAGTGCAGCCGTTCACATTTCGCACACCGTGCGACGGCGCTTCCGCACAGTTTATTATAATTTTCGTGCCTATTACACTGGACTTTTCTACGCTTCCGCTAAGTGGCCGGTGTGCCTGGGGCCACTCTCGGCTGTTGTCACTGCTGTCGGAATGGCCAGGGCGGCTGTATTTACAGTGTACTAGAATATGCTTTAGTCGGTCGAATAGCACGGCGATCCCCAGCTCAAGCGAAAAACAAGAAAAGGAGGCTGAGGGCACTCCGTGCAAACTAGATATTAGAGAGGCGCGTGCTTCAGAGGGTTCAGCGGGCGGGCGTTTCTATCCTCAGGGCTGGTATAACGTAAAACTATTCCAATCTGTTTTTATGCCCATATGGGCAAGACCCGAGCCATTTTGACCAATCATGAAGGGCTAGTGGCAGATTTCGAATAAAAAGTGTTTTGCCCGAAGGGCGAAGCGTCAATTGCGATTGCAAATTAGCAGGCAGCTATACGAAGTAAGGATAGTAGTCTTATCAGCCATATAAACTTGTAAACATTCGCTTACTAACTAAATTGACAAGTATGGTGTGAGTTGCGCACAAGCAGACATGAACATATCTCACTTTATGACCGTGGAAACTCACTGTTAAAACGCTGTAGTGAGGAAGCGCACCAGCAGCAACGAGCTAATTGACCTTCATGCTGCTTGGCTTCAACGTGAACAAAGCGGCGAAAACACAGCACACACAAAGCTATCAGCATTCACACTCTGTCCCCATCCCAGATCGCTTTCAAAATAGACCACACCATATGCAGCAGCCAGCAGAGTACAACCCTTCCCGCCTCTGCCCCCCTTGTGCCTTGCGCGCAACGGAAGAAGGCATGCTTCCTTCCCATTTTCCTCCCTAGCGCATGCGAGATTGAGGCGCAATAGTCGGCTCACTCTTGCATGCTTTAACTTGCACATACAGCATATAGCGAGTGGCGACGATAATATCACACTTCGACTTTATAGAGGACATCACGGCGACAGCCGCGGCAGAAATGTGCCTGCGGTATCCATGTAATTGCTGTTGCAACAAAAATTGATTACAGTAGTCTGTAAATCTACTTGTTAAATGCAATATATGCCCATATATTTAGCCCATATATGCCTAACTTTGACAAGTTAAGAATTTTAAAATATTGGTAGGTAAAAAGCCTTTCACAGGCTCTAGAATGTTGTATCAGCAGTTCATGATAGAACATTTTTTTGTAACGGTTGGTTTTGAGCTGTCCTACATATAGGACACTAGGCAAATGCACTCCATATTGAAGTCATGGGATCTAAGCTATTTATTTCGAACTCTGGTGTAACATTTTTTACAACACACTGTAGTTTTCTTATGACAGTGTGAACAGATTGTTTGCCTATTGAGTAGAATGCCAAATTTATCTAATCGGGTAGATGAATCTTGTGCTTTTAGCAAATGCTGTTGGCTCTTTCAATGCACTGACTTATATATTTCAACATTGCCATTTGTTGGGCGTGTTGGTAAACTGAAAGCATATTTAGCGCCTGTGAAAGCATAATTAGCGCATTGTCAGAATGTGAAAAATAAGCAATACGGTCATCTGTCAACCCACTGTCAGGAATGCGGCTGTGCGCTGGTGTTTGGATCCTGCCGGGTTCTTGCGAAACACAAAGATAAAGACGTGCGAGAGATTATTGAGGCTCAGGCTATCTGGCGGAATGGTGACACGTGTGTTAGTGCCCCTTCAGTCGACTTGTTAGATAAGGAGACGGCTTTTTTGGATGGTTAAGATTTGGATAAGGTGGCGCCACTGTGCATGGGTTATATAGGTGTATTTCCTGAAAATCAAGTTGTTGAAGTTAGCGCATTGTGGTGTCGTCTCCCTTCCGTCCTTGTTTGCTGGCGCTAAATATGCTTTCGACTTATATATATATATATATATATATATATATATATATATATATATGTATAAGCTTTTTTTTATGTGGCTGCTATGGGCTTTTGAAATAGGAGCAGGTCAGCTTTATCAATTGCTTTGCTGTAGTGCTAGAACACATTCACATGCATAAGGAAGGTATGCAAGTAGCGAAGAATAACGCTTCTTGCTTGTATAACACCTAAGTATATTGCAACAGTTTGGTGAAGCCCCTACACTTCACCTTACGTTATATTCGGTGAATATAAAAGCTGCCAACTCCTGGCAATGAAATTTGAATATCTTTTATCCGATGTTTTATAACCAGGTGCTTGCATTCCACATACTGACCATTATACACGACTGCAGCAGTACTGTAGCGTTTGCAGTGATAGACAGTTGTATCATAAGTATAGTCAACTCGGTAATCAAAACCTTGTACCCATAATTCTAAATTGCATCAACAAAGTTTCACTAATACTCTATCAGTTTATGGCAAAGATGCACAGAAGAGAGCACTTGAAAGCTCTTTATCCTATCTCATGTATAATCCAAGCATAGATTATTGTACAGTGCATAGCAGCTTGTGTTATGTTCAAAAAAAGTGACCACTTTGTCTATGAAAAATTGTACACCACTTACTTTGTCTACGAAAAGATTGGCATGCATCTTGACGAATTAGCCTGCCACAGGACTAGGTGCTAGGAAAACACGTTGAGGTCATACTTGCGCTTACTTGCTTTATACTTTTTGATATTTTACTGGTGGCTCAGTGATCTCATGATCACTGCCTTACAAAGCTTTGCATCCTGCTTCATCTAGAAAAGTGCTGACTGGCGCATAGTTCATGCCCGTGGCACATTCATGACTGCTTTCCTCTTTTGTTATACTAATGCAGCATACTTTCAGATGGAATATGGAGACTGTTGAGTGCATCTCATCACGAGTGTGATTGTAGTTGAAAATTATCTTGAGTCTGGGGGGGGGGGCATTTTCGTTTGCAAAAATATCTGCCCTCTTAAATGGACCAAAAGAATTCATGGTTAGGTTAGTTTATCGTCGGTAAGATGTTTGGCCCACCATTTAGTATACATTCTCAATACTCCACCCAATCTGCCTAGTGTCCTACATACAGGACACTGCTGTTTCAAATGATGTGACGACTTTTTAACTGCAGACAATAGACATACTTTCGGTTATTGATTTTGTCCTTTGTAATGACGTTCTCGGCAAATAATGACGTTTCAATTCTTACTGGTAACTGTTTATGTCATGTGGTGCTGCTCTTCTCAAGTCCGAAAATTCACAATGCTGCAGAGGTCGTTACGTGGAAACAACTAGATACACACTTATAGAAATTTGCACAGAGAAGTAATATTACTTTATGGACATGGGCTGCCAACTGCAAGCTTTTACATAAAAAATCTCAGTAGTTACTGCCAATGAAACTAGCCTAGTACATGCAGGACACTAGCCATATATGGTTTAATGGCAGAAGTCATTAAAACAATACACAATAATTATTCGTTTTCACCAGACAGACAAGAAGACACCCGTGGCTGAAAGTTAAGAACAAAGTAAAGAATAGTGAACTGGAGACCACTATTCAGGAAAACATGACTCCGGATAACAGATTTGCTTCTAACTTTGAAACAAACAGCAAAAGATAGTGGCTGTTGTTTTTGTCTAGACACCCGTGGCTGAAAGTTAAGAACAAAGTAAAAAAATAGTGAACTGGAGACCACTATTCAGGAAAACATGACTCCAGATAACAGAGACTTGCTTCGAACTTTGAAACAAACAGCAAAAGATAGTGGCTGTTGTTTTTGTCTGACATGCGAATGGGAAAATCCTCGTCCACAAAGATGAAGCAGTGAATGTCATTCATATCAAAGGAAGAAACAACCAGGACCTGCTTAAATAAGTACTGCGTGGGTTCAGTATCTAAAGAAAAAAAAAATATGCAGACCCCACGGACTGTGGGAATCGATGTAAGCGAAGCTTTCCGTGCTGGATGCTTTGATTGATGATAATTATAGGTGGTACCGAGGGCTAAATTTCTTCAATGTTTAGGCTAACACGAGAGTGGTGAGTTGACGTTAAACGTTACCTTGCATGCAGCACTGCTGTTTGTCTGCGCAGTACACAGAACACACAGGGAGAGATGTTTGCTTGAGGCGTTGTTGAGCACTGTTGGAATCGTACCGCTGGCACGAGTTGTTGGGGTCTCGGTTCAGACGCCCGTTATTGCCAATGGGTCGCAAGTCCCAAGGGTAGCGTTGGCCTGGCGGCCTGGGGCACTGGAAGCATCCGAAGGTCCCGGCAAAGCAAGAGAAGACTGGTAACAGAACAACTTGTTTATTCTAACATAGCAAAAGAGCGGCCGGTCAGTTCGACCGAAGTGGAGAGACGGGAGAGCACGTAACTCAACAGTACATATCGGAGCCTCTGCTCTGGCGTCCGGGGGCAGCTGCTCTTATACCCTCGGCGTCGCGGTCCAAAAGGGAAGGAGGGAAGGTCACGGGATGAAGGTCACGGGACGGCGCAGCAGGGGCCCACGACGGCGCGAGCGGTTGAGCCGAGAGACCTCCAGGCCCCTCCTTCGGGGAACTCCGCTCCCCGGCTGCCGCGCTTTGACAAGCGAGGGCACACACACACACACGCGCACACGAAGACACGTGGCACTGAAACACGCCTGGACACGCTTGGCGGGTAGGCGTTGCGGCGGCGTCGGACGGGCCAAAATGTCCGCCGCTTTGAACAAAGCCCCGGCGTCCGTTGCATCCGCGCCGGCATTACCGCGCGTTGTAGGCGAAACGTAACAGCACCATATTTTATAACCTCCGAGAGGGTTGAGCGTTGTCATTTCCTCACATGGGCACATTGCATTGTGACAGAAGCATTAAACTTGAATTGGATTATGAGGCTGTATGTTCCAAAACCACACTCAAATTATGAGGCAAGCCGTAGTGGCGGAATCCGCATTAATTTTGACACCGTGATGTTCTTTAACATGTCCCAAAATTGAAGTGCGCATGGGTTTTCTATTTTGCCCCCGTCGAAATGCGGCTGCCGCGATTGGGATCAAATCCAGGACCTCTAGCAATGCCATAGTCGCAAAGCTACCGCGGTCGGCTCAAAAGTGTTGATTTGATGGTCGACCGCTTCCGTATTGTTGCCCAGACCCTGCAGTGGGCTTTAATTAATGCGGCTCTGCTTCAGCACGCCCTGCGTAATTTGACCGCTCGACATATCTGCACGGCGTTTATTTTTCAGAAATAAAGCAACAAACTGTACCGTGTCTTGAACTTAAGCTTAACCTGTTACTCCGCAACTGCTGTCGTGTAGCAGTGGGGTTTCCTTGCCTTATCACGTCACCTCCCTCCACTCTTATATTGGAACTGCCCCTTCTCCCTCTCCTTCTTCTCTCTACAGTTCTATCTTTGTCCCCCCTGGCCTAGCATGTTAGCAGAAAGGGAACCGCTGCAGTTTCTGCAATGCTTCTGAGGGCAGTCATCGATAATTACAGCTGTCAAGCAGCTAATATGGTGATGGCTAGGGTGCTCCAGATGGCATTGTGCACATTCGATGCCTTTCCTCTCTTACTCACGCCTGTCATCTATATATAGGCTCTGAACCCCACCCCCAGCAGCCACAGCAGTACATAGCAGCATTAGCAGTGGGGAAGTCCAAGGAATAAGCAAAGAAAGCTTCGCTTTGAAAAAAAAAATGATGCAATGCTTTTATAACTTTCCGACTGACCTAAACCACATTGCTTCGTCATTTTCATCTGCATCCATTAAAGCGGTGCATAACAATGCACCGTCGCTAAAAATAATGCAGAATCGCTAGAAGAATTCTTTAGTTAATATCATTTTAATTTCTCTGTGATAATGTTGAGTGAAACATGGAGCAGTATATAATGCCTATAAACTGACAAACTATAAAACATACCTTAACAGTTCATGGTTATATTGCGCTCAGTTTTACACAGACGATATTAAGGAAGGACAGGACGTGGACGGACGTAGCGCTACGTTCGTCCACGTCCTGTCCTTCCTTAATATCGTCTGTGTAAAACTGAGCGCAATATAACCATGAACGTTCACCAACTAGCCCCCTTCATTGCTTTACTAAATATACCTTAACAGGCATGTTGGTCGTGGCCGGGGAGGGGCACTATTTATTTATTGTGCCCTCAAGGCATTACAGGATTGTAGAGTGGAGGGGCATAGAAAGAACTTACAAATTAGATAAGGAGCACTTTACATAAAACAAAATCACAGAAGCAAGAAAGAAATTTCATTTCATTTATTAAACCTTCAAGACCACAAGGTATTACAGAGGGGAGTGGGGTAAAAAAAAAAGGTTACATAACAAAGAAAGCAAAGAAGGCAGCAAGTGATGTAGTCATACACATGTGAAGCCCGAAGCTATGGTGTTGATTATGGCCGTACGAAATTGTGCCTGGTCTTCAATAGCAATCAACGCGGCGGGAAGGTGGTTCCATTCTTGACACGTCCTAGGAAGAAAAGACTCGTGACAAGCTCTAGTGCGACACTGCAAAACTCCAACTTTGTGATGATGATCAATGCGAGGAGAAATGTAGGTTGGGGATGAAATAAGATTATCGCGCAGATATTAATTATGGAAGTATATCTTATGAAACAAAGCCAGGCGAGAGCATTTGCGACGAGCAGAAAGTGGTGGAAGTTGGAGGATGTTTTTCATAGAAGTTACGCTAGCCGTGCGGTTATAATTGCTTAGGATGAAACGCGAGGCATTATTTTGAACACGTTCAAGAGACTGGATTAGTGTTTCAGCATATGGGTCCCAAATTGACGAAGCGTATTCCATTTTACTCCTAATTAGCGTCTTGTATAAAATTAACTTTAATGATGACGGAGCGGAAGAGAAGTTTCGGCGGATATAACCTAACATGCGATTACTTTTATTGATTACGCTGTCGATGTGTAAAGACCAGGAAAGAGTAGAGGTTAAATGGACACCTAGGTATTTGTAGGATGTAACTGCTTCCATGGCAGTATTACTAAGGTAATAGGTCGGAAGAGGAAGTTCACGGCGGGTTACACGCATGGTTTTGCACTTAGATGGGTTTAGTTTCATTAACCACAAGTCGCACCAGTTACAGACAGCGTTAATGTCGTTTTGCAGAATGTTAACATCATCGGCGTTAGAAGTTTCACGAAGAATAACGCAATCGTCGGCAAAGAGATAAATGTTATGCTATGAGATTGATTAGCAACGGGCGCGAAGGGGTAGCTGTCACAAGCGTCCGGCGAAAGACAGCAACCACGAGCTCATGCCGGTGGCGATGGTGCTGTGGCGCAGGCGGCTACTCTTCTTCGTTACAATCGCCCTCCGCAGAAAAAGGCGCCATCCTGGCGGCTTAAGGCGAAGAGACTACTATTGGGTCGTAGTACGGCTTAATGCGAGAGACGTGGACAAGTTCGCGGCCGCGATGGCGTAGGTCCGTCGATGGCGTGAGGGGCTCTACGATGTAATTGATGGAGGACGTTTGCTCGAGAACGCGGTAGGGTCCTAGGTACTTTGCGACAAGTTTTGAGGAGAGGCCGGGTGTAGTAGCGGGTACCCGAAGCCATACGAGAGAGCCAGGCAAAAAAGTTGGTGCAGAACGGCCGGCAGGTTGACGAGATTGCTGCTGCCACTGGTCCTCGGTGGAAAAAGAGCGGGCAAGCTGGCGGCATTCCTCGGCATGACGAGCAGCTTCAGATAGCGGAGTACTTTCGGAGGCGTCAGGTGTATATGACAGAATGGTATCGAGAGTAGTAGAAGGTTCTCGTCCGTATAGGAGAAAGTAAGGGGAAAAACCAGTAGTTGCTTGGGTCGCAGTATTGTACGCATACGTCACGAAAGGGAGAACTTGGTCCCAATTTGAATGATCAGAGGCGACGTACATGGAGAGCATATCACCAAGAGTACGGTTGAAGCGCTCGGTCATGCCGTTAGTTTGCGGATGGTACGCTGTACTGGTCCGGTGAACGATTCGGCATTCGTCGAGTAGTGCCTTCAAAGCCTCGGAAAGAAAAGCGCGGCCTCTATCGCTCAGAAGTTCGCGAGGGGCACCGTGGCGAAGAACGAAATGTCGTAACAGAAACGATGCAACGTCGCGGGCGGTGGCAGTCGGCAGAGCAGCTGTTTCAGCATAGCGGGTCAAGTGATCCACTGCAACAATAATCCAGCGGTTGCCTGCTGGAGTGGAGGGTAGCGGTCCGTAGATGTCTATACCAACACGATCAAAGGGCCGACGAGGGCAGGGAAGGGGTTGTGACGGGTAGACTTGTGCGGGAGGTAATTTTCGGCGTTGGCACTGAGCACAGGAGCGAATGAACTTTCTGACGTAGTTATACATGCCGCGCCAATAAAATCGGATGCGTAGCCGAGCATAGGTCTTGAAGAGGCCGGCATGTGCGCACTGAGGGTCTGTGTGGAAAGCGTCGCAGATAAGGTCACGGAGATGGCGGGGTATCACGAGAAGCCACTTGCGACCGTCAGAGAGGTAATTACGACGATAAAGAAGGCCGTCGCGAATGCAGAAGTGGGTAGCCTGGCGGCGAAGAGCGCGAGATGGTGAAGAGGTGGATGGATCAGAAAGGATGCTGATGAGAGCACTGATCCAGGGATCCTTGCGCTGCTCCGACGGCATGTTGCGCAGTGCATGAGATGGAACTGTGGGCTCAAGGGCGGATAGGCAAGCGCAGTCAGCGGAGACCGGTGAGCGAGAAAGGGCGTCAGCGTCCGTGTGTTTGCGGCCGGAACGGTAGAGGACGCGGATGTCGTACTCCTGTAGCTTAAGGGCCCAGCGAGCAAGTCGGCCAGATGGGTGTTTAAGGGTAGACAGCCAACAAAGGGCGTGATGGTCAGTGACGACATCGAAAGCATGGCCATACAAATAAGGACGGAATTTTCCAAGGGCCCAAATAATGGCTAAACACTCTTTCTCTGTAACAGAGTAATTAGCCTCGGCCTTTGTCAGAGTTCGGCTCGCGTAGGCAACGACATATTCATCAAAGCCCGCTTTTCGTTGTGCGAGTACGGCGCCAAGTCCGACGCCGCTGGCATCGGTGTGGACCTCTGTGGGCGCTGCAGGATCGAAGTGGCGGAGGATAGGTGGCGAGGTTAGCAGGTGGCGTAATTTCGTGAAGGCGTCATCACAGGCGGGTGACCAAGCGGAAAGTTCTTTGTCGCCACTTAGAAGGGCTGTCAGGGGTGCACTTATGGAAGCGAAATTTCGAATGAAACGTCGGAAGTATGAGCATAAACCAAGGAAGCTTTGAAGCTCCTTTAACTTCTTTGGTTGCGGAAAGTCGGTGACAGCGCGGAGCTTGGCTGGATCCGGAAGGACGCCGTCTCGTGATACAACATGGCCAAGAATAGTGAGCTTTCGGGCGCCGAAACGACATTTTTTTAAGTTAAGTTGAAGTCCCGCGTCAGTGAGGCATTTGAGAACTTGCTCGAGACGGCTGAGATGGGTTCGGAAATCAGCAGAAAAGACAACTACGTCATCCAGGTAGCATAAACATGTGTTCCATTTGAGGCCGCGTAAAATATTATCCATCATTCTCTCAAAAGTGGCTGGGGCGTTGCACAGGCCGAAAGGCATTACGATGAATTCGTACAATCCATCAGGTGTTACAAATGCTGTTTTAGGTCGATCAGATGGTGCCAAGGGGACTTGCCAGTATCCGGAACGTAAATCCAGCGAAGAAAAGAACTCAGCTCCCTGCAAACAGTCGAGGGCGTCGTCGATGCGCGGTAACGGGTAAACGTCCTTGCGCGTTATCTTGTTCAGACGTCGGTAGTCGACGCAGAATCGAATAGAGCCATCCTTTTTCTTAACGAGGACGACCGGTGATGCCCAGGGACTGTTGGAAGGCTGCACAACGCCACGCTTGAGCATGTCAGCAACCTGGTGGTCAATGACACGGCGCTCAGAGGCGGAAACTCGGTAAGGGCGCTGCCGTAAAGGTGCATGACTGCCGGTATCTATCTGGTGAAAAACGGTCGATGTGCGGCCCAAACCGGAAGCATGGCTGTCGAAAGAAGCGCTGAACCTCTGCAGGAGAGCAATAAGCTGGCTTCGTTCTGAAGATGACGTGCCATCGTCGATGGAGCAGTGGAAAGCGTCGAGGAGTGACTGATCAATCGCAGAGTCACAAGTAAGTGCGCCAAGGCCCGCAGAAGTAGAAACGGCAGGAGTGTCAAAGATGCAAAAGGTGTCGACCGGTTGAACAAGGCCTAGGCATTCACCATGAGATAAAGCTAAAGGGCAGGCTGTGGGATTGTCGACGACCATTTTCGTGACGCCATTGCGAAGAGTAAGGAGAGCAAAGGGCAGCGGAGAACATCGGCGGCGAATGAACAGCTCAGAGGGCGTAAAGAGAACAGTGGCATCAGAAATAGCGGCGCACGACACAGGCACAAGCAGGGAAGAGCGTGGAGGGACGGAATTGTCTTCGGACACAAACAGTTTAACACTGGAAGGGTCGTTTTCGATAGGCTCGACGTCGGGAAGTGCAGAAAGTTCGAGTTCGGCGTGACAACAGTCAATAACGGCGTTATTATTTGCAAGGAAGTCCCAGCCTAATATGATGTCATGGGAACAAGTGGGCAGCACGACGAATTCGACGGTATACAGTAGACCTTGAATGAAGACGCGAGCAGTACAGGCAGCGAGAGGCGTTATATTTTGAGCGTTCGCGGTTCGAAGGGAGAAGTCGGAGAGAGGCGTCAAAACCTTTCGTAGTGTGCGGCAGAGTTCGGCGGAAATTACGGATACGGCGGCTCCTGTATCTACAAGTGCCAGGACGGCGATTCCTTCGACAGAGACTTCAATGACGTTGGCTGGAGAGGGACGAGGACTTGGGCATTGCGACGTGGACGCAGTTCGTGCCTCGGGAACTGCGGCCATCAGTTTTCCTGCTCGGTGGACACGGGACGACGCCGCATCGGAGAAAGCGAGCGACGACGGGGAGATGGTGAGCGGCGAGTAGAGGCGGTTGGGCGGTCAGGGGAAAAGGAAGAGGTAGGAAGGCTGGAAGGCGAAGAGGAAAACGGAGCGGGGAAAGGTGGCGCTCGCCGGATGTTCTGAAGAGGAAGCATGCCACGACGACAATGGCGCGCCACGTGACCAGCACCACCGCCAGCAAAACATATTGGGCGGTCATCGAAGGTGCGCCACTGGTGGGGGTAAGGTCCGAGTCGCGGTTGAGGATTCGGAAAATGCTGTCGGTCGGGAAGCGGCATAGGAGGAAAATGCCGGCGGTCGTGAAGCGGCATAGATGGCGGCAAAAATGTCGGTGGTCGATGCATAGAGGGCGGCAGGGGCGTTTGTGGACGAGATCGGGAAACTGCTTCAGCGTAAGTGAGAGGAGCCGTGACTGGTGTCTGCTCAACGGCTGGAGGAACGGCCTGAGAGACTTGTTCTTGAATGAAGTCGCGGATCGTAGGATGCAAAGCAGGGGGTGGTTCCTGGACAGAAGATATCAAAGATAGCTGGCGGGCGACCTCTGCGCGAACGAATTCCTGGATTTTTACGAAGAGAGCAGCATGGTTGTCGTCGACTCCAAGGCTTGATAGAGAGTCGGCGGGTGGGGTGGGACGTCGGGTGTGAAGCCGTTGCCTGCGTAACTCGTCGTAACTCTGGCACAATTCTATCACTTCAGCGACAGTGTGCGGACTCTTCGATAATAACATTTGAAATGCGTCGTCCTGAATACCCTTCATTATATGTTTTATCTTCTCCTCCTCTGACATCGACGCATTCACCCGTTTGCAAAGGTCGACAATGTCCTCAATGTAGCTTGTGAAGTTTTCTCCGTCCTCTTGGGCTCGTGTGCGCAAACGTTGTTCTGCACGAAGCTTTCTTACTGCAGGCCGACCGAAAACTTGGGTAAAGTTGGTCTTGAAGACCAACCACGAAGTGAGGTCGGCTTCATGGTTTAGAAACCATAGTTTCGCAACGTCCGTAAGATAAAATGCGACGTTTCTCAACTTGGTAACGTCGTCCCACTGGTTATGGGCACTCACTCGCTCATAAGACGAGATCCAATCTTCAACGTCTTTGTCATCTGTGCCGGAGAAGATAGGGGGATCTCGCTGACGCAAGGCACCGGCACAAACCAAGGTGGCCGGCGCCGTTGGAGGAGCTGGAGGAGTGCGTGCGTCGTCGGGCATGATGGGGGGTAGAGTGCGACTCCGAAGTTCCAGGGTGGTCGAAACCCAGCACGTCCACCACTTGCTATGAGATTGATTAGCAATGGGCGCGAAGGGGTAGCTGTCACAAGCGTCCGGCGAAAGACAGCAACCACGAGCTCATGCCGGTGGCGATGGTGCTGTGGCGCAGGCGGCTACTCTACTTCGTTACAGTTAGAAGAAATTTCATTGGGTAAGTCGTTAATATAAATCAAAAAAAGGAGAGGGCCTAGCACTGAACCTTGAGGAACGCCAGATTCAACAGGGCTAGATGTAGAGAAGTGGTTATTAAATGCAACGAACTGGGATCGATTAAGAAGAAAGTGCTCTAGCCATGCAAACAGATTAGGGTCAAGATTTAGTTTACTAAGCTTAAAAATGAGTAGTTTGTGACATACCTTGTCGAAAGCCTTTTCAAAGTCGAAGAAAACACAGTCTGCGCATGAACCTTTATCAAGAATAAGATGAAGATCGTGAGTGAACGAAAGCAGTTGTGTTTCACAGGACAAATGTTTGCGGAAACCGTGCTGTGCACGTGTGAAGAATGAGTTATCATCCAAGTGCTTAACTAAATGAGAAAACAAGATATGTTCGAGTACTTTACAAGGAATGCTAGTGAGGGAAATGGGGCGGTAGTTATGAGGTGAGCATTTGTTGCCGGACTTGTGAAGTGGAACCACCTTCCAAATTTTCCAGTCTGCAGGGAGCTGATGGGTGTCCAAAGATTGCTGGAATATTTTTGAAAGTAATAAAGATGAGTAAACAGAAGTGTTTTTCAAAAACTTAGCGGTAACCAGGTCTGGACCAGGGCTTGACGACATCTTTAGATTTTTAATTACATTTTCTACACCAAGTGGCTCGATCCTAATAAAATCCATGGCCGGGTAACTGCAGCTATTTAGGGTGGGAAACACAGGATTACTGCAGAATACGGAGTTTAGGGTTCGGGGACATTCAGCGTCGGGTATTTTTGATGAATGAATGAAAGATGATGACACGTCGTCATAAGGTACACGGAATGACATCGGGGCACACAGGTCATTACCCTATGCATGCTGCATACACGTGCCAAAGAAAAAAGAAAGATGCAAAAACGAAAAGAAAAAAAGACATCAAAAGGACCTGTTAAGTTCTTCGTGGAATATTTTTGGGTTAATAATACATACTGACAGTTGAGACAGGCCGGTGATTCCAGTCACGGCAAGTTTTACGTATAAATGAATGTGAATATCTTACCCTGTTTCCTCAACAAATATGAACTATGCAATGGTGATCAAGGCCTGAAGATATGAAAGGAGAACGGTGTATCCAGTGCGATTAAAGTACGTCATTGTCATAATAGATCCTTTGAAAAAGGCAGGGGCGTGATAATTTTCTGCGCATTATTGGGTGATTTCGCAAAGTCTGGGAAGATGCGGTCACTTGCCATAGCTGTGTTAAGGGCAACATGCAAATCATTAGTAAATATGAGTAGTTGTGTTTCGCATGAAAAGAACTTAAGAAAGCCATGTTGGGAGCTGCGGAAGAAGTTATTTGAGTCCTGAAACTAACAAGATGGGTGTAAATAATATGCTTCATTAGTTTACAAGGAACGGATGCAAGAGAAATAGGGCATAGTTACGGAGGCTACGCCTGTCGCCAGACGTATGAAGAGGAATTACCTTTGCTGTTTTTCAGGATTTTGGCACATAGCTATCCTGAATCGATTTACTAAGAATGCAGCATTTTATGGTTATATTCTTTGGTATTCTGAAGGAACTTATAGTTAATTGTGTCACTACCACATGAGGACAACGATTTAAATTTATTAATGATAGCTACTATACTGTCAATTTTAAATGTAACAGGATCCCTAGGAAAATAGTTCATATAGTGTGTGTATGGATAATGAATAATGCTAGAGTGTGAGAAAGAGAGCAGACGTTTCATTAAGTAATAGAAGCACACAGTTGTTTTAGAACTGGATCACCAGATTCATCAACGAGGCATATGGCTGTATTACTTTTTGGCTTTACTGCGCTCCAAAACTGCTTTGGATTGGTTGTTAAAAAAGATGGAACTGTAGTGTGAAAGAAATTTAATTTAGCAGTGTTGAGAGCATTAGCATACAATTTAGCAGCTATCTTATCCACAGACTAGCGCTCAGTGCTTTGTGATTTATTTGCAGTGCGAAATAGCCTTGCTTTTTCCCTGGTATCTGCACCCTGGTATCTAGAATACCAGGGTGCTTAAGAATTACTGTATGCGGTTTTTAAAGGGACGTTCAGGTTAACTTGTGCAATAAGATTTGCTTTGAACAAGTGCCAGTGTGCTTCAACTGGTTTGTCTGAATAATTTAAAAGGAATTAATCGAGAAAGGAGCAATGACTGACTTTGACAGTTTCAAAATTGGCTTTGTTGTAGTCGCTTATACTTTTCACAATCTTATGTCTACTAGGTGGGGGAAAGGAAATTTCAAAATGAAGTACATCATGATTGCTCAATCCGGATGTGTGTGTTACATATGAGGTGTTATCTGGAGCTGATGTCAGTACCAAGTCGAGTGTGATGCTGTGGTGAGTGTCACATGTGATGGCTCAGAAACGAGTTCAGACAGATGGAAATCTAAACAAACGTTAAGGAAACTGATAGCTTATGCAGACGATGGTTCGGGAAATGGGCATGGTTCGGACCATTTTATGTGTGCAGAATTAAACTGCCGAAAAAAAAAAATATAGGCACATCGGAAGACTGCACAGTGACTTCATTCAAAGAATCGCTAGCAGAGCTTGATGACAGTAGCAAGGGCCATGAATAAGTTTTTTGAAATAATTAAATTAAATTATGTGGTTTTACGTGCCAAAACCACTTTCTGATTATGAGGCATGCCGTAGCGGAGGACTCCGGAAATTTCGCCCACCTGGGGTTCTTTAACTTGCACCTAAATCTAACTACACGGGTGTTCTCGCATTTCGCCCCCATCGAAATGCGGCCGCCGTGGCCGGGATTCGATCCCGCAACATCGTGCCCAGGAACCCGACACCATAGCCACTGAGCAACCACGGCGGGTTTTTTTTTTGTTGAAATAAATGGTTAAGCAACACCAAAATATTTTCAAACTACTAAATGTGGATATCAAAAAGCACATGAAATTCTCATTCACTGCGATCAGCACTCTACCAACCATTTTATCACAATGGTCACATTGGTACACAACAAACCTTTTGTTACTCTGAAACAATTCAGTATTCTTTATTTTATTCTTCAGCCAGGTTTCGTTAGTATTACAATATCCACTCCTGAACCGTTTATGAAAGCCTTGAGGCTGTATTTTTTCAAGTAAAGGCTAAGGATGTTGGTCTATAGCATAGTTGCAGAGAGCAAGCGGCCGCCACCCCTCACCTTATCCTATTTTTTTTCCAAGGTGTACAAGCTACCAGAATCCATCGACCTAGTGATAGAG
This sequence comes from Dermacentor andersoni, assembly GCF_023375885.2. Lineage (NCBI taxonomy): Eukaryota > Metazoa > Arthropoda > Arachnida > Ixodida > Ixodidae > Dermacentor > Dermacentor andersoni. Next base: position 35,114 of record NC_092817.1, on the reverse strand, counting down.
GGACATTCTCTTAATCACGAAAGTATGATGCAGCCTCACATGCACAGTCTGTAAGTTTAGAGGGATTGCCCCTGTGACGTTCGTGCACAGTATCGTTGCTTGCATTGTAAGCATAGCATTTCCCACCTGCGAAAAGTTTCTTATGGTTTAATCTAGAAATATTTAGTGCGCAATATTGACAAGGACACAGTGAAGGGGGACACACGTGTGTCCCCCTTGACTGTGTCCCGGACACACATGTGTTCCCCTTCACTGTGCCCTTGTCAAATGTGCGCGCTAAATATTTTACTATGAATTCGTACCAACTCGCCCAACCATCAGCTCTGCTTAATCTAGAAACCGTGTTGTGTGATTTTCTGAACTCGCTCAAGTTTTTCCACTCCTGCTGCTACTGCTGGAGGCTGATGAAAATGGGGAAATGCTTAGCCCATTTAGTACAATTACACCTGATTATGAGATAATGTAATCGTGCTTGGGTAAATTTATATACTCTTGTCTGTAACTGCCCACCAAATCAAAATGCAGCTACTGTTTTAAGATTCTATGACCACTTTTTGTGTTTTGTAGCAGACAGACATTGCACGCTTATTGCTGGAGGTCATTTCAATATTGATATGAGCAGTAACAATTATTCTACAGTGAAACCTCATTAAACCATAGTTGGTGAGACCTTGGAAAAAGTATTTACTAAACAGTAGAACTGCTTAACCGAAATAGTATGAGATTGCCCACTTACCTGTCAAAAACGGAACTCAGATATAGTGCGATGAAAGGGCAAAAACTCGCTGTATTTATTCACTTCGTGCGAAAAAAGTCTGCTATTTTAATTTTCGTTTGATGCCGTGGCGGCCTAGCAGCGTCGACAGCGGCCTCAAACTTGCTGAAGCTGCGAGCCAACTTTTCAGCCAGCCCCCTCTTATCTGCAAGCACTCACATGACAGATTCCTCATTGGCATTGCATATTCTCCGTGCGCGGGCTCGGCAGCGCTGCAGAAGTCGCGGGGCACCTTTTTCATTATGGGGTCCTGTTCTTGTCGGGAAGGTTGCGACGCTGACATAACGTGCAGCTTCTGCTACTGTTGGGCCCTAATTGCTCATGGCTTCGCTTTCCGTGTCATCCTCATCACTGTCGTTAGGTGACACTTCGGCAGCAACAGAGGCAACGATGGCAAAAGGCCGACATCTTTTCGCGGTTGCAGCAGCGCTGTTGGGCAACTTCTTCGCATTCCAAATGCCAGACGCTGTAGTCAACAGTAGATGCTTGTCGCGTGCCAGCGCACACTTTGTGCCACGTTCGATAGCATGAACAATGTCTAATTTTTCTTCTGTGCTGAGCACCTGGTGCTTTTTTTCCAAGCTTCGGCATGGCCAGAGTCTTTGCTTGTATGACACCGAAATGATGTTGATGTGGCTTCACGCGCAAACACACAATGCGACTGAAGGCCGTTGTTCTGATCTCTGAGGCTTGTTGTTCTGACAGGCCGCCCGATGGGGACACACTGTTGTCATTGTGCGATGAAAAGTGGAAACACTGCGCATTAACCGATACGTACGTAAACTGGTACGGCTTATGCAGATACAAAACGCATTATGTTCAATGGCCACTAAGTCGGAAATTTCACTTTAGTACTTTTAAAACGAAGCTACTATTTAAGCAGGTACGGTTTAACGAGGTTTTAAGAATTTAAGGTTTTTTTAAGATAAATTAAGATGGTGTTGGACTCTAATGATTTTATGAATGTACTCGAAATACCTACCAAGATAACTGGTGCCTTATTATGCCTGACTGGGGTCTTATGCCTAAGCTGGGACCTTAGTCAGGGGTGGGTTATCTTTTGGGGGGTGGGGCATTTTTCGGGGTTCTACGGTAGAGAAAATTTGGCATTCTAGATTTACTAACTTTATAAATGAATACAATTTGCTCACCACATGTTAATTCGGCTTCCAGAAAAACAAATCTACTCAACTGGTGCTTTTAAAACAAAAAGGATATATTCTGTCACAATTTGAAAATTGCTTTTGTCATGGGAATATTCGTTATTTTCAAAAGTGTTTGATCATGTTAATAATGAGTTACTTCTATAGAAGCTATGGTACTTCAGAAAATGAAGTCAGGCTGTAAAACTAATAAATCTTAACTTGTCAAAAAGGAAACAAACGGTCAACGTACATAATGCATACTCAGAAATAAAACCAATTAATTCTGGTGTTCTACAAGGCAGTACATTAGGGCCACTTCTTTTCAACATTTATGTTAATGACATTGCGAACATTAACCCAAGTGCCAGATTCATAATATATGCAGATGATACAAGCATTTTTTTTCTCTGGAAATAACATTCATGAACTCATACAAGGGTCAATATGACGATATAGCTGGAAAAGTGGTCACAATCTAATCATATGCGTGTTAATGAAAAAAAACAACACAAGAGCACTAATCTTCCAGCTGAAATACAAACCAGTTTGTCCACACAATAGCATCATATTTAACTCCAAACAAATAGAGCTAGTTGATAAGGTGTAGTATTTTTTCAATTATGTCATGTCTCATGTTAACCAAGCTTTCAAGCAGTTAGCTAGAATGATTGGCGCAATTGGCTTTATTAGATACATTTTTACTAAGCCAATTAAACTGCTTGTTTGCAACTCATTATTTCATTCTCACATTGACTATTGCCAGCCAGTATGGGGCACTGCATCACCATCCTGTCCACATAAAATTTATATTTTGCAAAAAAGAGTTTTTTCGTAATGTCTTTGATGTAAACTGTGGCACAACCACCAAGCACGTTTTGTTTTTAAAATGGTATAGTCAGAATCTTTTATTTGTATCTGTATCGCCTGAACGTTCATTTCAAGATAGAAACAAAAAATAATACAAATCATATTCGGCATCTCGCAGACTTGCAAGAAAATAAAAAGTTACCCTTTTAGCCATCCAGAAATCTGGTTGGTGCCAACTGTGCATGCATCAGTACGGGGAAAGAGTGCCTCCAACATACACTTTCTTCCCTTGTCAATGCATATGAATCTGATAATTTCAACTTGTTTACCTGTACCTATCGAGAAATTCGCTTTATGTATAAATCATATGTATAAGAATGTACCACCGAGTAATATTTACATATGGTTAAGGTTCATATTGACACGTGTACTTATGAATTATCATGAATCATGAATTAACACAACGTTTTTCATCAGTCTTACTGCTGATGACTGCAGAATCTCAAGACGAAATGACAGTGATGTAGATGTAGCTAACCCGCATTTCGATGTTAATCAAGTTTACGAATGATCTCGTTTATGTAGCCTAAAATGAATCAAGTTTGTGCTGAAAAGAGAGAAAGAAATGGCAGCAATTAAGGTAAAAGAGAACGTCTTATTCAAGAAAGCAGAGGCGGGTGTCGTACTTGCCAAAGAACAGCTTTGGCGAAGTGACGCATCGTGTGGCAGCGTCAACACGGCTTGCGGCGGCAACGCCGTGTTGACGGCGCTAGCTGCAGCTGCCAAGGGGCGGCTGCAGCTATTTATGAAGACTATCCAAGCATTGCAGCCAGGCTCACATCTCGCTTCCCTCTGGACACGCCGCACATGAGGAGCCCGTGTATCGCAGGTTCGATTCTTGCTTGAGGGAAAGTGTGTAGGATTTTGACATCGGCCCATGGAAACGTTGAGATAGATCAGAGAACAGGAAAGAGAACTAGTCGGACATTCTATGTTCGCACCAAATAAAAGAGTTAAAAGCGGACGACCACAAACATGGGAATATGCGAGTTGCGGCACATTGGCAAACGATCACAAGTCAGTGGTGAAACATTACTTTGCCTTATAGGAATATTAAAAGAATATTGCGTTGGGGGAATATCAGAATTCGCGGATACGAGTAGTCAAAAGCAGGCGAATTTATTCGTGTGTTCTTAGGTAGCACGGCGAGACTGACTTGTGCAAAAAAAAGACGGCTTGTGATCGACTTTAAACACAAAATCGCTGATTCTCTTTCTTTTCTTTCTTTATTAATACTGTTAACCCTCGCTTGAGGGTTGTTACAGGGAGGGAAAAATAGTACAACACAAGCAAATTTGACATTTCATAGCATCAGGTTGGGTGTTCACGATACAAAATATCAATCAAGCATTCAAATTTGTGCACATCCGTCTGAACGACAACAACATCAGGTAAGGCATTCCACATTTCAATTACATCCGGGAAAAAAGAATAACGAAAAACATCAACACGTGTGTTATAAGGCTTGACGGCTCTGCTGAGGTTTATTCTCTCGCTACGATTTGCAGGGAACTGGACATATATTTCCTTTTTTATTTTCAGAAACCTTTGAAGTATCTGAAAAAAAATCTTAAGTCTGGCTTTCTTCCTTCGGGTTTCCAGCAACTCAAGCCCACACGAACGCAGAATTGTTGTTACCGAGTCAGTCCTTCGATACATTGAAGCAATAAAACGAGCAGCCATTCTCTGAATTCTTTCTAGTTTGTCTATTAAGACTTTTTGGTGGGGGCTCCAGACAACGCAAGCGTATTCTAAAGATGGACGTATGAGAGTTTTATAAGCAATTAATTTAGCATCTTTCGTTGCATGTTCCAGCTTTTTCTTCAGTGAATACAGTTTTTGGGAAGCCGTCGAGCACAGGTTATCGATATGTTTACGCCAGTCTAAGTTATGTGAAATTGTGATCCCTAAATACTTGAATGTATCTACATGTGTTAGTTTGTTGCTTGCAATATTATAAAAGAATGGTGCCACACTTTTTTTGTTTGTAACATGTGTAAAAGTCGATTTGTTGTAATTGATTTCCATGTCCCATTTTTCACACCAAAGGTGAAGGGAATGAAGAACCCGGTTAATTCTGATGAGGTCGTCAATGTGTGTGACCGTAGAATAAATTAAACAGTCGTCAGCAAAAAGCTTCAATTTCACAGGGAACTCGACAATCTCTGTAATGTCGTTAATGTAAACCAAGAACAGCAACGGGGCCAAAACAGACCCCTGGGGAACACCAGAAAGCACTTCTAACGCAGGGGACAAGCACTCGTCCACACGCACAACCTGCCTGCGATTGTGTAGGTAGGCTTCAATCCATTTTAGAATAGTGTCATTTATTCCTGCTTTATGCAACTTGAAAAGTAATTTATTGTGCGAAACTTTGTCGAAGGCTTTCGCAAAGTCTACGCAGATGACGTCCATTTGTTCTTGGGCGTCTATAGCTGAAGTAAAATCATGAATAGTTTCTACGAGCTGGGTTACTGTAGAAAGTCCCTTTCGGAAACCATGTTGGTGCTGATAAAAAAAGTCGTTATTTTCAAGAAAAACGAGGATATGCTTACTTATGATGTGCTCTAAGACTTTACAACAGACGCTAGTCAGGGAAACTGGGCGATAGTTATTTATTAGCAATCGGTTACCGCTTTTAAGAACAGGAGTTATGACTGCGCAACGCCAGTCTTGTGGCAACGAGTGAGTTTGCAATGACTTAACAAAGATATTATTTAAGAAAAATGACACCCACTCCGCGTATCGCTTTAGAAATTGGGTTGGTATTCCATCCGGCCCGCTAGCCTTCTTAGAATCTAAAAGTAGTAGTTGGTTAAACACGCCTGCTTGAGTGACGACAAGATTTTCCATCCCACATGAAAAGGAAGACGGCAGACAAGCGACTGCGCAATCGCTGCTAGGCGCTGAAAAAACTGATTGGAAGAAATTATTAAAATGACTCGCAATATTTGGTTTTTGCGTTACTATTACATTGTTAACTTGGATCTTGTTTATTTGTTCTTTTTTATCATTCAGATAAAGCCAGAATTTTTGTGGTGATGTTTTCATAAAATTATTTAATGTTTGGTTAAAGAACTGCTCTTTTGATTCCTTCAGAGCCGTTTTCAGTGCACTTCGCAATTTCGATACCTCGGCGGAGATACCTTGCCTTTTGCGTAAACGCTTTATTTTACGCTTAATATGAAAGATATGTCGATTGATCCAAGGGTTCTGTCGTTTTATATTTCTTAGTCGAGTTGGGATGAAACTATCAACGCAATGTCTTATAATTTTCTTGAGGCGCTGCCATAGTTCGTCAACCGATTCACAATCGCAGACAAGTTCAAATTGATTAAATGATAATTCTAAAAAATCAAGAATAGATGTGTCGTCTGCCCGGCTATAGTCCTTAACTTTCACAGGTATAAACGGCTGGGAACGAGTGCTTGCGCTCGACACTATGTGTACAAGAACCATCTTGTGATCTGACAGACCATCATCCACAGACACTGTATAGTCGCCTATTTTATTCGAAAGAAACACCAAGTCCAACAATGACTGAGATTCAGGCGTTACCCTCGTGTTTTCTTTCACAATTTGCTTTAGATTGTGCGAGATCATCATTTGAAGCAGCTTTTCACTACTAGTAATTTCTACGTGCCCAGGTAGTAAACTGTCCCAGTTAATATTAGGTAGATTAAAGTCCCCGGTCATTATTAGTCTGGTGTTAAGGTCCAAATGATTGCATAGGAAATCATTCAGCTTATCTAAAAACTCGGGTGCAGTGGCAGGTGGCCTATATATTGCGCCAACAAGATATACAGTTCTCGCGTAAGTAATTTTGCACCATACTGTCTCAGGAATGATACATTCAATCATTACAACATCAATGTGCTGTTTAACAATAATCGCAACGCCTCCACCGCGAGTGTCTCTATCCCATCTAAACATTCGGTAGTTGGGTGGCACTATACATTGGCTAGGTACATTGCTGTTCAACCATGTTTCGCTTACTACTAGCACATGAGGGGTCTCTGTGAGCAACACGTATTCTAACTCAGTTACCTTATTAACAATACTGCGTGCATTCAGTGACAGGATTCGGAGCTATGAAAGGGTTGAAGTACATGGGGAATCGCTGGGACTGCCTGAGGGGCCAGAATCATCATGCGTGTCATCTGTCCTTTGTGTGCGATGCTTATTTTTATTTCGGTGGTTTAGAAGGAAACGTGCGTTGTTTTCTTGGTCCCATACGTAAAGCTTATCGTTTACCTTGAGCTTGTCGTCAATCAAAAATACCTTCGCGCCCTTCGCCCTTTCGGCAGAAGCGCTCGCCCACAACTTTCGTCGCACGTCTACTGTTTCCTTTGCATAATCATTGCTGATACTAACTGACTTTCCTTTAAGTTTTTTGCAGTTCTTCAATACCTGCTCCTTTTGTCTGGTATCATAAAACTTCATGATAACTGGTCTCGGTCGCTGACTGTTTTTCTTGCCAATGCGATGAATTCTTTCGACAGTTTTAACTTGAACCCCCAGTTTTTCATGAAACAGTTCATCAATGACAGCTGCCCTCAAGTTCGCCTCTGAGTGACCGCTTTCCTCCGAGATTCCAAAAACCAACAAGTTGTTACGCCGGCTGCGGTTTTCATACTCGATCAATTTTTCAGCCTGGTGCTGAACTATAGCCTCAAGATGCCCAATTTTCTTGTTCATTTCCTGTATCATAACATTCCTGTATCATTCCTGATTTAGAAAACTACGAAAGCTCCCTAAGAACGAATGTCTACTGGACGACTAGCTTTGCAAAATGACAAAGGAGTTGTTACCAAGAAAACGTCACTCGTTGTGGCGTCAGGTATAATACTCCTGCATGATTAGACCGCCAAAAACACCAAATGACAGAATACAAACAAACAATAACGGCTTCCATAGCAAAACAGAAAACGCCTGAATAACCATTTGCGTTCACATTTGAAAACGTGCGATGCGTTAACAATGGCTTGCTACGAAATCTTTGGTGTATATTGACGTGTAAAATATGCACTCGCCCCTGATAAAGTTACTCTCAGATTTAAAAGAAAATGTGCAGGCAGGTGTGTTATGTTATGTTATGTTGTGTTACTTATGGGGTCGCGGGAACTGGAGCCGTATTCCGTGTCAGCGCTACGAGATGTCGCCCTCGCCAGCTCAGCCAGGTATGTGCAGCCTTCTGCGTCACCTCTCGCGGTGCGTTTCCTTTAGCTTTAGCTCTAGCGAAGCGAATACCGTAAAGTTAGCCATGAGCAAGACGCGGGACGAATTGCGCAAGTCGCTGCAACAGTATCTGTAGGAAATGGGCCAGCATGCTTATGTTCAATAATTTAAGCATAATGTACTGAAGCTGGCGACGGCTTTCCTCTGCAACTGTATCTCAGTAATTCAGGGATAAAGGTGGCACCCTTTGTCTGCCATTCTCGTCTTCTTGTTTATATATGAGCCAAAATAAATGTTTCCTGCGTTACAGACACTTCATAAAGAAATTTCGAAACCCAGTCAGTAGAAGGTACCCCGCCAATAAGTGAATTAGTTTGGTGAACACTGGCCACTCCCAGCATACACGCGGGTATTTAACACCTGAACGTAGCTGTACGAAACATTTAATGTCAACCACTGCAGTTCTGTCCTGGAAGCGCTTTCCGTGCGATTGCTGACGCCAGCAGCTTCACGGGCGGCTTTCGTGGTGCGTGCATGCGTCAGTCACATTAAATACCGCACAGCTGTTCATAAACATGGCCAGTCTGATTCATACGTTTGCGCTAGCGCTATACAACTGTTTCATGGTGGACGAAAAATAAACAGCGCGAAAAGACAAGCCTCCTTCTGGTGCTTGTCTTCTCGCGCTATTTTTTTTCGTCCACCATAAAACAGTTGTACGGCGCTAGCGATCAGCGATCAGGAAACAAAAATTTGACCTTGAAATAAAACAAGTCCGGGCACCTGCCCTTTCAGGTACCCGGGGGACGCTAGAGGAGACTTCGTGAAAAAGCACAAAGAATCCCCTTGTCCCCCGTGCCGTCCAAGTGGCGGACCACGCCGAACCCCTTCTGCTCTGTAGCTCGTCGCTGGCTGCAGAGCAGGATTCCAGGATTCGAACGTGGGTCCTGCGAGTGTGGGCTCAACACTCTACCATTCGGCTAACGGCGCGGCATGGCAATCGCCTTACAAATGGCGGCCAGCCTGATGCGAAGGCCGTATCACGCTATCGCATTACGCTATCGGCCGAATGAGGGGGAAAATGCCGACTACATCATCGCCTGCCGAGTTCGAGCATCGTAGATGGGAGCGCTCCCGCGGTATCTGCAGTAAGCGACGGACGCACGTTAAATTCGCAGGAAGGTGCGGTTTGTGCATGAGCGAGCTACCTTTAACGGCTATTCGCGCTTTCCAGACGCTAGCGCCGCCGCGCGGATTTTTTCGGAACCCGGGAGGGAGTGATATATTTCCCGCTCACGCGGTTTCTGCAGCTGTGTTGGCGTTTTGGTACTCTTGCATATGGAAAAAAAAGACAGTCGACCAGCGAAAAGCAAAAACGCATGTGCCACAATGCACAAATCGTGCAATATTGGGCAAACTATTGCGAAAAGCACCACTTTCCAAAAGAAAAAGAAGGTTGCGGGAAGCTCCGCATCGGGAAGCAAGTGAGCGAAGAAATGGTCGTATGTAGCGAGCATTTCAACAAAGACGATTTCTTTTGGGGCCACCTTGGTGAATGTAGTTGACTGTTGCTCAATGATTTCATTATATTTTTGTGGCGAGCTCTTATGAAAGCAGAAACGCCGTGCCTTCGCTCAAGATCCCGCTGCGGTCCCACGAAGCAAGAGAGACCTATACGGTTGCCCGAAGAACGCCCTGTACAGATTCCCAGAGTAAATTTAAGTACGCAAGTGACAAGTACGCAAGTGTCACCGTTCATTAAGTTTTCTGCCTGCACTCGCGCTGTTTCGGCAAATACTCTGCGACGGTGCCTGACGCTACGTCGCGAGAATTGCAAACTAGAGAACGTATTCCGCAACTGTTCTTAGTCGTTTTGTGTGAGAATGAAACAGGCGGTGTATGCACAAGGCGCTCGTTTTTTTTGGCTGTAGTGAAACGTGTAAGCAGATCGGAGGTCGCTTTTCTGATTTTGTATTTTGTTTTGTCTTAAAGCAGCTCTTCTATAACAATGTTGCAGGAAACATTTGCCAGGACTACGTGCCTGAAGCGGTCATTTATGAAGATTGCGGATGCGAGTTTTCCTACAGCTCGCGAAAACGCTAATCGTGCTGGAAACGGGGCGCGCTGGCCTCATCGCTGACGATGAGGCCATCGATATCGTCTCGCTCATATATTGTAAATCGGCAGTACTGAAATGTTTCCGTGTTATTTTGCATCTTATTAGTAAGCATACCGCGACTAAACCGGTGCCATTTATCTGGTCGTGAATGCACAACGTTTATTTTATGCAGCGGCATGGGGGTAGGGCGGTTTATTTACATCCCAGCGCTGCCGACCGATCCTTGTACATCACGTCAATCCTTGTACATCACGTATAGATTACAAAACGTAAGGAGGAATAGTGATCTTTACGGCGCCGGTTACATTGCAGAGTTGAACTATTGTAGTATGCGGCGGGGCCTCTCGCGCCGCTTGTATGCAGGCAGAGCCACTCGACCTCGACCAGCCGCGCTTGTAGTCTCTTGTACTTCACAGCATATTATATGGCGAGCGTTAAACGTAGCTTCTCCCTCTACAACACATCTCTGCGTTTCCTTAGCAATGTCAAGGATCGCGCTAAAGATACCAGAGGTAAAGATACCTCCTGCTTCTGGAGATGCGCACGCTTTCGTATCGCCTTCATCACCTCTATCCCCACCATATTGAAACGTTCTCCGCGCCACCTATAGGCGCTGGAAAGTGCGAATACGTGTGCGAATGGCGGAAGAAATGCAGATCGCATAGGAGGGGCTTATAAAACGAGACGGCGTATTTCGACGGGCGGTATGGATGCTTGTCTTTTGTAAGAGCTAATCAGCATAATCTGGGATTGTTAGCCATTTTACAAATTAGCTTATTTGTTCAAATGCGGTAAAATGGTGGAAACGGCCAAGTAAAAATATAAAGGATGGAATGTGCTACAGTTGTAGAATTCCTGTGGCTTTTAAAAAGTTCAAAGTATCTTCATATGGCACAAGTGGTTCATCGCTCAATAAGAACATGGGATGGAAAGGGATTATTTTTTCGTAAGAAAATAGTAAAATATCTTTGCCTCCATTTTTCTTATCCGGCACATGTTATTAAAATGTGTAACACGTATGAAAATTCGCCGCATGTTCGTTGTGGTTGGTTTTATTCAGTAACTATGAGCCTTGTGTGACCAATTCTCAAGCGGCATAAAATAACCTCGTAAAATGTTTTTCTTTGGCGAGAACTCCGCCATTCTCGTAAAACAGGTTTTATGCAATGAAGCTTATGTTTCTAGGACCCAGGAAGCTCCGAAAGGAGCTTCCTGGGTCCTTTCGACGTCCCAACAAGTCCTGGGATTCCCCCACGGGACGACTGCTGACTGTGTAGACTCGGAAGTGATAGTCAGACGAATTACTTAGCTGATGCTTATTACTATGAAAAGACGATGTAACGACAGACGAGTCATCGGAATGACTATCCAGGTTTGAATATGAGTACAAAAATCTATCACTTGTGGACAAGTTACTATGTTTTGATTTTTTTACTACTAGTAACTTAGACGAATTCTTGACTATTATGGTTAACTTAGACGCATTCCATGTCTTCCCATCACTGAGTACAAAAGTAGATGGTCCTATCTGGGCCTTAACTGTACAAGGTTTACTGTACTTGAAAAGTCCTTTTCTGTTCAATCTTATTTTTATGGTGTCTCCCACCTTGATACGAGTGGCCTGAGCACCTCTACGCTTGTGTACATACTGTTTAAGTTTGCCACTGTTTCTGCGAGACTGTCTCGAACTTGAGGAAGAAAACTGTCCTGTACCGCTATGTGATTATGCAGCCTAAAGTTACTAATATCTATCTTTGAACAAGGTTGACGACCGTGAAGTATGAAAGCTGGGGAGAGACCTGTTGTAGCACGTGGCGTAATCCTGTAGGAACCCAAGAAATCTGAAATGCTTTTCGAAGCATCACGACGTTCAAGCCTAGCTACCTGCAGATGTTCCTTAATGACTCGGTTGAACCTTTCTATTTAGCCGTTTCCCTGAGGACAATAGTTCGAGAAGAAATGAACGATCCCCTTTTCCTTCAGGTAATCTTGGAATTGTTTTGAGAGAAACTGGGCCATTGTCCGTAACTATAGTCTGGTAGCCCTTCACGGCTGAAAGCCCAGTCAAGAAGCTTAATGACATCATCTGTAGAGATGGAATTAGTACCAAGTACTTCCGGCCACTTTCAGTAATAATCAACTAAAGTGACTAGATACCTAGGGTAGGACGCGTTTATTGGACCAATGATGTCCATTCGCAATTAGCCAAGGACCGTTTGGTCATTCGACTGGCTGTAATGGAGCTACATGAGGCTTTGCAAACTTATCTGCCAGCTTACATACATGAGAATGCTTTACATACTGCTTACAGTACTATCCATCTGAAGCCACTAATAGCATTCACGAAGAACCTGCTTGGTACATACTATGCCCTGATGATTTTCATGTGCCAGCTGAAGAAATGTAGGTATCATAACACTGGGTTGGGTTGGGTTAGGTTGGGTTAGGTTAGGTTAGGATGGGTTAGGTTGGGTTGGGTTAGGTTGGGTTAGGTTGGGTTGGGTTAGGTTAGGTTAGGTTAGGTTGGGTC